>NC_064921.1:59850723-60513723 GCF_023897955.1 Schistocerca gregaria | reverse complement strand
GCAGACATATTTAGGCCTAAATATGTCTGCTTGTGTCTGTGTACGTGCGGATGGATATGTGTGCGTGTGTGTGTGTGCGCGAGTGTACACCTGTCCTTTTTTCCCCCCTAAGGGAAGTCTTTCCGCTCCCAGGATTGGAATGACTCCTTACCCTCTCCCTTAAAACCCACATCCTTTCGTCTTTCCCTCTCCTTCCTGAAGAAGCAACCATCGGTTGTGAAAGCTAGTAATTCTGTGTGTGTGTTTGTGTGTTTTGTTCATTGTGCCTGTCTGCCGGCGCTTTCCCGCTTGGTAAGTCTTGGAATCTTTGTTTTTAATATATTTCTCACTATTTTTAGACATATTTGAAACTCCAAATATTCTAATACATTAACAGGAGTCCCTTCTGTTTTGTTTCAGAGTATCTGGAAATTTTCACTTCCCTACCAGAAGTCTATCAGCTTTATTACTTTATTACTAGATCTGTGTCGTTTACCAATCATGACCGGACAGACTGCATCAAGATTAATTACATATATACATTTTAAAAAATATTCACAAGATTTAGACATTTATACTTAATAGAAACAATATTTGTTTGTCCGTTCACTTTGATCACCATTAAAGAATTCACCAATGGAGTACAATTGGCGTTCTTTCAGGTCCTGCGCTACTCTCCTTCTGAATGTACCTAGCGGCAGGGATTGCACTTCTTGAGGCAGTGAGTTGAACATCTTTAGGACAACCACTGGAAAGCTGTCTTGCGTTCCTGTCAGTCGACACCTGTGTATTTTGACGCTCCTCTTGTTATGGGTATTGTGATTATGTATATCTTGCCTCATGCTGAAGACTCCTTGGTTTTCTTTCGCGCTGATGAGACATAAAACACATACTGGCTGAAGACTGTCATAATTCCTAACTGCTTGAATATAGGTCTGCAGTGCTCCTGTCTTTTGCTTGACATGATTATTCTGAGAGCTTTTTTCTGTAGAATTAGCACATCCTTACAACCTGCAGAATGTCCCCAAAACAGTAGGCCATAATTGATGTGGCTATGGAATAGGGCATAATACACTGTAATGAGATATTGGTCACTCAATACATCTTTTAACCTCCTCAGAAGGTATATTACACGGGAGAGCTTGGAGCACACGTACAATGTGTGTTCGTTTATTGTTAGTTTCCTGTCTATCATGAAGCCCAACAGTTTGACAGCCTCCATACTGTCATGGCACCCGATGTTGCATATCAGATGTTGTGTTTTTCTTCATTCATTTTCATTTTATTTTTTATGAACCATTCTTTAATGTTTTGGAAGAGTACATCTGTTTCTTGGAGTGATTCTGCAGCAGTTCTTCCTGTGGCAAAAAGGGTGGTGTCATCAGCAAACTGTAACATATTGTTGTTATAACCCATATCATTGGCATAAATAAGGAACAGGAGAGGCCCTATGACGGGCCCTTGGGGTACTCCATATTCCAGCTTTTGTTCTTGTAATGTTGCTCCTTGAATTGATACCACTTGTCTCTGGTTTTCCAGATAAGACTGAAAAGTTGCCAGAACAACACCTCCGACACCGTAACACTTCAATTTATTGTCCAGTATGTGTTACAGACCTTTAGAATTATAACTAGGTGTCTCCTCGTTCTGATCACTGCATTCCTTGCTCCTGACTTGCAACAAACATTTGTGACTCCTATATATTGTGACAAATCTGGCAATGAACTCACTCGAACACCGGCATATATAAACCAGTTTAGTATTCAGTGTGAACACAAAGACAAGAAACACTACAGAGCAGCTAACACAAACACATTTCACGCACCAGACTTGTCCCATGATTTTTTGGTGCTGATGTGATTTGTGCCCCAAGATTTGAACAATTTTGGCCAAACTTCCAAGTTTGTGCACAACTGAAAGACAAAGAATTATGATATCCATGAAACAGAACACAGCAAAACCACAAAAAGAGACCACAACATTCAAATATAAAAATAATCCATCAAAACCTGCAACTCATCAAATAAGAACTCAGTTTAATACTAAATTCTAAGAGAATGTGGACTAAATGGGCACAAAGTTTTAAATGTTATTGCAGCAAATTACACACTAACATAAGTGGGGAGCTGCAATAAGAGAATCTAATAAGATAAACAGAAACAGTATAAACAGTCTTAACTTATGCAAAAAATGTAATATTGAAGATTTAGTAAAAGCAATTGTGCGGGAATTAAATTTAAGTAGCCACCCAGTGCACATCCTAAACATCAAAATCTTACCTAGGGCCTATCATTCAAATCACGGCCTGCACACTTACATTACAGGTGACTTAGATATAAATATACTACAATTCCAAAGACAATAGCGACCTTCCAAACACAATGAAAACACAGGGCTTAAACAATGGAATATCAGATCCACCACATACAACAGCAAACTCCTGCACAAAAATAGATTATACATTCACATACCTATGTGATTTTCAGTACAGAAGAGAAGTTATAAAAATGGTTCTGTCAGCCCATGATCCAGTAACAATACACTTAAGGAATATCATTAAAAACGAAAGGTACAAAAAATATAGTAAAAACAAAGCCTAAATGGACCAAACCTAACGGTCCTTACAACACCCCGTGAGGTTTTGTTTTGGTGGGAATTAATTACATTCCTAATTTCTTTGGTAGAGAATGTAGTAATTAGCACATATGTATGTAATTTGCCTGTATGTATGTATGTGGCACTGCTGTTTGCTTTTCTTTTCCTGCATCTCTATATAACATGTTTTGCTCTATATAAACGAGAAAAAGGTTGCACAGGCTGCATAAAGCTAGCGACTATGAAAACTTTGAAGTATTTCAGAAAATACAAGAAAAATAATATATTCCAAAGTACTGCAAGCAACCAAGCAACTAGATGTAAAAGACATAAATAGTGCCGACAGTAAACGCAAGGCTTGCTATTCTGTCGCAAAATTAAATCTTACACAATCAAACTCGCAGGAACATATGATCGTCAAAATAACTGTGGCAGAACAGAATATGATCACGAATCTCTTCAATGACAGTTTTAAGAGTAGGGCAAAAACTATGAGATAAAGCAAATGCTTCATTCATTAACATATGGAAGAAACTTACTGGTCTCATGAAAAAACTATGGGTAATTGCGGTGACAAGGAAAAATAATACAGATAATTAGTGTCGGAAGTTCCATGCGGCTTTTCGCGGATGATGCTGCAGTATACAGAGAAGTTGCAGCATTAGAAAATTGTAGCGAAATGCAGGAAGATCTGCAGCGGATAGGCACTTGGTGTAGGGAGTGGCAACTGACCCTTAACATAGACAAATGTAATGTATTGCGAATACGTAGAAAGAAGGATCCTTTATTGTATGATTATATGATAGCGGAACAAACACTGGTAGCGATTACTTCTGTTAAATATCTGGGAGTATGCGTGCGGAACGATTTGACATGGAATGATCATATAAAATTAATTGTTGGTAAGGCAGGTACCAGGTTGAGATTCATTGGGAGAGTCCTTAAAAATGTAGTCCATCAACAAAGGAGGTGGCTTACAAAACACTCGTTCGACCTATACTTGAGTATTGCTCATCAGTGTGGGATCCGTACCAGATCGGGTTGACATAGGAGATGGAGAAGATCCAAAGGAGAGCGGCGCGTTTCGTCACAGGGTTATTTGGTAACTGTGATAGCGTTACGGAGATGTTTAGCAAACTCAAGTGGCAGACTCTGCAAGAGAGCCGCTCTGCATCGCGGTGTAGCTTGCTCGCCAGGTTTCGAGAGGGTGCCTTTCTGGATGAGGTATCGAATATACTGCTTCCCCCTACTTATACCTCCCGTGGAGATCACGAATGTAAAATTAGAGAGATTCGAGCGAGCACGGAGGCTTTCAGACAGTCGTTCTTCCCGCGAACCATACGCGAATGGAACAGAAAAGGGAGGTAATGACAGTGGCACGTAAAGTGCCCTCCGCCACACACCGTTGTGTGGCTTTCGGAGTATGAATGTAGATGTAGATGTAGATAATTAAAAATCCAAAACTAACAAAATTCATAATACGGAGTCGATAGAACATCATCTCGAATAAACGCGTGTTTATCATACACAAATTTGGGTCAATCGAAGCGTGCAATTTCTCTTCTTACGAACTTTTCACTTTTAATAAGATGACTGGATAGGTGAAACGAAACAGGTACTATTACACTTACTGATTGTGCAATACACATGAAATCAACCACCAAACCTCGATTAATAACTTAACTTTAAGGCAGCGATGGGCAAGGAACTCTAACATCAGTCATTTTAACACAAATATTCAAGTACCATAACACAATAACACTCTCGCTAAAGATAAAAGTTGGATGTCAACAGGAATGAAACTGACATCTGCACAAAACAATCACTACACATTAGCTACAACCGACGAAGCGAATCCAATATTGAATGGCCGCTCAAGGTAGATGAGAGTGGTGAATAGTATTGTGTTTATACTTTAAGAGAAGCTACGTGTGTATGCGTGGGGGCGGGAGGGAGGTGTACAGAGTGTTCCACAATCCACAAATATTCTTTACGAAACGGCTGGGAGAACGAAAAGCCACATTTCTTGCCAGTTAGGCAAACGATGAAACTTTGTGTGCCGCCTCCTTTTGTCCTCACAAAGCCATAATTCTCCGAGACATTTAATGTTTAATTGTTAATGTTGAACTGTGAAATTCATGAAATTCGTGAGTATGACGTAGAAAATTAACGGGTTCGTTTGAACAGTTACCAGACAGCGCCAGCCAACAGGCTGTACTGCGCAGGCGCTGCTACGATGACGTAGGCAGTGCGTGCTTGGAGCTTCCTCTGCTCATACGCTTTTCGTAGCATTCCAGGTGGAATTTCGTGCGTGGCGGGGCATCACCTGACCATGTGCAGCCCTGCGGCATGTTGTTGAGAGGACACACCATGTTGTACTCAGAGCAATTGTTTTATCATATGTCACCCAGATAAAGGATGCAAATAAGGAAGCAGTTCTTGGCAAAATATCATTTCAAAATTAGACTCCGCAGCTCGAAGTACCGTAACATTTTGCTATAGGATGACTTTGACAGATTTTTTTTATTTTTTTTTACTTCAATATTGTTATGTAGCATTTCCAACAGGTTTACATGTACACAGCACTGCAAAAAGCTAATCGGACGGAATACAAATTTCTTGAAAAAAATAACAGTTTCTTGTGTAGCCTAGGAATAAAGGACAATAAATTTCAAGACTGTTCCAAAATGTGTAACAAATTAACAAGGTTGTCTGTGAGGCAAAGAAACGCTACAACTGACAGTTTATATTATACTCTAGGAATAAATGAAGCCATGTGGGGAGTTAAAACGATGCTGCCAGTCTACAATTTAGCATAGAATAGCATTCTATAAATTTAAGACGTAAACACAAATTAAGAAATAACTTCAGGCCTAGAGACAAGTGCCTCGTAATCGATAAACACTTTCACAGAAGGCAGATTTGTAAAATTCTGCTGCACCTGTCATTATATTTGAAACAAAATATTTAGTTCAAAACTAATGACCAAATTTGCCCACTTAGCTTCAACTAAATGTTTACCTATGTTCGTACGTATATATCATTAAGAGATCTTACAGTGTCATAAAAGGAACAGGACATCAGAGGCTACTCCAACAGCATCGGAATTTCATAAACCATACTAAAATGCTTCATTCCGCTCTAATTGCACATTTCTATGTCCAGATGCGCTCTGAAGTACCTGGTATTCAGCTTTTCATGTGGTTTTCGTGATACCAATATTCTTGGAGGTCCAGTACTGTATTCTCATGTTTGCTTCTTTATTATAGTGTATAATGTCATTCGTCCCAGAAAATGAAAATTAGCACTTGGAAACTGAACGAAGTTGAAAGTAGCAAATAGTGCGGAATGAAACACTTCGTTTCAAATAAACTAACTGCCTCAGCGGAAAAAAATTAATAGAAGCAAATTTCTCTATAAAACAGACAGAAATAGCTTCATTAAGACATTACTGGTTGATTGCTAATAACGTGGAAATAATATAAAATCAGAAAATTGAAACTACTAACTTATTTTGGTGTTTCATAGTTATGAGAATGTATATAATTCACTTGATGGCTCCCAGTCACAGAAATCTGTTTTGATTTCATTTGACGTGGGAGCTGTAAACGAAGAGACCAGCAATATCACGAAGACGCGAAACATATACACCAGTCACGTGGAGGAAAGACCAACCGCCCCCCCCCCCCCCCCCCCCCCCACGCACGGGAGGAAGGCACTGCTCATACGCGAGTTCAGCTCTGTGCATACGCACGAGCTCGCTGGCAACTGCTGATGCGAACCATGTCTGCGGAGGTGTAAACATTGTGCATCAGTGATAAAAAAGAGTATCATACCCCCTAAAACCAATATTCACCACGAAAATTAATGTGTTATGCATTTAGGCTTAATTTTTTGTATTGTGGAAATCATTAAAACTTTGGATATCTTTTGATATAAAATAGTTTTAGTGTAGCGGGTGTGTTTTTGCTTAACTCAACTGAAACTTGCGCCCACTGTGTGGCGTTGATGAGTATTCTAAAAGAATTGATGTTAAAAAAATTGTAGAGTGATACTTCATTAACTGTGAATCATCGTCGTAAATACAACGGGGGGTGCCACCGCGAGGTGCATGGCACGGGGTATATCCCATTGCATTCACATGTGGAGAAGGACATAGGCAGGATTTTGTCAAAAGGGGAGGGAGGGGGTAGCGATTTGCTAGAGAAGATCTTACAAAGACTAAAATTCTTCATTTATTCTGAAAATCTCCATAAATAAAATAAACAGTTTATTTAAATAAATAAATTAATTAAATTAAATTGTATTGTCATTCAACTGATTACAGCTATAGACAATGTCAGGATAACAAAAATATGAATAAAGCATCTTACATTAACAGCATTAGAGAAATTATGGTACACTCTCCAACAGTTACTTCTATGGCATCAAATTTTCATATTCATAAAATTAATTAATTGAGTAAACACGATTAATCAATAACCAACTGTACAATCTGTGCTTAAATAACTCGAATGGATCTTCTACCCATCCTACAGGCAGTTTGTTGGACATTTTGATACAGATAACTTCATAGCTCTTCAATGTTTTCGTTAATGTACAGTAAGGTATGTCAATATGCCTATTATTTCTAGTGCATTGGGATTGTAAATCTAGTCTAAGTAGGTATTCTGGTAAGTTATTTTTTGTATATGAGAGAACAGTGTAAATGTATAAGTTTATTACAGTTAATACTTCTAGGTCAATAAACAATGGCCTGCAGCGGACACGTTTTTCTGAGTTTGTAATAATCCTAATAACTTTCGTTTATACTGTAGTACCAAAATATCCTGAATGTGTGTACTAATACCCCAAAATAAAAGTCCATAGAATATGATACTGTGAAAAAAAGCAAAATAGGCTGTTCTTGCATAAAACAAAGGTACATGATTTTTTAAAATTTCTTAACAAGTGCACCACTCTAGACAACCTTGCACCAACATACTTAATGTATGGCTCTGAAGATAATTTACTATCAATGACAATACTCAAAAACTTAACACTACCTAGACAGTCTTCTACTGTCAAATTTCTTAAATTAAATACTGTTTGCTGAGTTTTACTCTCATTGAGCAAAAATCCATTTGCTCAGAACCAGATTGCTGCTTGCAATAGTGTGCCTTTGGTCATAGTTTGAAGGGCATCAAAGTCTGAATAATTACTGAAAAAAGTAGTATCATCAGTATAGAGGATGGAGTATTTATATAAAAAGGCGAATCATTTATCATTAGAATGAATAACAAAGGTGCCAAAACTGAATCTTGTGGCACATCGCACTTAACGTCAGCTATCTGCGATCTCTCGTTCCCAATACACACAATTTGTTTATGGTTATTAAAAAAATGATTCAAATATATTATCTACATTATTGTTAATGATTCCATAATGAACTAATTTGTTGAGAAGTGAACTATGCTCTACAGAGTCGAAGGCTGTGCTAAGGTCACAAAAAGTAGCCAGAGCACAGTTCTCCTCATAAGCACTAAGCACGTTTTTTCTCAAAGAGTCAATAGCATGAACAGTAGATCTGCCCTTCCTAAAGCCAAATTGTGCAGCAGAAAGAATGTTGTTATGTTCACAATAATCACATAACTGGTAGTAGATAATGGATTCTAAAACCTTAGAAAAAACTGGTGTCAGAGATACTGGGCGATAACTAGAATGGCAATTTTTATCTCCCTTCTTATAAATGTGCACAACCCTTGACAATTTTAACACATGTGGAAGTACATCTTCATTTAAACATTTATTTACACAATAAGTGAGAGGAAGTACTATACAACTGGCTACATTTTTTATCATATTACTAGAAAGATCATATATATCTACACTGTCAGAAGGCCCACAATTATTTGCAATACTTAAATTTGTCTTTCAATGAACAACTTATGATATTAATTTTTTTTAAATATCAGGCCTAACAATACTTTCACAAGTTTCATTAACAGATTGCACACAAAAGTTATTAAACTCAGTTGGTGATATGGCTATATCTTTTGTTTGTTTTTGGCCACTGAGTTTACTACGTTCTATGCTCTCTTACATTTATTTTTGGATGACTCAATACTAAACAAGTTATGTTGTTTCTTAGCCTCATTGATTGCTTGTTTATAATCCTTTCTACCTTTTGAGTATCTTAACTTAGCGTCATCTGTTTTGTGTAATCTATAAAAATCTAAATTCATTAACAATTTGTTTTTCATATTGGCTAGTTCAAAAGTGTATCACGCATTGTTATGCCTATACTTGTTTGTGTTACATGTGTTGGGTTTGGCCTTACATTTGTACTGAGGAAATTTTGTCTCAAAAATAGTTAAGACAGCATGAAAAATGTATCATAGATTATATTAGCAGAACAATGAAAATTATTGTTAAACAAATCTTCCCAATCATAGTTCTCGAGTGAAACCCTAAAATTTGAAATTTTGTCCTGTGTTATTGGTCTTGTTATGGCCACTTTAGGCTCTTCAAGCTCTGTAGTTTTCATATTAAGCCATCTTATTTCTACCCACTCTGAATTATGATCTGAGAAGGCAAAAACAGCTACATTGGAACATATTAAATCTCTACTAACATTTGTAAGTACACTCCTGGAAATGGAAAACAGAACACATTGACACCGGTGTGTCAGACCCACCATACTTGCTCCGGACACTGCGAGAGGGCTGTACAAGCAATGATCACACGCACGGCACAGCGGACACACCAGGAACCGCGATGTTGGCCGTCGAATGGCGCTAGCTGCGCAGCATTTGTGCACCACCGCCGTCAGTGTCAGTCAGTTTGCCGTGGCATACGGAGCTCCATCGCAGTCTTTAACACTGGTAGCATGCCGCGACAGCGTGGACGTGAACCGTATGTGCAGTTGACGGACTTTGAGCGAGGGCGTATAGTGGGCATGCGGGAGGCCGGGTGGACGTACCGCCGAATTGCTCAACACGTGGAGCGTGAGGTCTCCACACTACATCGATGTTGTCGCCAGTGGTCAGCGGAAGGTGCACGTGCCCGTCGACCTGGGACCGGACCGCAGCGACGCACGGATGCACGCCAAGACCGTAGGATCCTACGCAGTGCCGTAGGGGACCGCACCGCCACTTCCCAGCAAATTAGGGACACTGTTGCTCCTGGGGTATCGGCGAGGACCATTCGCAACCGTCTCCATGAAGCTGGGCTGCGGTCCCGCACACCGTTAGGCCGTCTTCCGCTCACGCCCCAACATCATGCAGCCCGCCTCCAGGGGTGTCGCGACAGGCGTGAATGGAGGGACGAACGGAGACGTGTCGTCTTCAGCGATGAGAGTCGCTTCTGCCTTGGTGCCAATGATGGTCGTATGCGCGTTTGGCGCCGTGCAGGTGAGCGCCACAATCAGGACTGCATACGACCGAGGCACACAGGGCCAACACCCGGCATCTTGGTGTGGGGAGCGATCTCCTACACTGGCCGTACACCTCTGGTGATCGTCGAGGGGACACTGAATAGTGCACGGTACATCCAAACCGTCATCGAACCCATCGTTCTACCATTCCTAGACCGGCAAGGGAACTTGCTGTTCCAACAGGACAATGCACGTCTGCATGTATCCCGTGCCACCCAACGTGCTCTAGAAGGTGTAAGTCAACTACCCTGGCCAGCAAGATCTCCGGATCTGTCCCCCATTGAGCATGTTTGGGACTGGATGAAGCGTCGTCTCACGCGGTCTGCACGTCCAGCACGAACGCTGGTCCAACTGAGGCGCCAGGTGGAAATGGCATGGCAAGCCGTTCCACAGGACTACATCCAGCATCTCTACGATCGTCTCCATGGGAGAATAGCAGCCTGCATTGCTGCGAAAGGTGGATATACACTGTACTAGTGCCGACATTGTGCATGCTCTGATGCCTGTGTCTATGTGCCTGTGGTTCTGTCAGTGTGATCATGTGATGTATCTGACCCCAGGAATGTGTCAATAAAGTTTCCCCTTCCTGGGACAATGAATTCACGGTGTTCTTATTTCAATTTCCAGGAGTGTATATTGTCAAGACAAGCAGTCTCTCTTGTAGGTTTGCAGTTAGTAAATTTAAAATTAAGGTGTCTTAACACATTTTTAAATTCATTTACACTGTGTGTATCTCTCGTTATATCAAATGCAGCATTTATGTCACCACCAATCACTATACTATACTTTCTCCACTGGGGCCATGAAAAAAAATTAATAAATTCCCAAGTCTTTCTAAAAAGATTAGTGGATCACCATTAGGTGACCTGTAAAGTGATATATTGACAGTTTTAAAATTTTCAAGATATATACCTGTAGCTTCAAAGTGCAACTCAGTACACACAAAGCCTAAATCTAATCTACCACTTCTGTTTGTCAAAGTTTTCTTAACATAAATTGACACACCTCCATGAATATATTGTTCTTTGCTGAAACTATTAACAAACTGGAAATCATCTAATATATGAAAAGAAATTTCATTAGCTTTGCACCAGTGCTCACTCAAAAACAATGAATCGAACATATTCTCATTTGAAAAATCATTTAAAACTACATGTTTTCCACTCATACCTTCAACATTGAGATATCCTATGTTAAATGAGAAAGTTGATGAATAAGTTTTATTATAATGGCTATCCTTATTCCTGCTGTTTTTTCTAAAAACAATGACTAACTTCATACTTAACTGTGTGGCAAGGGGAAGAACTATTAGGTACAAAATTCTTAATGCTATTTTGGTTCTGTCCTTTAATATGTTCCCTGACCATATTCAAGGGCCTGGTAGATATATTTATGAAATCTTGCTTATCTTTAAGCTGGTTATACATTATGAATCTGGGCAAACCACTTAGGCCCTGGTCTTCCTCGTTACCTCTAGAAAAGAATTTTCCTTAAAACTAAGTGATATTGTTCCTAACTTATTAATTTGTGGTATGCTCAACTTATCAGCTAGATTGATAATTTCATCACTCACATACTTTTTCCCAAGTTTATTCAGATGTAGGCCATGGGTGGTATGGAATCTTTTACCCAAATCAGTTATATTTACAAAAGACACATTTCTAAAGTATTCACTAAGTTTCTTCATTTACTCGTGCCACTTCTACACTCACACACAAACAGAAAGGAGATAATGCCAAAACGGCATTGAGAAGAGGATAATTTTTCTGTTTTGTACGTCATGGAACTTTTTCCTAATGACAGTAAGAAACCTTTTCCCTCATTTTTCGCTAAATCGTTTGTTCCAGCAAGAAAAACTGTCATTTCTGTATAATCAGTAACTGAAGAACTTGCACAACATCTTCAAATTTTGCACCATGTTTTACTGTGGTTGCCACAAGATGGCTCGAACTGTTTTCAATTATATTTCGTGTTTTCTGCCTTTGGCTATCTGCATAGACAAGTACTTTCACAGGCCTAGGTCTACCTTTAGAGCTTGGTGTCTTTGGGCATTTCGTTTCATTACTTCCACTCATATTTGATCTAAAAGTTTTACTATACTGTTTACTCACTTCACTTTCATTAGGCTTACTTGGGTTATGCAGTTTAACTTGCAAGCCAACTTCAATGTTTTTTATGTAACATTAAGATGTTCAAGAACATTAAATCTATTTTTCAAGGCCAGAAAATTTACATGAGCTTTCTTCAGTGCAGAAATGCATTTTATGTGATAGGAACAATGTGTCACTCTCTTTGTAAACTGCCCTTTGGCCTACATTGATTATTTACTTGTGAGAAAATTTTTACTGAACTAACCTTATCTTCAGAAATTTTTTTGGTGGGTTCCAAATCAATCATCGCATATTCCTTTTCCAGTTTCTCGTTTTCTTTAGTCAAAGCTAAGTTCTCCTCCATGACAGCAGATAAAATAAGTTGTAGGGTCTCATAGTCTGTGTTTACCTGACGCTCATTTTTTTTTTCCAATGGAGCCATGTTGTCTTTACCCTCCAGACAAACTTTGTACCGCCATTCACTATTTTCGTCTGGAAGATCGTCTTCTTTTAACTTTGCACATAGAAAATGTATCTAGCGATCACCCTCGTCGCATAGAATTCTGTATCTCAAATTGTTATTATACTTTTTGCGCTTTACACACATCATAATTCTACTTTTGTTGGGAGCTGACTCAGTTGTAAAAACGCCACTTGCCGCCACTAATTTGAAATTGATCTCGGAGTTTTCACCAAACGGTGATATAATTTGGTCATTTAGAAGTGCTGCACATTGACAAACCACTAAGAAGCACTCAAACTCCAAGCTCCCTTCACCATCCCAAGTCATTTTACGTTCTTTCCCTTCCAATCTGGATTTGAGCTGAGGAGCTGCTCAGGAATGTGCGACCGCCAATCTTTAGGACACCCTGATTATTACCGATAGAGCTTTTGGACTAAACAGATCAGCCACTTAAGTTTAGGGTCTTTGGTTAGCAACGAAATAAACAACGCTGTTTATCTCATCGCTCTCAAGAATATTGAAAAAGTTATGGAATCCGTGCTGAGCAGTCGTTTGTGTTTCGTACAGTGGCCGCTACTGGTTACAACATGTATTTCGTGGAACTGTTATCAAGGTTTTTTAGTGTTATCTACTGGATATTTTACCTAGAAGTAGTTAGCAACAAGGGTCAAAGCATCGTCGCTGGGAGATTTCTCTCAGGAGATATTTTTAAAATGGAAACTAATGGCCAAATCCCAGCCAATACCTGACAAGGGTCAGCTATCACTTTGCATATGAGTCATAACATCGAGGCTGTCATGATGCACCCTACTTGAACAGCGTTAATTACAAATAACCATTAACTGGGTACCATCGAAATGTGCTCTCAAGATCTCTGTCCTCAGAATGATCAGAAGGAAATGGATCAGCATTCATCTAGTTCAGCTGTCTTGTCGCAGTGTCCGTCAAACAACACCCAGCGACAAAAGACAAGAAACCGATCACCATCACCCCAACAATCAGCAGCTCCTGACGCAAATTTTCCGAAGAAGGCAAAGGCAAGTGAAAAGCACACTAGTAATGTTGAAGGGGACAAAGGGCAAGCGAAAAGCACGTTAGTAATGTTGAAGGGAACGTAGATATGGTAGATATTGATAATGCTGCATTCACTGTGGAACTTCTAGGAGTAGACAGTAACTTGAGTGTAAAGATAGGAGACAGGAATTGCAATGAGCAGCCTGCTTCCCAAAAGTCCATTAGTTGTAAAAGTTGGACAATTCAGTGACCACAACGGTACCTCCTACAACAAATATGCTAGTAAAGATAATACATATCAATCAACAGACATGGGTGCCTGGTTTGTCTTTGTGGAGGGAGAAAATGGCGATGAAAAAAGTTACACGTGATGGCTCTTGGAAGAATATTATTTACAGAAAATAATAACTTGAGACATGAAATAGTTAATATCTCAGCTATTGGCAGAAACAAGTATAAAACTGAAATCAAAACAGGGCAGTCTGCAAACAGGTCGCGGTTGCTTGATGTTTTTCGAGTGAAGAATATGGAGGCTTATATTCCAAATTTCCTAACAAAGAGAAGGGCAGTTATCCGTGATGTTGATATTGCGTCATCCCACCAAGACATCCTTGCAGAAATAAAGTCGGAATTTTTAGTAACCGATGTACGAAGGTTCACAAAGAAAGTAATAGAAAATGGAGAGTTGAAAGTATTTCTCACACCGAAACATGTTGTAACATTTAAATCTCAACAACTTCTTCAGTATGGATAGTGTGCAGTATGCGATGCCCTGTTGCACCGTATGTCCACTCAGTTTTGGAGTGTCATAATTGCCTTAGATATTTCTATTTAAGTTTACAATGTCGTAGTAGTGCCCACTGTGCCAAATGCGAGGGAGCCCATGAGACCTCACAGTGCAGACATGCCGGAGAGCCCAGGTGTTTGCATTGCAACGCAAACCACCTCGCTAATGATCGCTGTTGCCCACTTTATCAGCAGCGCAGCGAAGCCTATGGCGCTTCTTACGCAACTACCATCCTGTCACCATGACCATCATTTTCGCAATCTACTGCTGGTGTTTCTACAACACGAGTACTGTCTTCTAGTGACTGGCATAAAATATGCGAGAAACCAAAAGGTTTGAACATGACGGACAGAAGGTTACAACAGGGACCTAAGCATGCAATTGTGAACGTTCCAGCTCCCAGGTCTTACAAAAATAAATCATTTACTCACAGTCCATACAAGCAGGGGTATTCTGATATGTTATAAGAATTTTAGGGTTCACAGAACTCAATACAAAACGATCCATATCCTCCTACTCCTCTGGCAACATCTTATACTGGTCGAGAAACTACTATTAACAGCCTTTGTGCTTTAATAATGCAGAACTTTCTTTCTCTTAAAAATGAAACAGACATGGTAACGACACAGGCTCTTATACGTAATGCTGTTGAAGACTTATGCAAATCCAGTGGAATGCACAGTGAGCAATCTCGAACAGAGAAAGTCTTTATCGGGAGCTTAGTAGCAACCACGTACCAGTAGCATGTATTTGCGAAACGTGGTTTCAACCAACCTAACGAATACAATTCAAAGGATACACTGTTCTCAGAAACGACCGGATCACCGCATCCGCGATCAAATCCTCAAATTTAAAAACCCATCTTTGCCGGGAGTAGTGGACTTGCTAGACAGACAAGATACTTTGGACATGGCTAATTCCGCATTCATGAGCCCGGGTGTGTGTACTGTTAGCGCGGCACAACACGTGCCCTTCCGCCTGGCTCCAGCACCGGCCAGCCATGCCGCGCCGCTCGCGTGCACGTAAACAAGTTTCACGCCTGGTACCTACGTAGAAACTGAAACCATTCCCATACTGCTTTCGTGCCCACCCACGGGACAGTTGTCCATCCCGTCACGCACAGTCTTGTTTTTGTAATAAGAAAGGACACGTGCAAGCTGCGTATAGTAAGAGAAACTCTGATTAACAACTTGTCTCCCGTTCGCGTGACTCGCGTGGGCGTCACCACAACGGCAACCACCATGATCAGGATTCATATCAGTCTATGGACTTTAATGCCTTCTGCTTCACATGCGCCAACAGCTCGTTGTGTGGATCAAGTTTTGCCAGGCACTTCCTCTCGCATTCAGCGCAATGTGAGTGAACTTTTTGTAACTTTGCACATTAGTGGACGTTCTGTTCACTTGCAGCTGGACACTGGTGACAGTTGCCTTGCTGAACAAATCTACGTTCGACTTGCTTGCTACGCCCCCACTTCATCGTTCGCATGCCATGCTGACTGCATTTATTGGACAGGAAATCTCAGTACTCGGCGTATGTAGTTTGCAAGCCACGTTTGGTGCAACGACGCATACAGTGTCTTTCCATGTGCTCCGCTCTAGTGATGGTACGAACATTTTTGGCATGGACGCATTTGAACTTTTTGGCCTCGCAATTCAGGACAATGTACTTTGCATCAACACTAGTGACCATGCAGACAGTGATGCCACATTGTACGATGATTTTTCTGAACTCTTTTCTGATGGCCTTGGTTGTGCCACAGACTTTACAGCGCATGTAGTAGTTACAGATAATGCCATTTCTATTTTCCGGCGCACACGCCCGGTACCACATGCACTGCGCGACGCCATAGCTGCTGAACTTACGCATTTGCCAGACAGTGGTATCATTGAACCTGTTTCTGCTTAGCCATGTACTTCGCCTATAGTGTGTGTGTGAAGAAACCAAACGGTCGTCTCCGTATTTGTGCTGACTTTAAGTCTACAGTAAATCCCCAGACAGTGGGAGCTAGGTTTCCCTTACTGCGTCCTGAAGACATTTTTGATAATCTTGGTGCGGGAAAATTCTTTCCCATGATTGACTTGCGGGACGCATACATTCAGATTCCGCTCGACAACAGTCGCAGCGCTATTTTGTGTTCAACACCCACCTTGGATTGTTCACGTTTCACCGCATTCCGTTCGGTTGTACTTCGGCTCCTGCTATTTTTAAGTCTTACTTGCGGCAGTTGTCTGCCAATGTCCTGGTTGTTCCAATTATCTGGAGTATATACAGGGTGTTTCAAAAATGACCGCTATATTTGAAACGGCAATAAAAACTAAACGAGCAGCGATAGAAATACACCGTTTGTTGCAATATGCTTGGGACAACAGTACATTTTCAGGCGGACAAACTTTCGAAATTACAGTAGTTACAATTTTCAACAACAGATGGCGCTGCAAGTGATGTGAAAGATATAGAAGACAACGCAGTATGTGGGTGCGCCATTCTGTACGTCGTCTTTCTGCTGTAAGCGTGTGCTGTTCACAACGTGCAAGTGTGCTGTGGACAACATGGTTTATTCCTTAGAACAGAGGATTTTTCTGGTGTTGGAATTCCACCACCTAGAACACAGTGTTTTTGCAACAAGACGAAGTTTTCAACGGAGGTTTAATGTAACCAAAGGACCGAAAAGCGATACTATAAAGGATCTGTTTGAAAAATTTCAACGGACTGGGAACGTGATGGATGAACGTGCTGGAAAGGTAGGGCGACCGCGTACGGCAACCACAGAGGGCAACGCGCAGCTGGTGATCCGACAGCGGCCTCGGGTTTCCGTTCGCCGTGTTGCAGCTGCGGTCCAAATGACGCCAACGTCCACGTATCGTCTCATGCGCCAGAGTTTACACCTCTATCCATACAAAATTAAAACGCGGCAACCCCTCAGCGCCGCTACCGTTGTTGCACGAGAGACATTCGCTAACGATATAGTGCACAGGATTGATGACAGCGATATGCATGTGGGCAGCATTTGGTTTACTGACGAAGCTTATTTTTACCTGGACGGCTTCGTCAATAAACAGAACTGGCGCATATGGGGAACCGAAAAGCCCCATGTTGCAGTCCCATCGTCCCTGCATCCTCAAAAAGTACTGGTCTGGGCCGCCATTTCTTCCAAAGGAATCATTGGCCCATTTTTCAGATCCGAAACGATTACTGCATCACGCTATCTGGACATTCTTCGTGAATTTGTGGCGGTACAAACTGCCTTAGACGACACTGCGAACACCTCGTGGTTTATGCAAGATGGTGCCCGGCCACATCGCACGGCCGCCGTCTTTAATTTCCTGAATGAATATTTCGATGATCGTGTGATTGCTTTGGGCTATCCGAAACATACAGGAGGCGGCGTGGATTGGCCTCCCTATTCGCCAGACATGAACCCCTGTGACTTCTTTCTGTGGGGACACTTGAAAGACCAGGTGTACCGCCAGAATCCAGAAACAATTGAACAGCTGAAGCAGTACATCTCATCTGCATGTGAAGCCATTCCGCCAGGCACGTTGTCAAAGGTTTCGGGTAATTTCATTCAGAGACTACGCCATATTATTGCTACGCATGGTGGATATGTGGAAAATGTCGTACTATAGAGTTTCCCAGACCGCAGCGCCATCTGTTGTTGACAATTGTAACTACTGTAATTTCGAAAGTTTGTCTGCCTGAAAATGTACTATTGTCCCAAGCATATTGCAACAAACGGTGTATTTCTATCGCTGCTCGTTTAGTTTATATTACCGTTTCAAATATACCGGTCATTTTTGAAACACCCTGTAGTTGTCAGTTCGCACCCCTGACGAACATTTACAGAATTTGTGTGCCTTGTTTTCTGTTCTTTTGCAGGCAGGACTAATGTGTAACAGAAACAAGTGCAATTTTTTCAAACTGAGGTTTAGTATTTAGGACATACGTTTAATGCACAGGGTATTCACCCCTCGCCGTCACATCTCAGTGAGTTAGAGACTTGCCAGCAGCCAGGAACTTGAAAGAACTTCAATCGGTGTTGGGAAAAATTTCGTATTATAGCGAAAGCAGCGCAGATTACAGCGCCTTTGCATCGCTTTCGGCGTAAGAACGTTCCTTACGTTTGGTCTTCAGAATGTGACGCTGCTTTCCACAAGCTCAAATCTGCTTTGTTGAGTGATCGCTGTTTGATTCCTTTCGATCCCTCCAAACCAGTTGTTTTGGCTGTCGATGCATCTTGTCACAGCATCGGAGCGGTTCTCTCGCACCGCATTAATTCTGTAGATCGCCCAATCGCTTCTGCGTCTCAGTTGCTCAATTCTTCCCATAGAGTAAATATCTCTGGAGTGAGCATTCACATGCGCAGAACTGATTTTGTATTGTCAACATACATTGCCGGCCTGGTCGCGTGTTCTCGGGACGTCGTGTGTTTGTCCGTATAGCGCCGTGTATATTTAGTGTCACTACATCCCTAGTACATACGGATTCTTCTCGTAAGTGTCGTGGATTATTTATATATGTTGCGCAAACGTTTTAACAGTATTCGTTAGACACCGGAAATAAACCAGCAACGTAACTTTTAAGGGCAAGTGATATTGCATTCTGTTTCTTTGCGATAGGCGTGACGGTTCAGATGGACTCAATTTTTGGTAGTTTTCGGTATGAAACGGCACTTTATAGTATTACAGAGCCTGACGTACATTCTTGCAGTGATAGTCTTGCAAAACGACTTGACAGTACGCTAGTACTTTTGCAAGTGTCCGAAAAACACCGAATTTGCCACACATTGGCGATTATATCCCTGCCAATTCGTCTTTTTTCTGCTATTTCTGCTTATTTATTTTCTCGTTTTTGCGACTTAAAGCGTGCTTTATTTTTCTTACTTGTGACACTTTGCAGTATTTATTAAACGCATTTTACGTACTTGCTCCCAATTTATTAAATAAATGGTAGACTGAGCAATCTATATACATAATCTACAAGTCACTGATAAATGCATGGAGGATAGTATTTGCTGAAACAACTAACCATTCTCTTTCATGTTTCACTAGCAAATTTACGAGAGGAATCGATTGTTTGTAAGCTTTTGTACGAGCCGTAATATCTATTATATAGTCATAAAATCGTTGAAAAATAGGTCTACAGACTCAAGCCTTAATTATAATGCGTCTCGAAATTTTTTACGTGTACAGTGTCTCTTACTAATATGATAACTATAATTAGAGCTACATGGTATGTATCCATGAAAAGTTACTATCCCTCCTTTCACATATTTTTCTTTGCATCCGTAGCAAAAACAGTAATTCACCAACGCTATTACACTATCAACAAACGGTGAAATACAACAAAAACTCTTGATATTATGAACTTCAAACGCTGTGGAAAGCACACACACACAGCGAAGTCCCGAAAAAACGTGACAATCCTGGTATAATTTTGACAACGTGCGCAGAAAGCAATGCTCACTCTAGAGATACTTACTCTATGATTCTGCCCAGCGAAACTATTCTCAAATCGAGAAAGAACCTTTAGCTATTGTCTATGGAGTTTCATGAGTTTTTGTACAGTCGTAAGTTTTATGTGGTCACCGACCACAAGCCTTTGACGTCGTTGTTCCACCCGTCAGAGCCAGTTCTTGCCCGTACTGCACAAAAGTTGCAACGTTGGTCTTTGTTTTTATCTAACTACAATTATGAAATCTTGTTTTGGCCTATGGCACAGCATGGCAATGCTGATGCTTTGTCCCGTCTACCTATCAGCCATGATGAAGTGTTTGATTCTTCCGGATTGTCATGCATGTTTATTAATTCGCAAGATAAGGAATTAGCTGACGGTTTTCCGGTGGATTATCACTCCCAGCCGCGCGGCACCCGTTCCCCAGCGGAATTGCTACATGGCCGCGCCCATCGCTCGCTCCTGCAGCTACTGCAACCGCCGCCGTGCACTCCCCTTGCTTCGCCTCGTTCTGGCTTGGCGCCGCATGATTTGGTTTTCTATCGCGTCTTCTCTGGCAGGCAGCGCTGGGAGCAGGGGCGCATTCTTCGCCAGCTTGCTTGGCCACTCCTTATTTGTCATTTCTGGTCCCTCGGGCACTGTCAAGCGACACCGGAACCAGATCCGTCTGTGCCGTCCTCGGTTTTCTGCCGCTGGTTGTTTTCCAGCAGAGTTGGAGGCCTCGCGGCTTCCTCCGCCACAAGCCATCACTCCACCAACGCTGCCACCGCCGCCCCTCGCGCCACTGCCGCGGGCGCGCCTGCCGTCATCGCCGCTGCCGGTCCGGTCACGCGGACAAGACGGGCGCCTCTCGCTGCAGCCACTGCCCCCACCTCCAGCCGTCGTCGCAGCCGCCGCCACTGCCGTCGCCGCTGCCGTTTTCCTCCGCGGTGCCGGAAGCGATGGACGCCGTCACGCTGCCACCACCATCGCCCATGGAGGTCGTTGCTCCGCCTCCTCATATGAGCGTACCCAGTGGCGGAGCACGGCGTGGGCAGGTTTTCTACGGGGTGTTTTCCTCGCCCTAGAATAACTGTTTAAGCAAGGAGGCAGAGAGCTGAAATAAGGCCTTCTGAAAATGGTCACCAGACTATGGGAAGAGGAGAAAACGTCCCAACAATGGAAAAAGCGTATCATATGTCCCATATATAAGAAAGGAGATGAGATGGAGTGTGGCAGTTACAGAGGGATCACACTACTTAATTTGGGGTATAAAATACTCTAATATACTATTTGACAGAATACACCCAACCATACAGAGGGAGACGGGGCCGTACCAATGTGGATTCCTTCCTGGAAAGTCAACCATAGATCAAATATTCACCTTAAGACAAATCCTGGAAAAAACAAACGAATTGGCACGCATCACCTCTTTATAGGTTTCTATGCAGCTTATGATAGCATAAATAGAGAGCAGTTATATCAAGCTCTAGATGAACTGGGAATCTCTAGAAAGTTGGTAAGACTGGTGAGAATGACAATGAGCGAAACACAAGGTAGTGTAAGAATAGGAGGAATGATGTCCAACACATTGAGTATTAAAAATGGAGTGCGACAAGGGGATGCACTGGCATGCCTTCTCTTTAATGCCGCCCTGGAGAAGGTGATGAGAAACGCAAACGTCCTGAACAGAGGAACGATCTTCTATAAATCGGTACAGATACTGGCCTACATAGATGACATAGATGTAATAGCAAGGACCCAAAAAGCAATGGAAGAGACATTTACAGCTCTTTAACAGTTCAGTAGGAACATGGGGTTATTTATTAATGAACAAAAAACAAAATATATGGCAGCTGGAAAAGCATGTAGAGAAAATATGCCAAATGCAATAACAATGGGCAATTATACGTTTGAGAGAGTTGAACATTTCAAGTATCTGGGCTCGACAGTTACACATCTAAATGATACCTCCTTTGAAATTAAGCAGAGATTAATACTGGCCAACAGAGCCTGTTTTGCCCTAAGACTCCTATCCTCAAGGCTCCTGACTCGTACCACGAAATTAACTATGTATAAATGACTTATACGACCAGTGCTTACATGTGCCTCTGAAGCCTGGACATTAACAACTAAAGATATTGAAACACTGGATGTATTTGAAATTATCGGCCCAATCTGTGAAAGAGGAAGATGGAGTAGGAGATACAACCTTGAGTTGTACACAATATACAAAGACCAACCTTTCAGAAGGATAGTGAAATCATCCAGACTGAGGTGGGCGGGACATGTGGCTGGCATGAATGATACAGAAGTTGTTGTTGTTGTTGTCTTCAGTCCTGAGACTGGTTTGATGCAGCTCTCCATGCTACTCTATCCTGTGCAAGCTGCTTCATCTCCCAGTACCTACTGCAACCTACATCCTTCTGAATCTGCTTAGTGTACTCATCTCTCGGTCTCCCTCTACGATTTTTACCCTCCACGCTGCCCTCCAATGCTAAATTTGTGATCCCTTGATGCCTCAAAACATGTCCTACCAACCGATCCCTTCTTCTAGTCAAGTTGTGCCACAAACTTCTCTTCTCCCCAATCCTATTCAATACCTCCTCATTAGTCACGTGATCTATCCACCTTATCTTCAGTATTCTTCTGTAGCACCACATTTCGAAAGCTTCTATTCTCTTCTTGTCCAAACTAGTTATCGTCCATGTTTCACTTCCATACATGGCTACACTCCAAACAAATACTTTCAGAAACGACTTCCTGATACATAAATCTATATTCGATGTTAACAAATTTCTCTTCTTCAGAAACGCTTTCCTTGCCATTGCCAGTCTACATTTTATATCCTCTCTACTTCGACCATCATCAGTTATTTTACTTCCTAAATAGCAAAACTCCTTTACTACTTTAAGTGTCTCATTTCCTAATCTAATTCCCTCAGCATCACCCGATTTAATTTGACTACATTCCATTATCCTCGTTTTGCTTTTGTTAATGTTCATCTTATATCCTCCTTTCAAGACACTGTCCATTCCGTTCAACTGCTCTTCCAAGTCCTTTGCCGTCTCTGACAGAATTACAATGTCATCGGCGAACCTCAAAGTTTTTACTTCGTCTCCATGAATTTTAATACCTACTCCAAATTTTTCTTTTGTTTCCTTTACTGCCTGCTCAATATACAGATTGAATAACATCGGGGAGAGGCTACAACCCTGTCTCACTCCTTTCCCAACCACTGCTTCCCTTTCATGCCCCTCGACGCTTATTACTGCCATCTGGTTTCTGTACAAATTATAAATAGCCTTTCGCTCCCTGTATTTTACCCCTGCCACCTTTAGAATTTGAAAAAGAGTATTCCAGTCAACATTGTCAAAAGCTTTCTCTAAGTCTACAAATGCTAGAAACGTAGGTTTGCCTTTTCTTAATCTTTCTTCTAAGATAAGTCGTAAGGTCAGTATTGCCTCACGTGTTCCAACATTTCGACGGAATCCAAACTGATCCTCCCCGAGGTCTGCATCTACCAGTTTTTCCATTCGTCTGTAAAGAATTCGCGTTAGTATTTTGCAGCCGTGGCTTATTAAACTGATAGTTCGGTAATTTTCACATCTGTCAGCACCTGCTTTCTTTGGGATTGGAATTATTATATTCTTCTTGAAGTCTGAGGGTACTTCGCCTGTCTCATACATCTTGCTCACCAGCTGGTAGAGTTTTGTCATGACTGGCTCTCCCAAGGCCGTCAGTAGTTCTAATGGAATGTTGTCTACTCCCGGGGCCTTGTTTCGACTCAGGTCTTTCAGTGCTCTGTCAAACTCTTCACGCAGTATCGTATCTCCCATTTCGTCTTCATCTACATCCTCTTCTATTTCCATAATATTGTCCTCAAGTACATCGCCCTTGTATAAACCTTCTATATACTCCTTCCACCTTTCTGCCTTCCCTTCTTTGCTTAGAACTGGGCTGCCATCTGAGCTCTTGATATTCATACACGTGGTTCTCTTCTCTCCAAAGGTCTCTTTAATTTTCCTGTAGGCAGTATCTATCTTACCCCTAGTGAGGTAAGCTTCTACATCCTTACATTTGTCCTCTAGCCATCCCTGTTTAGCCATTTTGCACTTCCTGTCGATCTCATTTTTGAGACGTTTGTATTCCTTTTTGCCTGCTTCATTTACTGCATTTTTATATTTTCTCCTTTCATCAATTAAATTCAATATTTCTTCTGTTACCCAAGGATTTCTAGCAGCCCTCGTCTTTGTACCTACTTTATCCTCTGCTGCCTTCACTACTACATCCCTCAGAGCTACCCATTCTTCTTCTACTGTATTTCTTTCCCCTATTCCTGTCAATTGTTCCCTTATGCTCTCTCTGAAACTCTGTACAACCTCTGGTTCTTTCAGTTTATCCAGGTCCCATCTCATTAATTTCCCACATTTTTGCAGTTTCTTCAGTTTTAATCTACAGGTCATAACCAATAGATTGTGGTCAGAGTCCACATCTGCCCCTGGAAATGTCTTACAACTTAAAACCTGGTTCCTAAATCTCTGTCTTACCATTATATAATCTATCTGATACCTTTTAGAATCTCCAGGGTTCTTCCACGTATACAGCCTTCTTTCATGATTCTTAAACCAAGTGTTAGCTATGATTAAGTTGTGCTCTGTGCAAAATTCTACTAGGCGGCTTCCTCTTTCATTTCTTAGCCCCAATCCATGTTCACCTACTATGTTTCCTTCTCTCCCTTTTCCTACACTCGAATTCCAGTCACCCATTACTATTAAATTTTCGTCCCTTCACTATCTGAATAATTTCTTTTATTTCATCGTACATTTCTTCAATTTCTTCATCATCTGCAGAGCTAGTTGGCATATAAACTTGTACTACTGTAGTAGGTGTGGGCTTCGTATCTATCTTGGCCACAATAATGCGTTCACTATGCTGTTTGTAGTAGCTTACCCGCATTCCTATTTTCCTATTCATTATCAAACCTACTCCTGCATTACCCCTATTTGATTTTGTGTTTATAACCCTGTAGTCACCTGACCAGAAGTCTTGTTCCTCCTGCCACCGAACTTCACTAATTCCCACTATATCTAACTTTAACCTATCCATTTCCCTTTTTAAATTTTCTAACCTACCTGCCCGATTAAGGGATCTGACATTCCACGCTCCGATCCGTAGAACGCCAGTTTTCTTTCTCCTGATAACGACATCCTCCTGAGTAGTCCCCGCCCGGAGATCCGAATGGGGGACTATTTTACCTCCGGAATATTTTACCCAAGAGGATGCCATCATCATTTAATCATACAGTAAAGCTGCATGTCCTCGGGAAAAATTACGGCTGTAGTTTCCCCTTGCTTTCAGCCGTTCGCAGTACCAGCACAGCAAGGCCGTTTTGGTTAATGTTGCAAGGCCAGATCAGTCAATCATCCAGACTGTTGCCCCTGCAACTACTGAAAAGGCTGCTGCCCCTCTTCAGGAACCACACGTTTGTCTGGCCTCTCAACAGATACCCCTCCGTTGTGGTTGCACCTACGGTACAGCCATCTGTATCGCTGAGGCACGCAAGCCTCCCCACCAACGGCAAGGTCCATGGTTCATGGGGGGAGGGATACAGAAGTACCAAAACGAATATTACAAGGAAAGCCAGGAGGGCAGAGAGGACTTGGTCGACCAAGAGCCAGATGGAAAGATGGGGTAATCGAAGATCTTAGGAAGATGGGCTATAGAAACTGGAGCGGATTGGCAAAGGACCGAGAGAGATGGAAGGAAATAGTAGAAGAGGCCAAGGTTCATCATGATATGTAGAGCCAAGAAAGAAGTAGTTTTCCTCGCCCCCCTCGTGAGCAATTTGCGGTCGCAGGTGGACAGCACGCCCCAGCAGTTCCGCTGTCTGCTCCCTCAGTTGCGCCGCCTCTGGGTCCCTCCACCCGCCGTCGGAAGCCCAACTCAACGACGGTGCATCATTTCAGGGGGGAGGGATGTGGTATCGATAGCTACGACGCCACGGCGTAGGTGCAAGTTCGTAGGTTGGCACTACGACACCGATACTGATGACAGCGCCCTCTAGCTGGCGCTTTCGAGAGCCACTACAGATTCTGAACATTTGGCCTAGCAACATTGTTTCTATTTCACAGTGAGCGAACCACTACTTGTAACCTAGTAACTTGTTGAACGCCTTCACACCTACGAGCTCATCTGTACGTGAAGTTAAGAAAAAGAGTTATAACCTAATTGCAGTACCAAGCATTTCACCTTTTCCTGCTCCTACTCATTTCCTACATTCAGCCTACCCTTCAGTTTACATGAACAGACCCACGCACCGCCTTCCAGGTGGGATACAAAAACCACATCTTTCGACATACCAAGAAGTCTTGTCTGTGTCAAGAAATCTCGAAGTACAGCAGTGTACTCACTGTCTGTGGCTTCAATCAGTTTAGCAGACTAGGTGGTAGCATGAGCATGCCACTGGAATACCACAGCCATCACTCTGGTGGTTTGTTCGATCATGTGTGTGTTAGTGTTGTCAGGCAGATAGTTGTAGTATGCCAGCAAGTCCACTCCTATTATAGGCTCTGCAACGTCTGTAATCATGAAGTGTCACACAAACGCTTTGTATAGGCCTAGATCCAGCTCAGAACATTGCGTCATATGTGGTAATACAATAACTGCTTGCAGCAGCTAGACAGAACAACATACGCAGCCTACAGCAGTGTAGCATTGTTCATTGGAAGATATGCAGGTCAGAACAAGTGTCAATCAGGTATTTCTGTCCTGTACGTCGATCACTTATAAACAGATGCTGTGACTCAGACTGATAACTGGACAAAGCATCTACATCCGACTGCCACTGGCATTTGGGGATGCACAGGATTTGGTACAGCGACATGCTTGATCGCCAGATCTGCTCTGGTGTCATCATACCTCTTCCGCACTTCTGTCCCAGTCATAGTCGACGTGACCGGCGATCTACTGCATGATCACTTCCAGAATCTGGATTAGCCACAGTCGCTGCTGGCATCACAGTAACTGCGCAATCTACCCTCTCAGTACATTTAGTTTTGCTGCCAGAGTACTGTAGTCAGTGCATTATACCATGGCAAACTTGTTTGCATCCTATACTGTTGTAACACTGATAGGCATGGGTGATATAGTGTCTTGCACCTTGTCTGCTAGCTCTGCCACTGTATCTAAAGGCGCTCCAGATTGCAACACAAGTCAGGCTCTAGCTCTTGGCTGATATACGAATACAACTACAGAGCAGCAAGTTAAGTGTTTGCCTTTTTCTGTTTTTTCCTTGTGATATGTTAATTAAATTTTGTGTGTATTTTTCTGTTTATGATGTTTAATTTCGTGTTTTTGTAAGTTTAAATTCAATCTGCAGCAAAGTAGTTGCTCACTAAACAGCCAGCTACATTGTTCGTTAATGCATGAACGTCCATTGGCGACACATCAGGATGATACAAAGTTGTGTATCTACAATTCTGTCTGCTTTTATAGTTTACTTCTTCTGTTAGTCTTGCTGGGATGGCTAAGATTTGTGCATGCTGTGTGCAGACACAGGAGGAGCTGGCTGAATGTGCTTTTGGCTATGGTCAGTCACCTTCAGGCTGCTGCCTCAAGGTGTAGCAGAGGCACACAATCTGGTACGGCACATGGGACTCCTCACATGCCATTGTTTTGTCCATAGGCTCTGCTTCCAAGGCACCTCCTAGTGCACATGTTCCAGTGCATCTGCCCTCACAGCAGGGTGAGTGGTGGGTGGTAACACATTCACATCACTCAAAGTGGAGGCCAATGTGGAGACTAACTGCCTGACCTTGCCCATTCATGCTGTGAGTGGACAGGTGGCCACTCCTTCAGCAGGTTCCAAGCAGGCACACAGAGGGAGGGTTTAGTAGTTATTGGGAGCTCCAATGTTGGGCATGTTATGGAGCCCCTTGGCAGATAGCATTCAGGGCTGGAAAGAAAGCCAATTTGCACTCAGAATATCTGCTGCGGGGCCTCATCTGAGACGTGGAGTATGCCTTGCCTGTGGCTATCAAGCGTTCAGGATGCAGTTGTCGGGGCTGTGTCTAATATTGTCACCAATGACACCTGTTGCAGAGGTTATGAGGTGATTCTCAGTTCGTACGGGTGGCTAGTGGTGGTGATTAAGACTGCTGGCCTCGCACGTTAGCTGCTAGCAAAGCTCGCAATTTGCAGCATTGTTGCCAGAGTTGACTGGGGTTCTTTGGTTTGGAGCTGAGTCGAAGGTCTCAACCAAAAGCTTCGTCAACTGTGTGAAGGTCTTGCTGGCAGATTTCCAGACCTGCGTTATCTCGTGGGATTTGTAGAACACCCCTTGATAGTTTAGGGGTGCACTACACAAAGGAATAAGCTACTCAGGTAGCGGAGTACTTGTGGAGTGCACATGAGAGGGTTTTTGGGCTAGGCAGTAGTTTGAGGTGCTCTGATGAACACATTCCAGGGATGTGCAGCAAGGGAAATCAAACGATGTTCAGAATAAAGACACGTCGACTCTCATAATTTTTTCAGTAAACTGTTGAAGTTCTTCATAGTAAAATTCCCAAATTTAGTACTCCCCAGGAAGGTTCTTGTGCTCAAATTATTCATGAGACCAAAAGCTGCATGAAACCCGAAGTGGACAGCTCTGAGGTATTTAGTGAGCCATGGAATGTATATCGGAAAGACAGATTAGAGGCCACAGGAAGCAGACTGTTCATTGCAGTTGACAAAAACATTGTTTCTAGTGAGATCAAAGTTGAATGTGACAGTGAAGTTATCTGGTGTCATAACAGATGCTGGTGAAACCAAGTTAACTGTCGGGTGTGTTTACTGGCCACCTGCTCGTAGTCATGCAAAGAAATTTACGGTCAATAACGCGTAAATTCCCAGATCATGCAGTACTAGTTGGAGGCGACTTGAATCTACAGAGTATAGACTGAGATGTCTGGATTTATTGCTGGGGGGGGGGGGGGGGGGGGGTACAGACAGACTGTCATGCAAAATACTTTTGAACACAGTTTTCTGAAAACTGTCTGTTAGATTGGTAGCCCACACTCGACGGACAGACTTTGTAGCTACAAATAGGTCGGACTTTATCGACAATGACAGTGTAGAAATGAGGATTAGTGACCATGATGTCATTATAGCAGCTACGATACGAAATTTAATAGATCAGTCAAGAAGGGTAGGAGAGTGCTCTTGCTATACGACAGATAAGAAGTTATTAGCATTTCACTTATACAGTGAATTGGACTGAGGTCCAGTAAGAATGAGTAGACAAATTATGGGCAAAGTTTAAGCAGAGTGTAAATAGTGGTCTGGAGAATTATGAGCCTAATAAGTGGATAAAGGATGGAAAAGACCCACAACAGTTCAATAACGAAATTCGGAGGATGCCGAGGAAGCAGAGACTGTTGCACTCGCAGTTGAAAAGCGAATACACAAATGACGACAAGCAAAGTTTATTAGAGATTGGTGCATCTGTGAAAAGATCTGTGTGAAGCTTACAACTACTAACGTCGCATCTAGCAAAATATCTGCCAGAGAAGCCGAGAAAATTCTGATCTAATGTAAAATCGCTAAGCAGGTCTGAGGCTTCCATTCAGCCTCTTGTTGCCCTGTCTGTTGTGGCAGTTGAAGATAGCAAAACGAAAGCCAAAGTTTTATATTTCACGTTCAAGAAATCGTTCACACAGAAGAATCATACAAACATACCGTCATTTGACCATTGGACAGACTCCCGTATTGATAACATAGTAACAAGCAACCCTGGTGTAGAGAAACAAGTGAAAGATTTGAAAGTAAATAAATCAACAGGTCTGGATGGAAAAATCAACAGGTCTGGATGGAATCCCAGTCTGATTTTACAAAGAGTGCTCTACAGCATTGGCCCCTTTCCTAGTTTGCATTTATTGTTAATCCTTCGCCCAGCACAATGTCCAAACGAATAGAAAACGGTGTAGTTGACTCAAGTATATAAAAAAGGTAAAAGAAAGGACTCGCAAAATTACTGACGAATATCCCTAACATCTGTTTGCTGCGAAATCCTTGAACATGTTCTCAGTTCGAATATAATAAACTTTCTTGAGGCTGAAAAGCTTATGTCCACTAATCAGCATGGTTTTAGAAAGCATCGCTCATGTGAAACTCAGCTTGCCCTTTTTTCACAAGATGTACTGCGACCTATAGCGAAGGTACGAGTATATGAAATAAGTTCTCTGAAATGAGAGTGGCTAGAAGACTTCATAAATAATGGAACTCAGTATGTTGTCCCCAACTGCAAGTGTTCATCAGAGACAATGGTATCGTCAGGATTACCCCAGGGAAGTGCGACAGACCGCTGTTTTTCTCTATATACATAAATCATTTGCCAGACGGGTGGCAGCAATCTGCAGTTGTTTGCTGATGTTGTCATCGTGTACAGTAAGGAGATGAGTTGGAAGATCAAAGATGTAATGTTTGGATACAGTATTACTAGTGACCTGCTTGACACAGTCAGTCTTTCAGCTCAGTATGAGATGGGACGAGCATGTGGGAACTGTGGTTGGGAAGACGAATGCTTGACTTCTGTTCATTGAAAGAATTTTAGGGAAGAGTGTTTAACAGACCTTTTCCTAATATTTCCACAGTCTATAAGTTGTCCTACTCCTTTGTCCACATGGTGACTTCAGGCACTACAGGAGATTCAAATTTATAGTCTGAGGTCGTTAACAAGTACGAACAGTTTGGTACTTAACTCATATTGATGGCTGCGTTGTTGTCTTCGTGAAGTCTAGAGGTGATTCCACTGTGATGTTCCAGCTGTTTTCTTTGTGTTTGGATGAGACAAACTGGTTTGTAGGGCGACGTGGTATTTTGATTTTTAGAGAGCAAACGTTACATTAGTTTTGCGCATCACTATTTCATTCATTTATTTACATTCAACACTTCTACAATAATATGAAACAAGACATTGTTTTACACCACATCTGTATCACCATCTCTTCCAACCCACGCTCCTGATCCAAAGCCCCTCAACCCCTCAACCACCTCTTCCAAAGATCGACCTCCTTCCCGCATGACCAAAGATAACTGTCCCTTAGTTGTATACTCGCGCACTACACTATACAGAACTGCTGGCTGCGGTCCCTACAAGTCTATTAATTGTCTGTAGAGTTTTATTTCCAACAGTGTTACCACAAGCATCTTCACTAGGTTTGATTTCCAGCAGTGTTTTACAGGGTTCAGTTTTCCATATTGAATCTTATCAATAAGTTTTCAAGATGAACACATTGACTAAATGTATGTCCACACGAGGCCTCTTTCGTCATGTACAATCGCAGATGCACGGCAATAAAAGGGCAGGCACGCAAATTTGTGAAATAAATGCATGTACGTGTGGGCGTTCTCATGTCCACACATTGCCTCTCTGTGCAAGCAGTCTGCTATGAATACCTTTCTTTACTTAGGAGCTTGCGTTGCGTTTGCTGTGATGAAAAGGCGACAAAAAAGAAAACGCAAAAGCACATGTAGGAAAAGAAGTATATAAACAACAGAGGCATGATAAATACAAAATGATGACTAATGTAGGTTGATTCTTACAAAGAAGAAAACAGCTACCAGCCACTATTAATACTGCTATTTATTTAAGTAAATAGCGCTGTAACCGGTTTCGAACTGAAAAGTTCATCTTCAGACGGCTGTTCACAATATTTATAAGACGCACTTTACATAATTATCAATTTTTTATATTTACGCTTCCACTGCAGCGAAATATTCTTGGTGTGTTGGTGCCCTACGGTAGAAAACAGTGTTATAAGCGTCCTATGTGAACATACTAACCTCCAAACGATGAAATACAGAGTAAACAGATATGTGAGGTTAAGTGGTTACAGTACTTACATCGAAAATTCCGCGAAAATTTTTTCGACGTTGCAGGATTGCATTTTTCAAATATTGTATAGTATATGTACATTAATTGTATACAGCCACGGTCTCACCATGTCAGTTTTAGACAAAATAGCAAAATGATGACAACGTTTGGTCCGCAAATTTCTGGAGGAGGTCACAACGAGAGTTTAGATTCTTTTTCTTGCGAAACTACAGCGATAAGGCGGTCAATAAAAGTTTGTTAGGTAGTAAATGGCAACTTATATTCTCGCTTGAATTATTTATTCCTTATTTCAAAACAAAGCATCTCAATTCTATCAAATCTGAAGCCTGTAATGTTGAACAATTGTAACTTATTATTTGATTATTCTATACCTCTTTTCACTGTGGGAAATGCCTAAGTTTGTAATTATTAACGTATTTTGATCCTAAACAATATTAAAAGTTATATATATATATATATATTAGCATCTATAGGTAGTGTTCTTGTGAATAACTATGACTGGTTACATATCCAAGCAATTCTCATGTGTAGTGTTAAATGTAACTCGAATAAATAATAAAAAACGATTATTCCTGAAACTGAGAAATGCTCATATGAGGTTCTTAGTTGTTGTGTGAACACTAATTTACTTTCAATGCGTCATTTGTATTTAAATATTAAGAAATATGATATGAAGATTACATCCTCGGACTCTACGAACTTGGGAATTTAGTAGACAGCAGAATCCACTAGAATATAAGTTGTTATTCAGTTTCGTTTTTTTTTCATAATCATTGTGCTTTAGTTCTATTTTTAGTAGTTTGTTCAGGAGCTACACACGACCAATCGCTTCTTTTCTTCAGCTGTCAAGCTCCTCATATGTGCTTTTAAGTCGACATAGTATGAATGTTCGTCCAGTTTTCATATATACTTTTCATAAATTTTTGGTTTATTCAGTTTTCCTACTTCGAAATTTATAGTAACTTACTCTTTACAGAAATATGATGGGAGCCCTTTTACATGCATTTTATTCAAACAATATTCAGAAGCAGCTTTCCCTATGATATTACTTTTCTGTCTATAATCATCCATAAACTTAGACGTGCTTCCTTTGGAGCCAACAGACACTTTGGCACATAAATTACTGTACACCACAACCCCTACACACTAAGCAATCACATATATATGGTGCCCAGCTGCCTGTCCTGATAAAAGGTGCAGTCATTCCCACTGGAGGCGGGCTACGGTGTAACCGATATCGTGAATTCCTCAAGCGACCAACATTAGCCTATCTTTTAAAATCATTACGGTACTATGAGTATGGTTACACTGTGGCCGATATCACTGCACAAACGTATAGATTTCGGATGACAATCAGTGAAGTTCAAATAGGTTTGTTTTCTTTGGTCAGATCGACTGATGTTCTCACATATGAGCTGTTACGTTTAATCCAAGGGAGAATGGGTTTGTGACATCCTGAGGATAAAAATATCATAATCCGGATATACACTGAAGTGCCAAAGAAACTGGTATAGGTATGCATATTCAAATACAGAGATATATAAACAGGCAGTATATGGCGCTGCGGTTGGCAACATCTATATAAGACAACAAGTGTCTTGCGCAATTGTTGGATTTGTTACTGCCGCTTCAATGGTGGGTTATTAAGATTTAAGTATGTTTGAACATGGCGCTATAGTCAGCGCATGAGCGATGGAACATAGCATCTACGAGATGGCAATGGAGAGGGGATTTTCCCCATCGACCATTTCACGAGTGTACCATGAATCCAGTAAAACATCAAATCTTCGACATTGCTGTGACTGGAAAAATATCCTGCAAGAGTGGGACCAACGAAGACTGAAGAGAATTGTTCAGCATGACAGTAGTGCAACCCTTCAACATATTGCTGCAGATTTCAATGCTGGGCCATCAAGTGTCAGTGTGCAAACCAGTCCATGAAACCTCATGGATACGGGCTTGAGGAGCCAAAGGCCCACTCACGTATCCTTGAAGACTGCACGACACAAAGCTTTATGCATCGCCTCGGCCTGTTAACACCGGAATTGGACTGTTGATGACTGGAAACATGTTGTCTGGTTGGACGAGTCTCATTTCAAATTGTATCAAGTTGATGGACGTGGAAGGGTATGGACACAACCTTATAAATTCATGGAACCTGCATGTCAGCAGAGTCTGTTCAAGCTGGTGGAGGCTCTGTTATGGTGTGGGGCATGTGTAATTGGAGTGTTATGGGACCCTGATACGTCTCTGGGATATGTGTCTGTCAGGTGACATGTACTTAAGCATCCTGACTGATCACCTGCATCAATTCATGTGTGCTGTAGATGCTGAATTGCTACAGAGTGGCTCTAGGAACACTTTTCAGAGTTTAAACACTTGCGATGACCACCAAACTCCCCAGACATGAACATTGTTGAGCATATCTGGGGTGCCTTACGACGTGCTGTCCAGAAGAGATCTCCATCCCCTCATACTCTTACGCATTTGTGGACAGCCCTGCAGGATTCATTGTGTCTGTTCCCTCCAGCACTATTTCAGACATTAGTTGAATCCATGGCATATCATGTTGCTGCACTTCAGCATGCTCGTGGGGGCCTTCCATGATATTAGGCAGGTGTGCCAGTTTCTTTGGATATTCAGCTTAGTTCAGAAAACGTTGTCACATGGTTAATGTATTTTTAACTTTTGTAGCATGCATTTTCCTCTTCATCTCATGTTCATGAAACTCGTTGTGTAATTCCAATAACTGATGACAGAATGTACAGTACTCACCACACTGTTTTCAAGACAGATAGAGCTTATTAATGTGAATTCTGTATCTTTTCAATACTAGACACTGGACTGAAGCACTCGTCTCCAAGCACAAAGGCACCTTTGGAGGTTAAATGTAACCTATACTTCATACATAGAATAGATTCTAACCTAACATAACCTAACTTTCTTGACCTTGCCACGAACCAATGAAGGAGGTTGGATGCATCATAACCAAGCTGTCAGCCAATGATATTGGGTGGCCTCTGGTAGCGGGGTCTGAAAATTGTTGTCGGTGCCACTATGACCGAGCATTAGGCATGGCCTCCATTTCCAGGAAATTATGCATGCACAATTGTGCATGGATAGTTGTGCTGTTGGAAATATATGCTCACTGAAAAGTTGATCACAAAATGGCATCATGTGGATGCACCCAAAGAAACATTTCACCATTAGTCTTCTGTACATTTATTCCAAGGAGGAATTTTGGTTCTTCAAATTGTTGAATTGAAAATTTTAATTTTAACTTCTTAATATCAGTAATTTTCCTTTTACAATTCCTAGCAATTAGAACACCATTCACATACAGTATCAAATAAGTATTATAATCATCAGTGATTTCAACATAGACACCTATCGACTTTGGATTGCCGAAACCCAGTTTCCTTGATATTATTATCAAGGAACTTTCATATAAATTTCTTCAGTTGGTTCTGCATGAAGGAAAACATTTTGTACACTTATTTGTTCCACAAACAAATCATGCTCACTTACCACACTAAGAAAAGATGTTAGTGTTGTGCGTCAAGCAACTGGAACATATGTCTTCTCATGGTCACATTCTTTTACGTGAGAACAGCCCTTAATAATTAATCATGCCTTATATCTTTCAACATTTAAAGATGCACCTATTTTTTACTTTTAAAACATGCTTACTGTCAATGACACTGTTATTTATTGAAAGTGGTGCATACGTCCAAGTTCCATTAGACGACACGGAGTCCATTTCTTCCTTTATTGCTTTTGTCCATTCTTTATTATGCCAACCCTTTAAATCTTTAAATCTTTTCCACAAATGATTCTGCATTCAGAACTAACACTGCATAATCCTCAGTGTCTAGGTTTTCTTGTTGTTCTGTTGCTTTTCTGCAGAGGTTCTGCTTCCTTATTCTGAAGTCACGGCCTCTGAGTTACCTTCAACAGTTCATTGACTTTCCTCAAAGTTAGTTTCATTCTGGTGTCCTTTTCTTCTGCTTTGTTGTCTTTTTCTATTTGAAAAGTCTCCTTCAAGACACTGTAGTGGTTCGAGAATTTCCACGTAAATTCTAGAAACGCTTGACCTTCCTCCATCTCGAACCCACGATATTTTAAATAGAAGTGTGAGAGAGACGAATTTGACCTAATGCGCATTGCATGTTTGTGTGTGCAGATCTAAAAACAGGCACGAGCAAAATGTGGATGTGGCGGTTGACAAGTACCTGCTGTACAATCCATAGAGTTTCAGTGTATGTGTAGAGAAGAGCCTGTGCTATTCTTTGCTGGTTTAGTGACTGTGATGATTGCTAAGAACAAATGTGTTGGACTTGCTAGAAGCATGACATGTTCATATTTTCTTGTGGTTATTAAACCAATCCTGTTGTAAATGTATCCTAATAGTGTTTAATGTTTGACGACTTGGTTGACCCGCATGAGTTCGAATATTTATATGAGAAGTGGTGAATTTGTTAGTGTGGAAGTTGAAATATACCATGACTGAACTTAAAGTATTCTTCGAGTGCCAAATTATGTCAAGAGTTGAGAAAGAGAGTCTGATAAATTCGCTTAACCAGCATTATTCTTCAGAGAAGTAGTTTTTTGAAAACGATGTGGCCAGCTATCCAGGAAAGATTAGCTGTGTGTACCGAGTAAGTCAACCTATGGGAGAGAGGTGAGAATTTTGCAAACAAGCTCCACATTGCTTCATGTCATCTAAAGCGTTAGAATGTGGTGACCGGTGAAAAAGGAAAAATGGGAATTAGAGACGAAAACGAGAAAAGTGGATGTTGCATGTTGCCATAGCAACCAAGTATAACAAGACGAAAAAAGTTACGAGAAAATTGATTTAGCCCAGAAATCAAATGAAAAGAATCTGTGTATGCAGCTAACCGAAAGACGTAAGGAAGTAATAACATTAAAAGAACAGAAAGGAGATCTCGACATATAAGACTAAGAAGAGATATGAGAAGAATAATTCAACTAAGAAGATACAGTGTGGGGATTATACAGCCCTCACACACATCGCGGTGACACCAACACGGAAACCAACAACCGACGCCACCTGCACCAGTTACTGTTCACCGGTGCTGATTCTACACGTGCTCACCAGCACAGCATAAAAATCTACGGCGGGTGAGTGAAAAACAATAATTGTTTGAGTATAAAGTTGAAGAAACTGTTCAACAGACTGTATTTGTGTATTTATTATACTTAGGATTTTTTTTAATGCTCACTAGATGCAAAATTGGTAAAACCATGGAAAACGTACAATTAGTTGGAGAAACTTCAGAACCAGCCATGCCAATGAAAGTGAGTAAGGAGGTGCCAGACTGGCCTGAATTAGTGAATTTGATCAAAACTTTAAATGATAAACCAGATTCAACTGCTCAAAATGCTTCTTTAAGAAAGGAACTAAATACAACTTTCAATTCTCAGTGTCTTAAATTAGACGCCATAAATACTCAATTAAATAATAAACTGGGTGTTCAGAATGAAACTTTAGGATTGTTAAGTTCTAAGGTAGATGAACAAAAAAGGAATTTAGCCATTTATGTGAAGACGGGGGAAATTTGAAAACTGAACTTGACGCTTTAACTACTAAAGTAGAAAATTTTAGCATAGATTTGAAAGGTGAACTAACTATTTCTTTAAGCACTCACATAAATCAACTCTTCACTGACTTTAATCAGAGACAGAATGAGCAATTTCAGGATTTGACAAAGAAGTTAGAATTTGATTTTGAAGATAAATGTAATAATGCAGAATCTGAACTAAGTGAGAAGTTAGGATCATTTCAAAATGAATGTAATGTTACATTTGATGTTGTAAAGCAAAGATTGCACAATTTGAGATTGTTGAAAAGCAGGATAAGTTAATACCAATAGTCCAGTCGCAAATTGCAGGCGTTAACATTCGCGTACATAATACGGAAAGAAACTTTAAAGAGATACTAGCAACCTCAGACGTAATAAATAAAAGTACTCTTGAGGAACAGGCAGAGGAAATAATTGACCAAAAAGTTGCCGCGAGAATAATCCCCGAGAATGTATCTCCTGTCTTATCTTCTGAACTCAATGATACCAAGAAAGGTATGGATGAATTATGGAATTCCAACTTATTGAGGACAAGGTAGATAAGAGGATTACTTCTCCTAACATAATATTAATGTTATAACCTTTAATCACAATAATTGCGTGGATATTCACTCTCTCTTAGAAACAATAGCTGATCACATGATTACAACTTAGTCTCTCGTATTCGACTGCCGTGCCGTGACATGCGACCGGCGCCGTTCGTAGCTAGGTGGCGCTCCCGCGCTAAGCCGATTTGCGGAGTGCCTCTATCGCCATTTGTGCGTACTGTCGTGGCGGCACTGTTAAATGTCGTGGCACTATCACAACACTTTTCCCCCCTTGAAAAAAATAAACACTCACTTCCTTGGAGACATGGACAGCGCGGAGACATCCATGGCCCCTTGTGAGGCCCCGAGGAGATCCCGCGCAGAGACACGGGAGTATGGTCGAAAATGTCCAGGACGGAAGCTCGTGCGTGGAACGTGCCTCCTGGATGAGATGATGGGTGAAAATTCCGGAGCAGCATCCATAGGTGTCATGGACCTGGGAGTGTGCTCCAGCGAGATGGGTCCCAGAGAAGGCAGCGTCGTGACTGGGGCCGGTTCCGGCATACTCGGAAGCGGCAGCGAAGTCGGCTGCATCAACACGGACGGTAGATCGGCAGCAGCGACAGGACTGGCGTCTCGGGCTGGTGGAGGCGAAGGATGGGGCGGTGGCACCGGCGTGGCCACCACTCGTGGGCGCATCTGGTCGTAATGGCGAACAACCGTGCTGTCGCCCGTACGGACTTCACAAAGCCGGCGGCCGCGAAGGGCCTTGACCACCCCTGGAATCCATTTAGGTCGATTTCCATACCCTCGTGCCCACACGTCTTCGCCCACCGAGTATTTTCCCGCACTAGGGGACACAGTACAAGGCCTGACAGGGTGAAGCAGGTGCAGTAGAGTGCGCGGTTGGCGGCCATCCAGAGGCGTGAAGCGATAAGAACTCAGAAATTGCAGCAGGGCGTCATCTGTGGAAAAATCACAAAGGAATATTTTCATCTGGCATTTGAAAGTGCGGACAAGGCGCTCGACTTCCCCCATTCGATTGCGGATGGAAGGGAGGTGCTGTAACATGATGAATCCCTTGTCCAGTACAAAAATCACGGAATACCTGCGAATAGAACTGAGGGCCATTGTCCGTGACGATCGTGGATGGAAGACCTTCTAGCGCAAAGATTTTGGACAAAGCCAGCGTCGTCGCCGCAGTGGTGGGTGACGGACATCTAACAACAAACGGAAACTTCAAGAAGGCGTCAATCAACAGTAGCCAATAAGTACCGAGGAAGGGGCCAGCAAAGTCGGCGTGCACCCGTTCCCATGGCTGAGCTGGATCAGGCCACGGAGAGGGCATTGTACGAGGTGCCGCCAGTTGTTGAGCACACTGACCACATGCAGCAACCATATGGGCGATGTCCGAATCAATACCGGGCCAATAAACGTGCCTGCGGGCCGGGGACTTAGTGTGAGAAATACCCCAATGGCCTTCCTGCAACAGTTTGAGAACATCTTTGCGAAGAGAGGCTGGCACCACGACCTGTGGAGATGCGCCATCCGTGGGCAGAAGAACAACACCATCACGAACAGACAGACGAAAGCGCAAGGCATGGTAGTTGCGAAGGGGATCCGATGCCCGGCCCTTGGTCCTGTCCGGCCAACCTCGTTGAACAAAACCGATCACCCGACGCAGGACCGGGTCCTGCGCAGTAGCCGACGCGACCTGCGAACCTGTAAGTGGAAAGCCCTCGACCGCACGACGTTCTTCCTCATCAATGTGGAAACAGAGGAGTTCATCACGATCGAAAACAGGGTCGGGGCCCATCGGCAATCGCGACAATGCATCAGCGTTGGCGTGCTGGGCCGTGGGGCGATAGTGAATCTCATAATGAAAACGAGACAAGTATAAGGCCCAACGTTGCAGGCGGTGAGCTGCGTTATCCGGAAGTGACGCCAATGGGCTGAACAGAGAGACCAGCGGTTTGTGGTCGGTGATGAGGTGAAACTTAGAACCATACAAAAAAACGCTGAACTTTTTGAGAGCATAAATGATAGCGAGCGCCTCCTTTTCGATTTGAGAGTAACGCCGTTGCGCCTCGTTGAGGGTCTTGGAAGCATAGACGATGGGTCGTTCCGAACCATCCTCATACCGATGGGCGAGAACAGCCCCTAGGCCATACTGTGACGCGTCAGTCGCCAGAACCAAGTGCTGACCCGGACGGAATGTGGCAAGACAAGGCGCCGACTGCAAATGAGCCTTCAGGCGGACAAAAGCCTGCTCACACCCGTCGGACCAACAGAAGGGGACGTTTTTGCGTAACCGCTGATGCAGAGGATAAGCTACCGCCGCTGCGGATGGATTGAATTTGTGATAATAAGCAATCTTGCCTAGAAACGCCTGAAGTTCTTTGACCGTAGACGGCCAGGGTAGAGCGTTAATGGCCGCAACGTGCTGACGGAGAGGGCGTATACCCTCACGGGACAAGTGGAAACCAAGATACTCAATGGAGGGTTGGAAGAACTGTGACTTGTCCAGATTGCACCTCAACCCAGCCGAATGCAAAACCCGAAACAGTGAACGTAAATTACGAAGGTGCTCCTCAGTGGAGGCTCCTGTGACAACAATGTCATCCAGATAGTTTATGCAGCCGGGAACGGAAGCCGTGAGCTGTTCCAAAAACCGCTGAAAAATGGCCGGTGCGCTAGCGACGCCAAATGGTAATCGCTGGTACTGATACAACCCACAAGGAGTGTTGATAACGAGAAATTCCTTGGAAGTAGCGTCCAACGGCAACTGATGGTACGCCTCCGATAAGTCAAGTTTGGAAAAGAACTGGCCCACAGCGAGCTTGGTAAACAACTCCTCAGGACGGGGAAGAGGATAAGTGTCAATGAGGCTCTGAGCGTTGACGGTGGCTTTAAAGTCACCACACAATCGCAGACTCCCGTTTGTTTTAGAAACCTCCACGATCGGCGATGCCCATTCGCTGGAGGTAACCGGAAGGAGAATCCCTGAAGCTGTTAACCTGTCTAGCTCAACCTTGACAGGTGCACGCAACGCCACCGGAATATGGCGTGCCCGGAAAAACTTAGGGCGAGCCGTAGGTTTAAGAGTAATGTGGGCTTCAAAATCCTTGGCACAACCCAGACCAGCAGAGAACACGGACGAAAATTCAGAACACAATCCATCCAGCTGTTGATACGGAATATCTTCAGATATGAGGTGCACATCATCATCAATGGAGAACCCGAACAACTGGAAAGCATCATAACCGAACAGGTTTTCAGTGCCCGCATGATCCACCACATAAGACGTGAGGGGCCGAACAACAGACTTGTAGGCAGTGGAAGCATCAAACTGGCCCATGATAGGAATTTTCTGTTTATTATAAGTCCTCAGATTTCGCGTAACTGGAGACAAAGGAGGGGAGCCCAATGCCAAATACGTGCGAGAATTAATGAGAGTTACTGCAGAGCCAGTGTCCACTTGCATGCGGATGTCTTTATTCAGAACACGAACAGTAACAAACAACTTATTTGTTTGAGAAAGCACACAGTGAACATCCATGTCCGACGCCTCGTCCTCGTCGACAGGAACTTTATGGGACTGATACACAGAAGCAATGTGGCCTTTTTTCCTACATGAATTACACGTGGCCCAACGTGTTGGACACGCTGCCCTGTAGTGCTGTACGAAACAACGGGGGCAAGAAGGAAGTGCGGAACGAACCGGCTTTGTGGTTGCTGGTTTCGCTGCGAGCGTTGCGGCCCAACGCGACGTTGTTGACGCGAGTGAACCGCCGCCACATCGTCGTTCTCCTGTGAAACAGGCAAATTGCCCGTGTCGAGAGTTGACTATACAGCGCCTACATCACACCACGCGTCGATTTGCGCACCAGCAGCGTGAGACACTTCAAAGGATTGAGCGATGCTTAGAACTTCCGACAACGACGGGTTTGGCAGTTGGAGGGCACGTTGCCGAACTTCTTTATCAGGAGCAAGCCGTAGAATAGCATCCCTAACCATTGAGTCAGCATAAGACTCGTGATGTGTGTCCGTGACAAACTGACATTTCCTACTCAGACCGTGTAGTTCCGCCGCCCAAGCCCGGTAAGATTGATGGGGCTGTTTACGACAGGCGGGCGGCAACGACGTGGGTGTTTTTTCGATAATAGTCAGACAATATAAGTCACACATTTCTTGGAAGGACAGGGAGGCAGGTTCCCGCAGAGGGGCTAACTGAGATAGCAGCTGATAGACTCGAGGGGAAATCCAAGATAGAAATAACGACTTACACGCAGGAGCGTCGACAACGCCGAAAGCCAAGAAGTGTTGCCGCAAGCGCTTCTCATAATCCTCCCAGTCTTCAGCGGCCTCGTCGTAAGGAGGGAATGGAGGCGGACAAGAGGAAGACAGACGATGAGTAAGCGACGTCGACAACGCCTGAATCGCTGCCGTCAGCTGTGTTTGTTGAGCCTGAATAGTAGCCGTCAGCTGTGTTTGTTGTTCAATGAGCGCTTGCATAAGCTGTCTGCCCCGTCACGAACACGCAAATCCACAACGCAGTGAAAATATCCCGACCTCGTCGCCAAAAAGTGTTATAACCTTTAATCACAATAATTGCGTGGATATTCACTCTCTCTTAGAAACAATAGCTGATCACATGATTACAACTCAGTCTCTCGTATTCGACTGCCGTGCCGTGACATGCGGCCGGCGCTGTTCGTAGCTAGGTGGCGCTCCCGCGCTCAGCCGAGTTGCGGAGCGCCTCTATCGCCGTTTGCGCGTACTGTCGTGGCGGCACTGTTAAATGTCGTGGCACTATCACAACAATTAACTAGTGAGGTAATGAGTGATTTACAATGGAGAGCCAATTCAGGGTAATCTAGGAAATTCCCTAAGTTTAATCCAGATGGGGAAGTACATCCCATTCATTTTCTAAAAAGATTGAACCAAGCCTTGCCAAAGAACTGGGAAGATACGAAAAAGATAGAATTTGCTGTTGGGTACCTTTTTCAGGGGAAGCCAGAGAGGGGGATACTGTAAATATTGAGAACTTTTCTTCTTGGAGAGACTTCCAGAAGAAATTTTAGGAAGAATACTGGTCTACAAATGCACAGGAAAAATTAATATCCGATTTGTGGGACCCGAAGTATTACAATAATACGTGGGGAACAATGAGAAACTATTTCGACTGTCATTTCACGTGGGCGAAGTACTTAGATAAGCCAATGGAAGAAGTAGTATTAGTTCGAATTTTAATCAGATGCTTACGTATCTATGCAAGAAAAGATATCTTGTGTAGCAGATGGAAAACAGTAGAAGAATTGTTGTCCTTTGTGGACGCACTTGATGCCTTAAATAAGGACTGCAACGAGAGTGTACACCAAAGTCAAAATCAGAATTACAAAAAGGAAATTAAAAAAAGAAAACATGAGGCCAACTTAGCTAGAGTACACCAGTGCAACAGAAATAATGGCAATGATAATTATCAGAAGAATCATTCACCTTCCAATTCAGGTCCAGTAACTTCACAGGAACTTGTGCCAAATAATAATAGAGCACAAAGCAGTAACGTAGTACCCGGATTTGGTAACCAACCAGTGATTACTAATAATGAGGAAAATGCAGTGCCAAGTCCCATGTCATAGAGGTACACTAGGAGGCCTGGTTCGTAATAAGTATGTTAATTTTATGCAAGAAATACCTACAAAAGAACGGTTGTTACTGGAAGAGCCAAGCTTTACTACCAGCAATCCACAACCAATAATAACAGGAATCGTGGAGACTTCTGAAGCTAACATATTTATAGACTCGAGGAGTGAGATGTCACTCATTTCTAGACTGTTCTTTAACACATCACAGATTAAGCAGTACTTACTGCTGTTACCAGTAACTGGAGTTTACATAGTTGGTATAACCGGAACGAAAAGTAAGGTTGTGAAACATGAAACCCATGTGAACTGCCACATCGGAAATATCAGATTTCGTCAAACACTTTTAATTGTAGAAAATATTAATACAGATGCTTTATTTGGCCTAGATTGGTTATTAAAATTTAACATCATATGAAATTTCGAGGAAAATCACCTTCGCTTTGGTAAAGGTGACAATAAATGTTGGATACCGTATGTAACTGATAATTACATTGCAAGGCAAACAACTAAATGTCAATGTTTACGACCAACTGATATGGCACGATTGTCACCAAATCATATATCACATCAAGCTGACACACAAAACAAAGTAAATTAATCTCTAATATTAACTAGTGAACAAAAACTAGATTTATATAAAATTCTAGTGGAATATGAAGTAGTATTTTCCTATCGTCCCGGTAATATCAGCAATTACATATGTAAGTTTAAAATCAAAGATGACATTCAATTTTTCTGTAAGCCATATCCAATACCAGTAAGTTTGAAAGACCAAAGAAGCAGTTAAGGGGGAAATTGACAATGATTGACTAAAATATAATAGATAGTAGTTCTAGAGTCATGAGTAACCCTTTGGTAGTGGTAAAAAGGTTACAGGAGGTGTGTGATGCCTGGATGAGGCATTAGGAAGAGATTTATTGAAGGATTTAATAATATATGTAGATGATATCCTCATAATATCTGCTACCTGGGAAGAACATTGTCTAACCTTGAGTAAGACCCTGAACAAATTTAAAGAGAAAGGTACTGCAGTGCAACTGTCTAAATTGCACTTTGTGCGACAAGAGCTTAAGTATCTAGGGTATATTGTAGAGGTGCAGGGGATTAGACCAGATCCTAAGTGCATAAAAGCTATTAAAGAAGGTCTACCCCCTAGAAACATATGGCAGTTGAAGGGATTTATAGGAATGGCTGGATACTATAGACTGTATATACGAGGTCAAGAACTGAATGACCCAAGAATTTTACGTTTATTAAGAAAGGGAATACTGTGGGTTTGGGGTCAAGAGGCAAATTATGCGTTTGAAAATGTAAAAAGAGCACTGGTAGAATCACCCACATTATATCATCCGAGTATGGGAGAACCATTTAAAATTTCAGCTGATGTATCTGACTATGGTATCACAGCAGAACTTTTTCAAGGACAGTGGGGACTAGACAATGTAAATCATAGGTCCATAGCTTTTGCTAGTTGTCTTAATAAACCTGAATTAAACTACACAGCTACTGAAAAAGAACTATTAGCAATAGTATGGAATATCCAAAAATTCCAAACACAAGTACGAAGGTCAGAAATACATGTCTATACAGATCAAGATCTACCTTTTTTTAATGAGTAATCAGTTGTTACATAATTGATTAATGTGATGGATGTTGCTCCTTTGCTCTTACAGGAATATGACATCAGGATACGGTATGTAAAAAGTTCTGAGAATATTGTAATGGACGCTTTGCCTAGTAGGCATGGAAGAGTTAAAACATACGGAGGGACCTGGAGTAATTTTTGCAATTAAATTTTATGACATTAGAATATCCGCACACCAGGGTACAAGAGGTGGCCCAAAGAATAACAGAAAACATCCATCATGATCTCTATTTTACAGAAATTTTTTGCTATGTATATCAGAAATTCCTTACCTTCTAATCATGCAGGAAAGTGGTAAATTATAGGTCAGAATTTGTTTTGGAGAGGCAGTATGCCATCACAACATTGGCGCATTTGCTTTCAGAAGTTAATGTAAGACGAAATTGTGTGGTATATTCGTACAGGATATGGACACTTTGGAATAAAAAAGTGTATAGCTCATATGAATAAGTTCTATTATTTTAAGAAGCTAGGACATAAAGCAGCATCTTTAATTAGGACCTATGAAATATGTCAGAAGGTGAAAGAGAGTAACACTCATGTTAAATACAAAATGTATTCAATTTTTCCTAAATTGTTACAGACCTTACAGTAGCAGATTTTTTGGACCGGTTCCTAAAGGAAAGGGAGTAGTGTCATACATTTTGGTCGCCATAGAGTGCTGGTCAAAGAGTAAATACACAGATGGTTATACACTGTTAGCAACAGTACTTTCTGGAGGTGGGAAAACCAAAACAATGTCTCACAGATAATGACCACAATTTGTCAGTAACGAATTTAAAGAATTTCTAGCTTGGGAAGATATTCATCAAGTATTAATATTCAACTATAACCTGTACTCAAATCTGCGTGAAAGAGCTGCGAAAGAAATTGGGAAACTATGCCACACATACTGCAATGAAAAACATACATTATGGGCAATGAAAATTAAAGACTTTGAATTTATTTTAAATGAATTACCATATTTGTCAACTAGATTAACACCTTTGGAAGTACTAGGCAAACCCTTTGTAGGAGAACCTCTTATTAAACGTTATACTTTGCCTGGAAAATCTTACTGTCAACTACGAACCGAATCAGGAAATAGTTTCTAGAAATTTAGTTGAAAAGGCCCAACAAAGAGTGAGTCAGCATAATGAGAAAGCTGTTGAACCACAGTACAAGGTCAATGATCTAGACCTTGTGAAACAGCATCTTCAGAGTTGTGCCCTGAAGAAAGAGACACAAGTTTTTCCAAAAGTATGAAGGACCATACCAGATTCAAACAGTAATCCATCCCAAGACCTTATTTTTAGTGGATCCTACAACTGCGTCATAAAAAGGAAAGTACAATGTAAAGGACATAAAGTTGTATATCTCCCAGAGACGTTAACGTTCTGTGTTAATGGGCAGAGTGATGACCATCGGATCCTGAGTTGTTTTTTATGTTTCTTTTGTAATAATTTTCCTGCACCAAATTTCCTTAAACTCTTAAACTATTCTATCATCACACACATAGAGGTACTGGTAAAAACCATATCAGCAAGAATTTATTACATCACCCAAAATTTCTCCTGGTATGTGACTGCATTGTCCTTGGTTGTTAGATGGTTGTGCCCACTTTGAATTTTGATTGCATCTTCCTCGGTTATTCCAGGAGTTCCCTTACCTGTCTTCATGACTCATCCCGGCTCGCCCCAACTTACCCTGACTTTACTAGGTGGTGACATGGGGTGGGAATTGGTTTGCATATTATCCCTGAAATAACATAGATTAAATCTGCCTAGCCAGCCATTTTCTCCCACTGTTTCCATTGTAATGTCGACAGTAGCCGAAGGGCTCTCCACGTATAGTTATGTTTTATTTTTGCCTTAATTAGTCCTTGTAAGTAATCTCTCTACCAGTTTTCTGTGCAAATCTGTGGGCAGAAGTCTGGGTGAAATCAACGTCATTAAATTTGTATATTCTATTAAAATGAATCATAATTACAATGATTGCAAAAATTGTTTTCTTGGGAGCTGCCTGGTAATCCTTTTTTTTTTTGTCACATAGAACTAAGTAGGAAGAACTGTACCTGCCACATAACTTTCAAAATGATTTCTGAAATTGTGAGGATACCATTCTCTCACTGAATTTAAGATAATCGAGTTAAAGTCATTGAAGCATATTTTTCTTAGTAAACTGAATGGAATATTATATTTGTGGAAAACATAATATTGTGTAACTAATTAAATGGCTGTGATAATGGAATATATAACTTTATACTTGGTACAGAATATTTTATACCTTTTATGAGGTGACATAGACAGGAGTGTTTGTAATGATGCCGAAAGGGCATGAGTAGTGTAGGTAAAATTATGATTTACACTAACAGATAAATCATGACTAACACAAAACACACATCACACCTTTCACAATACCCTTGCAAAGTGTGCCTGATTCTACACCATTTGCCATTTCCATAGGTTTGCTAAGATTTTCTTCGGGGACCTCAAGGGTGAATGTGGGAATGTCCATTCCGTAGGAGACACCTGTCTTTAGGGCTGTCTTCTTTCTCTTCTTCGATCTCAGCAACCACAACTACCTTTCTTTCCTTTCTTTCTTCTCGTTTGAGGACCTATCTATTTTCCCTCTTTTCATATTCATCTACTTCTATCACTGAAGTCCTTCCTAGTTTCCATGGTTTCCAATAACCTGCAACTTATCTTCATATAAGAAGACCAAAGAATCAGACTACATGAAAACGCTTCCACATACACACAAAGAAATACGAATACACAAACAATGAAGGTACAGATTAAAAGGATGTAAGAACCACCAAGGGTTGTAGGGGAAAAAGGTATGTGTACATCTGGAAAGATGCACACATTGTTTTTTAGGTGACGTTTCTACATTGTTCCTTTTCTTTTTTCTTATGCTGTATATAAACGAAAGAAAGAATGGTAGCAATCAATTCATGTATCAAGAGAGATAGGAGGAGGAGAGCTTGTGGAATAATTATAAAACAGTGATAAGCAAGGCTGTAGTTAATCACGATAATCATTTAAGAAAAGTTGGGTAGCAAACACACTGATGAAGTGATGAGTCACAGAGTGAGTAGTGGGACTTGATCATTATGTGTAGACATTGTATCTACCATGAGTTGAATAATATATGTAGACATAGTATCTGCTAAGATTATAGTAGTAGAGAAGTGGAAGAGGACTCTAAGGTATTACAGAAAGTACTAAGAAGTGAGAGTGGAGTGTAAAATAGATTTTATTTTTACCAGGAAATATTTTATTATAGTGTACATAAAGATGTACACTAGGGCAATGAACAATGAGGCCTACTCATAAAGAATAATTGGCACATACCATGCATTTGCTAAGGATATAGGGCAGGTGTACCTACATAGAGATAAGATGACTTGTGGCCTGATAAATATGGATGTTTTATAAAGGGGCATACCTACCAGAACGGAAGGTGGAAGTGCACTCATAGCGTCAACACACATATAAGGTATAGGTACTGATCCTAGAGCAAAAGGACAGTATCGTGACAGACATCACACATTTAACATTAATTATTCTGGTAACTTTGAATTACGTAAACCACTAGCTTTATTATGTTTTAGGTAAGTTTACAAGTGTCAAAAAGGAACACTTTTATTTTGCCCAGAGTTGCTAGAGACTACAATCTACTATAAATAATGATACTAGTATGTGCTAAGGAAAAAATAGTACATGGAATTAGAATAAAGAATAAAGTACTCAAGTATCATGGACACCTAGAATTTATGATTGGATAAAGAGCAGAAAAAAGAAAAAAAATGGTCCTCACGAATTTTTAGATATTGAAAGAACTAACTCCAACATTGATTGAGATATTCACATTTTATAATTAAAGTAAAATGAAAAAGATAAGGAATAGCTAAATAATAAGAAAAAGGGTATTCATGGTTATTAAAAGAACAAGGTACACTGTTGAAATATCAACTATTATTCTATGTGATATAAATGTTCATAATGATGGTACACGAATGGCCATTAAAATTTCTACACCAAGAAGAAATGCAGATGATAAACAGGTATTCATTGGACAAATATATTATACTAAAACTGACATGGATTACATTTTCATGCAATTTGGGTGCATAGATCCCAATAAATCAGTACCCAGAATAACCACCTCTGGTCATAATAATGGCCTTGATATGCTTGGGCATTGAGTCTAACAGAGCTTGGATGACATGTACAGGTACAGCTGCCCATGCAGCTTCAACATCGTACCACAGTTAGTCAAGAGTAGTGACTGGCGTATTGTGACGAGTCAGTTGCTCGGCCACCATTGACCAGACGTTTTCAAATGGTGAGAGATGTGGAGAATGTGCTGATCAGGGCAGCAGTCAAACATTTTCTGTATCCAGAAAGGCCCGTACAGGACCTGCAACAAGTGGTCGTGCATTATCCTGCTGAAATGTATGGTTTCGCAGGGATCAAATGAAGGGTAGAGCCAGGGTCGTAATACATCTGAAATGTAATGTCCACTGTTCAAAGTGCCATCAATGCGAACAAGAGGTGACCAAGACATGTAACTAATGGCACTCCACACCATCACACCGGGTGATACGCCAGTATGGTGATGATGAATACATGCTTCCAATGTGCATTCACCGCAATGTCGCCAAACACAGATGCGACCGTCATGATGCTGTAAACAGAACCTGGATTCATCCGAAAAAATTACGTTTTGTCATTCATGCAGCCAGGTTCATCGTTGAGTACACCATTGCTGGTGCTCCTGTCTGTGATCCAGCGTCAAGGGTAACTGCAGCCATGGTCTCCAAGCTGATAGTCCATGCTGGTGCAAATGACGTCCAACTGTTCGTGCAGATGGTTGTTGTCTTGCAAACGTCCCCATCTGTTGACTCAAGGATCGAGACGTGGCTGCACAATCTGTTACAGCAATGCGGATAAGATGCCTGTCATCTTAACTGCTAGTGATAAGAGGCCATTGGGATCCAGCACGGTGTTCCATGTTACCCTCCTGAACCCATCGATTCCATATTCTGCTAACAGTCATTGGATCTTGACCAACGCGAGCAGTAATGTGGCGATATGATAAACTGCAATCGTGATAGGCTATCATCCGACCTTTATGAAAGTTGGAAACAGGGATGGTACACATTTCTTCTCCTTACACGAGGCATCACACCAATGTTTCACCAGGCAATACTAGTCAAGTGCTGTTTGTGTATGAGAAATCGGTTGGAAACTTTCCTCATGTCAGCGCATTGTAGGTGTCGCCACCAGTGCCAACCTTATGTGAATGCTATGAAAAGCTAATCATTTGCATATCACAGCATCTTACTCCTGTTGGTTAAATTTCACGTCTGTAGCACTTCATCTACGTGGTGTAGCAATTTTAATGGCCGGTAGTGTATATAAAATATCGTGTATTCGATCTGATGGGGGGGGGGGGGGGAGTTGGGGGATATCTAATATTTCAAGAATTTCCACATAAATTCTAGAACCACTTGGCCTTCCTCCATCTAGAATTCATGGCATTTTAAATAGAAGTGTGAGAGAGATGAATCCGACCTACTGCGCTTTGCATGTTTGTGTGTGCAGGTCTAAAAACAGGCACGAGCAAAATGTGGATGCTGCGGTTGACAAGTACCTGCTGTATGATCCATAGAGTTTGTGTATGTGTAGAGAAGAGCCTATGCTATTTTTTGCTGGTTTAGTGACTGTGATGATTGCTAAGAACAAATGTGTCGGACTTGCTAGAAGCATGATATGTTCATATTTTACTGTGGTTATTAAACCAATCCTGTTGTAAATGTATCCTAATAGTGTTCAATGTTTGATAACTTGGTTCACTTGCACAAATTCGAATATTTATATGAGAAGTGGTGAATTTTTTTTATTTATTTATTTATTTATTTATTTTTTTTTTTATTTTTTTTTTATTTTTTTTTTTGGGTGGAAATTGAAATATACCACCACTTAACTAAATTATTCCAAGAGTAGAGTGAGTCTGATAAATTCCCCTAACTAGCATTATTCTTCAGAGAATATGTTTTTGGAGATCGACTTGGCCAGCTATCCAGAGAAGATCAGTTGTGCATACCAAGTAAGTCAACCTGTGGGAGAGAGGTTGGAAATTCGCAAACCAGCCCCACATCGCTTCTTGTCATCTAAAGAGTTAGAATCCAATTATTACTACCTTCAAATAAATACATAGAAACGTACCTTCTTAAAAAAATTACTGCTCTTACAACTACAATCTCATGTTATTTGGAACATTGTAATCTGTAACCACTAGGACGATATCAAGTCATGAAACACTTAAACTTAATGACCCACTATCAAACTTACTTGTCATTAGTTCCTATGGAATGCACAAGTATACAACACACCCAAACACATAGTTTCTTCAAATTTGGTTTCCTTTTATACTCTAACATTGCTGGAATTTCTCCTTCTAAAGCCAAAGTAGGACTACATTTAATGATAACAACAGCAGCCAATACCACTTCTGGCCAAAATATCTTTCCAAATTTAGACCCGAGAACTGTCAACAAACCTTTTCAGTGATAGTACAGTTCTGTCATTCTGCCACTCAGTTTTGCTGAGGTGTGTACCTTATAGTGAACTGGAACTGTAGTCCCTTTTCTTCAAAGAATTTCATTATTTTATTTGAAATGTGTGCTTGGCCATAGTCACATCTAAATATGTTGTTTTGCATGTTAAAATGAACAGTAGCCATACCATGGTACACTTTAAAATAATGAAACACTTCATACTTTGATTTAAGAGCGTAAGCTACTTCAGCCAGTATAATCATCAGTGAAAGTCACTACATATTTCTCTCCATTGAAAGAATTACAGGACCAAATACAATGCAGTGTATCGGTTCAAGTAGTCATTTGGCTCAAACATGAGACTGAATGTGTAGTAATTGTGTATGTTTACTCTATACGAAGGTCAACTAACAACAAAGTAACCCTTAATGTGAAAAAGACTAATAACACAAACTTCTATACAAAGAAAAAACCAAATATGACAAAACTTAAAGTTCAAAATGAAACCATAGAGTGTGCAGCCAGCACAAAATTTTTGGGTATGTATGTTGAGCAACAATTAAAATGAGATGAACATATTACGATGCTTGGGAAAAAATTAGCACAGCATGCTATGCCTTGCAAATATTAGTCACTGTGTGCAACAGTTCATGCCAGAGAATGACATACTTTGCACAGATACGTTCTACAATAAGTTACGGCATAAAATTCTGGGGTGCAAATGCCCAAAATGTGAAATATTTGTTCAGATTGCAAAAATGTGCTATCAGAATAATGAGCAAGAGTCACAAAGGAGCACACTGCAGTGAGCTATTTAAAAAATGGGGCATTCTGACAATCCCAAGTGTATATATCTTGCAAACTACAGTTTTTATTCACAAAAATATTGAGCAATATTTAGCAAACAGCTGCATACATGATCACCAAACCAGAAACAGTAATTGCTTGTACCTAGACAGAATGAATAAAACTAAAACCGAAACCACTATGTTTTACCAAGGTGTGAAGATATACAATAAATTGCCAAAACAAATCAAAAACATAAAGGAACTCTGTAAATTTAAAGTATTTCTTAAATAATATTAATTAAAAAATAGTTTTTACTTGATAAGAGAATTCGTGGAGCATAAAATTGGCAAACAAGAAAGTGCTGGTAGATAGATTTTTAATGTATTTTTCCCATTTGGAATGTTTCTTTCTATTATATTCATATCATTAATTTGAACCCAACAATTATTGTCACTGTTGCATTTCGAAATCTGTCATCTTACTTTGTCTTTTTGTTTGTGCAAGTAGTTTCACTTTGTATTCACCTTCCCCTTTTTCCGTAATCTCTATCTACCTGCACTTTCTCGTTTGGTATATAATGAATTTATTATATATAGCTTGTATTTCATTATCTTATGTGACAAAATAATGTACATATGTTTGTATAATGACAACATCCATACCAAGAAATTAGTTTGCAGATGAATAAATAAATAAAATAAATAAATACATCATAGTATACATTTTAAGCATGGGAGTGTACTAAATTACACCAGGATAGTTGCAAAAAGTTAATGTATTGAGCTATACTATACTATATTATACAGTATAGTATAGATTAGCATACTTTGTATGTAGCATATTGTATACACTATGTAATTAAACATAACTAACCCCAACACTCAATAATATGTTTAACCACAGAAAACTTTTAAATGCTAATGTCTTCCTCAGGCATCTCAAAGAATTCTTTAATGTCATAAAATGGATGATCTGACAGCCAGGTGTACCACTTAATTAAAAAAAAAATTATATCCATAGACTGAACATGAATTGGCAGTTTATTTAACATTTTGAGTGGATTTGCTTTGTGGGCATTTCCTATTCTTGCTAATCTGTGTCGTGGTATGTGTAAATTACTTTATTTATTTATTTATTTATTTATTTATTTATTCATCTGTGGAACAATAAATATTGTATGGATGTTGTCAGTTTACAACACATGAGCACACATTTACATTTACAATGAAATAGGTTTCTCATATTTTGTGTAGTTTTTATAACTAGTCATACACACATTTATAATTACATAATATTTTGGTGATAATGTCATATGTTGCTAATAATCTATATCTATGTTAAATATTCATTTACATTATAACAACATTTACTTACTAAGAAGGTTTTAAGCTTTTGTCTGAAAGAGAGGGGCTCATTTATTTCTTTAATTTCTTGTGGTAATTTGTTATACAGTTGTATCCCATTATAAAATATACTTTTTTGCGTCTTTGCCTTGTTCTTTCTTTCTATCTAGATGGAGGGGGTGTCAAGCTCTTGTTTCATGGTCATGTATTAGGCTGTTTGTGTTGTACATGTTGAGATTTTTCTTAATGAACATTTGGTTCTGAAAGATATACTCACAATAAACAGTTAGAATGCCTAGCTTTCTAAATAATTCTAGACAGTGGGCCCTGTTGTTGCTGTTTGTTATGATCCTTATGGCTCTTTTTTGTATTTTGAACACAGTTTGTATGTTACTGGCACTTGTTCCCATAGCTGACTCTTAGCTCTAGTATCATGTTCACGTATTTCCCCCCTGGTAATAAATTCTGAAATATTATTTTTAATGTACGGACACATAAATGTATAAATTTATAATTGTGAGTACTCTAAGTCTGGAAAAAAGAGGATGACAGTGCTCCCAACAACCTCTTTTAGATATTATGCATAAGACTTTTTTGTGATTTCAAAATGTTCTTGATGTGAGGAGAGTGCCCTCATATAATCAGACCATATGAAATATGTGACTGGAATAGCCCAAAGTATGCCACCCTAATGCACTCCAAGCTCACTACCTCCCTTAGTTTCAAGGTAAGGTATGCCACCTGGGATATTTTTTCACATATGTGATTGACATGTTCCTCCCATAGAGTCTTGAGTCAATGTAAAGAAACTTCTGAAGAAACAGAGATTGTTTGACTCTAGATAGAGAGACGCTGAATGAAATGCATTTGGTTGTCAAGAGAGCAATGTATGATGCCTTCAATGACTACCATAGCAGAATACTTTCAAAAGATAGTCACAAAACCCAAAGAAATTCTGGTCATATATAAAGGCTGCTAGTGGTACCAAAGTTAGTGTCCAGTCCCTAGCAAATGAGACAGGAACTGAAATTAAGGGTAGCAAAGTGCAAGCTAAAATGCTTAACTCCACTTTCAAATGTTCCTTATGAAAAAAGAAAAGCCAGGAAATTGCCCCAATTTAATCCTCGTACTATTGAAAAGAAAAAGAAAATAAGTATTGGTGTAAGTGGTGTTAAGAAACAGCTGAAATCATTGAAGTTGAACAAAGCTCCAGGGCCAATGGAATCCCTATCAGATCCTATACTGAATCTGCGGCTGAGTTAGCTCCCCTTCTAAGTACAATCTATCATAGATCCCTCAAACAAAGAACTGTGCCCAGTTCTTGGATAAAAGCACAAAACAAGGGCAGTAAAAGGGATCCATGAAACTACTGTCCTATATCCTTGACATCAATTTACTGTAGATTCTCAAAACATATTATGAGCTCAAACATAGTGAGGTATCTTGAATAGAATGATATCCTCAATGCCAACACAATGGATTCTGAAAACATTGATTATGTGAAACCCAACTTGTACTTTTCTCATATGACATATTAAAAGCTGTGCTGGTACTGCAAATGGTTGAAAGCTAGGGGAAACTACAGCCGTAATTTTTCCCGAGGGCATGCAACTTTACTGTATGATTAAATGATGATTGCATCCTCTTGTGTAAAATATTCTGGAGGTAAAATAGTCCCCCATTTGGATCTCCGGGTGGGGTCTACTCTAGAAGACGTTGTTATCAAGAAAAAGAAAACTGGCATTCTACGGATCGGAGCGTATAATGTCAGATCCCTTAATCGGGCAGGTAGGTTAGAAAATTTAAAAAGGGTAATGGATAGGTTGAAGTTAGATATAGTGGGAGTTAGTGAAGTTTGGTGGCAGGAAGAACAAGATTTTTGGACAGGTGAATACAGGGTTATAAATACAAAATCAAATAGGGGTAATGCAGGAGTAGGTTTAATAATGAATAAAAAAAATAGGAGTGCGGGTAAGCTACTACAAACAGCATAGTGAACGTATTATAGTGGCCAAGATAGACACGAAGCCCATGCCTACTACAGTAGTACATGTTTATATGCCAACTAGCTCTGCAGATGACAAAGAAATTGAAGAAATGTATGATGAGATAAAAGAAATTATTCAGGTAGTGAAGGGAGATGAAAATTTAAAAGTAATGGGTGACTGGGATTCGAGAGTAGGAAAAGGGAGAGAAGGAAACATAGTAGGTGAATATGGATTGGGGCTAAGAAATGAAAGAGGAAGCCGCCTTGTAGAATTTTGCACAGAGCACAACTTAATCATAGCTAACACTTGGTTCAAGAATCATGAAAGAAAGTTGTATACATGGAAGAATCCTGGAGATACTAGAAGGTACCAGATAGATTATATAATGGTAAGACAGAGATTTAGGAAGCAGGTTTTAAATTGTAAGACATTTCCAGGGGCAGATGTGGACTCTGACCACAATCTATTGGTTATGAACTGTAGATTAAAACTGAAGAAACTGCAAAAAGGTGGGAATTTAAGGAGATGGGACCTGGATACACTGACTAAACCAGAGGTTGTACAGAGTTTCAGGGAGAGCATAAGGGAACAATTGATAAGAATGGGGGAAAGAAATACAGTAGAAGAAGAATGGGTAGCTCTGAGGGATGAGGTAGTGAAGGCAGCAGAGGGTCAAGTGGGTAAAAAGACGAGAGCTAGTAGAAATCCTTGGGTAACAGAAGAGATATTGAATTTAATTGATGAAAGGAGAAAATATAAAAATGCAGCAAGTGAAGCAGGCAAAAAGGAATACAAAAGCTACTTGAAACAAGTTTGGCCACTTCAAATATACGTTACAACAGTGCACCCAGATCTTTCGAAGCAGTAATTTTTTTTTAAATCTCTTGTGTTTGGTGCACATAATCGTAGTGCATTCAGCATTTTTTGACTCAAACGTTTCTGCACTTCCTCATTATTGTATAGATTTATAATAATCTAACAACAAAAATACACAATTTCAAATAGGCAACAAATTAAATCTGAAAATGTTACAACAAAAATAACCGGCAAACGTAACTCAAAATGAAAACTGACAGTGAAGCGGACATATATCGGGCACATGTCTGCTGATATGGACATACTTCTAGGTTATTTCTCGTAAATGCGTCTTTGGAATACCACTTCATCCTATATGACTGAATTTTGTATTAACGATGCTATACAATTTGTACAGAAACCAGATGGCAGTTATAAGAGTGGAGGGGCATGAAAGGGAAGCAATGGTTGGGAAGGGAGTGAGACAGGATTCTAGCCTCTCCCCAATGTTATTCAATCTGTATATTGAGCAAGCAGTAAAGGAAACAAAAGAAAAATTCAGAGTAGGTATTAAAATCCATGGAAAAGAAATAAAAACTTTGAGGTTTGCCGATGACATTGTAATTCTATCAGAGACAGCAAAAGACTTGGAACGGCAGTTGAATGGAATGGAAAGTGTCTTGAAAGGAGGATATAAGATGAACCTCAAAAAAAGCAAAACGAAGATAATGGAATGTAGTCGAATTAAGTCGGGTGATGCTGAGGGAATTAGATTAAGAAATGAGACAAAGTAGTAAAGGAGTTTTGCTATTTGGGGAGCAAAATAACTGATGATAGTCATAGTAGAGAAGATATAAAATGTACACTGGCAATGGCAAGGAAAGCGTTTCTGAAGAAGAGAAATTTGTTAACATCGAATATAGATTTAAGTATCAGGAAGTAGTTTCTGAAAGTATTTGTATGGAGTGTAGCCATGTATGGAAGTGAAACATGGACGATAAATAGTTTGGACAGGAAGAGAATAGAAGCTTTTGAAATGTGGTGCTACAGAAGAATGCTGAAGATTAGATGGGTAGATCACATAACTAATGAGGAGGTACTGAATAGAATTGGGGAGAAGTGGAGTTTGTGGCACAACTTGACGAGAAGAAGGGAGCAATTGGTAGGACATGTTCTGAGGCATCAAGGGATCACAAATTTAGCATTGGAGGGCAGCGTAGAGGGGAAAAATCGTAGATGGAGACCAAGAGATGAATACACTTAGCAGAGTCAGAAGGATGTCGGTTGCAGTAGGTACTGGGAGATGAATAAACTTGCACAGGATAGGGTAGCATGGAGAGCTGCATCAAACCAGTCTCAGGACTGAAGACCACAACAACAATATTGAAAGCTATGGATCAAGGCAATCAGATAGATACAGTATTTCTTGATTTCCAAAAATCATTTGATTCAGTACCACATCTACACTTACTGTCAAAAGTTTAATCATATAGGGTATCAAACAAAATTTGTGGCTGGATTTATGACTTTTTGGTAGGGAGGACACAGCATGTTATCTTTGATGGAGAGTCATCACCAGATGTAGAAGTAACTATAGGTGTGCCCCATGAAAGTGTGTTGGGACCTTTGCTGTTCATGTTGTATATCAATGATCTTGCAGACAGTATTAATAAGAACCTCAGACTTTTTGCAGCTGATGCATTTAACTATGATAAAGTACTGTTTGAAGGAAGCTGCATAAATATTTAGTTAGATCTTGATAAGATTTCAAAGTGGTGCAGAGATTGGCAACTTGCTTTAAATGTTCAGAAATGTAAAACTGTATTCCCCACAAAAAAAAGAAAGAAACCTACAGTATCCTATGACTATAATATTAATGAGTCACTACTGGAATTGGCCAACTCATACAAATACCTGGTTGTAAGACTTTGTAGGGTTATGTGATATGTGATTTATTCATATCATTACATACAAATCATTTGATTTGATGTACAGGAGAAAATATTTTCTCTTTTTTAAAAGAAATAGAAAAGTTTACATTATATTTTACATCTCTAAGTTACAGCTACACATGTAAATAAAATAATACATGTAATACAATCCCTGTGTCCAGACTGTGAAGCTGTCCTCAATGAATTCATCGACAGAATAATAACACATGTCCACCAGAAGAGTAAAGAGCAATCTTTTCAGTGAACCAAGCTCCATCTTAAATATCTTACTGCCTTTTATTTTATTGAAAATTTTTAACGCCATATACTCTGGCATTTGAAATGATGTGTTGGAAGTTTGAAGTTATCTCTGTGGCAAATGCTGTAGTTGTGGTCAAAACGGAAAGTTGATTTTTATATAGGAACACCACCACCTCATATATGTAAAGTGAGGGGGTAGATAGTATTTTTACATTTTTTAACAGTGGTCGACAGGATTCCCTTTTTTTCCCAATACACATGTTTCTAATTACTTTCTTTTGTAATACTAGGAGCCTAGTGACATTTGCTGAATTTCCCCCAGAAGATTATATGCCATAACGAATAGCTGACTCAAAGTAGCAGTGATGAACTATCTTTCTGGTATCCATGTTTGTGGCACCTGACGAAATACACATTGCCAATGCTATGTTGTTCAGTTTATTAGCTAAGTAATCTATGTGTACCTTTCAATTTAAATTTTTGTCAAGATTTAGGCCTAAGAACTTCACGTGGTTTGCTTCTGTGATGTCCTGATCATTGCAAGTTATCTTTATTTCAGTCCTTTCTACTGATTTACTTTCAGATTGCATCATTTTGGTTCTAATTACATTTAGTTTTAGTCAACTTTGATAGAACCAAGATTCAAGTTTTTCTAAAGTATTTTTGGCTTTTTCTGGAATACTGTCACATATCTCATTATCAATTAGAACTGATGCAGATCAGTAAATAAGACTGAATGAACATCAATAGCAAGTGGTAGGTCATTTACGTAAAAAAGAAACAGATAGGGACCCAATATCGAACCTTGTGGGACTCTGTGGGGGAGCAGGTTTCCAGTCTGTGGAATAACTGGTTCCATTTGAAGTTAAAATTACTCTTTGTTTCCTATCTAACTGGTAAGAGCTAAACCATTTTAAAGCAGTGTCCCCAATTGAATACATCTGTAATTTGTAGAGGAGTAATGCATGATTCACTGAATGGATTGCTTTAGTTAGATCACAAAATATTCCTGAGATCTTTCTACCCTTATCTAATGTGGAGCATATTTTTTGGATAAACTCATTTATAGCATCCACAGTGCTTTTACCCTGTTGGAATCCAAACTGGTTTTTAAAAATTATATCATTTACAATAAGAAATTTATTAACTTTGTTTTGTTGCAATCTTTATAAACACTTTAAAGAAGACCGGCAAGACAGAGATAGGGCGGTGATTCCCCATATCTTCTGTAGATTTTTTTTTTTTTTTTTTTTTTTTTTTTTTTTTAATAGAGGTTTCATCTCAGCGTATTTAAATACATTTGGAAAGCATCCCTGTTCAAATGATTGATCTATAATAATTGACATTGGTTGAGAAATAATATCATACACACACTTGATTACAGATGTTGTTGTTTCATCCCACCCATGTGAGGTTTTGTTTTTTAGAGACAATATTTCCTTTTCCACATTCCTTTGGGCGATTTTTTTCAAATTGTTTAAAAGATGTGTTCTGGCTGTTTCCCAAATTTGTGATGCCTTGATAGAATGTCATATCTACATCTGATCTTACTATATTTAGGAAGAATTCATTGAAACAACTTGACATCTAAACAGGGTTTAATATAATTTCATTTTCACGTCTAATTTTCAAAATCTCATGAATTTTTATTTTGCCTCCTAATTCAGACTGAACAACTGGCCACACAGCTTTTGTGCTTTTGTCTTATTTCTGTGTTCTTGTATGAATTTTTTTTCTTTTTTATTTTTAGCTGCCACTACAACTTTCCGAAATACAGCTTTATTCTGTTTGACATAAGTAACAAAATCCGGATTTCTGTTTGATTTTAACTCATTGTGGAGCTCTCTCTTTCTGGCACTAGAAATTTTTATTCCTGTTGTAATCCATTTGAGTTTACCATTTACTTTCTTTTGCTTATATCTACGAGGAAATGATTCATTAAATACCTCTAAGAAACAGTTTAAGAATTTGTCATAGTTTATTGAGCTCGAACTCTTGTGGTCTACAGGCCACCAGCTTATTGTACTTAATTTAGTGCAGATCCCTTTTTTGGAATGATCACATATGTCCAGTTGTGGGTAAAACAGATGGTAAGCTTCAGTTTATTGGTAGAATACTGGGTAAATGTAATCAGTCTACAAAGAAGATGCTTACAAATCAATCTTGTGACCAGTTCTAGAATATTGCTCAAGTATCAGAGACCCTACCATATAGGTCTAATAGGGGATATTGAAAGTATACAGAGAAGGGCAGCACAGATGGCTACAGGTTTGTTTGACCCTCCAAGATAGATGTAAACTATCCCGAGAAAGTCTATTCAGAAAGTAGAAAGAAGTGGCTTTAAATTTAGACTGTAGGAATATATTACAACCCCCTCTGTAACACTAACAAAGGTACCATGAGGACAAGATGAGAATAATTACTGCATACACAGAGGAATTCAAACCATCATTCTTCCTTTGTTCCATATGTGAATGCAATGGGAAGAAATCATAATAACTGGTATAATGGGATATACCCTCTTCCATGCACCTCAAGAATATAGATGTAGAACAGATTTATTAACTAAATGTTCTGTTGTCCCTGAGTCTAGAAACCACTCTACTTTGCCATCTGGAAAACATCCAGCAACAATTGAGAAAGAAAAATTAATTTTCGCTTTCCATCTGTCTTCAGTACATTTTTGGCTACATTTGCAGCAATGTTACTTTTGTGACAATTTAACTGTGCATTGTGCCCTAATATGACCTGGTTTCCAACATTTGTAACAAATGTATTTAGACCAAGATCAGTTGAATTGTACATACTTTGAGACTTTGTTGTCACTTGATATTTCCTTTCTGCCTTGCAAAGAGACAAATGCTATCGACAAACACAGTTCATTTAATGACCTTTTGTTACCTTTAGAATTATTATGTTTTGCTTCTACATCTTATAGTTTACCCATTACAAAACTCAGATTCAGTTGGTCACTTGACAAAGTCTCTAGAGTGTAACTGCAACTTTATATTGTGGAGGCATTGTTAGTAACAAGCTGAACACTGTATGAGTTTCTTCAGTATTGGCACCTGATGCTTTCAGATCATGTATTAACTTACCAAACTTAAAAATGATTTTGAATAGTATCATCATTTGCTTTAAAATAGAGTTGTCAACATAGGCTTTCTTAATAAAGTTGATTAGCCACACTTTTCTGCTCAGAAGTTTAAGTTAAAAAATTCCAAAAATCATATGCAGTTTCCTTGTTCTTGGCGTACTCCAAATAACTGTCTGAAAGTCTTTGGATTATTTTTGGTAAGTTCTCTCAGAAGAGCTTTGTTTTGTGCTCATTGTGCAGTTGTGTCATCCATTTCTCTCAGAAGAGTTTTCTTCTGTGCACAATGTTCAGCAGTGGCATCCTGATTACACTCTAACATTTCTATGTAGGATGTTTTAACACAATTCAATAATTCCAGCTCACTTAAAAGTATTTCCATCCTAAATTTCCGGCTATTAAAGTTTGTGCCATTGGACACTGGTGTCCTGTACCACCTTCATCTGTTATACTGTAAAACCTAGCAGCTGGGCCTGTAACCTGCTGTTAATGCTACAATTTTCCAGGTACTTAGATTAGGAATATCAATATATTACTTATCACAATTACAATTACAACCACAAACACAAGATACAGGCAAAAAAAAAAGAAACATAGAGAAAAGTACACATGAAAAGGATAAAATAAGTCAAAGTATAACAATTAAATTATCATTGCTTCAAAATGTGTGCTATCTATTCATTATTGAAATGTAAATCAATGGAAAATCCAGGATGGAATGTAACAATATTATGAGAAGGAAAGTTGCTACTCACCATATAGCAGAGATGCTGAGTCGCAGAGAGATCTGTTGTGCCTATCTGTGACTCAGCATCTCCACTATATGGTGAGTAGCAATTTTCCTTCTCATAATATTGTAACATTATTGAAATGTGTTTTACATATCTTAAAACAAATAAATCAGCAGCTAACATCTGTCCAGTAGGAAGTTGCATTGTTCATTGTAGGTATGACATCTGCAACACTTGAATATATTTATGTACTTCTGATGCAGCAATATATTTATAAAGTTTTGATGTAGCACTTTGGGCAACAGTGGAGTTACTTACGTTGTTTTGTGTTTCCTTGCTAAAGTTGTAGAGTAGTGTGATTTCCTGGGTTATAGGCCTCACCCATTTCTGCTGTTGTAACTTAGTGAAGGTAATTGTCACTAAGCAAGTTAATGTATTGCTTATACATAAAAAAATAATTCTATAATCACTGTTCCCCCACAGTGTCATTCTGCTTCAGACCATTTTATATTTGCTGTGTCATATTGTGTCAAGTACAGGTATAGGTGACAGACATTATATGTATTTTCAGTTAGAAGTGAGGCACCAGCTGACAGCAGATTCATATGTAGAATAAACTCCATGGAATAAAATCTGACGAAGATTAATAAGTGTCAGAAGGTGTATGCAGCTGGCAGATTTCATGCAATCATAGACTATCAGAATTTTGCAATGGTGATTGGTTGATCTTATGGGCTGCACAGGAAAGACAATGTAATGTATAGTTGTTTTGTCAGTTGAAATGAAAAGTTTGCTAATTGTAGGTCACATTAAGTCAGAAACTGATGACAGTTTTACAGTGGCTGAAAATTCTGTGATTTAAACATTGCTTTAGAAGCAACAGGAAACCCTACCAGATGCCACAAGCCGGAAGGGTGTTCTTTTAGACCATAAAGGACAAATAATAATGTCATGTGATGAGGGCCTCCCGTCGGGTAGACCGTTCGCTTGGTGCATGTCTTTCGATTTGGCACCACTTCGGCGACTTGCTCATCAATGGGGATGAAATGATGATGATTAGGACAACACAACACCCAGTCCCTGAGTGGAGAAAATCTCCAACCCAGTCCCGAATGGCCCTTTGGATTGACATTCTGTCGCACTGACCGCTCAGCTACTGGGGGCGGACACCATGAAGGATGAACTCATACCATGTTTGACGTTTGGTATGGTCATACTGTTCTTTTCAAAGTACCTTATCACTTAAACAAAAGTCCTTATAGATTGCAGTGTAAAGTTTTGCTTTTAGTTAATATGTTGTAATATGTCTTTGTTGTGGGAACAAAGTTTAAACTGCTGGCAATTTATGCAGACACAATTTGTCCTCATTATGTAGCTCTAATTGTAAAAGAAATTCTGTAATGCTCCCTCACATAAACCTGATGTCATAATTTGCTCTAGACACAGTTTGCAGTAAACTTAATGCTGAGCTTCATAGACATTATCTCCCATAGCAATATAAAATAAATTTTCTTTTCCTCTCTTTGCATTAAGCCTCTGACTATGTGAACAAAGATGTCAACTATTAATGACAGCTGGAACCATAATATCGTCTATTATTCAATGAAACATTCTGAAAAGAATAGTTTAATGCATTTCATGATACTTTACATGCATATGTGTGCTTAGAGCATTTGTTCTTACACCGCTTGTGTGTTTTACATATGCGGTCTATCAAATTTTATGAAATATTGTGTTGGTTACCAAATTGGAGAACTAGGTATAAATTTTGTCCAGGTTTTTGGAAATAGTTATGGTTCCTCAATGCACTGCAATAAACTAAACAAAAAGGGGACAGCAGAACAATGCTTCATGTGAAATATATACTAAATATGGCATAGTTATTCTTTAACAAACTGGCTGATTTGTGCCAATGTAAGTAAATGATTCCTCGGTTCTAAAAATGTTATCAATTTCTCAGGTCTTTGTAATATTATGTTTTGGTGTTCATTTGTACAGGCATTGCAATGAAGAGAATTTTACTCTGATGCAACTTTGCACGCTTATGTACTTCTCTATGAAAATAACTTAGTTATGGGTTAATAACTGTGAACTCCATGAGGAAAAGACAGAGTGCCACTTACCATAAAGATGACACATTGAGCTGGAGACAGGTATAGTGAAAAGAGAGTTACACATTAGCTTTTGCCCCAGAGCCCTCTTCAGAAAACGAAACATACACACATTCATTCACACAAGAAAGCACAAATCACACACACATTACCACCATCTCCGGCAGCTTGCACCAGAATGCAACTGTCATAGAATGGAGTAATCTGGAGTAGATGGGGAAGGAGAAGGGAAAGCAGTGTATGGGTGGGGGAGGGGGGGGGGGGGGAGAGAAGAGAACTTTCTGGCAGAGCACACAGGGACTAGAATGCCAAGAAATGCAGCGTCAAAGACTATGGGGCAAGGGGTTATTGCGGGGGAGAGGAGGGGAGGGGGGGAGCAGGGAACAGGGAGTGAAAAAGGACAGGAGCAGGACTGGGGAGAGATGGGCGGGTACATTGGCAGAGGGATGGCACACAAAGAGAGAGAGGGAATGAGAATTGAAAGCAGGTGATAGGACAGAGGGGGTGGAAACTATTGAGTGGAGGATGCAAAGACAGTAGGTTGAGGCTGGGGTAATAGCAGGAGTGGAGAATGTATTGTGAGGATAACTTACATCTGTGCAGTTCGAAAAGGCTGGTGGCGTAGGAGTCGTCTTGATGGGTCAGATTGTGAAGCCACCAATGAAATGAAGTACATTTTGTTCATCTGCATATTGTGCTACAGGGTGGTCTACTTTGCTCTTGGCCACAGTTTGGCAGTGGCTGGTCATCCTGGTAGACAGCTGTTTGGTAGTAATACCAATATAAAAGGCTGTGTAATGATTACAGCAGAGCTGGTAAATGACATGCCTGCTTTCACAGGTTGCCTGGCCCCTGATCTGGTAGGATAAACCTGTACCAGGACTGGAATAGGAAGTGCTAGGTGGGCGAATTGGACAGGTTTTGCACCTGGGTTTTCCAAAAGTATATGATCCTGGTGGCAAGGAGTTGGGTTTGGGAGTGGCATAGGGATGGACTACAATGATGTGGAAGTTGGGTGGGATACAGAACACCACTTTAGAAGGATTGGGAAGGATCCTGGGTAGGGTGTGCCACATTTCAGGGCATGGTGATAGATAATCAAAGCCCTGACAGAGGATGTGGTTCTGTTGTTCCAGTCCTGGGTGGTATTGGATAATTTTAGCTGGTTCTGGGGGCTAGTGGGATGATTGGGGATGTGTGGGGAAATGACACAGGAGATTTGATAGCATATTAGGTCTGGAGATTAGTACCTGTCTTTGAAGGCCTTGGTGAGACACTCTGCATAATGGGCAAGAGGGTTCTTGTCACAGCAGGTATGGCAAGCCAGGGTGGCCATGCTGTGTAAGAGGGACTTTTCCTTTCTGCACAGCCATTTTGACCCTCCCCTCCACTGTGCAAGGTGGCACAGTGGTTAGCATACTGGGCTCGCATTCAGGAAGATGATGGTTCAAACCCATGTTCGACCATCCTGATTTACGTTTTCTGTGATTTCCCTAACTTGCTTCAGGCAAATGCTGGGATGGTTCCTTTGAGAGGGCACAGCCGACTTTCTTCTCCATCCTTCCCTATTCTGATGGGATCGGTGACCTGGCTGTTTGGCTCCTCCTCAAAATCAACCATCAACCAACCTCTCCTCTGCCACCAGATTTACTGAGCTGTGCAGATAAGAGTTATCCGTACAACACATCCTCCACTTGCTATATTATCCTGCCCTTAGCCTCCACACCTTCCACCCCCTCTGTGCTAACATCTCCACCCTATTCTTGTCTACCAATCTCTTTGTGTGTTGCCGTCTGCCACCATACCTGCCCATTGTTCCCTTTTCCCCAGCCCTCCCTCCTTCTTCTCCCCAGGCTGAAAGCTAATATGTAAGTTTCTCTTTGTTGTGCCTGTCTGCAACTCAAAGTGTCATCTTTTCTGTAAGTAGCAGTCTATCTTTTCCTTGTTGTTGTGGTCTTCAGTCCAGAGACTGGTTTGATGCAGTTCTCCATGCCAGTAAAGCTGCATGCCCCCAGGAAAAATTACAGCTGTAGTTTCCCCTATCTTTTCCTTATGTTATTGATATTCAAACCTGGAGTTTCCATTGTTTAGTTGTGAACATTGCTGTTTAATGTGCAAAATCAACTGTGATGTGAGGTAACACATACATTCAAAAGTGCAAGAATCATAATCTCAAGTTATATAAACATTTTTCTGTGTGCTTACATATTTGTAAGCCTTCATTATCCTCATTGATTGCTTACTGAAACTTTAATTTCTCCAGAACAGTTTGTCAAATAATAACATGCTCTGTGTTGTAAAAACTTACTGCTGCTCAACAATTCAGCAGTTTTGAAACAATCATTATATCTTACAATAATTACACAATCTTTTATTAAATATTCATGTTTTTACCTTTCTAGCAACTATGCATTTTTAGTGAAAAACTGTCTAACAGATATGGCTATGTGTGTAGATGTGTTGTCATAATGAAAGAACCAGTCTCCTGTCTGCCACAAATTGGCTCTCTTTTGATGAACACTGTTGCGGAACCTTCTTAAAACTTCCAAATAAAATTTTTGACTGATGGTCTGACCTGGGAAAGAAGCTCTGAATGAACTGCACCCTTGGCAGCAAAAGAGCAAATCAGCATTGTTTTGATGTTTGAATTGACTTGAGAAAGTGACGATGATGTCTTCCATGGGCTTGACTTGTTTTGTTTTGGGGGTCATAACCATAGCACCATGACTCATGAATTTGGATCAGTTTCAAACTGTTGTTTCACAGCATGACATGTTTCAACATGATGTTCCTTTCGATTGTTAGTCAGAACTCAAGAAACAAACTTGGCAGCAAATCTACCATTAAAATTCACTGTACCAAGCTCCAAGATAACCCACTAATCTCTTACAGTTGACCGGCCATCCTGATTTAGGTTTTCCGTGATTTCCCTAGATCACTTCAGGCAAATGCCAGGATGGTTCCTTTGAAAGGGCACGGCTGATTTCCTTCCCCAATCCTTCCCTAATTCGAGCTTGTGCTCCGTCTCTAATGACCTCGTTGTCGACGGGACGTTAAACACTAACTTCCTCCTCCTCCTCTCTTACAGTTGATCAATTGTCTGTTGATGGTCTGTGAGCACAAGCTCTTGATTTTTTTTTCAATATTTTTGTCGATTAGGGCAGTTGATGGATGTCTAGAATGAGGTTTGCCATCAATTGACACGTCACCATTTTTAAATTGAGCAAACAACACATACACTTGTGTTTTTCCTATAGTGTCATCTTGGTAAGCTGTTTTCAACATTAAAAACAGTTCCAGCAGCATTTTTACTGAGGAGAAAACAACATTTCACATCTGCACATTGTTCACTTAAACTTGCCATCATAAATAATGAAACAAGAATGAAACAGTGCTAGCAAAAACAATCACTGCAGATGAAAAGGACAAGCCAGGTTGACAACACAGGTTGGCACTGAACTAGCAATGAGTTGCATTGTACATGCCTAGCGACAGAAATGCATACTACAGAATCATCGCCCATGGCACCGTTATTTCAACTTTTTTTTTTTTTTGGGGGGGGGGGGGGGGGGAGGGGATCCTCTTATACATTCATACTACACTGGTGTGAAAAATTTAAGGATGAAAGTAACTTTCACATTATGTGTCATTACCAAATAACATAGCTTGATCAGACTCAGACCATACATAGAAATAACTCCAAAAGTATAGTACAGAAGGTAACTGAAAAAAACACACAATGAGATGAACAGACATGATGCTTTCATTCAAAAACAATAATTACTGGTACACTGAAGTAACTGTGATTTATAATGTTCCCCTGGACATTACCAAAGGCTGGACATGTCTCTTAACAGGGTGTGTGATCACCACGGATGGCAAAGCAAGCTCTGCAATGAGCTCACAGGCTGACCTTAGCAGCCACAGATTGGTCATGTGTGTATGAGTTGCGTTTACATGAGTCTGTGGATGTATGTAGTCTATTCTGATGAAGTCCTGTTTGGCCAAAAACTTTGTTTGACAGTCTGTTTGTTCTGCCTATCTGCAACTCACCATCTTCGCTACATGGTGGGTAACAACTATCCTTTTTGTAATATTGTTATTATTCCATCCTGGATTGTTCCATTGTTTGATTTTACATAACATCAGATGAGCAACTTTTTCCAAGTAAAACAAGGTGTCCATTTACACAATCATTGGCTTCAAAATCTGTGAAGTATGGAGAAAAGAAATTATTAGCTGCATTTTTTGACAGCACATATATACTCAATGGATTTATTGTGAATTGTGTTTTATTCATCTCATGATGTACAATTGCAATCCATTTGGTTTGCATACAGGAGACATGTCAAAAATTTGTAAAACAGTTACAATGATAACTGCCAGGAAGTTTCATATCAGCGCACACTCCGCTGCAGAGTGAAAATCTCATTCTGGAAACATCCCCCAGGCTGTGGCTAAGCCATGTCTCCACAGTATCCTTTCTTTCAGGAGTGCTAGTTCTGCATGTTTCGCAGAAGAGCTTCTGTAAGGTTTGGAAGGTAGGAGACGGATACTGGCAGAAGTAAAGCTGTGAGTACCGGGCGTGAGTCGTGCTTCGGTAGCTCAGTTGGTAGAGCACTTGCCCGCGAAAGGCAAAGGTCCCGAGTTCGAGTCTCGGTCGGGCACACAGTTTTAATCTGCCAGGATGTTTCATATCAGCGCACACTCCACTGCAGAGTGAAAATCTCATTCTGGAAACATCCCCCAGGCTGTGGCTAAGCCATGTCTCCACAGTATCCTTTCTTTCAGGAGTGCTAGTTCTGCATGTTTCGCAGAAGAGCTTCTGTAAGGTTTGGAAGGTAGGAGACGGATACTGGCAGAAGTAAAGCTGTGAGTACCGGGCGTGAGTCGTGCTTCGGTAGCTCAGTTGGTAGAGCACTTGCCCGCGAAAGGCAAAGGTCCCGAGTTCGAGTCTCGGTCGGGCACACAGTTTTAATCTGCCAGGAAGTTTCAATGATAACAAGTTTGTTTGTGTGGTCATCCTCTGCAGCAAGCGTATAAATACTTGTTTTGTAAATAAAACTGCCTTTTCCTACTGCTAGTTACTTTATTTATCCCATACACGTTTCACCTTCTCCTGCTCTAAGGCATCAGCAGTGGGATCTATAACTAACAAAGCTGTATTGTTATAGATCCCACTCATGATGCCTTAGAACAGCAGAAGGCGAAACGTGTATGGGATAAATAAAGTAACTAGCAGCAGGAAAAGGCAGTTTTATTTGCAAAACAAGTACTTACAATGATTTTTACATTAATAAATAATAGCACTATAACAAATAATAACACTATAAGGATATTTCTTGAAATGAGTAACACATTGTATCCAGCTCAAATTTCCAGTTTGTCCTGCATGAATTCGTCCACTGAGTAATACCACTTCCAGTGTCCTACAACTGGAACTAATACCCACTCCTGGCTCTGCCTTTGAGATTTGGTGTGACGTTTCCATGGTCACATACAGCCTATTTGCCCAAAGAAATTCTGACGCAGTGATTTTGACCATGTCCATGGAATGTCACACTATCATGTCTACATTACTGTGTCACTTGTATGCACATGTTTCATCTATGGAGGGCTTTGTGCAACACTGAAAGCCAGCATATCAAAATCTGGAGGCACACCCATGCACTCATCAGCATTTTTCTTGACACAATGAGCTGCTTGCACATGTCCATGTGGACACCAAGGGCCTACTGCTCCCATGCTACAGCAAGCATTACTTGTTCAAAATTGTGGACTGCTTCATTCACTGGTCACAGGCAATTCTTACATCTGACATCATGGCTGATACCATTGATACTGCCTTCATTAACATCTGGGTGACATAGTTCAGCTGCCCCAGTCATGTAAAGACAGATCATGGTCGCCAATTTGACTGTGCCCTATTCACACTTGTCACTTGACTATGCTGTGTGCAATTCCATAGGACTACCAACTAACTCTCAGCATCTAATGGCATGGTCAAAAGGCTCCATAGGACACTAAACATCTCCTTAACTTGGCACAACACCACTGAACTGAAGTACTTTCACTAGTACTGCTTGGTCAGCAAATAATCCAGAAGGAAGAGATCGTGCTTCACTTGGTGACTTTGTCTGTAAACTAACACTCACCATTCCTGCCAATTTCATAGAAAAAAATACCACCACCACCAACTGGCACCTCAGACCACCACTGGCAGAAAATCAATGCATCCTCATGCCTGCCCTAAGACCACACACATCCACTGGCTGGACACTGGAAAAGTCTTCATACATTCACAGGTGCACTCACATCATGTTGTGCTCCAACAAAGTACATCCACCACTTTGACTGCCATACTTGGGGCCGCACCACATGATCACCCATGCTGAGAGAACATTCACCATCAAGCATAATGGAAAGCCAACTAAAGTTTTAATTGACTGAGTCAAGCTGGCTTACATGATGGTCATGTGGGCTGCACTTCATTTCTTCAACCTGGTAAAATACGGCTTGTCAACAAATGATGGTTCCTACGGCATTGGTCCGGCAAGTGCTTCAGCAGAGCCTGCACCTATAGCTGCCAGGGATGAATGGATGCCACCAGTCACAAAGCACCGGCCACCAACCGTCATTGCACTGTCAAGTGACATTATGCCACCATATGCACCTCAGCTTTATCTCACCTCATCCAACCAACTGGAACAGCCAGCCATAATACTCCTATCTCAGGCACCTGCAGCAATGTCAACACAATCACTGGTAGATTATAATAGTTACATAGGACTATCAACTAGCACTCAGCATCTAATGGCTTGCTGCCAGATCCACTTCAAACACCTCGTCACATGATAACCACATGCTGCCATTTGACACAGGTCAAATGTGCCCCAGCCACCTTGCAGGGTTTCAACCGCACCCCCACCTCATGCAGAGACACTGTCTCCAGCAGACTGTCATCAGCTGATCATCTTCTGTCAACCTCTGGACATCACCTGTCATGTATCCAGCTGCATGTCTGTCACAGCCCCTGGTATTGTGCACACACACATCAGCCTCTACCACATTGGCCATTGAGGCCAGATTGACCAGTTTCCTTGTTTAATTTCCTGCCAAGCTCCAGATATTATCCTATATGACACTGGGCTTGTTCCTCCCACATCCAGGATCTATGTTCATGTTGCAGTGCAACTGTATTCATGAAAGTATAGACACTCTGTATACAGTTTCTGTGCTTCCACTGTATTCACTGTATTGACTGTTGATGTTGGATAGAGGGAGTGTAACAGTAAACTCTGAACAGTGTAAATCATAAACGTTGGAACATCCACGTTATTTTGTGTTGTTCTGGACATTGTGACTCATGAACACTTTATTTTGTTATGTTGTGTTAATTGCCAGTGTCATTAATCTTTTTTGAGGTAATGTCTTTCCATGGGACCCAGAGCCTTGATGCCTAAACCATGTATTACTATCAATACTTCTCTACCAGTGCTGCTCATCACTGCTGTAAACAGCAGGCTGTGCAAGGACATGCCCACCATGCGCCTGGCCCACCCTGCCACAATTGCACTGCCGGTGATGCCACTGAGTCACCATATCTTCCAGACAGCAAATTCATTACTTCTTTATGCTGATTGCTGCAGATCACATGTGTTGACCTTACTGTAAGCTCCTCACCAAAAAGCTTAATTGGGCTCTTTTTGTGTTATATTATCATGCCTTTGAAAGACGTAGCATCCCACAAGCCAGGCAGAAAGTTGGGGACTGTACAGTATCTGAGTCCTGTGATGTCAACCAACGTGAACTATTTGTGCTGCCAGCATTTACCATAGTCATGTGATCACAAGTGGATTGACATCTACAAACAGAACACAATATCATTTGGATGTATTATTAGTAAATGTGTATTTGGTAAACATGATCATTCTGTTTTCAGCCCCATAGCCTCTTTCCTGAAGCTAGAGCGTAGGCATGGGAGTAAAGCCAGCTCACAGCATGATCGAGATGCAAGGAGCGATATCCATCCTCTCCACTTCAAGTCTACAGAGGAGACTGCATACAAAACATTCATGTGACCCATTATAAAATATTGATGCAGTGTTTAGGATCCATATCAAATAGGACTAACAGAAGATATTGGATTTATATGGAGAAGGGTAGCATGAATGGTCACAGGTTTATTTGACTCATGAAAGAACGTCACAGAGAAGATTAAGAAGCTGGCAAATGATTGGAAATAGATGTGAACTATTGTGAGAAAGTCTTAGGAAGCTTTAAGGAACAACTTTAAGTGATGAATCGAGGATTATACTACAACCTTCTATGTTCACTTTCACAAGGATCGCAAAGACAAGATTACACTATTCAAACCTGGCACAGAGGCATTTAAGCAACCAGTGTGGTGTCACCGCCAGACACCACACTTGCTAGGTGGTAGCCTTTAAATTGGCCGCGGTCCGGGAGTATACGTCGGACCCGCGTGTTGCCACTATCAGTGATTGAAGACCGAGCGCCGCCACACGGCAGGTATAGAGAGACTTCCTAGCACTCACCCCAGTTGTACAGCCGACTTTGCTAGCGATGGTTCACTGACAAATTACGCTTTCATTTGCTGAGATGATAGTTAGCATAGCCTTCAGCTACGTTATTTGCTACTACCTAGCAAGGCGCCAGTATCCATACTATTCATATTGTGAATCATGTACCATAAAGAGCGACGTTCTCCATGAATGGATTAAAGTTAAGTATTCCACCAGCTACGTCCGTTTTTCTCAATTCTAATTCCCTTGTCATGTTCCAGACCTCATGCCAGCCTGCATGAACTGAAACGCGTACATTTCGGCCTTCTTTAACCATACGGTTGGCTCTCCTGCCAACCAAAACAACCAGTCCTCTCACATTCCAGATGATGTCACCAGAAATCTGCCAATAATGAAGGCTGCATCATGAATGGTAGTTCCCTTCTACTAAAGGCTTGTGAAAGAAGTCATGTTATCTACCAACTTTGTTGAAACCATTGTGAGCCATTCAACATCTACACCATTATTTATCTACATACACCCTCTGCAAGCTACTGTATGGTGCCTGATGGAGGACACACTGCACCACTACCAGTCATTCTCCTTCATGTCTCCATGTTGTTGACGTGAATGACTGCTTCATGGCCCATGTCATTTGGAATATTCCCAATAAAACAAGGGCTTTAAGTTAGGCAGCAACATATCGTTCATTTCCGTAATCACCCTACTAGTCACTAGTTGCTGTGCTACAGCCTCCTCTGCTACCATTTCAGCCCCACACTAGCATCTCCTGTCCTCCAGTGACCTGTGTGATACTTTCTCTTTTTCTCTCCTCTTCCCTATCTTCCTGTAGCACAGGCACACAATGCTTCACTTAGCAGCCCACCTTTCTGCCCCTGCTGCGCTCCTACACACCCCAACAGGCAGCATGCAGGATCTTGCATCACTCCTATGCAGTCTTTCTCCTCTGGCCACGTCTCTTCCATATCCTCAGTACCCACAACAGTCAACGTTGCTACTCCCTACAGTCAGGCCGCAGGGCTGGGACAGGACAGTGGCATATACGTTAGGTTTGCTTTTATGAGTGTGTGTGTGTGTGTCTCTTTCCCTGGACCTGGAGAAGAGAAGTATGATTTGAAAGTACCTGTCTGCGTGGCTCAACATGCCTTCTGTGCTGTGAATAGCAATCTATCAGGATTCACATTGTAGTTGTTCCATCCCAGATTTTCCATTGTTTGATTTCACTTAGTGGCTCCTCTTCATTTTACAGCTGAGTAATGTTTCCCTTTGTTACTGTTTTCTATCACATTCCATTACTAATCACAAATCCATTTCTTTCTCTACTTTCCTGTGCTGCTTTATTGCCTCTCAAACTACATACACTTTCTACCCACTTACCAAGCACCCTGTCCTGTAGGAACAGTTTCGTCAACATACAAATCAAAGCTGCCAATTGCAGGAGCAGCGCCCTGTGTTCCACATTACCCCTGTAGATGTAATTATTCCTTGACCAAATTGATCCCACAATTGCCCTTCAGCCACACATACTTTCATCTATTTCCTGATTTTGCCTGTACAACATGTATATGTTCTTGCAGCCAATTCACAGCAGCTTCTGTCCCTAACCTTCTTGTGTACACCATTGTGACCTTTCTCAGTCATTCACAACCACTGCCCATGGTATGTGCCTTCCAACTTGCACCCCACATAATGATTTTATTTATTTTTATTTCTAATTTGACTCTGACCGAATCCCATTTTCACTTCATTTTTATTCCATTTTAATCCTCGTCTTACTACACTTCATCTTATTTAGTTTTTTTTACAAGATTTTTAAAAATATTCCTGCATTTTTATCCTGCAGTATGGAATCTTAATTTGTCCATCTGTGCCAATACAGAAAAGTTTCCTTATCCTTTGCCAGAACCCAGTCCCACATGTTGTTCCTGTGTTGTTGCCTAGGTCATGAAATACCCAAACTCTGGCTGCAACCCATCCTTTCACAATGAATTCTATCAGTTAAGTTCTGTCAATCCATAGGTGTCTGTAACCTAGTCCTGCAAAGCAATCTAAATCAGAAAATGCCACCTTGCACTACCACAGCCATAAAAACGTCCTGCTTGTCAGCATCCAATTCCTACATTCCATCTTAAAGATTAAAATCCTAGTCCTCCGAAGACTAGACAACATGCAAAACACTGCCTCAAAAATCTGTCGAATCTGTTCGCTTCATACTCCCAACTTAGACTAGCACTATTTGCCACCATGAGAAGATCCCCCATGAAACCTCCCCCACAACCTATCCTACCTACTAAACTCAGCCTTAAAGCGACACCGCCCCATCCTCACAAACCGTAAACCGTTCCCTCTCCCCCCTCCCCTCCACAGAACCTGCTCCTTAAACAAATTTCTAAAACAGTTATGAATATGTCCTCCATAACTTACAACCACACAGAAATATCAGTCCTTTCCAAAAAGCCTCACCGTTTGCTCCACTTTCAAATGCAGTCAGGCTGGGCTTGTTAAAAACCTTTCCTTCTTCTCCTGGTTCCATTGCAGAAACATATTTTCACCACCAAACGTACCAATAAGACTCAGACCAAAACTAATAGTGAATCTTGCCTGTGCTGGCGTAAGTTGTTGCCAGCACACCAGGTGGCAAAGAGGTTGCCAGAAGGTTGATAGTAGACACAAGCAATGCGCCTATCAGGAGAGAGGCCAAAGACAGACTCGCAAGAAACGTGCCGCCAATGCACTCTCGGCTGCCAGTATTTAGATCACAGACGCAGAATGGAGGGCCCAGCCAGCCATCTAGTGAGTCATTGAGTCAAGTCATCAGTCACAGCCCAGTGGGAGTCGCAGTCACAGTTAGCTCAGCCTCTAGCTCAGAGTCAGTCAGTACTTAGCGACCACAGTAGTGTACATAGCGAACTTATACTTCACCAGCAGTGAGGCTAACGTGGACTATTGCAGAAGAGCTTGTACCACATGGACTAGCTTAAGGTAAGTAACTTCTTGTTTTGGTTAATAAAGAACCCTGTAAATATATGTATGCAGATGTGTTATAGAAAGAGGATACCAACCACCGAACAACATCCTCTCCTTACTTCTCATGGATACAGCTCTACAGGGACAACAAGACGACACAAAAACTGGTGACAAGTATAAACAAGTATAACTCAGTGCAGATTTTGCTTGCTTCTCTTCTGTTTTAGCTTGCAGCTGTGCTCCTTTCTATTTGATAATTTGTTTTTGTGTTTTTGCATGTATTCCAGCAGGGGAGCCGCAGAACTAATCAGATTTCTCTTTTCAGATGCTTTGCTTGCTTTTTGCTATAACACATTTGTATATACCATGGCTACCCCGCCCTTTCCCTCCTGCCCCTGCGCCTCAGCCACACACAGCCAATGTGGTAGACGTAACACAAGCTTTTCAGTTTCATAACCAACAAATTGCTGTTTTGCTGATGAGAGTGCCAACAACTTCTGGCTGCACAAGCCACGTTGCCCACACAACTGTGACCAACTGATGGACAAGCCCAATAAGTGCTGCCAACCAGCACACCAATGTTCTGGCAATTTAATGACACAGAAGAAGAATGGCTTGAGTACCTGACTCAGTTTCAACACATTGTCAAGTTCATTGTGTGCAATGTAATGTGAAGCTACAATACTTTCTTTCGATTGCGGGGTCACCAATGTCCAGGTTAATACAAAAGCTGTTCCCAGCTACATCTCCCAACGAACTCAGCTAAAATGAAATAATCGCTGCATTAACTCACTATTATGACCAGCAAGTTCAAGCAGCTGCAGCCAGATATCAGTGTTTTCGTTTGCAGAAAAAACCGGAACAGACGTACCGTCAGTGGTACACATAACTAACGGGCATGACTAGGAAGTGTAGTTATGGGAACTCTTACAGTGATTTAATGATTAGGGATGCAATAACATTCAGTGTCCCAGATAGTAGAATGCAGGAACAGATCCTAAAGTATTCTGATCCATCATTTCCTCAAGTATTACAAATCTTAGAGCAGTATGATCCATTTGCCATAGCAGCCGATAAAGTTTGACCAGGCCCCAATTTGTTGGGTCGACTCGCGCCTTGCTCATGACTGCCCCAGGCAGCTACAACAACAAGCGCATACACAACCACATGGACAGCCACGTAGACAGGTAAACAGACATGTGAACTTTGTTAAGTCTTGCTCTAGATCTTTTACTTGCCACAAAAGACAGTATTGCCCATCATGTAACATAACGTGTTACACATGTGGTAAAAAAGCCCATGTCCAAGCAGTTTGTTTGCAATGGCACAAAAACGCCAATACTGCCCGCTCTAAAAAAGAACAGGCTCGTGCACGCGAAGTGAACATTGTGTTTTCCAAACCTACAACAGGTTCTTAGAACAGTAAGATTCAGGTTGTGCCTCATTCTCGCCCTAGTGCTGTGCAACGACATTCTAACAAAGTATTAGTCTCATTACGAATTGCCGGCTGTCGTGTGATCTTTCAGTTAGGCAAAGGTGGCTCAGCAACTTTGCTAAATCGAGCCACATATGGACAGTTAGGCTAACCACGCCTTTCTAAATTTAGCAATCACCTCACTGCTTTTGATGGACAGGAAATTCCAGTGCTTGGTCAATGTAGTTTGCCTGAAACTTAGAAAGCTCACACTAGGACAGTGAATTTTACTGTGTTGAAATCCAGAGACAGTGAGAACATTTTCGGTTTAGATCCGCCCCTTTCCAATTCCTTTAAGAGAGAAGGCAGCCAGTGAATTGAAAAAATTGCAAGATAATGGTGTAATTGCTTCCATTCAAGCTAGTCAATGGGCGAGTCCTCTCCTTTTGTTGGCTAAGATCTCTGGTCGCATCCGCATTTGTGTTGACTTCAAAACTACAGTCAACCCACAGACAGTAGTTAACACTTATCAGTTAGATCACCCTCAGGTACAGGCTTGGAGCAGGACGTTACTTTTCTGAGACAGATTTGTGTGATGCCTATCTGCAAATTCTATTGGATGAGGAATCACAGAACGTGTTTGTTGTAAATACACACTTGTGACTGTTCAAGTTTTTGCGTTTGCCCTTCAGCAGCTTCTGCACCTGCCATTTTTCGATGTTACTTGGAACAGCTGACTGCAAAAGTGCCATTTTGTTCAAAGTATCTTGACGATATTGTCATCTCAGGTAGTACACCAGAGGAACACATTGCCAATTTGCGTACTCTTCTTTGAGTGCCGTCAGAAGCAAGACTCAAGTGTCATCTCGAAAAGCGTGACTTTTTCAAACTGAACTACACAGTACTTAGGTCACGTGATAAACAGTGAGGGTGTTCCCCTCCTCCAATCTCATTTGACCACCTGACGTCATACATGATCTGCCTGTTCCTCGCAATGTGTCAGTACTAGTCAGGATGACATACCACTATCAGTTCATACCAAATGCAGCTCAATTGTATCACTTGCGTTGATAAAATTTGCCTTTCATGTGGACTAAAGACTGTCAAGATGCTTTTCAGAAACTCAAACATGCTTTACTTAGAGACAGAGCTTTAGTACATTTTGATCTTGCCAAGACAGTAATTTTACAAGTCGACACTTCTTCCTGTAGAATCGGTGCTGTGTTTCCGCTCAGAATTCGTGCACAAGGGAGACGTATGGCTTTTGCCTTACAGTTGTTAACTCAAACTCAATGCCATTATTCTCAAATAGAAAAAGAGGCCCACGCTGTTGTGCGCGGTGTGACCAAATTCCATCACTATTTGTATGGTCGCAAGTTCTGTTTAGTGACAATCACAAGTCTTTGCAGACCTTGTTTCAACCACAAAAGCCACTTCCTGCATGCACTACCCAAAAATTGCAACGGTGGGCTTCATTGCTTTCGCAGTATCAGTACGAAATTGTGTACAGACCTATGGCAAAGCATGGAAAAGCAGATGCCCTATCTCACCTTCTGATTGGCCCAGACTCTGATTTTGATGCATCTGCCACTTCTTGTTGCCAAATCAATGCGCAGGACTCTGAATTGCTGGAATCTTTTCCCTTGCACTACATAAAAATTTCACAAGCCATGGAAGCAGACCTGGATCTCAAGATTTTGTTGCATTACATTCACATGTCTTGGCCTTGTTCATTGAACAGTATCCAGCGTTCAGTTTTGCGCTGATAGTCGGCGTAATCTTACAATTAAACATTGAACAGATGACATCACAGTGCCATGCATGCACAGACTACCAATCCGCTCCACCCCAAGCATTCTCAGCTTGTCCTAAGACTCAATCCCAATGGCAATGAGTGCACATGGACTTTGCAGGACCATTTTGGAATACTTGTTGGCTCATAGCGGTAGACTCTTTTACCAAGTTGCCATTTGCAGTGTCTATGAACTCCAACACATCACATAGCACCATTAAAGCGTTGACCTCCGTATTTTGCATAGAAGGTTTGCCAGAAGTACTTATGTCGGACAATGGACCACACTTCACTTCACGTGATTTTTAACCATTTTGTGAATGAAATGGCATTCTTCATCTAACAACTGCTCCATTTTACCTGCAGTCCAACAGAGAAGCAGAACGCTTTGTACACACAGATGACCAAGCTTCGCACCACGCACACACAGGAGCAGGTGCTGCAACTCTTTGTCATCTCCTATTGCTCACCCCCACGAGACGAACCATCATTGGCGTTAACTTCTGCATGGCCGCCACCATTTGACGCTGCTACACCCACCGCAGCATCTGACACCACCAATGGTACGCAAGTATTACTTAGCGCTGCACGATCCTGTTCTTTTCAGAGTTTATGGTAACCGTGGACACTGGGAAAGAGGCGTGATCCAGGACCGCATTGCCCCTTCAACATATTTGATTGCAGGTCCCTATTATTTGTAGTGCTGCCAGCAGAACCCACTTTGCGCATGTCTTTTGCCCCATGATTCTGCTGCTTCCAGATTCATGGCCTCATGGGACTACGCGGTCTTCGCAGCTGCCCCTTGTGCCACCAGAGCACCCAAGGAGGATCAATAGACAATGCGCCCTCGCCTCCACCGTCCGCGCTCGCTGACCCCTTGGACCTGGACCCACCATCATTCTCGCCGTATCTGTCATCTGTATAGGTACATAAGGAAAAGCCCCAACAAGCTATAACAAAAATTTAAAACCAGTGATAATAATTATTAGCGCGGCCGTTGTAAGCGCTGATAAAGATATGGTTTGCTACGCCGGAGGGCGGATAACAAATGATAAAAAATTCAATTTTATTTTATTTTTTTGTTAATAGGGAGACTGTCTCTAACTCTCGTGTGGAGAGGTCGAATTTTTTGTGAGATGTGTGTGGTAGCCAATTGTGTTGTTTGAATAATAATTATTATTTGTGCAAAACCACGAAAGTTTACCTATCTTCCGCACGTCATCTCGATGTCAGCGGCCTGCATCGGCAGATAAGCCCGATCAAGAACTAATGTTAAACACATGGTCAAGAGAATACGTATGGCGAAAGATGATGAACATAACCAAGGACACCAGAAGTAAGTACACGACATGACTGGCTCACAACTTACGAGATTTATAAATTAAAAACGAAAGACAATTTATTTCCTGCAAAAACTCGAAAAAACCTAGTATGCCAAGAGTATACAAGCAATTTGTTTTATTATATATACATATTTTTGTACACATAAATTTGCACCACTGGTGACATGACATTGAGAAAGACATGAAACCAGTTGTGTAAATTATCCAAATTTATTTATAACATTGTATGAGATTTTTTTGCGTGCACTAATTATTTTCAAATTTTCATGTGCAACATGATGACTGCGAGCAAAATAACCAGAACCAAAAATTATTGTGGAGAAAACCAGTTCAGAAAGGAAGCAAAAAGAAACCGGAATTTGCGGAAAATTTTGGAAATACGCTCTTTGTTTCATCGCAGCAAAGGTAGGACCGCTACGCAACCGCTTGCTTAACTATGCTTGGTAGCGTCTCCCGCGTAATAATTAGTAGTACTTTTCCTTAATTTCATTTCCTAAATGCATTGTAGTGAATTTTTCAGAAATTTTACGTAATGAGAAAAGTTTGAAGGTTTTGTGTCGTAACATTTTGTGTGTCATAAAAGTAGCTATTTAACGCTTGACAACACGTAAAGGGTATGATTAAATTCCCAAAAATAATACATTTCAGTTTTCAATTTTTCAAAATTTTAATTTTAATATGCAAGCAAAATGGCACAAAAATCAGTTTTCACTGATAATGGCGAAAACGCAATAAGCCAAGATGGCGTACAATTGCAGGATAGAACATCTGAAGTACCAGCGCCATGTCTTCCACACTCACGCTCGCACATATACTGAGGGTTGAACCCTCTGCTGTTATCGAAGTTTTAGCGCAACTACGACGCTTCTCCTTCTGACATGAAGATTGATGTGGGTGATGTGGATGGCGTGACAGTTTGGTGATTGCTTGACTTTTGTGCTGTTTTTTTTTTTCTTTTTAGGAAGAAAGAATAGTCAGGGAGATAGTGGAAGAAATGGGAAAACGAACGGCCCAATTGATTGGCACTTGTTTTTTTTAAGAAAACAGGACAGAGGAAGGGACAGTAGAAGAGTGGGGGGAAAAGAACGGCCCATTGACTAGCGGGGGATATTACAATTAAATTATAGAATAAAGGAGAGAAGGAGGAATAGTTAGAGTGAGTGAAATCGAAAGGCCATTATCCTGGCCTCTACTTCATAGCGGCGTCTTGATGGTGGTGGCAGACAATCTTGAAGTGGTGGGTTGGGGGGGCGGGGGAAGAGAAAGAAGTCAGAGGGTGACAGCTGAAGAAGTGGAAAGAGGAAGGGCCTGTCATGATTATGCCAACATTGGGGACAGAGTGGGTGGAAGGGGGGGGGGGGTGGCGTGCTTGGGGGGGGGGGGGGGGGGGGTGAATGACATGACATGTTGGGGATGATCAATGATGTGAGGAAGAGTAGTTGACATGAGATGAGGTGGCTTGTGCATGCGAATTCATGGGGGGCGGAATAGGTCAGGCCATTGAGTGGTGGCTAGACGGTGAACACGGGTACCCAGGGAGAGGATTAAGGGATTAGGAGAGTGACGTGTTTGTTGGTAGAAGGAATTGGCTGCGGAGAGGATGCGAGTGCGAAAGAGCGGCACCTCAGCCAGGTTGTGAAGCTCTTTGGTTGGGAAGTCGAAGGGGAGGTGGAGGGCACGCCGGGGAGCCCAATTCTGGACGGTTTGGAGTCGGCGGAGGTGGGTGGGGGCAGCATTGCCCCACACTACCGGCGCATATTCAAGGATGGGACGAACAAGGGAGGTGTACAATCGAACAGCAAGGTGTGTGGGGAGTGAAGAGGTTGGATTGATGAGAGGGTAGAGCAGGCATAGCCGCTCCATTGCCTTACGACGCACGTCATCGATGTGGGGGCGCCAGGTGAGGCGTTGGTCCAGTGTAACACCCAAGTACTTTGCAGTACGAGTCCAGGGGACTGTGGTACCAAGGACTTACACCTGAGGGAGCCAAATGGGAATATGGCGTCGGCAGATGATAGGGGCTTGGGTCTTGGAGGGATTAAAAGCCAGATGCCAGGTCCTAGCCCAATCGGTTAGGGAATCTGTAGCCCCCTGGAGCCGCTGTTGTAGACCTGCCGCACTCCGAGAACGAGAGAAGAGTGCAGTATCATCTGCGTAGAGAGCTAAATGTACCCTCGGGGCAGAGGGCAGATCGGCTGTGAAGAGGGAGTAGAGTAGCGGTCCAAGTACGCTGCCTTGTGGTACTCCTGCCCTAATGCGTCTCGTGTAGATTTTCTGTCAGGGATCCTAATGTGGAAGGTGCGACCTTCCAGGTATGTGGCTATTAGCCGTACATGGGACACTGGAAAGCCGAGGGAGAATAACTTGTAGAGCAGCCCTTCGTGCCAGACCGAGTCAAACGCTCTGGACACATCGAGGAGTATGGCCTCGAAGTACCCCCTACGTTCTATGGCGTCCAGTGCCTCTTCTACAAGGCGCAGGAGTTGGTGACTGGTTGCGTGTCCCTGCCTGAAGCCAAACTGCTCATCAGGGAGGACTCGTTCTCCGGCAATATACATGAGCAGTCGTTTAAGGTACAGCCTCTCGAACACCTTGAAAATGGTGGGCAAGAGGCTGATGGGGCGGTAGCTGGCAGGGGAACGAAGATCCTTCCCAGCCTTGGGGACCACTTCAGTATGTTTCCAGGCAGTGTGATATTGCCTGGTTGTGACGATGTTGTTGAAGGTGGCCGTCAGGATGGGAACAGTAGCTGGGGTAGCTGCTTGAGGAGGCATTCGTCAGCTTATCGGGGCCACCAGCTTTCTTGGATTTGAGGTACCGCAATTGCAGTTCAACCTCTTCTTCATTGATGGGGGTGATTTCATCCTTAGGGTCCTGAACGGCAAGGAGTTGTGGGAGGCGTGCCGTTACCAGGCAGATGTGGTCGGGGTCAATTGGGTCATTGACCGGGGTGAAGTTGTTTGTGAAGACATCAGCCAAGGCATTAGCCTTGGCATCTGGTTCGGACACAAAATCATTGCCGACCTGGAGGGGGGGAATCCGTTGCTCTTGTCTCAGAAGGATTTTTGTGAGCCGCCAAGCGGACGGGTTACTCAGGTCAATGGCAGAGATTTTGTTCTTCCATGCCTGATTGCGGTGGTCTTGCACCGCAGCCTTGATTAGGTGCTGTAATCTATTGATGAGGCGCTTGGTTGCCGGATTCAGAATGAGCTGCCATTCTCGGATGGTCCGGTTTTTCTCTGTGATAAGAGCAAGGATGTGGGGGGGGGGGGGGGGGGGGAGTGTGGACACAGATGGTCTGGGGGCCGGTGTGGACTGTGAGCGGTCGCTGCTGCTGCTGCAGCATCTAGGGCTATGGTGGTGAGGTATATGAGGGTGCGATCTGCATCAGTTTGATCGGCAGCAGGGATTGTGGGTAGGGCTGCTTCGACCCGTCGCTGGTAGGACTGCCAGTCAATACCGCGGATGTTCAGGCCTTCACTCGGCGCGGTTGTGATTCCAACGAGATCGATGGAATAGATGACCAGCCGGTGGTCAGAGGCTAGAGCGATGCGGGTGGCTGCAGTGATGGGGTGGGGTAGACCTTTCACCACTGCGATGTCTAAGACATCTGGGGGACGTCCTCCAGTGAGGTATATGGTGGGGTCATGCGGGCCGATGGTGCGGGCATGGTGCCGCTCAGTGACCCGGAGAAGTCGACGACCAGAGATGTTTGTTAGTCTACTGTTCCAGGCAGCATGTTTGGGATTGAACTCACTGCCAACGAAGACGTCGTTGCCGAGCGACAGCAATGCCTCATAGTCTGGTGTTTCAAGAAGGCCTCGAGGTGGTCTATAAAGAGCGACGAACGTGATGGGACCCCTCACCATGTGGACAACGCCAGTGGCTTCCACAGTGTTAAGTTGGGGGAGGGGAATGAGGTGGTGACGAAGGGTGTTACGTACGTACACCGCCGTGCCGCCATAGGCGGTGGGCCTGTCTGTCCTGTAGCAGGAGTAGTTCGCTACACGGACAAAAACACCAGGTTTGAGGTGCGTCTCAGCAAGAAGGCAAATATCAACCCCCCTCATCAAGGAGGAATTGTCGGAACTCGCCCTGTTGTTTGGGGAGGCCATTGGCGTTCCAGATCATGGTTGTCAGTCCGTGATGTCTAACAGCCATGACTGGTTGGAATGGGAGTGGTGGTCGTGATAGGGGACATGGATTGGGAGAGGGCAGTGGCAAGTTGGTGTGGGATGGTTTGGAGGAGGGAGTTGAAAGTGGTGGAAATTGCCAAGGTCAGTGCCTCAACAACATTGTTGATGAGGTCACTGAGGTGCGTTGGAACAGAGGGTGGGGTGGGGAGAGGGCGCTGCTGGGATTGTACCGGGGTGGGGAAGGGGGGCAGCAGTGCTTAACGCCTGCTGGTGGGATGGGGAAGGAACAGCGGAGCGTGTCATCCGCTGTGGGGAGGGGGAAGCAGTGATTGACGCCTGCTGGGCGGGGAGATTAGGGAAGGCTTTAGGGGGGGTGGTGGTATGGGGATGGAGAGGAGCGGGGGTAGGAGCCCAGAGGGGCGGGATGGGAGCGAGACGCATGTTGGGAGTAAGCCTGCGGCGCCGATCCCACCAGGGCACCAGACTAACTGGCCATAGGAAGCACTCTGACGACGACCCGGAGGAGGTTGGTCCTTTTAGGGGGGAGGTGGAGAAACCTATATTTAACTTGCTCAGGGTGATGAGGGTCTTAGCAAGGTCAGTGGGGGACTAGACATACATTCGGTAATTGTCATTGCCTGACCATTTTATATGGAATGGGTAATCAGTGTGAGTAGTTAGGATGTCTGCAAGCTCTTTGTAGGGCCCCTTGTGTTGTATATAGATGGGTGGGGGTCAGGAGGGGTGCCTGAGGGTGGGGGGGGGGGGAGGAGTTGGTGGGGTGTCTGCGGCACCATCAATAGCCGCAAATGTATTGCTGACGGGCACATCTGTCAATGACGTTGTGAACTGACGGCGGGGTGCCGTTTTGCGCGGCACCTGGAAACCTTCCGCGTCAGTAACGGCTTTTCTCTTCTCGGTCATCGAACGTTCGGCAGGCTGAGTGGCCTCAGAGTCGGAGGACGAGGCTAACTGCCGCTTCCGACGCTCGGCGACCGGGCGCCGATGGTCGTCATCAAACTCCATCACGCTCCCGACATCGCTGTCGGCGGGCGCGGCAGCCATGTTGGGGAAGAGGAGGGCCGAAACTGAACACTGTCGACCTGCTGGCCCCCCTCCTCTGCGGCATCACGGAGGGCGATCAGTTGTCCTTGCAACCCCTCTTGTATGTCTGCGTCGGACATCATTGACGACGCGAGGTCTTCTTGTGGTGCCAGAAGCTGTTGTGGGACGCATACAGCGTCCTGTATGTCCGGCATGTCGAGTGGTGGTCTGGTGTGGGGGGAGGGGGGGGGGGGGGGAAGCGGGATCTAGAGCGCGGCGCACGCGAGTTTGTCCCACGTGAAGGGGGCCCTGATGCGCAGACAATGAAGCTGCGACCGGGAGTGGCAGGGGAGGGACAGATGACTGTGGATGTGATGGTTGTGGTGGTGATGGTGGAGGTGCACATGGTGGTTATCGGCAATGTGACATCACCGGCTGCGGCAGTCTTCGTCCTTTTTGAAGTCCCAGCGGTGTCCGTAGTCGTGTGCGTAGTCGTTGTAAGGGAGGGGGAGGGGGGGGGGGGAGCGGATGGGGCCGCCGACGAAGCAAGCTCCGCCTGACGGATTCGCCACACCCGTCGCATCAGAACGCACATCCTTCACCCGCGGCATCCCAGCTCCACACTCAGGAGTATTTTGTATTAAGTAGTTCAGAGATGAAGATTACCAAGTAACATGTGCTAGTGAACTTCCATAGAGTTCTAACTTTGATGATACGTTGATGACGATAGATGAAACTACATCACGTATCTCCGCGAGCACTATTCTGTTCGCACAGGAAAACATAGAAAGCGCAGATAACATGATTTTTGACGACACTTTATCGTCGCCCATCACACGAAATCCAAATGTCAATTTACAAAATACAGTCGCTAACAACCAAAGTACATTAGATAGCAACCAAAACAGCGCAGTTGCCGCTATACTTAAAAAAAACTCGATAGCTTGAGCGTAGGGAAAAAAAATACAAACACCAATAACGTCAATTTGCGTGCAGACATAAATACAAAATTTGAAAGTTTGTCGCAAAACTTTGCCATAGTCACACAAGACATAAACAAAATCTAGTTTTAAAAGATTTTAAGGATACAGTCACACAACAGATCAGTGATTTGAGAAAGATTTTTCGCTAGAGATGAGTGTAACATTCAAAGACACAGAAAAACAGCTAAAGCAAGATGTACTTTCCGAAGTAAACAATGACATTACGGAAATAAAACAGACATTAGACATTTTTAATGAGCAGAATGATACAATAGAGCAGCAAATAAAAGCGATGAAAGACACATACACGAACCTGGAAGCTACACACACACACAATTAATTTCCACAGTAAAGAACATCTCTACCGTAGTAGACAAACTGCACAAGGATTACGAAAATATACCAGCAGCAATAGATGAACTCACTTTAAAAGTAGCATCACTTGAAATCGAATCAGTCTTTGCCAAAATGAAAGAGACAACGTTAATGAAAATTTATCTGACGTAATTTCACAACCTGATGCAGGTACTTTAGACTAAAACAGTACCGCAGTGGAGAAGGTAGTGAAGGAATGTAAATTAATCATGATGTAGTTGAAAGGGTTATTCAACAAAAGTAAAATGACATTGTCGACAAAGTGAACACCAATTTGCGCGCTACAGAGCACAGGATACGCAACTACTTAGGTGAAACTGATATAGAGACACCAGTTGTACACATAAACAAAGTGTCAGCCACAGCAAACCAAAGTAATGTATGCACAGAAATCATTGCAAAGCCTACAAACAATGCCAGTAGTAACGACAGAACGCAGAGTGTAAGTTTACGGGGCGTAACACCAGAACCAGTACCTACGAGAAGTGAAAATAATTGACAGCTATGTAAACACAGCACAAAATGCAAACAGCTTATCCACTACAATTGCTACCGGAGGTCTATTAAGACACCGTCAATTTCCAACATTTACGAGTGAAGGTGAGAAGATGCGTTTATTAGTGCTTTTTGACATCTGTTTCCTAGAAATTGGACGGAAGCACAAAAGATCAGGTTTGTTGTTGTGTACACGCAAGGCGATGTACTTTTGTGGGGGACCGAACTAGCTGAGCGTTGTACCACACACAATTTGAACGGCCATTTCTTGACGAATACTGGTCAGAAACCGTACAGGAGAGACAGGCGAGAGGTTTTTAACCCCGCCCCTTTTAATAGCAAATATGGTAGCTTGCGAAGATATTTTGAGAAGTATCTCAACAAAACACGTTACTGGGCGAATCGTATTTCTCACGTGGATGTTTTAAAAATTTTAAAAAGTCTTTTTCCATCACACAATCGTGAAAAATTAATTACTACACCCGAGCACAATACAGAATATTTTCTATCCATTTTATATTCAGTCGACTTAATATGTGAAGAGAAAGTAGTAACAAATGGGCGCCAGACAGCCAAACACAATAACAACGTAACTTGAATGGTCAATACAAAAAGCCAGACACGAACACACAGCAAAGCTGGTGCGCGCAACCGCAATGATACATTAACCGTGGAAATGGATACGGGAATGGAAACGGTAGGAATAAGAGATTTAAACAAAACTCTCCGTATAACAGGAATGGTTACCATTCACAAGCTAATTTACATCCCTCCTCTGAAAATTATGCACCGCGTGTAAATAAAAACAGTCAGCCGTACCAGTGGCCGGCGCGCGGCAACAACAATAACGTATAACTCGCCGCACCGCAGCCAACCTTTGCGCAGCAAAATCGCAATATGGCAACATTTTACAACAGCCATATGAACACACGAGGAAGCATGTCGCGAACTGTAAATGATACACACTGGAGAAACAATCACACAGTACAACTGACAGAAATTGTCCCGCACCCAGGTAGATCAGACTACCTCGCAGGAAAACCAGAATCGGTCGTAGTTGAGTCCCATACTATAGACCTAGTAAGCGACGGGGGCAAATCAAATTTTCAAACATGTCTCGTACAATTCGATGAACAAGGAGACATAAAGAACGACCTATACCAAAATAAACTAAAATCGGCGAAAAATACGCTAGAAGAAAAAGTGCAAGCAATAATCAGAGTGAAAATTTTTGGTATAGACACACAGTTAATACTTGATACAGGGTCCACGACTAATTTAATGTCTGACGGAATACATTTCCTGTTCTGCCAGTGCAAAACTGCTGAGTACAAACCGCTACAGGCGACAAAACCAAATTAGTAAACCACCAATCTCTTATCACCGTGTACATTGAACAGTTCTGTGTGCAGTGTAATTTTTTAATATTAGACAAACTTATAGTCAACTGCTTGATAGGTATGGACACATTTAGAACCTACAAAACTCAAATAGACATAGGTAATTGCAAGTGCCATTTCTTTGTGAAGGACCAAAGATTTGCCATCAGCCTGATTACCACACTGAAAAGGTATGACAAAGTAAACCCAGAACTCCATGTCACTGTAGAGTATTCATTTCCCACCGTGTATATTGTGAACAAATGTGATAACGAACACGAGAACGACAGTGAAGTTAACCAGGGATTACTAGAACAAAAATTGAACGAATCAAATATTCTAGATGCTACATAACGACAAGAGCTTTCTGACTTACTTCTTAAATACGCAAGTGTTTTTAATAAGAATCCAGGAATTATCAAAGATTATGAACATAAACTTATTGTCTATCCTCACCAATCATTTTGTGTTATGTCTTACCCTATACTGTGGGCAAAGCGTGAAGCAATTAAGCAGGAAATCTATAGAATGTGCGAATGGGGAATCATACAGCCATTATTTTCTCCATATTGCAGCCCAATACTACCATTCAGCAAACCTGATGGATCAGTACGACTAGTTTTAGATGCTAGAGGCACAAACAAATTCCTAGTACCAGATAATTTAGATGAACAATTGCCAAAATTTCATAGCACCAAATATTTCAGCACCCTTGACCATAAAAAATCTTACTGGCAAATTAAGTTACATAAGGAGAGTAGAAAATACACAGCATTTGTCTGCAATGGCAGAAGTTATGAATTTCAAGTTCTACCCTTTGGCTTAAACATTAGCGCAGGCGTATTTATACCAGCCTTGGACAAGGTCTTTGGACCTGAATTGCTCAGTAAAGTTACCATGTATGTTGACTATATGTTAATAGCCACATCAACTTGGGCAGAACACATCAGTATAATGGAAAAGGTTTATCACATATTTACAATGTTTGGAGTAACAGAAAATCTAAAGAAATCTAACTTTGGCGGAGAACAAGTGAAATTTTTAGAACATGTCGTATCAGAACAGGGTATATTACCAGACCCAAAGAAACTAGATGCCATACGTAATTGGCCACTCCTGAGGAACAGAAAACAATTGAAAACATCTAGGACTAATTTCCTTTTTACGAAATTTTATACCACAGCAGCTTATGAATAGCGATGCCTTACTTAACCTGTTGAGAAAGAATAAGCCCTGGTTATGTGATGAGAGATGCCAGGAGGATTTCGCCAAAATTAAAAATGCATTAATATCAGCAAACATTTTGAGTCATCCTGTCATGTCCAAAGACTTTTATTTAAGCACGGGCGCCTCGTCTCAAGGACATGGGGGCATGTTTGTTTCCGATACAAGAAGAAGGAAAAACAGTACCCAAAGTCATCAGCTTTGTCAGCAGAACTTTATCAGAGGCAGAAAGATCATATTCCGTATCAGAACTGGAAAGTTGAGCAGTAATTTGGGCGTTTAAGAAATCTGAGTATTTTCTTCGTGGTAAAAACACTAAAGTCTATTGTGATCACCAGTCATTCTCTTTTCTCTTAACATGTAAATTGTTACACCGAAGACTAGCGTGGTGGTGTTTGTACCTGCAGGAATTCAATTTTGAAACAATATAAATAAAGGGCAGTCAGAATGTTATTGCAGATGCGTTATCAAGATTACCGCAGGAACTTGACGAGTCCAGTGAACTGTCTGAACACGATTCAGAAATCCGTACATTATTGATGCAAAATAGTACACAAAAATCAGACTGCAAAAAATGGGAATAATTCAACAGCAAGACAACAGGTGGAAAAAGGTAATACAAAATCTTAACCGGAAGGCAAACCACAAGGTAAGTAAATGGTATCAGTTATACAAAGCCGTTTTGTTCAACCGGAGCACGAAAGTTCTAACCATTGATGTGTATGCCTTCCAGAGGAATATATTGACGAATTTATCAAACACACACACGAAGTATGGGGACACTACGGAGTAACAAAATGTACAAACAAGATTTCCAAACTTTGTTACTTTCCTAATTTACGACCACGTGTTTCGCAAATATTGAAAAAGTGAGCTATTTGCCAAACAGCAAAACCATCCAATATGTCAAAGTTTACAGAACTACACCCCATACTAACCAAAGCTCCACTGGAAATGGTTTCTCTGGATATCGCAGGGCCATATCCTAGAGCAAAAGGTGGTGTCAAGTACATAATAGCTCTTTATGATATTTTCACAAAATACATCAAACTTTAAGCTATCAAAACCACTACAGCCAGTAGCATCATAAGGAGAATTGAAGAGGATTATTTACGAAGAGTAGGGAAACCCAAAGTCATATTAACAGACAATGCGGCCTATTTCGGAGGAAGAAAATGGAAACAATCCATGAGCACACAGGACATTAAATACATCTTGGTAAGTTTGTTCCACGCAGAAGCAAGTCCCGTGGAGATGGTGTTTAAAGAATTCAATAGATTTATAAAGACTTACGCTCATAATAAACAATGACGGTGGATTGAATACGTGACTACATTTATGCAAATAGTAAACAATCTCCCCCACTCTTCCACAGGTTTCACTCCTAATGAACTTACGTTTAACATAAAAGCAAACTGACGAATGGGAATCATCCGTGTCAAAATTACCTACTAAAGAGTTAACTTTACGGGATACAATCAAACAAGCAGTAATTACACTAGAGAATAGAGCAGAATACAGAAAGAGAATATACAACAAAAAGTTAAAACGAGTTACACAATTTTTTCGAAGAGCAACGAGTTGTCTTGTGAACACATCCCAAATCGACAAATATCGGTAAGATGAACAAAAAATGGCAGTTACTATACTCAGGGCCCTATATTATTGCAAAAACGCCTTATCCTGGAACTTACAGGTTGGTATATGAAAGAACAGGAAAAGACAAAGGTCTCCGCCCCCACAAAGACTTAAAAGCTTTTCACGAGCAGTTTTCTTGTCGTAAAATATATTTATAAGTAATGTCATAGTTCTATAAGTAGGAAATTTTATTGTGTGTATTTTAAATAAAATGTGTATAAACTCAAGTAATTTTCTTGTTTTGTAAGCAAAGACAAACATTTGTTTGGGAGGACGTGGAAAAGCACAGCTTCTCACGAAGCGAGATGCAAACTGGAGCACTGTACGACTCAGCTGTGCGCGCTCAACAATGCATGTTTACGTCAGTACTAGGGAAGAGACATTGACCTTGAGCAAGCGCAACAGCCTAACTCACAGCGCAAGCAAATAGAAACGCAAAGCTGTACAAGTATTAAGTCCAATTTCAAAATAAATAATAACACGTAACAACTATATTTACTATCAGGGAACGAAGGAATATAATATTGCATTTGTATCAACATGCGAAGTTGCGTCAATACTAAAATATATACATTGTAACTAGGATTAAAAGACATCATTACAACGAACACATTCAGGACGTGTTAGCTAACAAAAGGATGAGATACTGTCGGGGATGTCAAAGTAACTTTCTTTGCAGGGTAAATGAATTAAAGAATACAAATGCAAGTAGGTAAATATACAAACAAATAAGAATGAAATATGAAAATCGTCTGCCAACGAATGTGATGACCGAGTAAATGTGTGGCATATGAGCTACGAAACACTATTAGTTTTTAAGTTAGTTATAAGTTTTTTTTATATTGCAGGGACCAGTGCATCAACACGGCGCAGAAGAAGAGATTTATGACGGGTGTCATAGCTACCAAATGAAAAAACGGGCCTCACCTCAAGGAAATGATTTAATTATTCGTATGTCTAAGTGTATAGTTTGGTCATCAAGCAAATGAAGAATAAGAATACACATCGTCGCAGTGCAACTACAATACATTTACCTGGACCTACTGACTACAAAGTGAACATAAGCACGGAGTCATGTGACCTCAAATAAAACTAATCAACTCATATCGCGTCACATTCCAATATAAACAACGACATTTAGGCATAATCGTAAAGAGGTAAGCATGACGTAATGCAAAAACTTTTGTGTTGCGAACACAAAAAGCTACACTTAAACAATTATAAGCAACACAATGGTATATAGTACATGAGTCGTTGATACGTTTCGGTTCCATGAAAAGGGAGTTCCCTGATAAGTGATTTGAGAAAGGACGAATAGCATTTCGTTGGTAATCCATAAACCAGTAGAATATTAATTCCTTATACCCTCCCCAATGCAGGAGTCTGCGCCAAAGCGTAGTTAGGCCAGCAACGCGTAATGTAAAAATTCTGATGTAAATGTATTGCCCTATTTCTCAAAAGGAAAATATTGAACTCGCATAACTGATGTATGCATGACTGGAAAATAAAATTTGGCTGCATTAAATTAACATATTGTATCACGATGTAAATAAGTTACTTGTGTTTACGTACAAAGAAATTTTTTTGAAGTTAACAAACAAACTGTAGAAACCAGTAACTGTAAATGGAGAAGCAATTTGTAATGTTTTAGTATTTTAGAATTTTCTACGTTTGATACAAATACGGGTGGAGTGTCAGCCTTAAATGTAAGATATTGTTATGTCAAAAATTTTATGTGAATTTCATATGTATATCGAGCGATATGTAAAAGATGACCTTGAAAAATAAACAGAAAGGAAAAAAACCTCAAGGACTAAAAACAACTCTCATGCCAAAGTGAACGACGAAATTGACAGTGGTATCCAAACACGTGTGCAATAGTGCAACGAATCAGTTATGGTAATCTCATGTTACGCAATGTCTGATACATTAATCAGCAAACTACAATTGTGCAATTGACGTCTGGTGTTGATGTGCGGTATTCACCCCACTGAAAATGTGGATACGTTGGAGAAGATCCTTCCCGGGCCATATGGAAGGTGAATTAACTGCCGCAGCATCGGTTTTTGAAGAGTAAACGCACATGCATCGCACTTGCGTTGGAAAACCACCCCACAACGACCTATACGACGGATAGTACGCCACTCAGAGTGAAAATGACACAAGCGGGGATGACCGTACCCAATAATATGTGGAACATTTAAAGGTTATTGCGCAGTCAAAAAACATATTTAGCACGCATGTGCACAGAGACTAGCAATGTTAGCAAAGAGACGAGTAACCGCTCTTGGAGCGCCCTCACGTAAATACTTGGTAAATTACCATTCCATATGTAAGTCATCTATTTCCTGTAAGATAATGTGTAAGCAAGACAAGCTGGCATACCCAACCCAAAAATACAAAGAGAAATACGCCGACAAATAAAGGTCATTGTACTCCATTTGGCACAAATTAAATAAGCACTCATCAGTGGTTCTGTAGGCTATGCAGTAGAGATAGGAAGATTGTGGAACAGGAGGGGAAAATTGCTGCCCTTCAGGCTGAGTTAGATGAGGCTAGGCGAGAACTGAGCAGGTTAAGGGGGGAGAAGGATAAACAGGGGTGGGAAGTGGCAACAGGCATGAGGAACAGGCCAAGAAATTCTTCTGAGAGCTTTGTTATTAATGTACAAAATAGGTTTGACCTGTTGCCTCAGTCAGAAACTGATGAGCCTCTCACAGAAGTACATGTAGACAGGGCTCAACAAGCTTTCAGCAGCAAATTGATTAAGAATGTAGGGAAGTCTGCAAAGAGAAAGAAAGTCTTGTTGCTAGGTAGTTCGCATGCTAGGGGTGTGGGCCAACTTCTGCAGGATGAATTAGGGTTGGATTACCAGGTCACAAGTTTTTTCAAACCTAGTGCTGAACTTGGGCAGGTTACAGAGGATTTAGGTTTACTATGTAAAGGTTTTACTAAGGAAGACACCGTGGTTATTGTGGGTGGGCCGGGCAACAGTATTGACAGAGATCCGGGGTACAGCATAAAGTGTGACCTGGCAAAGATTGCATCGGCATCGAATCATACCAGTGTTGGGTTTGTGTTGGTTCTGGAGCGCCACGACCGACCTCATTTGACCTCTTCTGTCAGGAGAGTTAATTTGGAGTTGGAACGACTACTTGGATCTGGTGCAGGGTCACACATTGGTGTGGTTCCTGTTGATTCACTCTGTAGGTGGGACTATACTAGACATGGCCTACACCTCAACAGGAAAGGGAAGGGTAAACTGGCTGGGCTGATAGCAGGAAATTTAAAGGGGGGAGGAACTACATCTCATGGTGGAAACTCTTTTTTAGTGTAAGATCAGTGTCCAGTGGGAAACTCAGCCAGGTAAGTACTAAAGATGTTAAAAAAGTTCAAGATACTCACAAAAGTAAAGTGAAAATTAATGTTAGTATATTTCATCAAAATATTGGGGGATTGAAGAATAAAAGTACTGAAGATGTTAAAAAAGTTCAAGATACTCACAAAAGTAAAGTGAAAAATACTGTTAGTATATTTCATCAAAATATTGGGGGATTGAAGAATAAAATTGATGAGCTTCTGCTTTGTTTAGAAGATATAGAAACCAAGAATGTAATAGATATACTATGCCTGTCTGAGCATCACATTGTCACTGATATGCAAAAGGTTAGCATCAATGGGTACAAATTAGCTGCACATGTAAGTAGAGATAATATGATGAGAGGAGGAGTTGCCATATATGTCAAAAGCTTCCACAGTGCAAAAAATTTAGAAACTAAAAAATTTTGTGTAGAGCAACATATGGAAGCATGTGCCACTGAACTTAAACTAAATGATGGCACTTTCATAATTGTAACAGTGTATAGGTCCCCCTCAGGGAATTTCCAGCTATTCCTAGAAAACTTGGATGCTTTGTTGTGCTATCTGTCAGACAGGGGGAAGCAAATTATCATTTGTGAGGATTTCAATGTTGTTTCCCTGAAAGAGTGTAATATGAAGAATGACCTGTTAGTATTACTCAGTTCTTTCAATTTGAGCTCCGTCATTGATTTTCCTACTCGGATAACAAAGAACAGCAGTACATTGATAGATAACTTTTTTATACACCAAGGTAAGTTTAAGGACATAAATGCTTATCCTGTTGGGAATGGTCTTTCAGATCATAGTGCACAGCTTGTTACAGTACATGACATAGCTCCATGCAGTATAATAAATCAGACTTTCAAAGCAGTGCGTTCAATTAAAAATATAAATATTGCAAACTTTAGGGAAAGCCTACAGCAGCTAGACTGGGATGAAGTGTATAAGGAACCCGATGCAAACTTGAAATATAACTTATTTCACAATACATTTTTAAGGGTATTTGAAAATTGTTTTCCCAAGAAAATAGTTAAACATAATTCCAAGAAAACATATAAAAAACCTTGGCTAACTAAAGGAATAAGAATATCTTGCAACCGTAAAAGAGAATTGTATCTAACAGCAAGAGGGAGTACTGACCCCGAAATTGTTCAATATTATAAAAACTATTGTGCGGTACTAAGAAAAGTTATTAAAAAGTCCAGAAGCATGTGTATCATGTCTGAGATCAGTAACTCCGATAATAAAATTAAAGCAATTTGGAATATTATTGAAAGGGAAACAGGGCAACCAAGAGCACAGGAAGACTTTAGTGCAATAAAACTGAATGACAAGTGCACTAACAAACAATCAGAAATTGAAAATATTTTGAATAATCATTTTTTAAATGTTGTGGAGAAAATAGGATCTAGATCTTCACTAGAAGAGGCAAGGCTATTAATAGAAGAGGCCATACCTGCGCAGTTTGAAACAACTGTAATTCCACCAACCTCTCCCTCTGAAATCAGTAAAATAATAAACTCACTGAAAAGTAAAAGCTCTTACGGAATTGATGGCATTTCCAGCAAAGTACTTAAAGCTTGTTCCCCACAGATAAGTAGGATTCTCAGCCACGTATGTAATAGCTCTTTGGAGCAGGGTGTTTTCCCTGATAGACTGAAATATGCCATTGTAAAACCATTGCATAAAAAGGGGGATACGTCAGATGTCAACAACTACCACCCAATCTCTCTTCTGACAGCTCTATCAAAAATTTTTGAGAAAGTAATGTATTCAAGAGTAGCCTCCCATATATGTAAAAATAAAGTACTAACAAAATGTCAGTTTGGTTTTCAGAAAGGCTTTTCAACAGAAAATGCTATATATGCTTTCACTGATCAAATATTAAATGCTCTGAATAACCGAACATCACCCATTGGTATTTTTTGTGATCTCTCAAAGGCCTTTGATTGTGTAAATCATGGAATTCTTTTAGATAAGCTAAATCATTATGGTTTGAGTGGGGCAGTGCACAAATGGTTTAATTCATACTTAACTGGAAGAATGCAGAAAGTTGAAATAAGTGGTTCGTGTAATGTGAAAACAACAGCTGATTCCTCAAACTGGGGTGCTATCAAGCACGGGGTCCCACAGGGTTCGGTCTTAGGTCCTTTACTGTTCTTGATATACATTAATGACTTACCATTCCACATTGATGAAGATGCAAAGTTAGTTCTTTTTGCTGATGATACAAGTATAGTAATAACATCCAAAAACCAAGAACTAAGTGATGTAATTGTAAATGATGTTTTTCACAAAATTATTAAGTGGTTCTCAGCAAATGGACTCTCTTTAAATTTTGATAAAACACAGTATATACAGTTCCGTACAGTAAATGGCACAACTCCAGTAATAAATATAGAATTTGAACAGAAGTCTGTAGCTAAGGTAGAATTTTCAAAATTTTTAGGTGTGTCCATTGATGAGAGGTTAAACTGGAAGCAACACATTGATGGTCTGCTGAAACGTCTGAGTTCAGCTACGTATGCTATTAGGGTTATTGCAAATTTTGGTGATAAGAATCTCAGTAAATTAGCTTACTATGCCTACTTTCATTCACTGCTTTCGTATGGCATCATATTCTGGGGTAATTCATCGTTGAGTAGAAAAGTATTCATTGCACAAAAACGTGTAATCAGAATAATTGCTGGAGCCCACCCACGGTCATCCTGCAGACATCTATTTAAGGATCTAGGGATCCTCACAGTAACCTCACAGTATATATATTCCCTTATGAAATTTGTTGATAATAATCCAACCCAATTCAAAAGTAATAGCAGTGTGCATACCTATAACACCAGGAGAAAGGATGATCTTCACTATGCAGGGTTAAAACTGACTTTGGCACAGAAAGGGGTAAATTATGCTGCCACAAAAGTCTTTGGGCACCTACCAAACAGCATCAAAAGCCTGACAGATAGCCAACTAACATTTAAAAATAAATTAAAAGAATTTCTAGATGACAACTCCTTCTACTCATTGGCTGAATTTTTAGATATAAACTAAGTAAAAAAAAACTTAATCATTAGTGTCATGCAATATTTTGTGTAATGTAATTTCTTGTACAGACATCTTTTATTAACCTGACACGTTCCACATCATTACGAAGTGTCGTATTCATGATCTATGGAACAAGTATTAATCTAATCTAATCTAATCTAAAGTATATACAAAACACTATGGGCCTCCATTACATGTCACTGTACAGTATGGGGGCAATTGTGTAGGTACATCAGGAAAAGCCCCAACAAGCTATGACAAAAACTTAAAACCAATGATAATAATTATTAGTGCGGCTGCTGTAAGCGCCGATAAAGATATATTTTGCTACCCCGGAAGGCACATAACAAATGATAAAAAATTCCATTCAATTTTTTTTGTTAATAGAGAGACTCTGTCTTTAGTTCTGGAGTAGAGAAGTCTAATTTTTTGTAAGATGCGTGTGGTAGCTATTTCTATTGTCTGAATAATAATTGTTATTTGTGCAAAACTACGAAAGTTTTCTTTTCTTCCACGCATCATCTCGATGTCAGCGGCCTGCATTGGTAGAAAAATCCCAATCAATGTTAAACACACGGTCAAGAGAATACTTATGGCGGAAGAAGATGAATATACCCAAGGACACCAGAAGAAAGTTCACGACAAGACTGCCCCACAATTTACTAGATTTATAAATTAAAAACGAAAGACAATTTATTTCCTGCAAAAACACAAAAGTAAAGTATGCCAAGAGTATACAAGCAATTTGTTTATTTATATTTTTTGTTTATATAAATTTGCACACATCGCCCCAGGATACACCCTCAGGCCTGGACGTGTACCTTGGTAGCATATTTCCGGAGGATGTTGCTGTTGCCTCACAAGCTAGATGATAGGGTACGGATAGGATAATGCCGTCCTCCACAGCTATGAGTCCTGGCTCATCTCTATGTCTAGCGCCCTCCCTCCCTCCCCATTATCATTTTCAGGCTCCCATTAAAATATTCTCTAGCTGTTTTCTGGCTGTTAAGATGTTCCGACTTCCACGATCCTAATAAGGCCCAGCCAAGATTTGTGCTCCCATAGCGCACTTGTGGTCCATGAGCACAGCCAAGTCTGATCAGTGATCCAGCTTGACCTATCACAATGCTATTTTGAGCACATGTGTGGAACAGCTATATGCTGAAGGCTACTCAAGCAGGAAACTTAGGAAGACATGTCTGCAACACAGTGCAACTACTTCTAAAAGTCAAATATTGCAGCATACTTTTATAGTGAAAATTACTTTTATGGTGAGGATTATTTTTATAGTGAGGATTTTATCACAAGTGTTTATTTTAAACTTTTTATTTTTCCACCAAAATAATAAGTATACCACTTCATTAAATAAGTGCATTAGACAGTGCTAATACAGTGAGCAGAACCACAAAAAAAAACTTTAGATATAATCATACAATGGAAAATCCAGGATGGAATGTAATAATTTTATGAAAAGGGTAGCTGCTGCTCACCACACAACAGAGATGTTGCGTTGCAGATAGGCACAAAAAAAAGTCTATCAGAAAATAAGCTTTCATCCAACAAGGTCTTTATAAAAATAGACAGCAACACACACACACACACACACACACGACCACAATTTCTGGCAGCTGAAGCCAGATTCTGATTAAACATTAACGACTTTAAACAACTGTAATATTGTGACCTGCCCGCGATGTAATAACACACTCTTTTCCTTTCCTATTGAAATACCAAGAGTTAAAAATACAATTTAACCACTAAGTCAATGAACTGCGATGCAAGTCAGCAAATTTGTATGCCCAGAATAATGAGAGTGGCGAAACATTATCATCTGTATTTTATTCTACTTAAGAATGCGTGCATGTCTTTTCTTTCTCTTCTCCTTTAGTCCCATGCCTTTCCGAGAGCATTTTTTTCCAAATCACAGGAGTAGTATAATGTAAGACACACTAATTGTCTGGGAGATGGTGATTCTAAGGGATACAAAGCTGTAGAGGAACTCAAACCTTATGGCAATGAAATTCACATTAAAGTCAAGAGTGCATTGGACATGTGCACAAGAGCATGGGGGCTTCCTTGCATGAACTAAAGCAGACATTAGGATCCCAGAAGCTGAGTGATGGTAAGACCCTTGGAGGAAGAAGAAGATAGACAGCTCAAGCAATTGATAGATTACATTGGTATTATGAGTGTGCAATTAGGCAAAATACAAGAAGCATTGAGCGTATGAGGAGAGCACTATGGGCATTATTTTTTAATATTACATCAACAAATGAGCACCCACAACATGCATTGTGCCCCACAGGTGATGTCTCATGGTGTAAGTACCAATCAGGAAGGAAATATGCCCATAAAAACAGTTTGACAAATGCTGTAATTATAATTAAGTCCATATTCAGAGATTTATCACGCCCAAATTTATTGGAAAAGTGTTTACTTGGGAAAACACAAAATCCAAATTAAAGTATAAATAATTTAATTTGGATTAGGATTCCCAAAAGAGTGTTTGTACAGATAAAAACATTCCAATTTGCAGTGTGTGATGCAGTGGCAACACACAATGAAAGAAACGTTTAGGTTTCCAACAAGGACACAGCACCATTTCCAAAATGCACCTAATTGATGGAGAAAGGCTAAGAGGTGCAGGAAGAAGAGACAAAAGCCTGCAACATGCAGCGAAAGGGAAGAAAAGACCAGTGAAGAGGAAACTAACACTGGGAAAAGCAGAGAATGCTGATAATCCATCATATGGGGCAGGAATGTATTAAAAACTTTGGATGCAATTTACCATAACTTTAAAATTTTCATCTTTGAGGAACATTTTCTCAAAAACTGCTAACAGTATACAAATGAAATTTATACACAATATTGTTTACTTCTTTCCCTTCATTTTCATAACAAATTGTAAAAAAATATTGTATAATTCAAGTGTTATAGAAGAAAAAGTGCAAAATTTTAGAGAAAAAATTAGCATCTGTTTAAAAAATTGTAAAACAAATACCATTAACATGGCATTATAACTTTGTAGAGAAATATTCACTGAACATGTAGACCAAATTTAAGAGCAATACGTTTAATGGTTTTAGAAAAAATGTTCGTTCTATTTGCTAAAATTAATATTTAGGAGATGGATCGTTCTGGGTAGAAAATTCAAAAAGGGTAATGAATAGGTTAAAGATGAATATAGAGGGAATTCGTGAAGTTTGGTGGCAGGAGGAACAAGACTTCTGGTCAGGTGAATACAGGGTTATAAATACAAAATCAAATAGGGGTAATGCAGGAGTAGGTTTAATAATGAATAAAAAATACTACAAACATAATAGTGAACGCATTATTGTGGCCAAGATAGATACAAAGCCCACGGCTACCACAGTAGTACAAGTTTATATGCCAACTAGCTCTGCAGATGATGAAGAGATTGATGAAATGTATAATGAGATAAAAGAAATTATTCAGATAGTGGAGGGAGACAAAAATTTAATAGTCATGGGTGATGGGATTCGTTAGTAGGAAAAGGAAGAGAAGGAAACGTAGTAGGCGAATATGAAATGGGGGTAAGGAGTGAAAGAGGAAGCCGCCTGGTACAATTTTGCACAGAGCATAACTTAATCATAGCTAACACTTGGTTCAAGAATCATGAAAGAAGGTTGTATACATGGAAGAGGCCTGGAGATACTGGAAGGTTTCAGATAGACTATATAATGGTAAGAAAAAGATTTAGAAACAAGGTTTTAAATTCTAAGGCATTTCCAGGGGCAGGTATGGACTCTGACCACAATCTATTGGTTATGAACTGTAGATTAAAAGTGAAGAAATTGCAAAAAGGTGGGAATTTCAGGAGATGGGACCTGGACAAACTGACTAAACCAGAGGTTGTAAAGAGTTTCGGAGAGAGCTTTAGGGAACAATTGATAGGAATGGGCGAAATAAATACAGTAGAAGAAGAATGGGTAGCTTTGAGGGATGAAGTAGTGAGGGCAGCAGAGGATCAAGTAGGTAAAAAGACGAGAGCTAGTAGAAAATACACTGCATTCATTTTTGCTGGACGCAGTTATCAATTCCACACCCTACCCTTTGGCTTGACGTTAGTGCGAGCGTTTTCATTCCAGCGTTAGACAAGGTTCTGGGCCCTGCTCTACTTGACAAAGTCACGACATATGTAGACGATTGTTAATAGCTACTGCTACGTGGGATGAACACGTTGAGATAAGCAGGCAATTTTCCGAAAATTCAAAGAAACAGTAATTACTGTCAAGCTAGCCAAATCCAAATTTGGGAGGTCGGAGATAAAATTTCTCAGGAACATTACCTCGACCGAAGAAATCATGCGTGAGCCAGGAAAATTAGACGCTATTGAACACATCACTGCACCAACAACCAAACAGTCGAAGTCTTTTTTCGGAGCCATTTCGGTTTTCCGACGTGTCGTGCCCAATCAATTACTGAATGACGAAAATATTTTATCACTTCTACGAAAGAACAGTCCCTGGATCCGGAATAATCAATGCCAAATTGCATTCGACAAGATAAAAGCGTCACTTGGAAATGCAAAGTTATTGTATCATCCGGACATGCTTCAGGATTTTTGCATTGCAACTGACGCTTCCTTTTGCGGTTTGGGGGCGTGTCTGTTCCAAACCGTTAAAACCGAAGAAAAACAGAGATAAAAATAATCGCATATGTGAGCAGAACTTTGTCAGCATGCGAAAGGGCATACACAGTAACCGAATTCGAAACTCTTGCTGTTGTATGGGCCTTAAAGAAGTTTCACTATTACATGTACAGGAAACGTATACGAATATACTGCGACTATCAGGCCTTCAGCTTTCTGCTACCGTGTGAACAGTTACACGCGCGACTCACCCGATGGGTGATGCATATTACAGGCAACAACAACGTGATTGCAGATGATTTATCAAGACTCCCACAAGGCCTCACAGAATTTTCCAACTGAATTGAAAAAGCTGAGCAATTTAGAATCTTAACAATAGACGCGAAATATTATCGCAACCGGTTTCTCCATCTGTGTAAAAATATAAGAACATTATAGAATTCCGCCCCCCAATGGGAAGAGATACTGCGAACTTCTCAACAAACTCCAAATAATTGTTGTAATAAACATTTCTCTGTACAAAGTGGCTTAATTATCGCCGCAATTATGAAAATTCTCATAGCTGGTGTATTTGTGTACCGGACAGTCATATTGTAGAACTAATTTGCTATACTCACATCATATGGGGACAATATGGAGCCGAAAAGTGTACCAGAAAGATCCAAACTTATTGCTATTATTAAAATTTACACTATGTTGCCTTGAACGTTTTGAAAATATGTACCGTAAAACTGGATGACTTGGGACACTTTTGTGTTTCCTTAGCAATTTCTCAGAGCCCATGCAACTTATGAAAAGGATATGTATATCAAAAGTTAGGTCTTGGTCAGTAGATTATCTTTATGTACCAAATATTATCTTAAATTCTGTCCCACCCTGCAGGGTGCAGTGACTTTGGACATGTGGGGTGACTTGGGACACCTACAAATATTATCCACAAAACTGCATTCACCTCACGAAAGAGGTTACTGGGAAAAGTGATAATGTTTCTCTTTTTTCATTTTAAATATGTGACACCAATTTTAGTGTCTTTCAAGATGAAATAATCAAAATTATGATATATTAAAATTAAGAACAAATCTTGCAAAGTTAAAAAAGAATCGAAAGAAATGTTTATGATATTTATTGTCTTAAAACAGTGTTTCACATATATAAAAGTAAAAAATCAATTGTTTCATATAGTTTTTAATTAGAGTAATTAGATTTTTTTCACATACTCTGCAGTTTCATATGGGAGCTTGTAACGACAACAACGAACAAAGAGGGGAACAAGTTTGCACAGAACTTGTGAAATAGAAACTTCTTGAATGTCTTCTACATTTGGAAATACATAAATGTCTGATTGCTTCTCACACATGAAGTTTTCACTTTGGAATCTTTTATGGGCAATATTTTCCCTATGAATGTTTTCAGAACAACCTGGGATTTTCGTCCAACATAGTTAAACATAACAGAAATGAAGTCTCCTTCATTTAATTCATCCTCTGAAGTGACAGGTACTGGTTTATTAGCTTCTCTAATTGCGGCATCTGTGTGCTCATTGCATTCGTTGAAAGATGATCATCTGTGTCATTATCATAGCTCGGATATTTTTCACTCTCTGATCTCAAATTGTCTTCAGCAGAAGGCTTAGAATTTGAAGGTAGTAATGGAGCATTAGTATCACTACTGCAATGAGAGTGTGAGTCATCAAGGTCACCCAAATCTACCTTTGAAATGTTTTTACCAGGTGGAACAGAAAGTCTCTTTCATCTCACACAAAGTGGCTGCATCTCCTTTCTGAACAATTCACGCAAAAATGTATGAATTGCATTGTCCAGTGTTTGAGAGTCATCTTCATTTTCAGTAGTTTTGGGAATGAGATTCAAGACCTGTTGTGGATCGAATGGAAAAATTCCAGTTTTCTTGAATCCAGCTTTTAAGTTGTGTCTCGTTTGGTCATTGTAATTCATAACGTTGAGTGTCTTCTTCAGTGCTGATGGAAATTTGTCCTTCATAATAGGATCCTGATTCTTCAGCTTCCATTCTTCTAAAACTTTGCGTCACTCAGCCTTCAGTGGACGGAAGTAAGCCACGTTAAGAGGTTGGCACAGATGTGTTGAATTGGGTGGCAGTAATATAAATTTAATGTTATGGTCCCTGCACTTCTGTAAAGCATTTATGGAGATATGGGTGGACAAGTTATCTCCTATTACAGCCTTCAGCACTTCTTTGGGCAGCTTTTTCACATATGGAAGTATGATCACTTTGAACCAATCTGAAAATATAATTTCATTAAACCAGAAAGCTTTTGAACATCCATAAAGTGCACCTTTTGGGCCGCCCTGCCTCCAAGTATCATACACGTGCGATGCACCATAAACTACATAAGGTGGAAGTAGCTCACCACTAGCTGTGCCACATAATATGACACTAATACTACTTCTTGAAATGTCCATTTTATGGTACACACATTTTGATCCTCTTCGGCCAATGACCCTTTTAACTCCAGGATCGCCAGTAATGTTGCTTTCATTATAATTGATCATTGCTTCAGGAGGAATGCCATCTAAACTTTTTTGAAGTTCAGAAAAATATTCTTGCATCTTTGTTTGGTCCATTCTAGCACGCGCTCTTTTGATATTCATACACCATCGCTCAGACAGAATTCGCTTGTATCTTTTTAGGAAAGACACAATCCAGTCCCACCCTGGAAGGTTGTTATTAAACTTTTTCACTCTTTTCCCCAGCCTGTCTAGATATTGTTTGACAATTACTCTAATATCCATTGAAGTCAAGGGAAAACCCCACTCACTCACAGTTACCAAATTGTTTATATGAGGTCTTTCTCACGAGAACTGAGGGAAGTTTGGCCACCAGCTTTCTTGGGTGGAGAGTCTTTTGCTGATGATACCCACCTCTGAATAGAGCTGTTGGGGACACCATACTTAGCAGCTACTTGTCTTACAGACAAAGTTTTAGGTTGAACATCTGCCACAGCTTTTGCAAGATTCTCCGTAACATATCGTTTGTAAGGCCTACCACCAACCTTTCTAATATACTCTCTAGGCATCTGAAACAACATTAACAGTTTTCTTGTAGATATTTAAAGTAAAATGTTTTTCAAACTATACGGCAAAACCAAACACATTGATAAACAAGTACACACAGTAATATCAAATGTGATGTAACCTAACCTAACCCCTTAACCTAACCATAAAACAATAAGAAAATACTAACAATGAGTCCAATGTGTATAAGAAACACCAATAACTTCATTTTAATGCACTTTTGTGCATACAACTCTCTTTAGTTGAGTCTAATGAAAGGTTTCTGACAATCAACGACACGTCCTAAGTCACCCCAAGTTTGCTGTCATTTTCAAAATTTCAGTCCAAAATATGGGCCTAAATTTTTATCTTTCTGTGGTTATTATTAGATATAGAAATGGTGGTCTCATTTAAACATTAACCACATTTCCACTATTAATCCATAACAACCAGCAGGCCTTCCAATTTCATTATCATATTTTTGTTAATATTTTGACAATTTTCAAATATTTAAAAGTAGTACTTACATTGATAACAAGTTGTTCCCTTCAACCTGAGGACATCAACACACCATCATATAAACGATAACAATGAGCAAAACACAGTTATGGCCACCCACTGCTGCCAACATAATAAAAAACAAAACACTGTCAAAATGTGCCCGAGTCACCCCACTGTCCTAAGTCACCCCGTTTTTTGGTACAACATGTCAAAAGTGCAAACCAAGCAACATTAGTAATCAGGTGTTATTGCAAACCATCCTACCAACTAAACCATTGCAGACTGTCTCACTGGATGTCACAGGCCCTCTACCTACCAGTAGAGGAGGCGTTAAATGACATATTGCTTTATATATTTTTTCGAAATATGTGAAACTATATCCTGTCCAAACTTCAACCTCGAAGAGGATCAGCAAAAAAATTAGCAAATGATTACATTCCCAATGTTGGCAAACCCAACACCATAGTTTCTGATAATACCACATATTTTACGTCGTTATACTGGACAATTTTCTTAAAGGAAAACTGAATTAACCATACCCTTATATACTTTTATAACCGCAATCCAACCCAGTAGAACGAATTTTACGAGAATTCAACAGATATATACAGGGTGTTTCAAAAATGACCGGTATATTTGAAACGGTAATACAAACTAAACGAGCAGCGATAGAAATACACTGTTTGTTGCAATATGCTTGGGACAACAGTACATTTTCAGGCAGACAAACTTTCGAAGTTACAGTAATTACAATTGTCAACAACAGATGGCGCTGCGGTCTGGGAAACTCTATAGTACGATACTTTCCACATATCCACCATGCGTAGCAATAATATGGCTTAGTCTCTGACTGAAATTACCCGAAACCTTTGACAACGTGTCTGGCGGAATGGCTTCACATGCAGATGAGATGTACTGCTTCAGCTGTTCAATTGTTTCTGGATTCTGGAGGTACACCTGGTCTTTCAAGTGTCCCCACACAAAGAAGTCATAGGGGTTCATGTCTGGCGAATAGGGAGGCCAATCCACGCCACCTCCTGTATGTTTCGGATAGCTCACAGCAATCACACGATCATCGAAATATTCATTCAGGAAATTAAAGACGTCGCCCGTGCGATGTGGCCGGGCACCATCTTGCATAAACCACGAGGTGTTCGCAGTGTCGTCTAAGGCAGTTTGTACCACCACAAATTCACGAAGAATGTCCAGATAGCGTGATGCAGTAATCGTTTCGGATCTGAAAAATGGGCCAATGACTCCTTTGGAATCAGACCAGTACTTTTTGAGGATGCAAGGACGATGGGACTGCAACATGGGGCTTTTCGGTTCCCCATATGCGCCAGTTCTGTTTATTGACGAAGCCGTCCAGGTAAAAATAAGCTTCGTCAGTAAACCAAATGCTGCCCACATGCATATCGCCGTCATCAATCCTGTGCACTATATCGTTAGCGAATGTCTCTCGTGCAGCAATGGTAGCGGCGCTGAGGGGTTGCCGCGTTTGAATTTTGTATGGATAGAGGTGTAAACTCTGGCGCATGAGACGATACATGGACGTTGGCGTCATTTGGACCGCAGCTGCAACACGGCAAACGGAAACCCGAGGCCGCTGTCGGATCACCAGCTGCGCGTTGCCCTCTGTGGTTGCCGTACGCGGTCGCCCTACCTTTCCAGCACGTTCATCCATCACGTTCCCAGTCCGTTGAAATTTTTCAAACAGGTCATTTATAGTATCGCTTTTCGGTCCTTTGATTACATTAAACTTCTGTTGAAAACTTCGTCTTGTTGCAACAACACTGTGTTCTAGGCGGTGGAATTCCAGCACCAGAAAAATCCTCTGTTCTAAGGAATAAACCATGTTGTCCACAGCACACTTGCACGTTGTGAACAGCGCACGCTTACAGCTGAAAGACGACGTACAGAATGGCGCACCCACAGACTGCGTTGTCTTCTGTATCTTTCACAGCACTTGCAGCGCCTTCTGTTGTTTAAAATTGTAACTACTGTAATTTCGAAAGTTTGTCCGCCTGAAAATGTACTGTTGTCCCAAGCATATTGCAACAAACGGTGTATTTTTATCGCTGCTCGTTTAGTTTTTATTGCCGTTTCAAATATACCGGTCATTTTTGAAACACCCTGTAAGAACCTACATCGCACAGCAATAGGAAAAGTGGATAGATTACTTAAACCATTTGCACAGATATATAATCACATACCACACTCATCGCCACATTTTACACCACATGAATTAATATTTACTGAACCTTTGGCAAGAACTAGATAAAACCTTTACCAGAGATTCACCATCCCAGGGTATCTCATGAAGATAAAATTAGTGAAGCCTTGAAAAACCTACAAAACCATGCCATACAATGATGGAAGTGTCACGATTCGTGTGTGCACAATGTTGCCGAATTCCGAATTGGTGGAAAAGTTCTAGTTAAGAATCATCGTAAATCATCACTCTTCAAGAAATTAAATAAAAAATGGCAGAGACTATACGTTGAACCTTTTGTAATATCAGAAATTCTTCATGAAGGAAGCTATCTATTGAAGATACCGTTCACTGACAAAGTCAGTGGACTTTACAGCCAGACAGATTTAAAGACGTTATAATGAATTACCAAATTTTAGTAAACAAAGTGCTACTTACCCACTTGAAGTAATGGCCTTTGTTACATGTGTACCAGTATTTGTATGTATACAACTGTACTGTGTATCTAACTTGTATATAAATTTCATGACATGTGTATAACTAATATGAATCTCTTTCTTTCATTATTTAGTTCATAAGTTTTTCCTTTTACATCAGTTAAGTAAATAACGTAATTCAATAATCAAAGATAACTTTTTCAAAAAGGACTTTTTCAAATTATATTGCTTTAATGGATGTGAATAATTTGTCATGACAGGAATGTAGTTAAAGAAACCTTTTAGACTTTCTTAGCAAAGTCAATGAGTAAACTCAAACTTTGAATCACTTGATGATATTAAATTTCATTTTTCCAATTATTTATGAAATAATTTCGATTTTTATGCTAATGTGTTATTTGCAATGTGAATATAGAACCCTAAGATAGTCTCTGGAGAATCAACGGCATTACCTTGCTTAGACCATTACATTATACATCCTTCTGATGTAAATGTGGTAGCCTTTTTTTTGGCTAGTTTCTTCATTCAGTGTTTTGGAAGCGCTTCATTCAGTGACCATAAACTGCAACCAGACAGAAAGTGATCGATGAATTTTGTGCTTTACTGCCACAAAACCGAAAACAACTGTGATCAATAAGACAGAATCCGCCTGGGAACTGCAAATTTGATCAGCTTGTTAAAGACTGTGTTTCGTTTGTGTAGTCGGAACATTAAGTCAACATTCTTGCCTTGGCATGAACATTTCCTCGCCAGCCGCCGCTAGCGTCACCTGAACTATTGTTGAAATGGTTTAGGCAGTGCTGTGCGGAGCCAACTACTGTTTGCCGAACCGTCTGTAGAGAGACTTCGCGCGCAACGTCTATCAATCGCGCTCCGCGCTCTGTCAAATATTATGGATGAACAGCAAACTTCAGGACGCAGTACCTGTCTTATAACACGACTTACCTTACAGGGCAACAAGCTTGAGTGTACAAATATAACTATTACAACATGTACTTGTTTTTTTTTTTTTTTTTTTTTTTTTCATGGCCACCTGCAACAAGCTGCCACCCATCCATAACGGGCCAGGTTCCAGAGAAATGCAGTGCTCATGTCCGAGGGGAAGGAAGGATGAAAATCGCAGCCAACAGCCTTCGGTGAACCAGAGCAGGTCCATCCGTACCTAATATTCACGTACGGGAGGGTGAGAACTGAACCTAGAAGTCCCCACCGTCCGCCGTTCTATTGCGACGAAATTTTTTCATCACCTCAACCAATGCTTCAATCAAGTCATTTGTAATTCCAACACGTGAAAATTTAAATAGAAAGCTGTTACAAAGCATAACCACAAAACATACACTACACACGCAGTGAAGCTCTAAAGTATACTTTGATTAAAATCTGGTTAATTCACACAAACACAAATTTTAATGCAACTGTGTTGTATTACAATTTATGATGTGTTGTGTAATCATATTCCAGAGTAATATCCTTTTCCGTACCAATATGACGTTTATAGCAAAAAAGGTACATTTATTATTCTGTCATCATGTAATTAAGGATTCATAAGATATCAGTGTAGTCGAACACCAGTTCAATGAATTGACTTTAAATATTAACTACCTGGTAATATTCTATAAAAGCATTACTTCCGAATAGCACAACCTAAAAAGGTAGTGAATGCCAGTGTAAAAGGAATTTTACTGAAAACTCAATAATACTGCAGTATATAACTACTATTTGAAAATATCATAAAGACCTGATTGTAATATAACTAGTAGACCTGCGCAACCCTCGGCTCACGGGGCTTTTTTTAATTTTTTTTAGAGGTTTTGTGTTTCCCGGACCCTGCACTGCCAAATGGGTGAGCCCGTCGAAATTTAACAAAACCGTAGTGCAAATGTGAGGGTGCACATGTCAGTGATAAAAAGCCACTGGAAGCTAAACAATGAACATTGTAAAGGGAATGTAAACCCTATGATCAATTGAAGTAACTGGTATCTGTCTATGACTAATCAGAGGATCTATTGTTATCAAAATTCGACGAGAATTTCAAAATATTGTAAATAATTCCCGTCCGGGGAGCGATGTAATATTGTGTCCTGCCCGCGACGTAATAACATACTCTTTTTCCTTCCCTATCGAAATACCAAGAGTTAAAGATATATTTTAACCTCTAAGTCTTTTTTTTATTGGCTTCTAGCATAGTAGCATACAAATTTTTAGCCATCACAAACATATATACTGACACACATAACAAGGTAACATTTTTTTTTTTCTTTGCCGTACATACCGGTACTGTTTGAGGCATACATTCATATATGTTTTCAGATCAAAATTTTTGTAATCAGATATCAAAACACAGTTGACTGCTAAATAAACTGCGCTGCAAGTCAGCGGAAATGTACGCCAAGGATAGTGAGAGTGGCGTAACATTATCATTCGCATTTTGTTCTGTATAATAATGCGCACTCGTCTTTTCTCTCTCTTCTTATTTAGTCAGGCGCCTTTCCGATAGCATCTTACGCTATAAGACTCTTCTTTTCTTCAAATGAACTGAAATTGTATTCCTGTTAGGAATTTGTTTAATTATGTCATTATTATCGCCAATTGCGATTATTGACATGACTTTACTACGAATACTTTTTTCTTTCGCTCCAGAGTCGGGCTAAGATTATTGTAATTTCTACGTATTTCGCCGGAATATGGCAAAAAATTCTTTGTTATTTTCAAAATTGTGAGATTAATGCACGAGATGTCAGATGTCTGTATAAAAAGCTTCTTTCGTTAAATAATAATTGTTTAACGTGGCATTTGTGCTTTCATTTCATAGTAACGATCATCATTCACCACTTTATAAATGTTGCAGATTTTGCTTTACTACATATTTTCTTACATTGCCAACGCCATAGCCAAGAAATTAAATCAAACTATTCTGAATTTTCTCGCGAAGCAAGGAGACTAATTTCCCTGAGATTATAGAAACCCAAATTAAACGTTTTTCAGCACGCCACGAGTCCACCGATATTCACTTCAAACAATAAAAAATGTGAAAAAGGGAACACTATTAATTAAGGAGTGGAGCGATTTTTGTTACGTAGTTGATAATATCGAGTGCAATTTCGGACAAAAAATAATTTTCATTATAGAGAATAAGAAAGTAATGTGTGTTCATTTTGCTTTTCATTTAGTAGATGTCCTTTTAATTGATTATTATTATAATAACATATCCCGTTCTGTGCCGAAAACATCAAACTTTATGGAGCTGCACCAATTCGTAGGGACTATCAATTTTTAGAGGAGACATTTGCCACTAGCATGCAATTACATGCTTCTCTGACAGATGGTCAGGTGGAAAAGGATAATCATGGGAAGTGAGAGCTTATATGGACAGAAGACATGCAACAAGCATTTGAAAAGATCAAACTCAGCTTACAACAAGTAATCGTTTGTTCTAAGCTGAGTTACACTAGCCCACCTGGAGAGGGCATGCTGTTAACGCTAACATCTGATGCAAGCAATGTGGTGACTGTCACTGTATTGCACCACATTATTGACGGAAGACACTACCCGCTGAGACTCTTTCCAAAAAAGTTGACTATGGCTCAATACAAATGGTCTGTGTTTAATGAGGAGTTATTGGTGATTTACGAAGCCATTAGATGTATCAAGGTGGACACTGAAGGACGAAAATTTAAAATATTTACCAATCACCACCTGCTGATGGAGGCCATCAAATGCCACAGTAAAGATTTTTCACCATGAGGTCTCAGACACTAGTCAGTTCTCCACCGGCATTGTACACATAAAGCAGGCAGATAATATGATTTCCGATTAGTTTTTCAGAATTAAGACCTTACAGCAATACAAGAGACTGATGAGGAACTCCAACAGTTATCAAACAGCAATACAAGTCTAAAATTAGAATGTTGGCAAATAATCAGTACAGCAATTAAGTAATGGTGTGACACATTTGGATGATGATTCCACCAATTCATACAAAAAATTATAGAATAACCACCTTTAGCAACTTGCACAAACTGGCTTATCCAGGAAAAAGGACCATCCATTAGGTTGGTGACGGAAAGTTTTACATGGCCAGATATGAAAAAGCAGTGGCAACTTTGGACACAGTGAACGGGTGGACTGTCAAAGGAGTAATATCAGATGATGCTCGACCCCAGCTGCAGGCACATTAAAAATTCCTGTCTGAGAATTAGAGCATGTTCACCTGGACTTCGTTGCCCTCTTCCAGTAATGGGAGGATTTAAATACATCTTATCAGTTGTTGTCAGAGTGTTGCGATGAGTAGAGGCCACTTCATTGCCAGACATTATGGCAGAATCAACAGCAAACACATTTTTATAAATATGGATTGCACACTTTTGAAGCCCTGAAGCGACTGGGGTTGTCAGTTTGGGTCAGCTAATTCAACTTTTGTCAAATGTGCAGAGCGAAATGCCTTCGAACCATTGTTTACCACCAGCATAACAATGGGTTGATAGAGAGTGGTGGCGTCACACTTTAAAAGCGGCATTGATACGTCATGGCAGGGGGAGGGGCTGGGTGGATAAGAGTCTTCCTAAGGTGTTATTAGGCATGAAACCAGCTTTTGAAGAACTCATCAAACTGGCAGCCCTACAGGACTCCAAAAATTTGCCTGAATTAGTTAAATGAGTAAAAATCCATGTTGCCATGTTTCTCCATGATTGTTTGTGCACAAATAACTAAATCACTGTGATTTTGTAATGTTGCGTGAGGATACAGTAAGGTTATTGCTTCACCAACCATATTCAGGTCCACACAAAGTATTATGCTGAGGTTATAACACTTTTGACATAATCCTGTATGGAAGACCATCGACAGTTTCATTATATTAGCTGAAACTGGTGTGGATTTTGCAAGATGGAGACACAACACCCGAGTTGCAATTTTCATCATCTATGCCTATCATACAGAAATGGTTAGAGGATTCACATCACACACAGTTGAAGCTAACTGCTCCAGATCACGCTCCTACTGCTAAACACACTGATCTGACACATTCAGCTGTGGACATTGGAACAGACCACCAGAACACTTGGTGGACTATGTTGCTGAATAAATAAAAAATAAATAAAGCATTGCTTACAGTACAAATACTGTGCACTAACAGTTACCTGTGCAGTAATTGTCCTCATTTTTTTTTCTCTCCCTGCCAAAGTAATTACAGTCATAATGTTAAATGTTAACAGCCACCTTCATTGTACCTTTACTTCTCTCACAGGTACATCCATTCTGCTATAAAATATGTGTTGATTCTGTTACCACTTACATTTTTACTGTCAATGAGGTTCTTATAAGTGTTACAATTTTATATTACACAGTGTTTATTTTTTTCTCTTTCTCTTAACACAGTAATTGGAATTACGTATTGTTGCTCTTTTATGTAACATGTTCTGTTGTGTGACTGTATATTTCATGTTTGCTCTCCCACTACTGGGTATTACATACACATATTACACACAACACTCTCCTAGTGCTCCGCAATGCAAGGTACGGAGTCACGGGGGAGGGACCTACTCAATGACGACAAGAACAATAACATCAAAAGTTAAAGATAATCTAACCAATCAGGATTGATAGGGAAAAGAAACAAACCATTCCACTGAAAAGACTGAGAAACGCAGGTTCACTGGAAGGAAAAGAATCAGTGTGATCTGATAATGCAATGCCTTATGTTGTGTGAAGCAATATTCAAAAAGTAGTAACCATTCATTAATCAGTGTTTTTGAAAGCCACTAGTTCTGATCCACTAAGATGTCAGTAACTACAATAGTGACACAAAATACACTACTGTACCTTAGCAATGGAGCAGTTATAACACAGGCACAGAGAGCGATTTTTTTGTACAGTTCCTGGGATGAGCTTCATTTGGACTCACTTGCCAACCCCAAAATATAATTTCACTAAGAAGGTTTTTTAAATGCATACACCAAAATATTCAGATGAATCCACCTGTGCATCTTTTTGATGATAATGATGGAGAAACACTACTGACACTCTTGTTGCTAACGTAGATGCCAGAAATGAGTCTGTCACTACCATTACTGAACGACGTGATCATTTCCTATAGCAAATTTAATGAAAATAGCTTCATTGTGCCATGGTTTTAGCACAATGTGCTGCATGTGATTGACAGTGGCGATCTTTCTAATGGCTTTGTTGCTAACATGAGTGTGTCAATTGCAGATAATGCAATTTTTATCTGTTATTGCTGGTAACATTATCAGCATCAATTGCTGGCAGTGTAGGAACATAATGCGTAAAGCACTGCTCTCTGCTAACTCATATGGAAATCTTGTAGACAAGAGGGCAGTGTTGAATGTTTCCACAGAATAACATTTGATGAACTTGCTTCTGACATTGTTCAGTATCACACAGCACACGTCAAACATTAGTAATAACTGATAGAATATTAACCCCACAACTGAAAGAAAGGAAAACAAACAAATCTCAGCATGCAATAAATGATCCAATTCAGCCTGCCAATGGAATGGATGGTGAAACTTTGATAAAGCTCATGGTGGAGAAATGTCCAAGAAACTGGCAAACAAATATCAACCGAAGAAACTGGCAAACAAATATCAGCCGAAGAAACTGAGACAGAAGCCGACAGGTAATATGTTGAACTGCATGGGTTTTGAGTTAAGTAAGGTATGGGAAAGGAGTGCCTATAGTCCTTCAGAATTGGAAATAAAAATAAAACCTTCAACTTCACAAAATATACTTTTGTATAACAGATTCACACATACCCAATGTAAGGAGTTTGTTTACTTCATTCTATATAACTGAATGAGTTCTCATGTCACAGACAGCAATGATTGAATTAAGTCAGTAGTCATCAAACTTCTTTGCTCAAGAGTTAATACTGACACTGTGGGACTGCACTTTGGACCACATATTGTCTGATCTCATTATTGATTGGCACCCTGCATAAATTACTGTGTTATATGACCCCATTAGACTAGCTATATTAAGGTTGCAGTAAGTATGCCACAGGCCCCCAAGTAGTGATCGTTAAAAGTCAGTACTACTGGGAAAACTTCATGTCGACTGTTCTCTGTTTTAGATTGCTTCCATCTTCAGTGACCCCAAAGATGTGACACTCTAACTGCCTGATGAAGTATTGCTGTGTTGTCGGTGTGGGCACACGATTAATTGATTAACAACAGTAGCTGTACTTATATTTAAATGCTTTGTGCATTATCATCATTTCTGTCTCCGAGCTGGTCGTAGGCAGTGTTCCAAAAATGAACAGCAGAGAGACAGAAGTGATGACACTTTCTGCAGGAGCTGACCATCATTTTGCAGGACAATGCTCAAAGTATGTACAGTGCAAGCTGTTACTGATTTGTTTGACTGATGGGGATGCTAAGTGCTATACCACTCACTGCACTCCCCTGACTTAAGTCCTCGTGAGTTCAACTCAATATCTAAACTAAAGGAAACACTTCATGGCTTTCACTTCAGAACCGCTACAAATTCGTCAGGTAACAGACAGCACCGATTGAACTGTCAACACAACTGGCACCGCTAAGAGTATCCTACGACTTCCACATAGCTGGTAATGGGATAACACAATACAGGTGACTACTTTGAAGGTGAGTAAAACTTTGAAACACGAATCTATTTTGTACCAGCTGTAAATAAATAGTTGCCACTATTAAAGTTCCAACCCCCATTTTGAAGATAACGGTCTCTAACCATGTGTATTCACGAATCCATGTTAGTTCTTCCATGTCAAAATTTACACTGCAGCAGCTGATCAGTGGGAGTTGCACAAATTTGCATATTGTCAGCACTAGAAGACAAACAATAAAATATTCATCGTCTCACATCTTCTAGTTCTACAGTGGCCACACTAGAGTCAGCCAGGATACAGTGGCTGGAACAGTTTTTTTATTTGTTTGTTTGGGAGGGGAGGCCGACATTATTTGCTCACTTTTGGCAAGTCTGCTAAGTGCTGTGATGACAGAATTGAGGCGCACTCTCTACAATAAAATTTCATTTTTGCATTACTTGTATGCCGAGGTGACAAAAGTTATGGGATACTCCGTAGTATTGCATTGGACCCCCTTTAGCCCAGCATAGTGCAGGTACTTGACATAGCCTGGACTCAACAAGTTGTTGGAAAACCCTGCAGAAACTATGAGCCAGCCTGACTCTATAGCTGTCCATAATCGTGAAAGTGTGCTAGTGGACCATTCTGTGTATGAACTGACTTCTCGATTATCTCCCAGAATATTCTATGGGATTCATGCCAGGTGAATGGGTGGTCAAATTGTCTGCAATGTTCTTCAAACTGATTGTGAACAATTGTGACCCGGTGCACTGTCATCCATAGAATTTCCATCCTGATTTGGGAACACGAAGTCCATGAATGGCTGCAAATGGTCGCAGTTGGTTCATTTGGTTCATTTGGGCCAGAGGACCCAGTCCATTCAGTGTAAACACAACCCACACCATTATGGGGCAACCACCAGCTTGCACAGTGTCTTGTTGACAACTTGGGTCCATAAATTAATGGGGTCTGTGCCACACTCAAACCTTACCACCAGGTCTTACCAATTGGGACTCTTCTGTCCACGCTATGGTTTACTAGTCAGATGACCCCAGGAGAGGTGCTGCAGGTGACGTCATGCTATTAACAAAAGCACTTGTGTTGGTTGTCTGCTGCACCTCTTTCCCTCTGAAATTTATAGATCCCAATACCACCTACCCCTCTCTCTCTGTCCCCCACAGCCACTTCTGTCTGGTCACCACCTGCTTCCAGTCTTCATCACCACCTCACTCCTATCTTCCTCCAAACGCACCTTTCTATTCGCCAACATTCTACCATTCCAGGGCAAGTACTTTTCCAGTTTTAGTGATAGTGTATGGTGCTTTGTTTTGAATGGTCCGTGCCTCTTCTGTAGTGTTCAGTGTTTTTCAGCTGTTTACTGTTCTTCAAGTGCTTTTAACTGTGCTGTCTGCCCACATTTTTATCATTATTTTTAAACGGTTCATGAAGACAGCATTATTACTATGCTTTCCACCATTACCATTAGCTTTTAAAATAATTTCAAATTCATGTTACATACGTCTCCTTGTTTTTTGTTTTAGTATGTCTACTGCTGAAGAGTGGATTGATTGTAGTACTGTCAGCCCACATGGTGTGCGATTAGATTAGGTTAGATTAGATTAATACTTGTTCCATAGATCATGAATACGACACTTCGTAATGATGTGGAATGTGTCAGGTTAATAAAAGGTGTCCATGCAAGATATTACATTACACAAAATATTACATGACACTTAATATTTTTTGTGGGGGTTGGGGAAATTACCCACTTACTATGTCCAAAAATTCATCAAATGAGTAGAAGGAGTTGCCATTGAGAAATACTTTTAATTTCCTTTTAAAGGCAGACTTTTGATGCTATTAGGTAAGTGATCAAAGGCTTTTGTGGCAGCATAATTTACCCCCTTCTGAGCCAAAGTTAGATTTAACCTTGAGAAGTGAAGATTATCCTTTCTCCTAGTGTTGTAGCCATTTACACTGCTATTACTTTTGAATTCGTTCAGATTGTTAATAACAAATTTCATAAGTGAATATATATATATATATATATATATATATATATATATATATATATATATATATATATATATATATTAAAAATAAAGATTCCAAGACTTACCAAGCGGGAAAGCGCCGGCAGACAGGCACATGAACAAAACACACAAACACACACACAGAATTACAAGCTTTCGCAACTGGCAGTTGCTTCGTCAGGAAAACAGAAAGAAACTTCCACATGGGAAAAATATATTAAAAACAAAGATTCCAAGACTTACCAAGCGGGAAAGCGCCGGCAGACAGGCACATGAACAAAACACACAAACACACACACAGAATTACGAGCTTTCGCAACTGGCAGTTGCTTCGTCAGGAAGGAAGGAAGGAGAGGGAAAAATGAAAGGATGTGGGTTTTAAGGGAGAGGGTAAGGAGTCATTCCAATCCCGGGAGCGGAAAGACTTCCCTTAGGGGAAAAAAAGGACAGGTGTACACTCGCACACACACACACACACACACATATCCATCCGCACATACACAGACATACACAAGGCTGCTTGTGTCTGTGTATGTGCGGATGGATATGTGTGTGTGTGTGTGTGTGCGAGTGTACACCTGTCCTTTTTTTCCCCTAAGGGAAGTCTTTCCGCTCCCGGGATTGAAATGACTCCTTACCCTCTCCCTTAAAACCCACATCCTTTCATTTTTCCCTCTTCTTCCTTCCTTCCTGACGAAGCAACTGCCAGTTGCGAAAGCTCATAATTCTGTGTGTGTGTTTGTGTGTTTTGTTCATGTGCCTGTCTGCCGGCGCTTTCCCGCTTGGTAAGTCTTGGAATCTTTGTTTTTAATATATATATATATATAAACAAAGATTCCAAGACTTACCAAGCGGGAAAGTGCCGGTAGAGAGGCACAATAAATAAAACACACAGACACACACACAAAATTTCTAGCTTTCGCAACCAACGGTTGCTTCTTCAGGAAAGAGGAAAGGAGAGGGAACAACGAAAGGATGTGGGCTTCAAGGGAGAGGGCAAGGAGCCACCCCAATCCCGGGAGCGGAAAGACACACCCTAGGGGGAAAAAAGGACAGGTGTACACTCGCACACACACACACACACACACATATCCATCCACACATACACAGACACAAGCAGACATTTGTAAAGGCAAAGAGTTCGGGCAGAGATGTCAGTCGAGGCAGAAGTACAGAGGCAAAGAAGTTGTTGAAAGATAGGTGAGGTATGAGCGGCGGCAACTTGAAATTAGCGGAGGTTGAGGCCTGACGGGTATCGAGAATAGAGTATATACTGAAGGGCAAGTTCCCATCTCCGGAGTTCGGATAGGTTGGTGTTGGTGGGAAGTATCCAGATAACCCGGACGGTGTAACACTGTGCCAAGATGTGCTGGCCGTGCACCAAGGCATGTTTAGCCGCAGGGTGATCCTCATTACCAACAAACACTGTCTGCCTGTGTCCATTCATGCGAATGGAAAGTTTGTTGCTGGTCATTCCCACATAGAAAGTGTCACAGAATAGGCAGGTCAGTTGGTAAATCACGTGGGTGCTTTCACACGTGGCTCTGCCTTTGATCGTGTACACCTTCCGCGTTACAGGACTGGAGTAGGTGGTGGTGGGAGGGTGCATAGGACAGGTTTTACACCGGGGGCAGTTACAAGGGTAGGAGCCAGAGGGTAGGGAAGATGGTTTGGGGATTTCATAGGAATGAACCAAGAGGTTACGAAGGTTAGGTGGACGGCGGAAAGACACTCTTGGTGGAGTGGGGAGGATTTCATGAAGGATGGATCTCATTTCGCGTCAGGATTGAACCCACATCCTTTCGTCTTTCCCTCTCCTTCCCTCTTTCGTGAAGAAGCAACCGTCGGTTGCGAAAGCTAGAAATTTTGTGTGTGTGTTTGTGTGTTTTATTTATCGTGCCTGTCTGCCGGCGCTTTCCCACTTGGTAAGTCTTGGAATCTTTGTTTATATATGTAAATAAAATAGAAAGAAACTTCCACATGGGAAAAATATATTAAAAACAATGATTCCAAGACTTACCAAGCGGGAAAGCACCGGCAGACAGGCACAATGAACAAAACACACAAACACACACACAGAATTGCTAGCTTTTTTTTTCCCCAAGGGAAGTCTTTCCGCTCCCGGGATTGGAATGACTCCTTACCCTCTCCCTTAAAACCCACATCCTTTCGTCTTTCACTCTCCTTCCTGAAGAAGCAACCATCGGTTGCGAAAGCTAGCAATTCTGTGTGTGTGTTTGTGTGTTTTGTTCATTGTGCCTGTCTGCCGGCGCTTTCCCGCTTGGTATATATATATATATATATATATATATATATATATATATATATATATATATATATACTCCTGGAAATTGAAATAAGAACACCGTGAATTCATTGTCCCAGGAAGGGGAAACTTTATTGACACATTCCTGGGGTCAGATACATCACATGATCACACTGACAGAACCACAGGCACATAGACAAAGGCAACAGAGCATGCACAATGTCGGCACTAGTACAGTGTATATCCACCTTTCGCAGCAATGCAGGCTGCTATTCTCCCATGGAGACGATCGTAGAGATGCTGGATGTAGTGCTGTGGAACGGCTTGCCATGTCATTTCCACCTGGCACCTCAGTTGGACCAGCGTTCGTGCTGGACGTGCAAACCGCGTGAGACGACGCTTCATCCAGTCCCAAACATGCTCAATGGGGGACAGATCCGGAGATCTTGCTGGCCAGGGTAGTTCACTTACACCTTCTAGAGCACGTTGGGTGGCATGGGATACATGCGGACGTGCATTGTCCTGTTGGAACAGCAAGTTCCCTTGCCGGTCTAGGAATGGTAGAACGATGGGTTCGATGACGGTTTGGATGTACCGTGCACTATTCAGTGTCCCCTCGATGATCACCAGAGGTGTACGGCCAGTGTAGGAGATCGCTCCCCACACCATGATGCCGGGTGTTGGCCCTGTGTGCCTCAGTCATATGCAGTCCTGATTGTGGCACTCACCTGCACGGCACCAAACACACATACGACCATCATTGGCACCAAGGCAGAAGCAACTCTCATCTCTGAAGATGACATGTCTCCATTCGTCCCTCCATTCACGCCTGTCGCGACACCACTGGAGGCGGGCTGCACGATGTTGGGGCGTGAGCGGAAGACGGCCTAACGGTGTGCGGGACCGTAGCCCAGCTTCATGGAGACAGTTGCGAATGGTCTTCACCGATACCCCAGGAGCAACAGTGTCCCTAATTTGCTGGGAAGTTGCGGTGCGGTCCCCTACGGCACTGCGTAGGATCCTACGGTCTTGGCATGCATCCGTGCGTCGCTGCGGTCCGGTCCCAGGTCGACGGGCACGTGCACCTTCCGCCGACCACTGACGACAACATCGATGTACTGTGGAGACCTCACGCCCCACGTGTTGAGCAATTCGGCGGTACGTCCACCCGGCCTCCTGCATGCCCACTATACGCCCTCGCTCAAAGTCCGTCAACTGCACATACGGTTCACGTCCACGCTGTCGCGGCATGCTACCAGTGTTAAAGACTGCGATGGAGCTCCATATGCCACGGAAAACTGGCTGACACTGACAGCGGCGGTGCACAAATGCTGCACAGCTAGCGCCATTCGACGGCCAACACCGCGGTTCCTGGTGTGTCTGCTGTGCCGTGCGTGTGATCATTGCTTGTACAGCCCTCTCGCAGTGTCTGGAGCAAGTATGGTTGGTCTGACACACCGGTGTCAATGTGTTCTTTTTTCCATTTCCAGGAGGAGGCTACAGTGAAGATCTCTAGCTCTTTAAATAAGTATCTGCAGGACACTTTTGTGCAATGAACATTCTTTTACTCAATGATGAGTAACCCCAGAATATGATACCATACGAAAGCAGAGAGTGAAAATAGGTGGGGTAAGCTAATTTGTTGAGAAGTATATCGCCAAAATTTGCAATGACCCTAATAGCGTAAGAAGCTGAACTCAAATGTTTCAGCAGATCTTCAGTGTGTTTTTCCAGTTCAACCCCTCATCAATGCATACACCTAGAAATTTTGAATATTCTACCTTAGTTACCGATTTCTGATCGAAGTCTATATTTATTAATGGTGCCATTCCATTTACTGTGTGACATTGTATGCGCTGTGTTTTGTCAAAGTTTAATGAGAGGCCATTTTCAGAGAACCAGTTAATGATTTTCTGAAAAACATAGTTTACTATTTCACTAGTTAATCCTTGTCTGTTGGGTGCGCATTCATAATTTCACAGAATAAACATAAACAAGTGGTGAAGTAGAATAAAGAAACAATTTCACCACAAGTGTGGAAGTATTAAAAGCCCCATATAACATTTTCACACATAATACAGAAAAAAATTGTTATAATTGCGATATGAACCCAGGACACTGGGTAAGACACTCGAACAGTCTACCAACATCCCCACACAAGCTAAACACATTAGATACTCACAGTTATGCTTTTCTTGTGCTCTGTAGTTCTGATGTTGTTTTTAATTAATGTTCACACTTGTTCTGCTGGATGACAGCACATACAATGAACTAAATCAAAGTTTTTATTGATACTCTATTGACATACATCATTTGATAGCGATCTGGGTATCTGACATCTGGAGGTTCGGACATGAGCTGCACTCTTTTATGACAAAAACCTAACCATCCCAGAAGTCTTTCAGCTTTGAGGGAAAGTAACAAGGATATCATCATCGTTTATTTATTCATGTACTACTCCCACGAAGTATCTAGAAGCAAACTGCCATCAGTCGACTGTTATAGAATTACTTTCAAAATTTGCAGGTGTACAAATTAATTATGTTTCAGAACATGAGAAGCTCTGATTTAGTTGAAAAAGCGAGAATTCAGGCACAGGAACAGAAAAGTTGTGTTCCAAAATTAGAAGCTTTGTAGCAATAATGGATGCACCTGCAAAAATATGCTAGAAGACAGTAGTGTGTTCAAAATTGAAGACACGGATTTTGTCCAAAGATTTGAATACTTTTTGACATAGTGAGGCTAATGTTTTAAATATGATAGCTACAGAAGATAAACAGTTTTTGATTAAGCAACAGTTGAAAGTTCATGCATGTGATTCATCAATAACTCTTTGAGAAAGACAAGAAAGAGTGTCCAAGCAAGCAAAGGCAGCTGGGAAGAGGTGACAGCAATGCACATATGAAACTCAGCAATTCTTTAAGGCATTCATTTATGAATTTATAGCATAAACTTTACACATAAATACATTTGAAAATAGAAGAAATCCACAACTCATTCAGTGTTTACATACTTGCTAAGAAAAAAACAGAGAGAGAGAGAGAGAGAGAGAGAGAGAGAGAGAGAGAGAGAGCACATCAAGCAGTAATGACTATCAAGCCTGCTGCTGCCTTTGATAAATGTAGGATTGGTGACAGGGATGCAGTTAAAATTTTGATAGCTGCAATGTAAGTAATAGGTCAAGAAGCAGAAAATTTAGCAGTCAACATTAGTTCAATTTACAAGCCCTGAGTGAAACTGCAAGAAAAAGGCTACTAAAGTCAAGAACCATTGGAATAGTAAATTGCTACCAGCATTAACAGATAATATGCCAGAAAGACTTCCTGTGATTATTTCAAACTGTGGTTGCAACAATTTCTAGGAGTAGTTGCATTGTGGTCTGCAACTGGTGAAGAATGGGCTACAGCTGTGTATAGAACTTTCACTGAATGGGGTCTTCAGTCCTATGTTGAGAACAGTTTTGACACAATAGTATATAATATGGCAATGTTCTGAGGTGCATGTGTGTGTTCTGTTAAAAACCTTTTAGAAAAGATCTCTTACACGTACCTTGTGTGCATCACAAATGTGGAATCATTCTCAAAATTGTGTTTGATGAAGTGTTTGATGTAGAAGCACACATCCGACTACAACAATCTTTGAAAATTTCCAAAATATTTTGGGTGGAATTGATGTTAATTAATTCCAATTTGTATTTCAGTGCAATAAAGTCAAGTAATGCATGGATCAAGTGAATGTGTTTTGAAAACTTGATTTTGTTTGACATACTTCAAGCGAACAGCTACTTAGGAAGAACTATCAGCAACTTTTAGAATCAACTGCCATCTTTCTTAGTGAAGCATCATTCCATGGAGTATCTTACTGTACTCTATGGGCTATTCATCATGCAAGGTTGAAGGTTAAAGTCTTGCTTGAAAAAGATTGTGTTCAGTGATGAGTTTGAATCATCACACAAAAAGAGAATCCTAATTTGTGATACATGTATTTTACTTGACAGTATGTATGTTGAAGTGTGTAGAAGTATTTCAGAGTTCTTTTAAAGCAATATTAATATCACAGTGCCGATTACATCTGTTGCAGCATTTTATGAAAACTGAAAAATTATTAATGTTAAATGTCTCCGATGTCACCTCGACATTCTTTGACTTTGTTTCATCTTCAGATTCAAAACTAAAATTAGTGACGGCATTAAATCATCAGACAGAACCATTAGACAAAAACATTAAAAGAATCAGGTAGGAATCAATCAAATTCCATAAGTCATCAATAATGAGATGGGATTGTTTGTTTCTAATAAAACAATACTATAGTATTGGTTAGAAACAGTCTTGATTGCAATTTTATTTTTTTTATTTTTAAACGACGTGTTTTGCCTTATTTAGGCATCTTCAGGTTATTTTTTCTAGATGGATGCAAGAGGCAGCGAATCTGCATAACAGTTCCCATTAACAGGAGCGAGTAACAGAGTCTGTGAATGGGAAAGTGTTATGCAGATCTGAATCTGCTTGGTTTCCCTCAACAATTTTTATCCTCCATGCTTCCTTCCAATACTAAATTGGTTATCCCTTGATGCCTCAGAATCTGTCCACTCAACCGATCCCTTTTTCTAGTCAAGTTTTGCCACAAATTTCTCTTCTCTCCAACTCTGTTCAGTACCTCCTTAAAGTTACATGTTCTACCTACCTAATATTCAGCATTCTTTTGTAGCACTACATTTCAAAAGCTTCAATTCCCTTCTTGTCTGAACTCTTTATCATCCATGTTTCACTCCCATACATGGCTACACTCTACACAAATATTCTCAGAAAAGACTTCCTGACACTTAAATGCATACTCGATGTTAACAAATTTCTCTTCTTTGGAAATTCTTTCCTTGCCATCATCAGTCTACATTTTATATCCTCACTACTTTGACCATAATCAGTTTTTTGCTGCCCAAATAGCAAAACTCATATGCTACTTTTAATTATCTCATTTTCTTATCTAATTCCCTCAGCATCACCTGATTTAATTCGACTACATTCCATTATCCTTCTTTTGCTTTTGTAAATGTTTATCTTATATCCTCCTTTTGAGACACTGTCCATTCCATTCAATCACTCTTCCAAGTTCTTTGCTGTGTCTGACAGAATTACAGTGTCATCGGCAAACTTTAAGATTTTTATTTCTTCTCCGTGGATTTTAATTCCTACTCCAAATTTGACTTTTGTTTCTTTTACTGCTTACTCAATATACAGCTTGAATAATGTCAGGGACAGGCTACAACCCTGTCTCACTCCCTTCCCAACCACTACTCCCATTTTGTGCCCTTTGACTATTATAACTGCCATCTGCTATAAATGCAGGTTTGTCTTTCCTTAACCTCTCTACTAAGATAAGTCGTAGAGTCAGTATTGCCTTGCGTGTTCCTGAATTTCTCTGGAATGCAAACTGATTTTCCCCAAGGTCTGTTTCTACATTTTTCCATTAGTCTGTATAAAATTTATGTTTATATTTTGCAGCTGTGACTTATCTAAATGATAGATCAGTAATTCTCACACCTGTCAGCACCTGCTTCCTTTGGCATTGGAATTCTTTTATTCTTCTTAAACTCTGAGCGTATTTTGCCTGTGTTATATGTCTTAAACGTCTTACCAGATGGAAGAGTTTTGTCATGGTTGGCTCTCCCAAGACCATCAGTAGTTCTAACGGAATGTGGTCCACACCCGGGGCCTTGTTTTGACATAGGTCTTTCAGTGCTCTGTCAAATTCTTCACGCAGTATCATATCTCCCACCTCATCTCTATCTACATTATCTTCCATTTCCATAACATTGCCCTGAAGTACATTAGCCTTGTATAGACCCTCAATATACTCCTTCCATCTTTCTGCTTACCCTTCTTTGCTTAGGACTGGTTTACCCTCTGAGCTCTTGATATTCATGCAAGTGGTTCTCTTTTCTCCAAAGGTCTCTCTAATTTTCCTGTAGGCAGTATCTATCATACCTCCTAGTGATATACGCCTCTATATCCTTACATCTGCCGTGTAGCCATCCTTGCTTAGCCATTTTGCACTTCCTGTCAATCTCATTTTTAGGACGGATTCTTTTTTGCCTGCTTTGTTTACTGCATTTTTGTTTTCTCCATTCATCAGTTAAATTCAATATCTCTTCTGTTCTACTAGCCCTTGTCATTGTACCTACTTGATCCTCTGCTGCCTTTACTATTATCATCTCTGAACACCACCCATTCTTTTTCTACGGTATTTCTTTCCCCTGTTCTTGTCAATCGTTCCCTAATGCTCTCTCTGAAACTCTCTTCAATCTTCTTTCAGTTTATCCAGGCCCCCTCTCCTTAAATTTCCTCCTTTTTGCAGTTTCTTCAGTTTTAATCTACAATTCAGAACCAAGAGATTGTGGTCAGGCTCCACATCTGCCCCTGGAAATGTCTTACAATTTAAAACCTGGTTCCTATATCTCTGTCTTACCATTGTATAATCTATCTGAAACATTCCAGTGTCTCCAGGCCTTTTCAACATACACAACCCTCTTTCATGATTCTTGAACCAAGTGTTAGCTATGATTAAGTTATGCTCTGAGCAAAATTCTACCAGGCAGCTTCCTCTATAATTCCTTGCCTCCAGTCCATATTCACCTACTACTCTTCCTTTTTCTACTATCGAATTCCAGTCCCCTGTGACTATTAAATTTTTGGTTCCCTTAAGTATCTAAATAATTTCTTTTATCTCATCATACATTTCTTCAACCTCTTCATCATCAGCGTAGCTAGTTGGCATATAAACTTGTACCACTGTGGTAGGTGTGGGCTTTGTGTCTGTCTTGTTACGATACTGCATTCACTATGCTGTTCATAGTAGTTTATTGGCATTCCTATTTTTTATTCATTATTATACCTGCTCCTGCATTACCCCTATTTGATTTTGTATTTATAGCTTTATATTCACCAAAACACAAGTCTTACTTCTTCTGCCACTGAACTTCACAATTTCCACTATATCTAATTATAACCTATTGATTCCCATTTTTAAGTTTTCTAATCTACCTACACAATTAAGGGATCTCACATTCCAAGCTTCGACCCGTAGATCCCCAGTTTTGTTTCTCCTGTAATGCTGTCCTTGTGAGTAGTTCCCGCCCGCAGATCCAAATGGGGGACTGTTTTACCTCCGGAATATTTTACACATGAGGACACCATCATCATTTAACCATACAGTAAAGTTGCAGTCCCTTTGGAAAAATTATGTCTGTAGTTTCCCCTTGGTTTCAGCCATTCGCAGTACCAGCATAGCAATGTTGTTTTGGTGGATTTTACAAGGCCAGTTCAATCAGTCATCCAAACTGTTCCTCCTGCACCTGCTGAGAAGGCAGCTTCCCCTCTTCAGGAACCACACGTTTGTCTGGCCTCTCGACAGATACCCCTCCATTGTGGTTGCACCTATGGTGCAGCTATCTGTATCACTGAGGAGGCACGTAAGCCTCCCCACCAAAGGCAAGGTACATGGCTCAAGGGGGGGGGGGGGGGGGGGGGGAGGAGGTCACAGTGTTATGTCTATTATTTTACAGATATTGTATCATTTTTCTTTCAAGTAAAGCACGAGTACATAGCATACAAGCTGCCAGCGACTGCCACATTTTTATTCTCTTATGGGCCATACTTTCTAATGTATAAACTACTTTCGAAGTGTCAAAATGTACTAGAATAAATAAAATGTCTATAAAACCCCACACTATACAATGTACTTGGGGTGAGACAGTCACAATTCCTGAAATCTAACACTCGTGGCCTCTGGCCTGGCGAGGAGCACCACAGTCGTGGGTCCATGGATAAACCGCAAAAATCTGAAGCATTATGCCACACACAAACAGTCCTGGTCTGTGAGTAGATCGTTGAGCCTAGGTCCAGCAGGCAGGGCCCGCACATTAGTGGGAAGCTATGGGCTTCAGATCGGCAGGCCCAATCTGTTAAAGAGGACCACTGCAATGGCCTGCAGTTTTGGCCCATCACGGAAGTCCATTCGTGTGGGCAGCTATTCATTTGTCGTGGACACCATGTTGATGAAATGAGACCGTGGTGATCAATCCATGCAACAAATTACTTGTGCAAATACTCTGAAAAACAATACTAATGAGGATAGGTAGCAACTCACCGTAAAGATGATCACTGAGCCACAAGCATGCACACAGAAAAGGCAATCACACTCTCACAGCTAAATTTTTGGACATACCCTTTGTCAGAAAATGAGAACACACACAGATTTACACAATCACTAAGAAGCACCTCATGCAAATGACAGCCACCTACAATCACTGCGTCAACAGTCTCTGAAAATCAGATCCAAACAAACCACTTCTCACGCACTCCTGCCTCTCACTAGCAGCTGCTAGGCTAGTGGCAAGAAGTGGTGGCAGCACTGACTGCAAGCTGAGGCGAGTGGTGGAAGGGGGAGAAGCAGTGAGGATGAGAGTGTAGGGAAGAGGTGCACCTACTCAGCTGCGCCCAGTCAGCGACGATGTACAAGATCTTGGTAAACTAACCACTTCATCTCCCACGACAAAAACAAGGTTTCTAGTTTTTTCTTTTTTTTCACCTTCTCCTGATACGTTTGAAATTCCCTGATTTCCATAACTTGGGGCAACCCTGAGTTTATTGATTATGTTGAACGTAATTGATCAAATAGCTACTTCAGTATAATATTTTATGAGACAGAACGTGAATGAAGTTTTAATATGATTTCTTTGTTTTTCCCCTTCTTCTTCAAATGCAGGGGCCTAAGTGCATGGATTTCACTTTTCCAATGGGGCCCAAATTACACACAATTCATTTTTATATGAAATGGTAGCAAACTAGGGGATAATTGAAAGAAAAAAATCCAATTTGAGAAATAAGAAACCTCCGGATGAGAGCAGTCGCACCCCAACTGGCTCGCAATATTTTCAAATGCATATCCACAGATGTAGACTGGTGTAGTTGATGTATGGGCTTCCCCATCAGATGGTGCTCGACTTTTACTATTGCTGCCTGACTGAGTTGAAGAAATGCCGTTTTGAGTGCGCTCTACTATGTGGGCACATACCTTTGGATGGACTCTGTGTCAGATCCATGGGTCATTTTCACCCAACAAGGCCATCAGTTGTTTCCAATGGTGACTGCACAGTGGTTGCTCCACAGTCATCAGAATCATCTTTGGTTGTGGCATCCTGGCAAGATGTCCCCACCATCCGATAAGTTACCGCAGTAGGAGTCTCTTCCACGCTGTGGTCTATAGCATTTTACCACAGACAACTGGTGTTTTGTCCTTCCACCTCTTTCGTGCCTGCAATAGGAGACCACCATGGACATCAACCTTGTTCCACTGCTGGTAGCTTCTGGTAGCCCAACGTGAGCAGTCAGCTTTTCCAGCACTATCCTACTGCCACCACGCAGTCTTCCCCTGCACTGGCCATGCCATTTTCAAAGGGAGAGGTATTTTGTAACCCTGCCCGACATAATGACGGATGATGTCTGGTTGGGTTACTACACAGGCTACCACATAGGTTACTACAAGATACTTCATAGGCCTGCAGGAATGCAAGTGGAACCACTTGCTTAGGCTTCCATTAACAGGGAAATCACAGGAACCTAGAGCTTTCAAGAACCTAAAAAATCAGGAAACACATCATTACGAAGTGTCGTATTCATGATCTATGGAACAAGTATTAATCTAATCTAATCTAATCTACATTACACTCATCAAAAAAAAGCTTGGATGAATTCAGATACCTTTAAAACCCAGTTCCAAAATGAATTCATACCAGCTGTAGAGAAATACTTGAAAGACAACAATTTACTGACGAAAGCCCTGCTGCACTGCTTCATAATAATGTGCCTTTGCATCCTGCCAAAGACAAACTCACAAAGGGAGATATCAAAGCATTATTTTAGCCACCAAATGTGATCCCTGTTTTCCAGGTAATGGACCAGGGCATCCTTGAAATTGCTGAAGTAGTAGTACTGCCACTTTGTTCTCAGTTCACTGATAACAACAATTTATGTTAATGAAAACAGTGTAATGCATTAAAGGAAGGATTGACTTACTAGATCAGAGTGTATACACGGACAAGGAAAAAAAACTGGGTTTTTCCCGGTTAAAAATACACTTTCTCCTGAGCAAAAACACACCTTTTCCGTGTTAAGTGACAGTATATTTTCCCTTATCAATCCTTTTATGGTTATGGTTCCATAAACGGGCGTCAGATTTCCTGGCACTTCAGAAAACGAAATTCAGGGAAAAAAAGACACACTTTGAAAATATCTTTGATGTGTAGCAACATGTACGCTGCGTATTTTCGTATTATAAAAGTATACATTGGAATTCCACCGAATAGCGCATGTCACTTTCCGAATCACAGAAATTGAGATTGTGATGCGGTTTTGCAAGTCAGTCATACCTCATGTCACATTATCTCGACACCCAATATCCAGAGCATAGGGCACGTGATGTAGTCAGCCAACAGCAACATCGCTGTTAAGTAGCACGATCACACAAATAGGGAAAGTTAATAGTTTAAATTAATATACAAAGTGATGCTACAAGAAAAGCAAACCTTTCACATATAATATTGGTCTCTAAGGTTAATAAGCTGCAACAGAAGCTATGATTTCACATATAATGTTGATCTTTTTTGCGCACGTTATACATTTTAAGATATATCACACAAAAGTGCCAGTAAAATTTTTAATAATGACATAAATGTCTGATCTTCAGGGTTCGAAATTCTTCTAAATGGACCGTCATCAAAGAGTTGATTTGTAAATGAGAGTCAAACACTCTGTGATTTATGAAATTCATGGTACATTCTCGCACATAGTTCAACTTACGTAAAAGGATATTTACTTTGAAAATAACGCTTTTCGAACCACCATTCGGAACATTTTCCCGCAACCTGTTAGAAATAGTTCGTTTCAGCAGTTGCAAGAGGGCGCAGATAACAGGCAACACCGCGCTTGCACAACTATCATGACTTAGGAAGCCCGTATATACACGTACAACATTGAACGATCATACATTATGTCATAAAAGAAGACATCAGAAGATACTCAAAGAGCATCGGAATTTCGTGAACCATACTAAAATGTGCACATTTAAAGTGCCGGATTCCCAATGAAGTACACTTCAGCCTAATACTAAGCTTTTCAGTGTGGTTTTCAGGATGTAAATTTTCTTGGAACACCAGTACTGTATTATATCATGTTTCGGTCTTTATTACAGCATAATGCCATACGCACTACAAATAAAGCGAACAATTGAAACTAGCCCATATGGTGGAATTAAACATTTCATTTCAAATACATTGACTGCCTCTGCGGAAAGGGTTAATAAAAGTCAAATTTCTTTAGCAAACAGACAAAAATAACTCCTCGGTTCCGCAAGGTGATTAATGCTTGACTATCAGTAAGGTGGAAATAAGATAAAATCTTGGCCTTCTGTAATTATGTGAATGTATTTTAATTTACTTCATAGCTCCCAGCCACACATATCCGTTTTATTTTCATTTGATGCGAGAGTAAACGAAAGCAGAAACAGTAAAATCACTAAACGTAAACATGGGTCGCATGGAACTACCAACTATAACTCAGACTGCTCTGTGCATCAGCCCCGGATCTACGATATTTGCGAACCGGGTCAATACTAAAAAAAATCAATTTTCCAAAAATATATTCATCTTGTAGCGCATATTTTTCTGAAAAGCCTGAAACATAACACGTGTGTTCTAGGAAATGTAAGACATATTATTTGGTCATAAGTGTGCCAGAGTGCAGTGACACACCTCTTCATAAAGCATTGTTCTATCACACGTCATTGTATTTCGCTCTGTGGAATTGAAACGTGTATATTTTGTACTGGATGCCATCAATCTATATTCAGGACAGTAGAAGTTGAAATGCCCTGTTGTGCCTCTCCTGCTCCCAGTCGGCCGGTTTGACAGCCTGCCCCTCTTCTTTTTTTTTTTTTTTTCCTTAAAAATAAATATCTCGCAGTTACTGGCGGATGAGATTATTTGTAATCGGGAGAACAAGAACTCTTCAGAAATTTAGCACTCTTTATTGCCTATTAGCTAATAACTTGCTGTTTTGTTTGACATAAAATTAAATATAGGATACATAAAACCAATAAAGACAAGAGACAAGCCAGAAAGTAGACATTTCTTCAATTCTTAGCTCCTCGCATTTTTTTCTCTCTAATCTTGCTACAGCTTTACATGGCACACTTGCCGTTCTGCGAAAGAGTCTATTAGTTATCTAATACTGAAAAAGCTGTTAACATAAATAATACCCAAGAATGATGTGGTTTCTTGATCTGAATATGTCTATTTTGTCACTGTCTGCTAGGTAAAACAAAAATATTGCAGCAATTTTGTAACACACACCAAATAAATGAGACTGTTTTGGCACAACTGGCCATTTTTATAACACCACAGAATATAATTCACAAAGTATTAATATTAAATGCCTATTAGGCCTCCTACAAGCAAAAAGCTTCATGTTGGGAAATAGTTTCACATTTCATTTCAGTTTCTCAAGCATGAGATCGAAAAGTAGTATTATGAAAGTTTTATAGAAATTTGGAATCGTCTTATTCTTCCACGATTTGTGTAATGTCCCCGTTTCTTCTCCTTCGTTCTAACAAACAACCTTGTCACCACCAATTCTGTGGCTATTCCTGCCATTGTCAAAATTTGTTTGCCGATTAACTTCACTAACCCTGCCAGAATCACAGATTTAGTAATCCCGCGATTATTTTCCAGTTAGGCGTTATTATGTGTTCGTACACGTTCCTTCCAGAATAGAATTTAAGCGGCCGCTAGCCGGGGACTGTACAACTGATCCTTACTAGTGTAGCGATCTGGCCAAATATTTTCGGTCAAAATTTCATTTCCTTGGATACACTGAGAATATGATATGTAATCTTTCTCACCTGTTATTCCTGTCAATCGTTTATTTCCATTTTAGTAGTCTGAATCTATGGATTTCGCTATTAATTATAAGAACGCTGATCATTTGCAAACCCAATCAACCATATAATCAGACAGCGACTGGCATTCATCCGTTCGGCTTTACCCCTCTCAGCTTGTATAGCCTCATCCCCTTCAGTCTGCAGAAAGTTTATTTGTAGACGCGACGAGGATTCTCCTGACAGAGACGTCACGTACCATGCATTCAACTTATGATTCATTAATAAATCAACTTAAAATGGGTGCAATAATGTTCAAAAACAAACAGGGAAGTGTTTCAAAATCATATGAATAATCGATAAACAAACGTCCGCTGGATGCTAGGTGCTTTGTTAAACAAGGTTTTTTCCTCAAGTATATGAATTTGGCACCCCCCCTTTTACCGGTAGCGCCTAGCTGCTTGCTGCGACTGCTAGCAGAGCCAACAGCCACATTCCTAGAGCCAGAAGAGGGAGACTCTACTACTCAAACACGACTCAACTGTGCATGCGAATGAGCCAGCTCGTAACTGCTAAAACAAATCTAATGTAAACAGTTGTCACTTCACGCTTATCGGAGGCTATTTGTTGTTATGAAGAATTGCATAGTCTTCCTAAGGCCTTTGACACATTTCGCTGTTGGCAGATGCTTGCATGAGCACTGTGTGTCGTCGTTGTATATGGCGCATTTCCTTTGTAATGTAGGTTATTTTTTTTTATGTTTTATTGTTGAAGTATTATTCTGAAGTAGCAGGATACAGTAATATCCTTTGTTAGAGTATCTGTTTTTACCAGTCAAAATTACATAAATTTAACTGAAATCTAAAACAATTAAAAATTCCCGGAATTTTAAAAAAATTCCCATGTTTTTCCTGGTTTTCTCCCGGATGAAAAAATTCCCGGTTTTTTCCCGGATCTCCCTGTTGTCCCAGGTCGTATACACCCTGTAGGTGTTATAAGTTGGTTGGTGGAAGCATGTGAAGAGATTCAGAATATATCCCCTGTGAAATTCTTTTACACCATGAAGTTGGTTGATTTAACTTTGATGTCACATGCGAAACCAAAGATATAAATGATGATATCGTTTCTGTGCTCAAAAATGCATCGGGCTGTGAGGATGTCGATGCAGAGGACATCACAGAATAGATGGCAAATGATGAACTGTTTGCACAAGTGGAGGGAATTTGCAACACGGAAGAGGACTACAAGAGAGAAACTGTCATCTATCAGACTAAAATCTCGAGTTTCTTCTTTTTTGTTAGCCCTGGCCATTCACACAAGGTGAAGGTGTACTCATACACTCATACCTTACAATGCACGTCGTGTTTTATTTACCATAATAGTTTTTGAAGGGATCAGTATGTACATAACAAACACTGTAACTAGCATGTATTATATGAGAAGTATAAAATGTTAAAATCAGGTTTTGGTATAAGAATGGTACAGCCAAGGTCATAAGACAGAATTTATAGAACTTTGGCCTATGTGGATTTTTCTTACCCAGCCTGATCTTCTGCCACATTAGGCTGGATGGTCTAATGTACCATTTTTTTTTCTTCCAAAAATGAGTTTTCAATATTATGGTGTTGTCAGTACTCTGCTGCACATCCCTAGACTTGATCCAGGAGACAAACCATGGAGAAAAGTATTTCAAACATGTGATAGTAGATGGTGTATGGTCTCTGCACCAAGTTGTGCTTCCTTCTGTAGTTCCAAAATGTAAAGGATGTGAGAAGTGGTTTTCGTCAACTACATTTCCACTAGTTAAAAACATAATGCTGTATAGTACTTGTATAGGGATGGCCAAGAGTCCTGAAGAGGTTAGAACTGTGAATAACATTTTTTTATTCTTTTCTCCTTTATTTTGTTCGATATTCTGACAGAGTATGGGAGATTGACCATGGAAAAATTCAGTATCATTCACTGAACCAAGGTTGCACAATTTAGTTTGAAAACAGTTATAGCCCCTTCATTACTTTTGACTCATCCTGTATTATCGCAAATAAAACGAAGTAGTGCCTCAGTATTAATGGCACTTGGAACAAAAACATTCTTCTCACTATTTTGTTGAAAGCTGACATTTTTGAGAGCATGGCTATGCACAAAATACAAGCCTAATCTTGAAAAGTAGAAAACAGCACCCAGCCACTAGTAATAACACTTTTTATTTAAACAAATAGCACTGTTACCAGTTTTGAATTGACAGGTTTGTCTTCAGACAGTTGTTTACGTTTATATTACATTTGTTATTGTTAGGGGGGGGGGGGGGGGAATACGCAACATGATCATGTGTCTGGAGATATTTACATTTAACATTCTTTATTTATTGAGTTGCAGTACATTTGTACAATGTTAATAACTCAATTTTGTGTGCTAAATGGGGGGACCACAAAATGTCTGATCTAGTGGCTTGTACACTGAAGAGCCAGCTACAGGTGTACCAGAAGCTGGTACACCTGCCTAATATTGTGTAGGGCCCCTACGAGCACACAAGTGCCGCAACACAATGTGGCATGGACCTGACTAAAGTAGTGCTGCAGGGAACTGAAACCATGAATCCTTCAGGGCTGTCCATAAATCTATAAATGCATGAGGGTGTGGTGATCTCTTCTGAACAACACATTACTAGGCATTCCAGATATGCTCAATAATGTTCGTGTCTGGGGAGTTCAATGGCTAGCGGAAATATTTGAACTCAAAAAATTGTTCCTGGAGCAACTCTGTAGCAATTCTGGACATATGAGGTGTCGCACTGTCCTGCTGGAATTGCCAAAGTCCATTAGAATGCGCAATACACATGAATGGATGCAGGTGATCAGACAGGATGCTTATGTATGTGTCACCTGTCAGAGTCGTATCTAGATATATCAAGGGTCCCACATCACTCCAGCTGCACACGCCCCACACTATTACAGTCTCCACCAGCTTGAGCTATAACAGTCCCCTCCTGACATGCAGGTTTCACAGATTCATGAGGTTGTCTCCATACTCGTACACGTCCATCCGCTTACAATTTGAAACGAGACTAGTCTGACCAAGCATCATGTTTCCAGTTATCAACAGTTCAATATGAGTGTTGATGGTCCTAGGTGAGGTGTAATGCTGTGTGTTGAGCAGTCATCAAGCGTACAAGAGTGGGCCTTCGGCTCCAAAAGCCCATATCAATTATGTTTCCTTGAATGGTTTGCACGCTGACATTTGTTGATGGCCCAGCATTGATATCTGGATCAATTTGCAGGAGGATTGCACTTCTGAAATGCTGAATGATTCTTTTCAGTCATCATCGGTCCTGTTCTTGCAGAATCTTTTTTCCGGACGCAGCGATGTTGGAGATTTGATGTTTTACCAGATTCCGGATATTCAAGGTACACTTGTGAAGTGATCGTACAGACAACTCCCCACTTCATCACTACCTTGGAGATGCTGCGTCCCATCGCTCGTTCGCTGACTATAACACCACATTCAATCTCATTTAAGTTTTGATAACCTGCCATTGTAGCAGCAGAAACCGGTCTAACAACTGGGCCAGAAACTTCTTGTCTTATATAAGCGTTGCCAACCGCAGTGTGGTATTCTGCCTGATTTTCACATATCTGTATTTGAATACACATGCCTATACCAGTTTCTTTGTCACTTAAGAGTATTTCTGGCTGCAATACTGTGGTACACCATTTAACAACACACAATGGTTCTCCTGTTAACCATGCATAACTTTATTAAAAATCTCTCTAGCAGCTTTATGAAACTGAAGTAGTTCCTACTTGCAGCCTATAAACTGATAGTACTTTACCTTGTTGTTTTCGGGTTGTTCCACGATGCAAACCATGATTCTGCAGTTAAGTCTCCATAATGACATGTACCGGGTTTATCGATTTTAACATACTAATTCTGGCACCCTGCACTGCAAGGTCATGGATTGTTGCAACACGGCATTCAACACAAGAAATGATCCTCCATTTAAGTTAGCATCAGCTCATAAAATCTGCCCCTTGTTTCTTGAATTTCAATACATTCCAGATAGCAGCATGTAGAATGTTCAGACATACTATCTCGTGTGTTTGCAAATTTACTAATGTAGCAAAGCATTCAATTTTAGAATTATTGTTCCCAGTTAAATCTGCATAACTTCAATAATACTGTCACCAGCTATTACATGAAGGTGAAGATATTCCTGCTGGCAGCCTTTAAACTGTCATCAATACTAACTTGGGCTTTCTCATATTGACTATTGCAGCATAGCATTCAATGCCATACATAACAATTCTCCACAGTGTGTAACTTCGTTAAAACATCTCTAGCTGTTTTATGAAAGTATCTGCTTGCTACCTATCAGTTACAAACCCTATCACTTTGATTTTTTCCGGATCTACTATTCTGGCACAGCATTCACTGTCACAGAAAATGGTTCTCCAGTAAATCTTCCACAGAGAGACACCTGTCTCACTATCTGTATGCTGTTTTCCTCCTCCTATTAGTCACTCAACAGCAACAAATTAAAATATGTCACAGATGCTATGATACATTTGAACTGATTACATTTACAACACAGTAATCAAAACAATCAGGAAAGAATACACAAATGGAAGTGACAATGAAAGTTACATTTCCACAAACTTTATTGGTATCTGAATCTGAAAGAATTACACTTGGTATGAAGAAAACATTCAGTATTTATGCATTTTTGGTGAACATCATGACAAAATGAGAAAATCATAATCGACTGAACGTCTACATCTTCAATTTTGCGCACAAATAATGGTACATATATATATATATAAAAAAATCTATTTCAACAAAAATTATGGTTGTTGCAGTAGAAAAATTAATGTCCTTGGTATTTTTAGAATGTTCTAACAAGAAGCAGATTTGTTATTTCAATATATATACTGTACGAAAATGTCACTGAGAAATAATATATGCCCTATACATGCTAATTAATGCTTTTAAGCTTAGCCATTTACATGTATGGTTATATCTTACTGCCCTTCATTGTGCAAAACTGATTATACACTCAGATGCAATACGTGTTGAAAATGTATTCTCTATGGGTGACAAGTGACATTCAAAACCTGCTGAAATATCTGCCACTTGGCTCATACAGAATTTCATACCACTGTTTTCAGATGGGCATTGTGAATATATAAATTTTGTCAGAGTGAAACGAAACAATAAAATAATTTTAAAGCAACTTAAATTAATGCTGAAAATGATATTAACATTTAACATAACTATTACTGCTTGTCAAATAAATAATTTTGCAATTTCCTTCTCAGAAGAAAGAACGGATGAATTACAAAATTATCTGGAATTCCAGCTGCAGAATAATCATAGCTTAGCAGTAATGTATGTAAATATTTGCAAATTGAAATACTAATGTCAAATACCTTAATATTAGGTAGTTAAAAGATTCTAGTTTGGTCACTATCACGAAGCACACATATAATTTCATAGACAAAACAAAATTCATAAATAATGCTTTCAATAAAATCAATGTATGCTAGTTCTGTATGTAGTATCTCAAACTGTATACTGCATTTCAATTATAATTACAAGACTAAATTATTCTTCTCCTGTGACACACACACACACACACACACACACACACACACACACACACACACAATATTCTCTCACAAAATACTGACTGCAGCAATGATTTGAAGGAGCCGATTTTGCTCCCAAAGAGGATATCAACCTATACTTTCCTCCAAATAAGTAGTTGATTCATACTAATGTGATGTCCTTTCTTCTCCAAAAAATACATTCACTAACATGTTTGTCATATCACCTCACGGCATTCCACTTGCAACAACTACTGTAATTATAAGTTGCTAACTTGTTTACAGATATTTTTAAAGTTTGTGTTCATGTCATACAAAATCAAATAATTATCTCTTCTTACATTCACACAAACCCAAAGTTTTTTGTTTTAATAGCGAGGAGTAGTTTGTGTCGCAGAACGGCACGACTGCTATATAATGGAATATACAATCGAGATATACATGTGTTGGCTGTAGGCAAGTGAGAATCATCAGCTGGACGAATAGTTACACTTGGCATAGGCTGAAATCCGTCTTCACTAGCTGGTAATGCTGGAGATCCCGTCCAGAAATAAACCTGTACAAATGGTATGGCATAAAAGAATAAAGAATGAAATAAACTTTAGTACTGTTACTGGAAAAACTATGTAGACAAATTTATTATAAAAATAACCACAAAACACATGTAAACTTAATGTGTGTGTGTGTGGGGGGGGGGGGGGGGGAGAGGGTAGAGGGGGAAGAGAGGGGAGGGGGGAAGAGAGGGGGAGGGGGGTAGAAGGGAGGGGGACAGAGGAAGAACACGAAACATCATTAGAAACATTCAACATTTTATAAACTTTCAAAATTTGTAACAAATACATAAATAATCAAACGGAAATTAAATGACACATTTTCATCAAGAAAGCAATGTTGTTATAGAAACAACTGTAACAAAAACATCTTGCAATTTTTGTAAAAATTAAATTTATTTTTTATTTATGCTGAACTGGTTTCAAATATAGTTCACCATAAAACGGTAAAACAGAAACTTTTGTATGACATAGCACACAACATACATCATAACTTCCACAATAAAGAAGTATGGATTGTTTTATTATGTGGTTCTGAGGAAGCACCTTAAAAACAGCGGACAAAAATAACAAGCACCTTTGACAGGCCCTTCAGTCATTTATCAACTGACTGAGTTAATGAAATCAATGGTGTTCCAATTCAGCTTGGCAAAACGGGACACTAATATAACACAGGACTGTGTCATCAAAAGATTTCTCCTAGATTTCCAGGTTGAAATTCTGAATTTCTCTGGATCAGTTTTTGCTGTGTGTGAGGGCAAGTTTTACTTTACTAGTTTCCATGGGTGCAAATGAAATTTTTTCAGGTTCTGTGTCACGTATTAGTGATTATTCTGAGCTCAGCTAAGCTTTCCAGTTTTACCAACAACTCATTAGTTATAAGGTTCTGGCACCTTGTAAATTCCTTTGTTACTGTTGTTAGCAGTAATCTACGTGTTTTCAAATCAAAACTGAAGAGTTTCCTCATGGGTCACTCCTTCTACTCTGTCGAGGAGTTCCTTAAAAAATTAAACTGATTCTTATTGTATTGTTGATTGCGTTTACTTAAACTTATGAACTGACTCTTTTCGGATTCATAAACATTTTCTTTTATCTGTTATTACTTTTATGTTGTAATTTCATGTACTGACACGCTCCATGACCTTGGAGATTTGCTCCTCAATTTGATCCTATGGCACCTGACGTGTGAATAAACAATAAAAACCTCTTACTGCGAACCGCGCATTTCTGAGCCAAAAATATACTTTTAGAATGGGAAGAGTTATGCAAAGATATAATACCATACATTATAAGTGACTGAAAATAAACAAAGTAGACTACTTTTCATGTCGAACTAACTTACTTCAGGTACCATTCAAATAGTAAAAATGGCAGGATTAAGTCTTTGAACAAGATCTTGAATGTGGGCTTTCCAAGGCAGTTTACTATGTTTCTGAACATCTAGAAATTTTAACTGTTCAACTTCACTAATCAATGCTCATTTTGTGAAATTAAAACATCAAGTTTTGTTAAACTGTTAGAAACTGTACAAACTGATACTGAACTTGAGACAACAGCCCCCATTTGACCATGCCCCACTGAAGACCTCGCATCATAGCCGTTCTCAACACTGTGAATAATGACCTTTTGCTGTCCACTGCTAAATTAAAGAGGTGAACCGATTGCGAGCTACTCCTCCTATTCCATAATGGTCCAACATCTGGAACAATATTTATGATCAACACAATCAAACGCCTTAGTTAAATAAAAAAAAGATGTCTAGTGTTTGAAACCTTTTGTTTAATCCATCCAGTACCTCACATAGGAAAGAGAATATAGCATTTTCAGTTGTTAAATCACTCCCAAAACCAAACTGTCCTTTTGATAGCAAATTATGTGAAATAAAATTATCAATTACTCTTACATACACAGCCTCTTCAATAACTTTAGCAAACACTGATGGCATAGAAATGGGTCTAAAATGGTCTACATTCTCCCCTTTCATAAAGTGGCTTTACTACTGAGTACTTTAATCGTTCAGGAAATTGACCATTCTTAAAGGAAAAATTACAAATATGTCTCAGTACAGGGCTAACATGTGCAGAACAGCACTTTAATATTCTACTAGGCACTCAATCATATCCATGAGAGTCCTTAGTCTTCAGTGATTTAATTATGTTAAATACTATGCGTATGTCTGACTTAATAACAGTAATATTTTTACTACAAAATGACTTTATATCGTTTGACTTTGTGCTGCTTACCACACACTTCCTTCACAAGTGACCATATGGTTTTAATTTTATCCTGTGAATTAGCTATTCTATCTGTGTACAGCTACATATGGTTCGCCTTCCTAATAACATTTTTAGGCACCTTACAATACCGTTTGTAATGGGCTACTGTAGCTTGATTGTGGCTACTTCCAACATTTCTGATATAATTCCCACTTTGTTTCTATACGATAATTCTTATCCCACTAGTCAGCCATTCAGGTTGCCTTTTATTGCTACTACCCTGTTTAGAACATTCTAAAGGAAAGCAACTTTTAAAGAGCACGAGAAATGTGTTAAGGAAAGCATTATGTTTGTCATCTGTGTTATCGCCACTATAAATATCCTGCAACTCTTGCTCCTTAACGAGGTCTAAAAAACACTCTATTGCCGTTGGATTAGCTTTTGTACAAAGGCCATTCACCCTTTTCCTAACAGAATGCCCCTCTATTAATGAAAAAATGAATAAGAATATTGTCTATAGCTGTGCTACAGTTCCCCTGCACACTGGTTGAAAAAAAGTATCTGCATCAGATCATATGAATTTAGCAGATTTTACAGCATCCTTTTTGTTGCACAACCACATACAAAACTAATACTGAAGTCACCAAGTATAACTGATTTTTGGTACTATAATAAAAACTAATAAAGTGAATCAGAACCCTCTCTAGCTTGAGCAGAAATGCTCTGAAGTCAGAGTTAGGGGACCTATAAACGGCAACATTTAGAAGTTTAGTTTCACTAAATTCCTCTGCCCCTATTCAGTTCAGTGCTGTGAACATCTACGGACTCAAATGGAATGCCCCCCCCCCCCCCCCCCCCTCCCATACATAGCCACTCCCCACACCACAAAAACTTCTTGAAAAACAGCCAGCTAATTTGTCTCCTGGTAAAGGAAGCCACTGAATTGTTAAGATATTTAACTGATACTTCGATATACCAATAATATCAGAGCCAACATCTACAAGCAGTTCACTAACATTATCACTAATACCTCTTATATTTTGATGAAATATGCTAATTCCTTCTGTACTTGAATACCTGATCTCCTCTGAAGGTTATTTCTATGTTAGAGAGCCTTTCTTTAAGCAGGGATACACATCAGCTGACTTCAATTTTTTTTTAAAAAGTGCAGCTCTAACATCAACTACTACAGGAGTGATCCCACCACCGCCCACTGCACTGCCATCTATAAGCTTTGTCAGCCTCCCCTTACCATACCTATCGAGATGCAGGCCATGCCTGGTGAAATCCGATCTACTGGCAGACTCAACTGGTACCACTGCAAAGTGATCTGTACCCTCAGTCATCAGTATCTTTTCCAGCCCCATGCAACACCTCTAACAGATGCATTAAGATGAGGCCGATCTTGACACTGAAATAGCTGCACAAAGTGCACATTAGTGCCCCAGTTTGAGTGGCTATCTTCACCACCTACATCATACTCCCCATCCCTATCAAGACTAATCTATGCTCCACCTACAATCCCTACCTCTTTTGTAAAATTCCTACATAACTCCTCTAAATTAACAGTCACCTCAGCCAACCCACACTAGGCTTCACAGTGCTGGTGACCTGGTACTCACTCCCTAACACTTTCTGCAACTGCTGGCCCACACCTCTGCCATGCGAACTACCTAGAAGCAGAACCACCTTCTTTCTGTTACAGTTTGCAACTGACTTAGGTTCCCTAACTGCTGAGAACTGGCTGCATGTTTCCTACACCTACTGCTGCAAGAGGCTCCTAACCACTAAACTCTGACAGTTTGTCACATCTACTGGTTATATGCAAAGTACAACTGCCTGAATATCTCCTCCTCCTAGCTGCCTTCTTACCAACTGCCAGTTCGCATTCTTCAGCACCATTCATCATCCTCAACCTATCTCGCTCCTCCTTTGCATCTGCTCTTCTATCAACTTATTTCTGCGACAAATTCTGCATTTCCAAGAGAGGATCTCGCTAGAATGCCCACTGGTTTCCCCACCGCATTCTTCCCCAATGAAAAGACTTTGACAAATCTCACATTGTAACCCACTTCTCACTCGTCATAAAATTTTAACAGTTGCTGAAAAAACTAAATGTCTACATTACGTAAGTTCAATTACAAGAGTAGAACTGAGCTCAATAAAGTTTTTTACAGTTTTGAAACAATGTTACTCCTTTCTTATGGTTCAAACTTTATGACTGTGTATTTTGTTTTACCTTATGTTGCCGAGGCTTCCCATTATATGACTAATGCATCTCTCGCAGTTTTAAGGCACATACAATATTTTTTTATACCTTCTGAACATTAGATCAATCTCGGTGACTGTTGGTGACAGATAGTTTCATGTACGTTCATGTAACAAAAGCGTTTTCATTATCACTTGTAGATATCTGGAGATAACACCAGCCACGTGAAATGCACTGTTAGCAATAAAGACTTTTTAAATACAGACTGTTTTTTTCTTTTCACAAAGATTTCCAAGGTCGTAGGTAGCTATGATTGAGCAACAAACATTACAACAATTCAATGTTCTTCTTCCCATTTTGTAAAACAACTCCATAACAAATTAATTCCTAAACAGAATCTCATCATTTTAACGAGTCAGAACATATCTTCCTGTCTTCAAACAGTTAAACTTTCTGGTCTCTCGGAATTACCTGACTTTTCCAGTAAATTCAATTACCCTGGTAGTACAGCTGCCAAGTGAACATCATTATTACATGAACTTTCATAATTTGACAAGTTCAGAAATAACTGCTCCAGCTGAAGTTTAACACCTGCTATAGCTCCACCAACATCAAAGGAGCAAACCTGTATGGTAGTGTCAGCAACTGAGATATCGATGTCACATGGATATCAAAACCACATGATATAACATGAAAATGGCAATTATGCCAAAATAGGCCTACTATAATAATAATAATAATAATAATAATAATAAAGTAATTGAACACAGCAGTGTCCTGGTCTCATAGCATGATGCATGACGTCCCTGGAATTTTTTTGATTTTTCAGACAATACGCCACCTTGGCAATCTGATGCCCAGCTGAACAGCTGGAGATTAGTCATCATATACTTATTTTTTCACATCTCTCGAGTAATTGTGACTTTTGGTTTTACTGTAACTAATGATGTGGAATGATAGTCTGTCAGATGCCACACACTGTAATTTGTAACGTTGTAAATAAAATAATTACATGCTACAACTGAAATTAGTTTGGTGTAAATAGAGCAAAAATTTCTATTTTGGTGATAATTCAATCTTCCCTTTTTACAATACACCATGGTTGTGGGACATTTAAAACATACTTTATTTTAATAACAGTAACTGTAATATATGTTGGGAACATAATATCACAGAGATCATAGTTTGTAGCAAATGAATGTCTAAGGTGTATCTCACAATGCTACGAATAAAGTAATTGTAATTGGTGGCACTGCAGGCTACAGTGAATTGCATAATAGTACAAGGATTGTTTACTGCTTTAAGGCACAAATATATAACTGATTTAAGATGTACCCTTCTCAAAGTATACATTTGTGTAGGTGCGCTAAATCTTCACAAGAAGCAGTATGATGGTGCTAGTTGCTCCGCGTATACTTCTGATTGCCTGGGGATTAGTCTACATAAGTGGCACCATCTAACACAGTTCAAGAGGGCCAAAGCTTACAGGAACAAAAATCATTATCAAATAAATAAAAAACAACTAGTTTTTCCTGTTGTTTTAAATAAAAACAATAAAGCTCTAGGGGAAGATGGAATATTTGCTGAAAACCAGGAAATTGGAAGTTAGGCAGCAAAGAAACAGCACTGTTTGATTTTTTAATGTCTGGTAAAAGACAAGATCCATTATAAGACTATGTACAAAGTTTGATATGGAAATTTTAGGACCATCAAGAATGTTTAATCACATCCTATAAAGGAGGATGAGGATCTGGTAGAATGCAATAATTACAGCTCAAGAATACGTGGCCTACAGGTAGAGAACACAGCAGTCACAAATGATTATGCATTATTAGGAAAAAAAGTGATATGAAAATTATTTTAAAAAACTGACTGAAGAGATATGAGATGACAAGAATACCTAGAATAGGAACAAAATAAACAATCAGAAAGTGAAGTATAAAAAGATCAAAGAGACCAGATAAAGTTAAAATCCAGGAGAATGGACAAAACCATTCTGACTCGATAAAAAGTAAAAAGGCTGATTTAGCATGTACAGAAAAAGTACACAGTTTCTTGTAAAGAAGTTTAAGAATACATCACGGTAGTGAAAAAAGAAGTATTTTACAGTTCAGAAAATCTGACACTGAAAAAGAAAGGAAAAAAAGTGGACTACACAAAAAAGAAAGAACTTTAGGAAGATTTTATGACCAAAAACCTGCCTCCTTAGCCAAGGTTGCCAACATGTTGGCATTTGACTGATGTAAATTGTTCTAATCTTCACCACCATTATTTGGTAGGCAACAGAAGGAAAGATGAGAGATTGGGGCATGAAGTTCCTGATCACCACATTCTTCACCACTGTCATGTATTAAATTCGAAACCTCCCCACAGTTTCTCATGGAGTGACGGCATGTGACTGTACTGATTATGATCTGTCTACTGGAATGGGGGCTTTTAAGCTTGTAGATCACTGTGATGCTATCTGAGAGGAGCATATTGCATTGGCACCAGCTTTCTTTTCTTTCAACATCAGACAACACAATCACGACATGATGCTGAACACACATCCAAAAAGTCACTTACACACAACACATACAGTTAACACATAACACTCAGACTCTAAATTACATGTGGAAGATAAAAAACCCTTTCCAGTTAGGTGGCTGAGTGTACCCTTTAAGGTTTCCCAACCAACAAAGCCATGTAACATTCACATATACTTAAAACCAGAGAAGGAAAGGAAGGTTCAAGGATAAAGAGCAAAATCAGAGTGGCACATGGTTTGCACGAGAAGATACAAGATCTATGCACACTCGACAAAAATGTGTGATGGCAGATCAAAACATAAAATTTTCATCATCAAGTTACAAGCAACCAAAACATGGTATGTGGAAATAAAATTATATAATAATAATAATATAATAATAATAATGTATACAGATTATATCAAAATGAAGATGTAACCATGAATAAATTTTATTTGGCAGTAACTTGTTTTTCAAACAAAGATTAATATATTCAAGGGGTTCTGGGAAAAAGAATGTACAACAGTTAAGAACACCTGGTCAGAAGGGAAGAGAAAGAATTTAAGTGAAAATACTGAAAAAGTTATCGGGGATGGTGTGGCGGGGAAGGTGGGGGAGAGGGGGGGAGGGGAAGGACGAAGGAAGAAAGAAACAAATGAACGAATGAACAAATCGATTGTTCACCATGGCTTACAGTATGCCGAATAGCTGAAGAATATGAAATCAAGCTATGGAACATCAACAATTAAGAAAAGGATAGACTGCTACGCACCGCAAAGTTGACACATTGAGTTGTGGAAAGGCACAAAGAAAAGACTGTTATATACAAAGCTTTTGGCCAAAACCATCTCCAGAAAAGAAAGGAAAACACATACATTTACACAAGTAGGCACACCTCACACAATCATGACCACTATCTCCAGCCACTGTAGTGGGCATTTCACATACCAGCTCTGCTTTTATATTGGTATGACTACCAACCAGCTGTCCACCGAACTGTGGTATATAGGGAGTGGCATCAACAGTGCCAGGTAGGGTTCTAGGATATACAGGGACTACTTCATTACCCAGGATATCTGAATCCTTCTATCCACCAATAGCTATCCTGAACTGTGCAGATGAAAGCTACCATTAAAACCATTTCTCCGCCCTCAAAATTACCGGTCTCCAGCTATAACTTCCTGTCTCAACACCCTCTGCCTAACAGTTTCCACCCCTCTATCCAATAACGTCCTCCCAGAACACACCCCCTCACCCACATTGTGCTTGGCCTCGGCCAATGCATTCACCAGCCTTTCCCCCTCCCTGCTTCCTGTCGCCCCCACCCTCTCCGACAGCCTCCTGATGCTGCTGCTGGCAACCTTTTCCTGCTGGCTTCTAGTCCCTGCACACTCCACCAGACAGTGTTCTCCTTTCCCCCCCCACATGTGCTCTCCTATACCTTTCCCTTTGCTGTCCAACTCCTAATTGCTGCTTTTGTTACAGATGTTGCAGTTTGGCTAGAGAAGCTGGAGACAGAAGTTTGTGTGTGTGTGTGTGTGTGTGTGTGTGTGTGTGTGTGTGTGTGTGTGTGTGTGTTCTTGATTGTGTGAATGTGCATGTGTCTTCCTTTCTTTTGTTAAAAAGGCTTTGGCTGGAAGCTTTGTGCACAACAGTCTTTTTGTTGTGCCTGTCTGCAACTCACAGTGAGTAGCAATCTACGTTTTCCATAATTGTAGATGAAGGTGATGATTTTAATTCCACTTAACAATACTCATGCTACAATAATATAAGTAGTTTTTATATTTACTGTACCTAAAAATCACTTGATACTATAATAAAAAAAGAGATTCCTAAAATTATATATTTTTATCTGCCATGAAATGTCTCATATTGTCATATTACAGGCTAAAAAAAAAAGGAGAGATTATTTCAGGTCTCTGTGCAGTCTCCATATACATCTACATACATACTCCATAAGCCACTGTACTCCACAAGCCACCATATGAGGCTTGGCATTGTCCCGTGTACGTACTCTACTAGTCATTTTCTTTCCTGTCCCACTCAAAAATAGAGCGAGGAGAAATGACTGTCTATATGCCTCCACATGAACCATAATTTTTCATATCTTATCTTTGTGGTTCTTATGTGAAATTTATGTTGGCGGTAGTAGAATCACTCTGCAGTTAGCTTCAAACGCTGGTTCTCTAAATTTTCTCAAAAGTGTTTCTGAAAAGGAATGTTGTCTTCCCTCCATGGATTCCCATTTGAGTTCCCAAAATGTTCGCATGTTGTTCAAGTCTAGCAGCCTGCCTTTGAAATCCTTCGATGTCTTCCTCTAAACCGATCTGGTATGGATCTCAAACACTTGAGCAGTACTCAAGAATAGGTCGCAATATGCAGTCTCCTTTACAGATGAATCATATTTTTCCAAAACTCTCTCAATAAACAGAAGTTAACAATTTGCCTTCCTTACCATAATCCTCACATGATCATTCCATCTCATATCGCTTTGCAATTCTAAACCAAGATATTTAGACATGACTGTGTCATGCAAGACACTATTAATGCTGTATACAAACATTACGGGTTTGTTTTTCCTACTCACCAGCGTTAATTTGCTATTTTCTACATTCAGAGCTAGCTGCCATTCATCATACCAACTAGAAATTTTGCCTAAGTCATCCTGTATCTTCCTACAGTCACTCAACTTCAATACTTTCCCATACACAACATCATTTGCAGACAACCGCAGATTGCTGTACATTCTGTTGCGCAAATCATTTATGTATGTAGAAAATCATACTTCCCTGGGGCACTCCTGATGACACATTATCTATGCTCGACAATCGCTTATAATACTTGAAGTCTTGAAGCCACTCACATATGTGGGAACCAGTTCTACATGCTTATACCATTTTTAACAGTATGCAGTGGGGCACAAAGTCAAATGCTTTCTGGAACTCGAAAAAAGTTGTAACTGCTTGTTACCTTTCTGCTATATATCATGTGAGATAAGTGGAAGCCAAATTTTGCATGAGCAATGCTTTCCAAAATCATGCTTATTTGTGGACATAAGCTTGTTGGTCTCAAGAAAATTTATTATATTTAACTGAGAATATGTTCAAGGATTCTGCACAAACCCAATGTTAAGGAGATTGGTCTGTAATTTTGCAGGTCCCTTCTTTTGCCCTACTTATATACAGGAGACTTTTTTTTTCCAGTCACCTGGGACTTTGTGCTGGTCGAGAGATTCATGGTAAGTGCAAGTTAAGTAAGGGACCAATTCCGCAGAGTACTCTTTGTAAAACAAAACTAGAATTCCATCTGGATCTGGGGACTTATTTGTTTTCACCTCTTTCAGTCATTTCTTTATGATGTCATCCGTACTGGGATCTGTTCAATTGTCCAATTATAGTATATTTGTACAATTTCCTGTGTGAGACGGCAAAATTTAAAAGTTTGGCTTTCGTTTTGTTGTCTTCAACTGCCACACCAGACTGTTCAATGAGCGACTTGATGAAAGCCTTAGGCCCGATTAGCGATTTTACATGGACCAGAATTTTCTCGTTTTTTCCGTCAGATCTTGTGCTAAGGTAAGATATTAGTAGTTGCATGCATCATGGATAGATATTTTGTCAGAAGCATGAATTTCTACTAACATTTGACTGTCATTATTTGAGTGTTCTCTTTTGAATCGTGAGTGCAACACCCTTTGCTTCCTCAGCATTTTATTGTTAAACCACAGTGGGTCTTTACTATCCTTAATCCACTTACTCAGCACAAAGTTCTTCCTAGTATGATTTCAAATCTGTTTAAAATTTGGGCATAATTACTCTGTGTCTATATTACATAAAGTAAGTGTTGTCAATTCACTGTCTAAGTGAGATGCTAACAACTGCTTATCTGCACTTTTTAATAGAAACACTCTCCTAGTCTTCTTGACTGATTTAGGTCTAAGTTATTTCCATTGTGTGAGGGTTGCTTAACTAGCTGCTCAAGACAGTTTTCTGAAAATGTGTTCAAAAGCACTTGCAAAACTAACTGACTGTACTCCCTATCAGTGAATCTGTAGACGTCCCAGACTATGGTTGGTAGGTTAAATGCAACTCCAAATATAGTTGGGGCCATGAGTGATGGCAGTTGAGTTTCGGTTCGTTTTGCGCACCTGGGATGACATCCTCCTACAGTCAATGAATGTTCAGCAGTTTTCCTAGTGCTCTGCTGTGAATGTCTTGGCTAGTGCCAGTATTACATGTGGTTGTGGCAGTTATTTGCTGAATTTTTATTCAGTTCGTTGATATCTGTCATGGCTGATGGTGGTGGTAAGAGACTAGTTCTCCATAAAAAAGTGAGACACACAATTCCCAGGATACATGCTTTCTTCAAGTGGAAGCAGAAAACAGTGGACCTATCAGAGACATTACCATATCTCAGGAATGCACTGTAGAAGTGAGTGGCATCAACTTTAGAACTGTTCAGTAGATTGTCAGAGGAGATAATTTATCTGTCCAGACCGTGGAAGACCAGTTTTCATATTGCCACGGAAACGTCACAGGCATGATAAGCCTGTCACTAATTTAGACAATTCAGACATCTTTGTCGAAATGTTATAAGACAAGATATGGTCAATATGTATAAGGTAGGTGAATTTGCTACTGTCAAAAAAATTACGCTGAAAATGCGTGAAACGATTTTAAAAGCAGTGTTACCTCAATGCGAAGAATACTGAAAGATACTGGGTTCAAATATACAAACACAAATGACAGAAAAAAACTTTTAATGGAAAGTTCTGATATCGCTGCTTCAAGGCACAGTTCTTAAGGCATATTCTTGAAATAAGAAAAATATGGCAATCACTTACTTGGACGAAACCAGGATAAACCAGAGTAAAAAAGCGTGTTAGAAACAGTGACGGTTCGGGTGGCTTTAAATTACCAGTTGGTAAAGGGGAACAAATAATTGTGTTTCATGCTAGCTCTGCTTCCAGATTCATACCAAAAAACAAGTAAGTCTTTTGCACAGAAAGGTCAATTCTGGGGATTACCATTCTGAAATGAATTCTGAGACATTTCCATTATGGTTTACAAAATAGTTTCTGCCTTACTTCCCTGAAAATTTGATGATTGTTATGGACAACGCAAGTTATCACTCAGTTGTTGTTGACAAAGCTCCCATGCCGTAGCTTGCAAGTAAAAAGATACAGCACACTTTCAATGAAACTCTGAGTGAATTGTTGCAACTGGTAGGGCTTCACGGGCCTTGGGTAAAAGTCTATGAAATCGCTTGTACTACACAGGAACATTGACATACAGTTTAGCATCTGCCATCATATCATTGCCAGTACAATCAGATAGAACTCGCAGAAGCACAAGTGAAAAAGTATGCCTCACAACAAAATACGACATTTAAAACTGGCGTCACAGAAAGACTTTTGCACAAATCACTTGACCGCATAACTCCTTCAGCACGAATGTGACTTTGCATTTTAACTGACAATCTGCTTGATCCCGTCAATATCACTCTAGACCAGACGAGTTGAACAACGACACCGAATGTGCATGATGCAGATGAGAGTCGCAGCGATTGTAAACAATGAAAAGTGAAGCACACATAAAATAATCATGTTGCCTTTTTCCCTACAGTTTCTCTTCCGCAGCCACAGTTTTATCAGTGATTCTGTGGCATATTTCGTCTTTTACGACTGCAATAAAAGTCTTATTTGTACCAAATGTGTTTTGCTTTATTTTGAAGCATCTTCACTGGACAGTACTTTAGCTTCTGCATTGCTAAGCCATTTGATTACCTGTCATAGCCTTAAGATCATATTCAGCATTTGCCTCGAATGACCTATATTTTAACAATTGCTGTTTCTCTCTCTCTCTCTCTCTCTCTCTCTCTCTCTCTCTCTCTCTCTCTCTCTCTCTCTCTCTCTCTCTCACACACACACACACACACACACACACACACACACACACACACACACACACACACACACACACAAAGAGATTCATTTTTTTAGCACACTGCACTGAAAGGTCAACTTTGTTTTGATCCAAGGTGCTTTAAAATAACGCAAAATGCACCTGGTCCGCATAAAACGTTTATCACAGTCACAAAATATGAAAAATTTTCCAATATTACATGCAATATTCTTGTGGTATAAAAATTATTTCCTTCAGAATATTGTACAACATGTAATTTCTGATAGACTGTGTCTATGTTGGCTGTAATTCAGTGCTGCACATGGCAGCAATGTTTTTTGGTGTTTTATGAAAGTTATTATCTGTAAAATTTAATTTTGCCATTGGACACAAGCGTTTTTATTCCCATGTATGTAGATACACCGGATGAAGTACAAATCGCAACTTGCTGTACCAGGCAACATTGCACATCTCATTCCTTTCGATCCGGACGTCTCACCATGGTTGTCATGTGATGGTGGGGGATTAACTTTCTCCACTGCCCACTGCTCCTGAAACACAAGCTTAGGAACTGTTCAGTGTCTCAGTTTCCAAGCGTGTACTGCACCATCATCTGTAACTGGCAATCAATTCATGTCTGTGCCTCTCCATTCCGTGGTCCACCATCATTCACGGATTTAACTATAGCATTGCATAATTCGGGTATTCACATGCTGTAGACTGGGTGAACATAGACTGGCAATGGGAGGTAAAAGGCCATATACAGATTTTTAAGCCTAAATTGATGGTAGGCAACGAAAACTTCGTACCTCCATCTGTCTCTGAAAACTCTTAATTCCAGTAACTCCATAATCAAAGAGATTTGAAAGTGCATGAATTTCTCTATCTGTCAATAACTAGGCTTCTGCTATAAAGCTACACATGTACCAACTTTATCACTTTTCATTATCTTTTGCGAAACCGTTTTTCTTCACCTCCAAAATTTTACAAAATGCAGTTATGAGGTTTTATTGCCTACCATCAATAATTGCCTATAATGCCATTTTGGGGTCGGTCTCTATACGTATTTGTAATAACATGGTCAAATATGATGCACACCCAACAAAAACCAGTGCTGGCTATAACACAAGGTGCTCATAAAACCCATTTTTAGCCCATTATTAATCTAAATTAATATTTTAAAACAAATTATTTTCAATATACTAGACTGTAAATCTATCAAAGACCAGTTGGCCAGAGAGATGAAAACTAGATTCATTACCACACATATTAATTTCCAGTAATAGTTTTAAAATTCTTACCAGGTCTTGCCTTTCAATGTGAGTCATTTTTTCCACTATCGACCACAACCAACGCTTAAATTTCACAAGTCTCTCACTGGATTCCCCAGATTCATCGTTGAAACTTGTGTATGATATAAGGACAGCTACATTTATATCTCCAACTCCATTAAGCAGCAAACGTAAATCTTCAGCTGTTAATCCATCAAGTGATCCTGCTGGGAGAACATCAAATACCCCGGTACGGATGCTCTGCAATTCACAAAAATATTTCAATATTAATAAACTGATTTGAATACCAAACTACAGCTAACATTAAAAAAAATATCTATTACTCATGATAATGCAATTTTCTAATGTTCAGCTGCAATTTACAATATGTGAAACACCACTAATAAATAGCAAGAAAAGTACAATTAACACAAAATGACACTAGAGTGGTTCTGGCCCTCTAATATTGTTTACAAACATATGTTGTCAACTTTCTTGGGGCCTGGGCTTCCTAATTCTGAATCAGTAGAAGTAGCATCGGAGAAAAATTGCTTTAGCTGATGCTCTATATCTTGCCACATCTATTATTATTATTATTATTATTATTTTTGGAGGGGGGGGGGGGGGGGGGAGTGTTGCAAGATGACAGATTTCGGCCATTACTATCCTTTTGGGGGCGACATTGCAGTACTGACGATAGACATGTATGACTGAATTAGCTTCCGAGTAATGTTAATTCAGAAAAATTAAAAGGTAGCCCGACACCACCTACTGTTAGCAGACAGGCAGATCTCTGTATCTGACAAGTGGCAAGGGTCCCAGTTTCAGAGTTCACTCACAGAGAGCACAAAATGTTATTACCCTAAAGGAAACTGTTTGTTTTCTGACATAAGCAGCACTGGAGAAAACTGGAAAGAACTGGTGTCGACAGCAGACATTTTCAGTATCCCAGAGAGCAGTATGTCATGTGAAAAAGCACTCAAAGTGGCAAATAAGCTCAGTATTCAGGACTTCCTGCATGTAATGGGTGAGTCGACACATTTAAGAAGATTACAATGTGGTGAACACTATAAGGTAAAGGCAGTAAATTTTAGTGAATAGCAAAGTGGCAGATAAAATGAATTTGAGCATAATATTAATAGGTGGACATACTAATTACTGATGGAACCAGGCTTCCTTTCAGAATATTTCTAAATACGACACGTCTGCCTCAATGTAATATTAAGTACCAATGCTGATAGGTCTGTAAAGATCAAGTGTCTTGTAATTGGCAAATCAAAGAAACCTTGTAGTTTTAAAAATGTGAAAATATTGTGCACTAACTACAGTGTATATATAACATCATAACTTTCTGAATAACATTTGCATAGTCTTACTGGAAAAGTGTGAGCCTACCTCTTGGTAGACTTTCACATTACAAATTTAATTATTACCACCTAAACTGCACATGCACACTGCAGACCTTGCATTTGGTCAATATCCATGTTCTGAAGATACATTAGAGGAAAACCATTTTGCAGAAGGCATTACGTTTGATAATTACTGGGAAGGACCAGGCATCCCTTTCAAGTTCAATTCTTGACACACTGCACTACACAGGTTGGTCCATTGATAGTGGCCAGGCCAAAATATCTCACGAAATAAGAGTAAAACGAAAAAACTACAAAGAATAAAACTTGCCTAGCATGAAGAGGGAAACCAGATGGCACTATTGTTGGTCCACTAGATGGCACTGCCATAGATCAAACATATATCAACTGCATTTAAAAAAAAAATAAGACCCCCCATGTTTTATTACATATTTGTGTAGTACATAAAGAAATATGAATGTTTTAGTTGGACCACTTTTTTCGCTTTGTGATAGATGGTTCTGTAATAGTCACAAACATATGGCTCAAAATTTTAGACAAACAGTTGGTAACAGGTACGTTTTGTTTTGTTTTGTTTTTAAATTAAAATACAGAACATAGGTACGTTTGAACATTTTATTTCGGTTGTTCCAATGTGATACATGTACCTTTGTGAACTTATTTCTGAGAACACATTCTGTTACAGCATGATTACTTGTAAATACCACATTAATGCAATAAATGCTCAAAATGATGTCTGTCAACCTCAAGGCATTTGGCAATACGTATAAAGACATTCCTCTCAACAGCAAGTAGTTTGCCTTCTGTAATGTTCGCACATGAATTGACAATGTGCTGCTGCATGTTGTCAGGCGTTCTCGGTGGATCATGATAGCAAATATCCTTCAACTTTCCCCGCAGAAAGTAATCTGGGGATGATAGATTCGGTGAATTTGCGGGCCATGGTAAGATGCTTCGACGACCAATCCATCTGACATGAAATATGCTATTCAATACCGCTTCAACTGCACATGAGCTATGTGCCGGCCATCCATCATGTTGGAAGTACATCATCATTCTGTCATGCAGTGAAATATCTTTTAGTAACATCAGTAGAACATCACGTAGAAAATCAGCATACATTGCACCATTTAGATTGCCATCGATAAAATGGGGGCCAATTCTCCTTCCTCCCATAATGCTGCAACATACATTAATCCGCCAAGGTCACTGATATTCCACTTGTCGCAGTCATCATGGATTTTTTGTTGCCCAATAGTGCATATTATGCCGGTTTACGTTAGCACTGTTGGTGAATGACGCTTCGTTGCTAAATAGAACGTGTGCAAAAAATCGTCATCGTCCCGTAATTTCTCTTGTGCCCAGAGGCAAAAATTGTTCAAAGTCGTTGCCATGCAATTCCTGGCGCATAGAAATATGGTACGGGCGTTATCGATGTTGATGTAGCATTCTCAACACCGACGTTTTGAGATTTCTGATTCTCGTGCAATTTGTCTGCTACTGATGTGCGGATTAGCTGCGACAGCAGCTAAAACACCTACTTTGGCATCATCATTTGTTGCAGGTCGTGGTTGATGTTTCACTTGTGGCTGAACACTTCCTGTTTCCTTAAATAATGTAACTGTCCAGCGAACGGTCTGGACCCTTGGATGATGTTGTCCAGGATTCCAAGCAGCATGTATAGCACACGCCCGTTGGGCATTTTAATCACAATAACCATACAGCAACACAATATCGACCTTTTCTGTAGTTGGTAAGCGGTCCATTTTAACACGGGTAATGTATCACGAAACAAATACCGTCCGCACTGGCAGTATGTTACACGCTACCACGTACTTATACATCTGTGACTATTACAGCGTCATCTATCAAAAAGCGAAAAAAGTGGTCCAACTAAAACATTCATATTTCTTTACGTACTACACAAATATGTAATAAAAAATGGGGGTTCCTATTTTTAAAAAAATGCAGTTGATATCCATTTGACCTATGGCAGTGCCATCTAGCAGGCAAACCATAGTGCCAACTGGTTTCCCCCTTCAAGCTACACAAGTTTTGTTCTTTTTAGTTTTTTCGTTTGACTCTTATTTCGTGAGATATTTGGCCCGGGCACTACCAATGGACCACCCTGTATAGTCAACATACATAGGCTACGCATACTGCCTTGTGGAAACAGTGGGCAATCTTGTAATTTTTTTTTTTACACACATTTCACAGTCAGGTTACCCAAGTGTTCACCAGTTCTGTCATATTAACAAGTCATCACCAGATGATCTGTGTACCATTCTTCTTTTCCTCTGATATTAAAACAGATTGTGTAAAGAAAAATCTATTTTTGTGATCCAAGGCTGAAAGGGATGGAGAGGGTTAAGGAGTCCACTCCACCATTCCCAAAATTCTTCCAAAGAGATGAAGTGGGTTAGGTCTGCCAGATCTGGCTTCTGATAATGACTGTGAAAGCCTCTTCATTTCGATGTGGGAAAAGAAGCAGTTGGATCATCCATGAAATACTTTCTGCATATACACAATAATGTTGTCACCTTTGAAAAGTGTCTATAGAAGCTTTAAATGCAACAGTTAATAATATGGAAATAATGGTCCACTGTATCTACGAACTAGAAAACCAGATAAGCTGCTAAAAGAAATTTAAACAAGCTATAATTCTGGATATTTGTGTGAAAAAGTTGAAACTACCAATTTGTTCAGAAAGTATCAAACGTGTGTGAAAGCGAGGATTTTAAATTAATAGCCAGTACGATTAATACAGTGTCCTGCAACCTCTTCAAACTACCCAACAAAGGTAAAGCTACTGGACTCCTGTGGATCAATCAAATAGAAAAAGATCCAATAGAACTTCATATTAGGAAAGACTTATTAATAACTAACAGTGGTAATTAATATTTAGATGTTTAAACCAAACTCTTCTGATTATCTCTTACAGAAATTAACCACAATGAGAGCAAGAAATCGTTTGAAAACGTAAGATAGGAGTTTAGCACCCTGAATCATTGTAAGGCACACATATGAGACTGTTGACTCTGGTAGCTTCTGGACGAATCCTTTTTCAGAGCTACTGAATATGTACTCAAGATCTGAAGAAGGATTCATCTGAAAGCTAACAAGATTCTCAGCCATGTTTATGTGATTTTTTGCAGCAAAACTCTTAACAATTTAGAAAACTTAAGAATAAGGTAAAGCAGTTGAACTGTACTACAAACCACAAATTTATCTCTAAGAAAAAGTGCTTTGCTATGTTAACTTATTTCTCGCCAGGAAGTCTGTGTACGATCTGGGGGGGGGGGGAATGAACTCTTACCTCAAGTGCTTTCTCCTGAACTTTTATCATCCGACATTCAGCATATTTACGCACATAGTCATACACATTTTGAGCAGTTACTTCCACATCTCTGCCACCCGGTATTAACTCCAAAGACCCTCCACCCTCTTCAGGGCTCAGGTCAATGCTGTAAAATGACAGAGAGGGATACACATAACAACTGTACACAGTAATTCGTTTCCACACTAGGCCTAACTAAAATATAAAATAAATAAATAAGTAACATTAGTACATACATCTCACAGAACGTAGACAGTAATATGAATTTACCTGAAAGTGAGATCCAGAGCTGAGAACAAACTATTGCTGTCTTTAGTCTCTGCATCAACTACTAACTGCCGGAGGCTTTCATAAATAACAGGATCGAAGAAAGCCAGGTCATGAAATCGAATTGGCCTTCCCAGTATAAATTTCATGACATGTCGATTCAGGAATATTGGACACAGCTCATTCTGTAGCAGGCAGAGTCCGAGAAGCCTGAAATTTACAAATTCAAGAGACAAATGAAAGTCCGGTCATTATAGAGTTGCGTTTGACGCATTAAACATTTGGACACGTGCTACTCATGTATTCTTAATGGTTTCTGAAACAGCGTTAACAATAATCTATTGCAGTATACAATAAGCTACCACCACCCCCCTTATGAATCAATTATCAACTGAATTAGACACACCTGCCAGGTAGCATGTAGCAACCTCTTTTGCCCTGATGATTATGGCATGAACTATATAATAACAGAAAACTCCACAATCTCACTGACTGTGGGAAGCATTGCCCTTTGTCATTTTTGACAAATCCATAACTGTAACAAGTGTACCTTTATGCACACATTAGTTCAATTGACCTTTCCTCTTGTGCACAGTGTCCAACAGCTGTGTCCCTGTGCCAGTCAAAATGTCATTTTGTCAGCAGAGAAATAAGTGTGGGGCAGTGGTACCTGTATGTAGCCCCTGATGTGGAAATGTTTCTGCACAGTTTGGCTCTTCATGAATTGCCATCATCAAATACTGAATTGGCAAACCGCATTGATTTGTCGCCTGAAAAGCCAAGTGCCTGCACATCCATGAAGATAGGAGATTCTGAGGCAACAGATACCTATTAGTTGGCCATGGTCTAATCTTGCCTATGTAGCACTTGATTGTTACCAGATGGGCAGTGCCAATTGTGTGACACAGTAGGTAATCTACATCAGCTCCCCACCCCTCTTTGCTAATTAATTGCACTTGTTGAGTGTAAAGGTCTATCTTCTATAAAATTATGAGACAGAATTGCTGGCCAGTACTCATCACAAAGAGAAATATCAGTACTACCTACAGACTCACAAAAAAGTACATAGAGAATCCTAGCTTTCGGAACTACTTACGGCTTCCCACGGAAGGACTGGGGAAGGTTAAAGAGGAAGAAAAGGCCATTCATCTATATAAAACATTGTGCGGTGGACACAAATGAATAAACAACACAAACGGTTTTTAGGACTTGCTCTGTCTTTGATGTTGTAGGATTTACAGACAGTAGCTTGTAGTGGGCGAGTGCTTGAGGTGGTTTCTACAGAGAGGGGGGGGGGGGGGGTGGTGGTAAAGTGCAGGGTTAGGAACTTAAGGGTAGGGATAACCATTTGGGAATGCCACAACGTTCGAGTAGGATGTTGCAAAGATTAAGACAGTGACAGAAGGTGACAGGAAGTGGAGTGAAGAGGATATCAAGGGAGAGAGGACTTCATAACGGTGCTTGACTCGAGAAAGCTGTAGCCTCAGTGGAGAGAGGATAGAGGATAGAGGCTACAATATAAAAGGCAGAGTAACTTGTTAAACCACACATTGTTTATCAACTAACTTGTATGTACTGAAGTGAAGCAAAAAGGGATTCCCTGGTTATGAGTTACAAGTAAGTTCTCACTTCTTGACTGATGTCACCCCAATGTTTCTCGTGCTCAGCTTTTGCCTTATTTTAACCTCCAGTTGTCCTGTCGTATTTTCTTGAAGCTGTGTACCTGCTACATATTACCACTAATTATACTGTATTGACTTCTTTAACAACTGCAAAGGGTCGAGGGCTGCAAGAGAACTCACTACTATGCTGACTCACTAAGAAATGGCGTAACTACTTTAGAAAGAACTCTTATATATTTTGTTGCTCAAATGAAACCACTGCACAGTCTGGTGAACAGATTTCACATTAACTCTAGCAACATCTATGGAGTGAATCCTGTGACATCATATCAGACATAAAACAATTTCAATCGCTTTATTGGGTGTTTGCATCAGTAGACAGTGACACTTTCTGATACTCAGAACACTGCCACGCCATGGCGCCAAAACCCAAACGACCCCTTTACACCAAGTGAAGATGCTCATTGCTGTTCCACTCTGCCAATGTCCTGTGTCCAAGCTTTGTTCATCATCTCTGCACATATCAACATAAAGTGTGAAAAGAGGCATGTTCACTACCTAAAGTACATTTTCCACTTTCAGAATCATCTTTTATTGGCCTAAGAGGATAACAGTGGATCATGTTTTTCAGCAAACTCTCAGTTACACTGCTGTACATATAACCACCACTAACCTGACTGAACACTTGAATGGGCAGAGAACAACTGTTTGCTTCAAGGACAGTTGGTACCCAGTATAAAGCTGGCTTCACAACATGGCTGAAGGGACCTGACTGCCAAACAAACTACATGGGCTATGGACTACTTGGATTCACTCACATGATACTAGTTTCCTTGATCTGTGGAGACGAGAATATGTTCTCCATCACATCCTTGCATCTTGAAACTTATAAATACACTATCTTTTATCTGCAGGAGCTGAGTACCTGCTTTTCCTTCTTACCCTTCCCCTCTCCCAACTCCAAGGAAGGTTATAATAATGCATGTAGTTTTATTTGGGCTAATCAGCAACACAACACTTCTCCTGAAGGTAAACAGGAGCTAGCAAGTCTGTCTCATAATTTTATAGTTTTCTCAAGACATTTCTCCTTTTGGTACAATTAAATCAGTTGCGGGTAGGGCACTTCTGTAATAATTTATCTGTATGCTACTGTATTACAAAATTTGATACTGTGGACAACAGAGGGAAAGCTTTTTTTGTGAACAGCTTTCATGCAGAATTTGTATCTCTGTAGGTTTTTTTTAAGTGGAAGTGTTGTTGTGTCTGAAAATCCACATTGAAATATTAAAACAAATTACAGATATGAAATTTATAACTGCCAGACTGACTTTCAGATGATGGTTTATCCAAAGATCTATCCCCCCCCCCCCCCCCCCCCCCCCGGGCAACTGTGGTCACTGAGAAAGCATACAACTAATTGATAGGTTGAATTGCTCAGCGTCATTCTCGAGTTTTGCATAGGTGAAATTTGACATTCAATGAGGAAAAGAAGAAATTATCCGGATTTTTAATGGAGAGAAAATTAATTGTGCAAGAGACTGTTATTCAATAGAAGGAAAAAGAAGAGAAGAAAAAACAGTTTGAGAAAATCAACTGGGGGAAAGGAATGAAAGGAAAGCCACCTGATAGAATTTTGACAAAGCATAACTTAAATCATTGCAAACATTCAATTTAAGAATCGAGTATGAGAACTGTATACCTGGAAGAGACCTGCAGAAATGAGGACTGAGATCATAATCTATTGGTTATAAACTGATCTAATCCTACATCTACATACATTTCCATAAGCCACAGTACGGTGAATGGTGAAGGTTACCCTGTACCATGACTAGTCGTTTCCTTTCCTGTTCCACTCGCAGATAGAGTGAGGGAAAAATGGCTGTCTATAAGCCTCTGCAGGAGCCCTAATTTCTCATATCTTATCTTCGTGGTGCCTACGCAGAAAGTATTGTTGGCAGTTGCAGGATGGTTTTGCAGTCATCATCATATGCCGTTTCTCTAATTTTCTCAGTAGTATTCTTTGAAATGAATGTCTTCTTCCCTTGAAGGATTTGCACCTCAGCTCCTGAAGCATATCTGCAATATATGCATGCCCATTGAACGTATTGGTAACAAATCTAGCAGCTAGCCTCTAAGTGCTTTGATGCCCTCTTTCAATCCAACCACGTGTGGATCCCAAACACTTGACTAGTACTCAAGAACAGATTGCACTAGTGTCCTATAGGTGGCCTCCTTTACAGATGAACCACATTTTTGTAAAATTCTCCCAATAAATTGAAGCTGACCATTCACCTTCCCTACCACAATCCCCTCATGCTCGTTCCATTTCGTATCGAATCACAATGTGAATGTGTCAAGCAGCACATGACTAATGCTGTATCCGAACATTATGGATGTTTTTTTCTACTCATCCGCATGAACTTACATTTTTCTACACTAAGGGCCAACTGCCATTCATCACACCAACTAGAAATTTTGTCTAAGTCACTTTGTATCAACCTACAGTAACTTGTCTTTGACACCTTCCTGCACACTACATCATCAGCGAACAACTGCAGATAGTTGCCCATCCTGTCTTCCATGTCATTTAGTACATAGAAAATCACACTTCCTTGGGCCACTCCTCATGCAACTCCTGTCTCCGATGAATACAACAACATACTGGACAACATATTGGGTTATATTACTTATGAAGTCTTTTAGCCCGTCACACATCTGGCTGACTATTCCGTATGCACATACATTTGTTAACAGTCTGCAGCAGGGCTTTTCAGAAATCTAGAAATATGGAAGCTGTCTGTCGGCCTTCACCCATCGTTCGCGTTATATAATGTGAGAAAAGTGCAAGCTGGGTTTTGCATGAACAATGCTTTCTAAAGCTCTGCTGATTTGTGGACATGTGGTTTTCGGCCTTTAGGAAATTTATTATATTCGAACTCATAATACACTATAGAAATCTGTACAAACATATTAAGGATATTGGTCCGTAATTCTGCAAGTCCATTTCTTTTAACCTTCTTATAAATATGAGTCACCTGCATTTTTTTTTCCACTCACTTGGCACTTTGTGCTGGTCGAGACATTCACAATGAATGAAAACTAAGTAAGCTGCCAATGATGTAGAGTACTCTTTGTAAAACTGATTTCAGATTCCATCTGTACCTAATGACTTCTTTGTTACCAACTCTTTCGGTTGTTTCACTATGCCAGGGATGCTTATTACTATGTCAAACATACAGGGGACTGTGTGGCGGTCAAACAGTATCTCAGAATTAATCTTCTACATGAATTATTTCTTGAATATGGAATTTAAAACTTTGACCTTCTTTTTGCTATTTTCTACTGACCAGACTGGTCAATGAGCGACTGGATGGAAGTCTTGGAGCCACTTAGCGACTTTACATAGAACCAAAACTTTTACGGGTTCTCCGTCCTATTTTTAACCAAGGTGTGATGGTGGTAGCTGTTGTATGCTTCATGCACAGTTCTTTTCATATACGCCAGAATTTCTACTAATCTTTGCCTGTTGTCATTTGTGCATCCTCTTTTGAACCACGAGTGCCTTAACTTCCTCAGCATTTTCTGAATTTCTTTATTAAATCACGGTGGTGCGCTAGGCACATACTTGTCCAGAAAATGATTTACAATCAGTTTAAAATTTGCCCATAATTCTTGTATGTCCATCATTCTGGAACTAAACTGTCTAGGTGAGATGCTAACAACAGATTATCTGTTCTTTCTAGCAGAAACACTCTCCTAGCCCTCTTGACTCATTTATTAACTAGTCGTTATGATGACCTCATGATCACTAATCACCATCTCTATACTGACCCCATTGATAAAGTAGCTTGTAGCTACAAGGACCAAAATATTTCCAATGCGTGTGAGCTGCCAAACTAGCTTCTTCAGACAGTTTTCAGAAAAGTGTTCACAATTGTGGGTGGTTGAGTGGTCTACGTAAGATACACACCATGTAATGTAACACAGTGGCAAATTATGTGGAACATTTGTTGGTTGTCTTGAATATTGCTAGAGGCCAGTGTGAACTAAGTTGTTCAGAGTAACACAGAATAGAAAGTAAATGGAATGGAAACTTGGCTCCAATCCATGCATCAAATTTTAGTGTGCTTGCGAGAAGTCAGTTTTTTGAAGCACTGCAAAGTTATAAATATATAATGAGCAGTAGTAAGAGAGAAGACCACACAGGAAAAAAGAGCATTCTCACAAAGTGACCAGTAAACAACGAAAGCCCACTGAACAGTAATAAATACTGTATGTAAATGACACAAAAGTACATCAACTCCTGCAGCTGGATTTTTGGTAAAGTTCTCCTTCTTCACTGAAAAAAATTAAAAACAACTTGTTTCACATTGGTCATTTTCTTCACTACTGTACGTAATACCTTCACCGATTCTTGGGAAACTAACTGGCACTCAAAATTGATTTCTTTTGCACCTTACAGTTTCATGTCACAGCTTAATGATGAACTATCAATTGTTTCAATAATGGTCTAGTCACTGTGATACTTAATTTTCTAGCACACTGCAGCATAAAATTTGCAGGGCTTGCAGGGAAAAATGTGCTTATTTCAGGTGAAATGTTGCTTTGTATTAAATGTAGCTAACATATCAAAATTGTTTTCAAAATTGGAATTAAGAGCCACATTTCACTACAGTATGGAGGAAAAAAATTTTAAAAATGGAAAATTCTGGATGGAATGTAACAATATTACGAGAACACGCATAAACTGCACCACACACAACTACAGTCTCAGGCAACTGACAGTGTGGTTTCAGTTGCCTGAGACTGCAGTCATTTGTCAGGTTGCATTCGCGCGTGTGTGTTTTGTCTATTGTTGACGAAGGCCTTAGTGGCTGAAAGCTTTAATTACGAGAGTCTTTTTGTTGTGCCTACCTGCGACTCAGCATCTCTGCTATATGGTGAGTAGCAACTTTCCTTCTAATTGTATTAAAAAAGTTAAAGTATTTTATTTGAGTGCGCTGCCTGATGGTGCCACATGCAAGAAGCCTGCAGCTCAGTTGTGAACAGTTCGTGCAAGTAAAAATGGTTCAAATGGCTCTGAGCACTATGGGACTCAACTGCTGTGGTCATCAGTCCCCTAGAACTTAGAACTACTTAAACTTAACTAACCTAAGGACATCACACACATCCATGCCCGAAGCAGGATTCGAACCTGCGACCATAGCAGTCGCACGGTTCCTGACTGCGCGCCTAGAACCGCGAGACCACCGCGGCCGGCTTCGTGCAAGTACACACTTATTAAACGAATATGACTGATATTACGTATATTTTAGTGAACTTATAGATCTGAGCCTAATTCAAAAAATTTTCTATAAATTAAATTTTAATGCAACCTACTGTCTTAGTTTAAAGTAATACCTATGCATTACTTTTAGGTTGAAAGCATGAATGAAAACTCCAGCACTGACCCAATTCCTGCAGTATGCTTTTGTAGGAAATAAAGTCGATTTATCAGCTTGCAGTAACAGAAAAGTAAAATTAAGAAGTAAAATAAAATTGTTGCACGTAAAAGTCTGATATTTACAGAACAAAGTAGCTTCATTACCAGCTGAAGCTAAAAGCAGTTGCAGTTTACAGCTTACATATGTGAACAATAATGAATTTAAAAGCTTATGAGTTAAGTTTGAAGTTAAATATTTACCACAGGTTCTTTCATCAGCGTTTCCTGTCAAAAAAGTTTATCCTTACTTGGTTAAATTACTACTGTTTCATAAGAATGTACATTTCAAGCCTTAGTAATAAGCAGCTATTGTTTTGGTATTTACTTGGTTTCAATATGGCGTCGAGCACAATGCTCTACTTCATATAAGCTAAAGGAGCAATTCTCTGCTTTTCTTTCTGTATACTGTCTATTCTGTGACAATACTGTGCCAACCTCAACAAGCAACTGCATGGTTGCCGTTCCCGAATGCTTTGTGTTGTAAGTTGCTCGTCGTTTTGGAATGACAGGATGTATATGCTGTGTGTGTGAGAGAGAGAGAGAGGGAGAGGGAGAGAGAGGGAGAGGGAGAGCGGGAGGGGGAGCGGGAGGGGGAGCGGGAGGGGGAGCGGGAGGGGGAGCGGGAGGGGGAGCGGGAGGGTGCGCTATGACTGAGAATACTGTTTAAAAAAACTGTGCATTAGAAGCAATCAACACAAGTAATTCATTAACGATAATGATTTGGAAAAAAATTAAGTAATTTTACATTTCATTTTAAGAATGTTTTACGGACATTTTATTTTTACAATGCTTTCATTGACATTTTGCTTTTACAGCATTTCCAGTGACACCTAGTTTGGCAACTGTTCCACTGAACCTTAAAATAAATTAAGCTTGGCATAGAGTCGTCTTGCAACTTTACCTTACACTCAAAAAGATTCAGATTTACATACAGTAAACAATTAATACTGGGTGATTTCATCTCAAATCATACAGGACATGACAACTCCTGGTCGTGAATTTCTCTGGAAAAAATCTATTGTAAGTAACTCTTAAAACAGTAGAGCACAAAAAAATATAATAAACTAAAAGTACTGGAGACCTGGCAGATGTTTTGCACTAAAGCTGAAATCCGCACACTTATGGCCTTCCTTTAACTTACAAATGTAAGATGAAAAGACGAAATTTAAGTTAATTTTTCCACTTAAATTTTTTTTCTTCTTTCTAATTTGGGAAGTCATAGAACATTACATTTTCTGTCATATTAGCAGATACTACATAAGTATTATAAACAGTATCTTCTCTGCTCCAGCTATCTGCATTATGTAAATATATATTATTAAAAATGTATTATTATTAATTTTTATAGATTATTTACTTGAGAATTACACAAAATACTGTTTGGTTAATATGTTAGCAGTCAGTGCATACCAAGTGGACAATATTTTCCAGTGTAAAGTATTAAAAATTTCTCAGCACTCTGTACATTTCGTATCACTTAATTTCTAGTGCAAAATATGAATGTTGGCAACACCGTTTCCAGTGCTCTTCTGTTTAAACCAAACGAGTGAGAGCTTGCACATTAACCATTCTGCATCAATTTTTGTGTTTGGTTTGAACTTCTTGTTAGACACAATGTCAGTGAGAAAATACGGTGGTGAAAGAGTGAAGGGTGTGAACTCTGAAAGAAGATGGTGTTTAAGAAAAGTGAAAAGCACTTCACTTCACAGTTGTTGGAAATCTGTCAGAGGTATTGCAGAAATATCTTGATCCTCAAGTAGCAGTATTAGCATCATATTCATGGTACAGGAATTGCTACACCCATTACAAGAAGAAATTTACTGACAATGCAACTGAATGATCACCATCACCCAAATGTGAAACTGAAGAAGGCAGTGCAGATGTTTATTCCTGGGTGTGAAACAGTTAACCCATTAAGTACCAGCGTCCTATTTTGAGAACAGAGCACAAATTTCTTTATAAATACACAATAAATTATTAATTTGCTACTATTACTATTCTACACCATTTGTTGATGCTTTTTATAGCAAATGTATGCTTACAGGAAATTAAAAGCAATAAATCCTACCATTAATTGATTATTGAATACTAGGCACACTTTGCGTTATTACAGGTATTTACTTTAGCAACAATTTAGTAATATTTGAATTATGTGGCTGAGATCTTTTGAGATTATTTATAGTCAACAATGTGTCTTTTAAACTACTTGGATTGTTAGCTCAATTGGAGTTATATTTATTATTTTCCATTGTTATAAAAATTGGTGTACGCGAAATAAGACATTGGGACTTGGTGTTATCATTTCAGTTATTTGTATTGCTGCACGTTCCAATATGAAACTCTGCTACTGCTGACGTATTTTCTTTTTAGAACATGACAATTTTACCAGATTTTGTTGCTGATGTAAGTAACGGCCCCTCATATACATTATATATTAAAAACAAAGATTCCAAGACTTACCAAGCGGGAAAGCGCCGGTAGATAGGCACAATGAATAAAACACACAAACACACACACAGAATTTCGAGCTTTCACAACCGGTGGGTGCTTCGTCAGGAAAGAGGGAAGGAAAAGGAAAGATGAAAAGATGTGGGTTGTAAGGGAGAGGATAAGGAGTCATTCCAATCCCGGGAGCGAAAGACTTACCTTAGGGGGAAAAAAGGATAGGTATATACTCACGCACACACACATACACGCAAATCCATCCATACATACACAGACACAAGCGGACATATTTAAAGGCAAAGAGTACGGGCAGAGATGTAGGTCAAGGCGGAAGTGTGGAGGCAAAGATGATGTTGAATGACAGGTGAGGTATGAGTGGCGGCAACTTGAAATTAGCGGAGATTGAGGCCTGGTGGATAACGAGAAGAGAGGATATATTGAAGGGCAAGTTCCCATCTCCGGAGTTCGGATAGGTTGATGGTGGGAAGTATCCAGATAACCCGGACGGTGTTAACACTGTGCCAAGATGTGCTGGCCGTGCACCAAGGCATGTTTAGCCACAGAGTGATCCTCATTACCAACAAACACTGTCTGCCTGTGTCCATTCATGCGAATGGACACTTTGTTGCTCGTCATTCCCACATAGAAAGCGTCACAGTGTAGGCAGGTCAGTTGGTAAATCATGTTGGTGGTTTCACACATGGCTCTGCCTTTGATCGTGTACACCTTCCGGGTTACAGGACTGGAGTAGGTGGTGGTGGGAGGGTGCATAGGACAGGTTTTACACCGGGGGCGGTAACAGGGGTAGGAGCCAGAGGGCAGGGAAGGTGGTGCTGTGCTAGCTTCTTCATCTCCCAGTACCTACCGCAACCTACATCCTTCTGAATCTCCTTAGTGTATTCATCCCTTTGTCTCCCTCTACAATTTTTACCCTCCACTCTTCCCTCCAGTACTAAATTGGTGATCCCTTGCTTCAGAACATGTCTTACCAATCTATCCCTTCTTTTTGTCAGGTTGTGCCACAAATTTCTCTTCTTCCCAATTCTATTCAGTACCACCTCATTAGTTATGTGATCTGCCCATCTAGTCTTCAGCATTCTTCTGTAACACCACATTTTGAAAATTTCTATTCTCTTCCTGTCCAAACTATTTATTGTCCATGTTTCACTTCCATAGATGGCTACACTCCACACAAATACTTTCAGAGACGACTTCCTGATACTTAAATCTATACTTGACGTTAACAGATGTCTCTTCTTCAGAAACGCTTTCCTTGCCATTGGCAGTCTACATTTTATATCCTCTTTACTTATTTTGCTTCCCAAATAACAAAACTCATCTACTTTAAGTGTCTCATTTCCTAATCTAATTCCCTCAGCATCACATTCCATTATCCTTATTTTGCTTTTGTTGGTGTTCATCTTACATCCTCCTTTCAAGACACTGTCCATTCAATTTGGCTGCTCTTCCAGGTCCTTTGCTGTCTCCGACAGAATTCAGTCGATGAGTGCAGGAACCACTTCAGTTACAAAAATGCGAAAAATTATTTTCGATAAAAAGATGCTTAGAAAGCCAAGAAGTGTGTTGAGTCCAAGAACCACGTCAGTCTGTTGAGTGGATCTGTAGATACAGGGTGTCTTTTTCGAACGCTGAGTGCAGAAATGACATGACTCAGAATTTGACGTGGTTTCTGTTCCCACCGCTAGATCGCATGACTAGTCTTGCCCCTTTTACTGAGAAAGTGCCATGTGTTTACCAGCCTAAACAGCTGCTCTTATCGAAGTCATTGTTTTGTTGATTGTTTTCAGCATATTCCAAACTCATGCTTAACATTTCCTGTTCTATGTTCAATATATCCGTGAGTACCACAAGCAGTGAAACTGATTATTAAACAGCTCCTAAGAAGACGAGGAGAAATGAAGAAAAACATTGAAGAAATGTCATTAGAACCTCTAAAGTTCAAGGTGTTCTTACTATACGGAGGAGGAAGCAAAATGATATGTAACAAAGCATTTATTTCATTCTACGGCATTACTGAGGGGAGGTTTCGAAGGCTTACTGATCTCCTAATAGAGGTAAATCAGCTGCAGATAAACAAGGTAAAAATCTCAAGAAGAACATGATTTCTGCCAAAGTTTGTTCTAAAATACATGAGCATATTTCATCATTCCCCACCAAGATTACCCACTATGGCACCAAAGATAACTAGTATCTTGATGCCTGCCTTGATGTTTTTTTTTTTTTTAAAAATTCCTTTTTTAAAGAAAAGTACCCTCATTTGGAAGTAAAATATGAGTTTTATCTTATATATTTTCATGACAACTTTTCATTACGGTTCGGACATCCACAGGTACATACCAGCATAAACTGTGAAGAACTTTACGTGAAAATCGAGAACTACTCTAATGGTGATGCAGCTAAAGGGGCTCAACTTGCTATCCACAAAATACGAGCCAAGATATTTTACAATAAACTTCAAATTGTCGCCAAGTTATGTGCGGAATGTGAAGACACAGTCACACTTTCATTTGATTTTATGCAAAATCTCCCCTTTCCAGCGATCCCAGTTCAGGATATTTTTTACTTGAGGCAACTTTGGGTGAAATTTTTAGGATAAAAAAATCTAAAAACTATGACATCTGAAATAATCCTGTAGCTCACAAAGGAGCCAATGAGATACACAGCTGCTATTGAAATACACTGACACTAATATTATATCAAATGTTAAAAATCTGTATTTCTTTTCCAATGGCACCTGCAGGCAGAATTGCAATCACACCATGATAAGAGTTTGCCTTGCTCTTACAGATACAGGATGTTTTGAACAAATTTTTCATTACTTTCCGGTTCAAATGCATTCATATCTTCCAAATGATCAAGATTTTGGTACTATCAGGAGGATGATACGCAAAAATGATCGGATATATATACTCCTGATGAATATGAAGAGTTGTGTACTCAGTCCAGTAACAACTTTCACATCACCAAGCTACTCACCATGACATAAAAAATTTTGATTATTGGTAGAAGGAATATTACACAAAAAGCCCATTAGCCAGAGAATGTCTAGGGAGGAGTGTTCCAAAAGAAGGAAAATTCAAGTTTGCTCCCACTCGATAATAACTCTAAAGAAAAAGGGGTAATCGTAGCATACACTTCCATTGATGGATTACAAAAGCACAGCTATCAGCTGTTGAAACCTGCTTCCTTGAAAAAGAGATATTGATTTTCCTTCAAGTATTGTAGCCTACCCATCAGGGAAAGTTCCAATCAACATCAAGAAAATGGAAGACACCAAGAAGACAATAATTCATATTCCCAAAAACTTTAAAGTTTTTTATGATTAACTATTTACCTGCCCACACTTTTGCACATGACAACGATACAATGGTTGAGAAGGATCTGTTTAAGAGCGATTTACTTTGTTGTATTCCTGTTTTCTGATAACTTTGCAATACTTTAACTTTAAATTAACAATTACCTTTTTCCAAGTTTTCAGCTGTCTGTAAAACCTAGTTGAGTGCAGAAACAGTGCAAGTCCGGATCAAATTTTAAATTTTCCTCAGCCTAATTTAAGTCGAAATTGGGAAATTTTTGCATCACAGCAACATAAATACAAGTTATGACCGGGGGGGGGGGGGGGGGGGGGGGGGGGGAGTTAAAATATTTGATAATTTGGAGGAATTATGAGTCTTTTTCTCTCTCCTGAAAAATTTACAATTTGTGACTGAAGCTGTTTCTGCACTCACCGATTCATTTACAATGTAATCGGCAAACCTTGATTTCTTCTCCATGGATTTTAATTCCTACTCCAAATTTTTCGTTTGTTTCCTTTACTGCTTCCTCAATATACAGATTGAACAACATTGGGGATAGGCTACAACCCTGTCTTGCTCCCTTCTCAACCACTGCTTCCCTTTCATGCCCCTTGACTCTTATAACTGCCATCTGGTCTCTGTACAAATTGTAAATAGCCTTTCGCTCCCTGTATTTTATCCCTGTCACATTCAGAATTTTAAAGAGAGTATTCCAGTCGACATTGTCAAAAGCTTTCTCTAAGTCTACAAATGCTAAAAACATAGGTTTGCCTTTCCTTAATCTATCTTCTAAGACACGTTGTAGGGTCAGTATTGCCTCGCATTTTCTAACATTTCTTCAGAATCCAAACAGATCTTCCCCAAGGTCGGCTTCTACCAGTTTTTCCATTTGTCGGTAAAGAATTCATGTTAGTATTTTGCAACTGTGACTTACTAAACTGATAGTTCAGTAATTTTCGCACCTGTGTTGCAAATTAAGTTGCTTTATGTACTTCCTCAGTAGCATATTCTGTGCTTGTACTGAGTCATATTATTCTTTCAGCTTCTTTTTGACTTCAAAGATCACAACTGTGATCATCATAAACAGGGGTATCAAAACAATAAAATTTCACCAGGAGACTTTAATAAAGTTTACTACACAAAAAACAAAAATTATATGGATCTCTTGTTAGTGTCTACAGACTTAATCAATGCTAGGAATTTATGAGGCTGATTTTAACTCGTTGGCCTTCTCTTTAATGTTCTGACCACCGTCGAAATGGCATCCGTGTTGAAGTTGGTTGCCACAAGGAGAGCTGTAACTCTTGTGCCAGTTACTCTATGTAATTTCAATTCGTTGCTTCCGAAGCACTGAGATCGACTATCCCCATGAACTATTATGCGAACAGGTAGCATCCACAGTCATTTGTCCTCAAAATAGTAATGGTAACAAAAATGTTATTAAAACAGTAAACACCTCCAACCCACTGGCCCTAAAGTAAATACTAACACAGCCCTCCACATTTCCTACCAAAATGTACAATCAATAAGAAATAAGCTCTTGGAAATCCATTTGTACTGTCTCAATCAACTAAAAAATGTATGTGTAATAAGCCTCTAAAAGTAAAAAAGTGATATGAATTGCTCCTTTAAGTTTAATGTAAGCAGCAATATTTTGATCCAAGTATCATCGCATCAGGGGACAGCTAAAAAACACCAAGTTAACTGCCTCCATCCTGTCTAGAACAGCATACTCTCATTATTGCGAAGTATAAATCTCTTCTGTTTGGAGTCACTCTTCCAGTCCTGTGCAACACTCATCCACACCTCAAAATAATTACCGCATTTCACAGACTATAAGAAGCTATGAATTATAAGACACACCTTAACTTCTAAGCAATTTTTAATAACTTTTTTTTTATCAATAGACTGCTAAGCCAGACTAAAAAAATTCTTCCTGTATAAAACTGAACTGGCCTTTAAAATCCCTGAAAATCATCATCTCAACTTTCTTTTTTTCTTCTTCTTCTTCTTCATTGTCCTTTTAATATATAAAAAACAGCCTTCACTGCCACCAAGAGTGTTACTTACGCTAGACCAAGACTGTTTTATCCCCTGACACACTTGTTTGATTGTAGGTTGTTTTAAAGCTCACTTCGGCACGAATTCATGTTGGGTCTCATTTATCTTCCATCACCCATTTGTTCCATTCCACTCTCATATACATTTTAAATGGTTTCGTCGCATCAGTGCACTGCTGCTGCCAGTTGAATCCAATGTTGCCAGATGGAGAGAGGTTCCACAGAATCGAATATATGGAGATTTTTAAGATTGGCGGGAATATTAGATCAAACACTGGAGACTCTCATATTAATTTCGAGTAACAAACGCACCTGAATTTTGGAGGCAATTTTTTGAAGAAAAAAGTGTGTCTCATAGTTCATAAAAAACGACACAAATTATATACAATATTAATACAAATCCATTTTTAAGTAGCCAGTAATTGTTAACGAATAGAGCTACCCATTTATTTTACACCATATTTTTACATAATTACCTATGAACTTAGTTTTACGCATTAACCTATCTTAGGAGGCCATGCACAGTATGTGGCATGTGGGGCATCAGCAAATGTGGCAATCGGTGATGATTGTGTCTATATTGTGAATACAGAGTAAATTAATCAAGACTTCGACTCAACGATTTACAATTATTGTTTTGATATTTATCTATTTTGTCTAGGTCACTTACTTGTATTTAAATTTCATACTCTATAATTTTTAGATCCATCCTGTTTTTATTTTATTTACTTAGCAGTCCCCCACCGCGATGTTACTTGGATCACAATATTATTACTAATATTAAACTTAAATGGACAATAGGTATTATTTCTTTACTTTTTAGAGGCTTTTTTTGTGTATTTTTCGGAAAAGACATATTATTTCTTTACTTTTTAGAGGTTTTTAAAGCTTTTTAAATATTATATTTTACTAGTAGACATAGTATGATTGACACTATCCCCACATTAGCACAAATACTTTCTGGGATGAAACCTGAGGTTGCGATGCTTTTTCACTTATATGATTTACGTGTATCTTTCTTATAATTCACATGCGTATATTCACTGACTATGTTATAGTGTGTATCAGTGGTACAGCAAATAATTGGTTCAAATCCTATCTCAGCAACCAAAAGCAAATGGTCGGTATAACAAGATCAATATCTACAAAAATTTATTCAAAAATAGCCCTTATAAGCTATGGAATCCCACAAGGCTCAGTATTGGGAGCTATCCTCTTCCCACTCTATCAGTGACCTTCCTCTAAGTCTTCTTAATACATCACCCCTGTGTTCTTTGTAGATGACACAAACTTGTTTCTCCAGGCAGAGTCAGCTCTGCAACTGAAGCTCGAAATTAATGACACAGCTGGAAGACTTCTCTCATGGACCTACTACAATAATTTACTTTTAAACACAAACAAGACGCTCATATGCCCTTCCACCCATCCCAAAATGATTCTGACTATATGGACCTCCATGCAGATTGATGGCAAACAAATTGAACTAGTAACAGAAACAAAGTTTATAGGAGTCTGGACTGACAGTTCACTCCAGTGAGACCATCACGAGGCAAAACTGTAAAACAAGCTTGGTAGACTTTGGTATGCTTTCAGAATTCTCACGCTACCAGTGATACAAAAAAAAAATTGCTATTATGGGCTTGTGGACTCAATAATAGCATATGGCATCACTCTTTAGATAGTTACTCAAAGAAAAATTTCCATCAGGTAAAAAGTAATAATAAATAATAACAGAGCTAATAATTGATAAGAGTCAAACAACGGTGTTAACGCAGAATTACCTGCCAACATTCCGGAAAGCATTCTGTCTTTCAAAGCTGGCTTTTCCTTGTCTAGGTGAATAAAAACCTCTTTTCCCAGGGCTGTAGAAAAGCGGCGCATTGTCTTCACTCTCCTCTGCTGCCTCTTCTGCATCTGCATTTCGCGAAGTTCCACTAGAAGGCTTCTTTCCACGCTCAGAAAGGCTGAAGACATCTAAATCTAGAAAGTTCAATAAGAAAAACCCAGTTAGAATGATACTAACAAACAATGTTATAAAAGATACACAGCTGTTAAGTGTAAATGGCTCGAGAGATATGTAGTAAAAGTAAAATTGTATTTAATACAATCGTGTGTGTGTGTGTGTGTGTGTGTGTGTGTGTGTGTGTGTGTGTGTGTGTGTGCGCGCGCGCACGCGCGTGAGTGCTGCTGTAATCTATTACATTATTTCTGTCCTCCTGAAGATACATGTTGCACTGATTTAAGAGTACAGTATGGTGCCAACATGAGACTGTTGATGTAGGAGTCAAATTTCATGACACAATTACATCTTACAAATATGAAGTTCATAGCAAACACTGCTAATAAAATTTGAATTATGCTGTATTTCTTTCCAACTATTTGAAACAATGGCTATTTCTATGGACAACAGATTTCTGCCGTTTACTTCAATCTTTTTTTATAATCTGGATGCTGTAAATGGGCTGAAATGAAGCAGGATGTGTTACTCCCTCATTCACAGCACTTCTCTATATTCTCAGCCACTAGGCAGAAAAAGAAAAAAATGAAAATTATGTCTTTTGTGACTGTGTAGATCTGTAGATAATGGCCATCATCTTGTTATGAAAAGAAACAAAACCAAAGGAATATTGCAAATCACAAGGACGGTATTAAAGGAAAACTGAGGCTTTAAATTATCAACTAATGTTACCAGTGTAGTTTTCTTTACAAATTCCTATAAGTTTTCTAAAAGCACATGAGTTGATACTGTTGAAACGCGAGTTAAATACAAGAGGAAGTAAAAATACATATAAAGAAGATGCAATATACTGATAAGATTTTATACACTGGCCTTACACACACACACACACACACACACACACACACACACACACACACACACACACACACACCTTCCTGTTTCGTTTGAAATTCAAATTCTTCTATAAACTTTGTTTCTGTTACTACTTTGATTGCAGAGCTGAGTCTATCTGGAAAAAGAGGCTTGTGTCATCTGCAAACAACGGAACAGAAGTATTTGGGAGACTTTGTTCAAATGGCTCTGAGCACTATGTGACTGAACATCTGAGGTCATCAGTCCCCTATAACTTAAAACTACTTAAACCTAACTAACCTAAGGACATCACACTCATCCATGCACGAGGCAGGATTCGAAGCTGTGTCATGCGTTTCTGAACTGAAGTGCCTAGAATCGCATGGCCACTGCCTAGAACAGCACGGCCACCACGGCCGGCATTCGGGAGACTTGGAGGAAGGTCACTGATAAAGAGTAGGAAGAGGAGAGGGCCCAATACCAAGCCTTGTGGGACTCCGCAGCTTATCAGAGCTTTGACAGAACAAATTTTTGTAGATACAGGTCTTGTGATATCGACCATTTGACACTGTCACTTATATTTTGACCACTTCTACAATCAAGGTAATGTAGAAATTTGCTAGGCATTCTATTTTAATATGTTATGCTGTGTGTGTGTGTGTGTGTGTGTGTGTTTCCATTGTGTTACTTCTTCATCATGTGGAAGCAGATACTGAATGAAATCATTAGTCCTGTATGGGCCATGAACTGTATGGTATTACACCTGCCAAAGTTCTTAAGAAGATGTCCTTCAAGATGCCACAAAGTTGCTTCCTCCAATTTTTGATAACATTTTTGTAATTTATTTCCTTTCAATGTTCACTGTTTGAAGATACAATGTTCAGATGTTACTCAGCTGTTGATCAAATTGTTATACTGTGAAATTATATTAATATATCAAGATATCAATTTTTTATGTTGACTGTAGAGTTTATACTGCAGTGATGACAAAAATTCCCCTTCACTTTTTTCAGATTTCGCTATCTTCTGAAGGACACTGGTTTCTTAATAAAAATAATGACAGACACACATTCACAGTCACCTGGCAATAGTGAACTCCAGAGAGAACAATCTGAGCAATAATATTCACAATGAAGCCCATGCTGTACTCATACATCATTCAATATGTTGTGAATTCCAAGTATGGCACAGCTACTGTATTTTTCTTTTATTTTATTCTGGGCAAAAGAATTATTTACATTACAAAGTAAACAGTCTACAGAGATGTTAGTAACTGTTCATGAATAGATTCTAGAACACTGAAAACCAAGCAATAGGTTAATTTCACATTTTTAACAACAAAAGTATCCTATTGTATACTTAGCATTAGACTTTGACAACATGTATGGAACAGTTTCTAAAGCAGACACTAATGCTATTCTGATCTCTGTTTACTGGAAGCATGATATTGCTTACCGAGAAGTGCCTCTGAAGCAAGTTGTTCCTGGCTGTGACTTTGTATCAAGTCAACTGCTTCTTCCACTTTGTGCCGAAGTGCTTCTTCGGAAGCAAGAAGCATGAGAAGTTGGGCCGGAGTAAGTTCAAGTAGCATGCCTGTAATCTTTCCAGCAAATGATGGCCTCAAGGCATGCACTTTTGGATACAGTCTCTCACCAAGCTGCTGCTGATGGTGTGTTAGATGGTCATTGCCCCCACTTGCACCTTCTGCTCCCGGTGCAGAAAATGGACGAGCATCATACGACAGAGAACGTCGCGACTCACGACAGCGTAGTGAAGATCGAGGAGCCTGAAAAAATACCCACACGTTTCAGTATGTCTTCACAACTTCACAATAACATAAGAATCCATGTAAATGTTTTCCAATCAAAAGGAGTTACCATAACCAATATTTTACCTCTGGGATAATAAAGTTTTAGAATGTGCAAAGAAAGGCTGAATATGTCTAATTCGTCCTTTGAACACCACCACTTTCCTCCTCCAATCAACAGCTACAGTAATTTTCCTATACAGTGGCGGGAGCAAGAAATTTAACGGGCTAGAACACAACTCTTCAGTTGCGCCTGGTGTTACCAGTTGATAGAACAGTCCACAGGTATACTGCCATATCAAGTTTCCGGTGGCCACAATATTTCGGTGACACATTGTTAGGTGTGCTGCAAACCTGACCTCCTGGGGGTGCACTGTCAACTTAGAAACACCCCCTCCCCCTCGCCCCATTTTGTGTTGTTTAATATGCGATCAATGCCCCTAAATATTCAAAACAGATTAAAATGCTAACACAAATCAGAAACATGCATAATGACAAAATAAATGTTTTGAAAATCGGATGCATAAAAAAAATTAAAAAATTCCCATTACTTTTTGACCACGCCTTGCATGCCTTTCCACTGACCTCCAGCCTTCCAATGTAACAGTCAATGTTTTGGAAGATGGTGGAAAGAGAAGCTTCCAGTCTTTTAATTACACTACAGATAAAGTGGACTCGTGCGCGTCCCTGAGAAATGAGAGAGAACTGCTCTTGTTCTCTGTATACATAAACGATCTGGCGGACAGGGTGAGCAGCAATCTAGACTGTTTTCTGATGGTGCTGTAATGTATGGGAAAGTACCGTCAATGACTGTAGGAGGATACAGGATGACTTTAAATTTCTATTTGGTGTGATGAATGACAGCCTGCTCTGCATATAGAAAAATGTAGGTTAATGTAGATGTTAGAATACAGTATTAGTGGTTGACACGGTCATGTTAATTAGTTAGCTAGACATAACACTGCAGATTAACATGAAATGGAATGGGTGCGTAATGTCAGTAATATGGAAGGCGAAAAGCCAACTTTGGTTTATTGGGAGAATTCTAGGAAAGTGTAGCTCTTCAGTAATAGAGACCACATATAGAATACTTGTATGGAAATCCTTGGACAGAAGATGGCAATCTTTTTTGGCAAAACTACTAAGAAAGTTTAGAGAACTGGCATTCACAGCTGACTGAAGAATGATCCTACAGCCAATAATTTATACCTTGTGCAATAACTGCAACGGCAAGAGAAATTAGGCATCTTGTGGAGTAATACAGACAGTTATTTTTCCCTTGTTCCTTTTTCAAGAGGAATGGGAAAGGGAATGGCTAGTGATGGCATGAACTGTAGGGTGGCTTGTGAAATATGTATATAGATGAAGATATGCTGGAGATGAGGGTACGATTACGGAATGATGGAAAAACTAACAACCCACAACACAGTCGTGAATCTTTCCTCCAAATTCCTTTCCAAAGGCCTTACTTTTTGCCCCACTCCCAAATTCAATCATTCAGAACTTGTGACAGACTTTCTCTGCTTCTCCTGCTCCCTACAGCGTAAACACTTTTTTGCCACCAGCTTGATCAATCACTCTCAACCAAAGACCAATACTGAACCTTGCCTAGCTCTGTTCACTCCTCTATCCAACCGTAATCCACCCCACTACCACCAAACCACCCCTCTGTTAACTTTCCAGAATTTCGTAACCTCGAACCTTGCCTCATTATCATTCCCCAAATCCCTCAACATGCAAACTAACCTTACATCCGCAGAAAGAACTGCAGTCCACCATCTAAAAACTGATCTCAGCCTCATGATCCTACCTGCAGACAAATGCTCCACCGTTGTTTTAAACTGCAAGGATTACCTGGTGGAAGGACTCCATCAACTGTCAGATATTTCCACCTACAAACCTTGCCACACTGACCCCATTCCAGTAACCCAGCAGGATGTCCAGTCACAACTCAAATCCTTAGGCCCATCCCAGAACATCTCCCCAGGATCCATCTCTCTAATTACCTATCTCATAAAAGGTTCAAGATATCGAAACTACGAATTTTGGAAATGACAGTATGCAGAAAGGACTATTTTATCATATGATTAACACTAGACATGTTTTTGTAAATGCGTGAGCAGAGTGAAAACAAGACTACCTATAACTTACAACACGAGGTTTTGTCCAAATTTTCATAGCCAAACAAAGGGAGAGAAACAGGTACACGGGGTATCAAAGTGACCAGATTGAGGTCTAGTTTGGCATGAAAATATTTAACTGCTTGAAAGTAATCAGGGTGATGAATGAAAACTTAATTAATAAGCTGAAGAAAAATTGAAATATTACACAAAAGGCTGCTGTAAATGAAGTGTCAAAAATGTCATCTGTTCAAGACCTAGCTATTTTGCACATAAAAAGATACATTGGTGTGGTATTTAAATGTAAAAAAGGCTTCCTTTGATTCAAGTACGTTAGGAAGGCAAACGAGGAGTCAGTAAGATAATGCTTTCTGAATAAAACTTGAAATTCAAAACTGGAAGAAATCAGTCTAATATTTTATGAAATGATTTTTGTGTAAGAGAAATAAGTAGATCAGAGAAACATTCTATGTGCCTTTGAATGATGCTCGAAATCATGATCAGAAAATGAGGTAAACCAAATGTTTACCCAATATTTTTTATTTTGCACTTTTAGACAAATCATTACACAAAACGTTTGACCTTCTTTTCAAAAAATTTGTAATCTTTACTTTTACAGACTATTTAGAGTAATTGAAATGCTTGGTCTCAACACTGACTGCTGATGAATTACGTTCGCAACATCAAATATCTGTAAACTTTCATGGTTCGTTGTAATTTATTAGGAATTAAATGTGAGTGATATACTGGGATTGGTGTGAAGAGCAAGTTCTTTGGCAAGACCTTGCAAATATACTTAGCAATGCAGTGTAAACAGTATACATAAAAACTTAGTTGACAGAATTGTAACTGAGTCAGTAAAAATATAACAACGACTGGGAATAGAACCTAGGACCTTTTCCTCACATTTAGTTGTGAACTGTATATGCTACCCCTACACCACAGCCACTCATTGTTCAAGGGTATCAATCTGTGTGCTTCTTGCATTCTTGGCTGTTAAAAGTTCTTGAGCATGTAAAACAACATTTGCATTTAATTTATTGATGATTATATATATAAAAAACAAAGATGCTGTAACTTACCAAATGAGAAAGTGATGGTATGTTGATACACACAATAAAAAACACACAAACACACACACAAATTTCAAGCTTTCGCAACCCAAGGTTGCTTCATCAGGAAAGAGGGAAGGAGAGGGCAAGACAAAAGGATGTGGGTTTTAAGGGAGAGGGTAAGGAGTGGTTCCAATCCCAGGAGCGGAAAGACTTACAAGATGATTATAGATGAGATAGTCGAATGCTCCTCTGCTCATTCATGTGTACTCGAGGAACTTAACCGGTGATCTTCGTAGTTGACGATACTTATGTAATTCTCCATGCAGATTCCTCCCTTTGTAAATCATCCCTTTTCACTTTGTTTTCTTAAGTAAACCTAATTCTACAGCTTTAATCTCCAGCTACAGTATTCTACAGGTTAGGGATGCTGTTTTATAGAAACAGCTGGGTGGCTATAAACAGCCATCTTGTAGCGCGACATGGTCGCTCGTACGCAGGACACCCAAGGTTTTTGCCCGATGTTGCTGCTTCGGAGTGTCACATATCCAGAAGTCGCTCACTTTTGTTGCTTACATACGACACGGACTAAGACAGAACTGTGTTGGGGAAGAGTAGAATGGATGGAGAGTAACACATTTCATGTGCCACATGTGTGCCCTGGTACCACTCACGCCTAACAGTTTCAAATTTTGGAGATGGAGATCAAACAACACAGGGGAAGGGGGGTGGGGGCGAAAATTAGGAGGAAAAGCAGCTCAACGAAAACAGCAAGACAGAGCAAAGTCATGAAGATGGCTGGTCCGACATAAAGAAGAACACCAAGAGAAGGAAATAAAGTAGCAAAGGGAACATAAGGACAGGAAAAGAGAAGGTAAAGCAGCTTGGAAAAGAATAAAGGCTGCAGAGGCTCAGGGATGCATGTGCACCACACACATACCACAAAAGAGCTATGGGCCTGCTGGAGGGACAAATTTTGAGATCTCAATGGTAAGTAAAGACATAAATTGGCAAAAAAATGTAAGGACTTACATTTTTTTCTCACATGTTTAGAACTACGGAAGTACTAACATCAACATTTTTTGCAATGAACTGTTTTTAGATTGATAAACCAAGCCATACCGTATATATGTTTCATTACGACCACTGATATTATTTTATTTCAACAAAACGAAACACACTTCATGACAAAAATACGCATTTCATTGGAGTTGCAAGACAGATTTAAAATATCTTCACTGGTTTCAAAAATAACATCAGAAAAAGGAGGCCCCTTGAAAGACGTGTATAAGGCAGGGAAGAGTTGTGTAAACCAACACTATAAGTGGCTGTAAATAAAACACTGGTTCTACTTTGTTTGTTATTGTCGGTTATTACCCACTGTGTAATGTCTACTATTTTAGAGGTATTGTGTGGTTTTTCTTTCAAGAAATATACGTGAGTATATAGCGTACAAAATACCAGTGAATGCCACAATTTTCTTCCTCTTAGCATCCATATTTTCTAATACATAAACTACTTTCGAAGTGCCAAAAATGTAATAGAATAAATAAAATGTCTATAAAATGCGGCACTGTAAAACGTGCTTGTGGTGAGATTGTCACAATTCCTGAAATCCATTGCCCATATCCCCTGGCCTGCTGAGTAGCACTGCAGTCCTGAGCCCATGGATAAACCACGAAAATCTGCTGCATGACGACACACATGGACAGACCTTGCCTGCAGGCATATCAGTGAGACTGGATCTGATGGGCAGGGCTTTCACATTAGTGGAAAATGATGGGCTTCAGATTGGCAGGTCCGATCCGTTAGAGATACCCGCAGAAATGGCCTGTGGTTTTGGCCAGTCATGGATGTCCACCCATGTGCCCAGCTATTTACACGTCACAGACACCATGTTGACACATAGAAAAGACAATCACACTCTCACAACTAATTTTTTTGTCATAGCCTTTGTCAGAAAATGAGAGCATGCACACATTCACTAATATACAACTCATGTACACATGACCACTGTCTCCGGTCACTGTGTCAACAATCTTTGAGAATCAGGTCCACACAAAGCACTCCTCACACCTCCCTTTCTCTTGTTGACAGCTGCTAGTCTAGCAGCAAGAAGTGGTAGCAGCACTGACTGCATGCTGAGGGGAGTGGTACAAAAGGAAGAAGCAGTACGAAAGAGGGAGTACGGAAGCAGCTCATGTACTCGGCTGTGCCCAGCCAGCAACGATGCATGACATCTCAGTAAACAAATCAATTTGTCTACTGAGAGTAGACAAAAACGAGATTTTTCCACTGAACACCCCCACCCCCCCCCCCCCCCCCCCCCCAATTTCCCTGACATGTTTGAAACTTCCTGATATTCCCCACTTTCCACAACTCGTGGCAACCCCATGGAAAAGGAACAACAGATTTAATCCTCATTTTCCACCAGCTTATGGAAAAACATTGCGAGAAGAATCAGGAATTGCATGTGGTCTTCGTAGATCTTGGGAAGCATATGATAGTGCTACGGCAAGAAAAAATGTACGAGAAAGAAGTTACTGTCAGAGCAGTATGTAAATTTTGCATAAGAAACGTACAAAAATGAAATAAGAAGGACAATAAGCAATGCAGGCATGATAGATGGATTTCAGTTCGAATTGGCTTTCATCAGGGATCAGGTCTTAGTCCCTACATCTTTGTCCTGTCAAAGGGAATTCGAGAGCAAGCCCACTGGTACATGTTATTTGTAGACGATATCGTTTCGTGCAGCACCAACAAAAAAAAAATGGTGTGGAGCACAAACTGGAGGACTGGCAGCAAGCAGTGGAGGACAGAGGGCTTAAATCGGTTGAAGGAGAATGGGAGTATACATGCCCAAGAAATGAGGAAAGTGACACAGTCACAATGAATTAGAGGAGTAAAGAGGGTACAGTACTTCAAATACACTTTGTGTTTATCAATCTGTACACCTATTTTTACAATGTATAATGAAAACATAGTAATAAAAGCTGCACTTCAGCTCCTCTAACCTTCATGACTACAAGCATAATTTTTTACTGTCATAAGACTTACTGGTATCCTTGGATCAAGGCTCCCATGTACCCTACTTGCTTGTTTTATTTTGTTTCCAGAATTGAATTTTTTCCATTCCTGATTTTTTTTGGAACCCAGGTGTTTTGGTTTATTAGTGTCTTTTGGCCAGTGCATGACTTTTTATGATTACTGCATTTTCATTTTTTTAATACTGATAAATTATGATTCACTTCTGAAACGAACATAGTGGCAAACAAATTATGAGCTGAAAGCTTACCTGTGAATGTCTTCTAACAGCATCTCGATCACGAGATCTCATGCGCTGAAGAACATTGTACTGTGCATATTTTGTGCCAACTTGAACAGACTCTAGGTTTGGCAATTTCTCATTTGCTAGCAGTGCCTGTAACAAATACCATACAAATGATTTAAGACAGTGACATACTAACAGGGTAAGGTAATGAGCAGAGAACAATACAAAAGCAATACCTAAGATGGAATAACTAAAAGATAAAATTATTTTGTAAAGATGTATGACAGGAAAACATATCTCCATGCGATGGGCAAATGTAGGAGAGATGATACTGGACTAACCACTTAATTCAGTCCAGGAACACTGTTCGTATGCAAAATTAATTCATGCATATAAATCCTGTATTCTGACCAAAGGGACGTTATAGCATTCCTTGAAAACTAACAGTCCCTATTACTTTAGAGGTACTACAGGAAGATATTGTAAATCTACCATACTGTAGTATACTTTTAACTGTTTCTGCAGTCGACTTTTCGGCACTAGCTTGCAGAATTCAGCACAATGGCAGATCAACTCACTTTGCCACTGCAACAATAACATTTGTATCAGCAGCTCAGAGAGCTTCCCAGTAAGAACTGGGAAAACTACACACGTAACAATGGCATGACAAAGTCTTACCAAGTAATACCGAAAAAACTGTATGACAGCTGAATACAAGATGACTCCAAATATAAGACGACCCACCACTGTTCAACAAATGGATTAAAGAAAAGCATGTATACCTGTACACATGCTTACAAATTGTTTCTTAATACAAGTAACTGAAGGAGACGACAAAACAACTGGTATACAGAAAATAATATCAGATAAAGACATCTGTAGGTCACTGGAATTGTTGAGAGAATCTGTAATGACACTGCCACTATCATGGTTGTCTTGCATTTCTTTCCCTAGTACATCATGTTCACTTTTATCTTATGTATTTGTTACAAAGCACTTCTTAAAGCCATTCACAGCTGGTGTACTGAATACATGTGTTCAAGTATGCTGGATCTGTTTCGCAATTGCGATTAGAGATACTCATGGCTTCATCAACTTCCCGGTAGTGGTCAGAGCTTGACCACCTTCAAGTAACCAATTGCTGGACTACTTGAAAGCATCAAGGAACAACAATCCTTGATTCTTTACTAGATGATGTGGCCTCCAGCTCTAGACTGTACAGAGCCAATCCATAACCAGCTTATAGATCATCCATCTTTTTCTATTGCAATGAAATATGACACAACATGCCAGCTTTTCATTTGGCATAGTTTTACAATTCAGGGTGATGTAGGGTTGCATCTTTGTTCCATTGGCAAGCACACACGTCATCACGGTGACCTGCATTTTCTCAATGCCCTTAGTATGAACCGATACACTTTTGTCAACTTTCTCTTCAAGAGCTGTACTGGATGGCATGTCAAAGTCAACAGGAGTCCCATCAGCATTTACAATTTTCCTTAAGAGATAAACACATTCCTTTCTCAGTCTAATAACATGTCGGAGATAAACAACTAAACCCTCCACGTACAATGCTGGAAGATGCTGAGCAAGAGATGTTCATTATCACAGCAAAAGTCCACTGTGTCACATTGTCCTTGTCCAATTTAAAGCCAGCTCTAAGTGGTGTACAGTATGTTCCTGTGCCAATTCATATGCTTTATTTCATATGAAACTGTAGGAAATTGTAATTCTTTACTCATGTTTCTCACACATAAATGCCACAAGTGCCTGTTTAGTATGTAGGGCTGACCCCTGCGTATTTCGGCCACTGTTTCACCTAGGTTGGGTTGGGTTGATTTGGGGGAGGAGACCAAACTGCGAGGTCATAGGTTTCATCGGATTCGGGAAGTATGAGAAAGCACACCAGCATTTCCCTGAAGCAATTTACAGAAATCACAGAAAACCTAAATCAGGACGGCCAGAGACAGGACTGAACAGTCATTTCACCTAAGAGGTTACTTGTAAGCAGAAGAGGCAAGGTACTGCGTACAGCGAAGCAATCAGCAGTCGCCACAACGTCTGGGGATGCAAGTGTTGACACTAAAGTTGCAGCACACAGCACTGCAGTCACGGGCACTAATTTACATCTGCATGGCCACATGTTCACGTGATACCATGCTTGTATCCTTCTGCAGTGGTGTATTGAACTTGATGATCTGCCATAGAGAACCAGTTACATCCCGAGCTCCAAGCACCCAACAGCTGCCCGAAGTCTCTGCTCTGGACAGTGCCTGCTCCTGCCACTTTGCTGCCCACCAAGATGCTGTGCCACCTCCAACCTGAGTCATATCTGATGTGCACTTAAACTAGCAACTCCAAGGGCACTGCTTCGCATTATTTATTGTGACTGCCACACATGGTTGTTGCCTTGTGTGACAAGTGTCGGTAACAATAGACTGGCTATGATCTCTCACCCTCATAGGACCGTGTCATCACTACACCTGCTGCTCATCATGAGACTGCCTACGAGTTAACAGCATAGTGGGACTGTGTCAATTATAATCTTCCCAGCTCCTCAAGTTTCATAGACACACTTCTTCAGAGTCTCACTCCTCTGGAAGAGGAATACTATGAGACGATGACGCTACTCGTCTGACAACCCATTAAGACTTCATATAAGAGATGGGATTGCTTCATTAAATCCTTATGTCTTCCCCATGCCAATCTCTTTGATGATTTCATCTGTGTACACTAAACATATCTGGGAAGGTGGTATTACCATCAATGTTGTACAACTGTCTCCACTCTGATGGTTGATCAGTGGACACTTTCTCAGTTTGTATTTCGATGTAAAACCTTTTGGTTGTTAATCTATCATTACAACTCAGTGCACTACTTCAGCTTTCTTTACACAACAGGCAAGCAATTTTTTCTGTAGCAAAGTATCATTGCGATTTGCAATACAATGACTAGTACACTTCTTTCTGTTAATAAATCGCTCACCTCCCTCTCCCCCAAGAACTTTAGAATTATGAAAATCTTTCAGAATTCAATAACATTTTTAGAAACGTCAACTTCTGTGACAATTACCAATTTTCGGTACAAGTCATTAACCTGCTTCCTGCTGCAAATGGCACAGACAACATTGTACTAAGAGTACATAATTGGCATACACCAATAATGCTCTCACTAAGTTTGTTTTGACTTGCATATGTGGGCAGTGAAACTTGCAGCACAGCTGAAACTTTATGGTGTATACTGTGAGTATTGTGTTAGACTGAATAATTTATGTACACTCCTGGAAATTGAAATAAGAACACCATAAATTCATTGTCCCAGGAAGGGGAAACTTTATTGACACATTCCTGGGGTCAGATACATCACATGATCACACTGACAGAACCACAGGCACATAGACACAGGCAACAAAGCATGCACAATGTCGGCACTAGTACAGTGTATATCCACCTTTCGCAGCAATGCAGGCTCCTATTCTCCCATGGAGACGATCATAGAGATGCTGGATGTAGTCCTGTGGAACGGCTTGCCATGCCATTTCCACCTGGCGCCTCAGTTGGACCAGCGTTCGTGCTGGACGTGCAGACCGCGTAAGACGACACTTCATCCAGTCCCAAACATGCTCAATGGGGGACAGATTCGGAGATCTTGCTGGCCAGGGAAGTTGACTTACACCTTCTAGAGCACGTAGGGTGGCACGGGATACATGCGGACGTGCATTGTCCTGTTGGAACAGCAAGTTCCCTTGCCGGTCTAGGAATGGTAGAACGATGGGTTCGATGACGGTTTGGATGTACCGTGCACTATTCAGTGTTCCCTCGACGATCACCAGAGGTGTACGGCCAGTGTAGGAGATCGCTCCCCACACCATGATGCCGGGTGTTGGCCCTGTGTGCCTCGGTCGTATGCAGTCCTGATTGTGGCGCTCACCTGCACGGCGCTAAACACGCATACGACCATCATTGGCACCACGGCAGAAGCGACTCTCATCGCTGAAGACGACACGTCTCCATTCGTCCCTCCATTCACGCCTGTCGCGACACCACTGGAGGCGGGCTGCAAGATGTTGGGGCGTGAGCGGAAGACGGCCTAACGGTGTGCGGGACCGTAGCCCAGCTTCATGGAGACGGTTGCAAATGGTCCTCGCCGATACCCCAGGAGCAACAGTGTCCCTAATTTGCTGGGAAGTGGCGGTGCGGTCCCCTACGGCACTGCGTAGGATCCTACGGTCTTGGCGTGCATCCACGCGTCGCTGCGGTCCGGTCCCAGGTCGACGGGCACGTGCACCTTCCGCCGACCACTGGCGACAACATCGATGTACTGTGGAGACCTCACGCCCCACGAATTGAGCAATTCGGCGGTACGTCCACCCGGCCTCCCACATGCCCACTGTACGCCCTCGCTCAAAGTCCGTCAACTGCACATACGGTTCACGTCCACACTGTCGCGGCATGCTACCAGTGTTAAAGACTGCGATGGAGCTCTGTATGCCACGGCAAACTGGCTGACACTGACGGCGGCGGTGCACAAATGCTGCGCAGCTAGCGCTATTCGACGGCCAACACCGCGGTTCCTGGTGTGTCCGCTGTGCCGTGCGTGTGATCATTGCTTGTACAGCCCTCTCGCAGTGTCCGGAGAAAGTATGGTTTGTCTGACACACCGGTGTCAATGTGTTCTTTTTTCCATTTCCAGGAGTGTATATTACCATTCAACAAAGTAGTCACTGATAAAACGTAAGAATTGATGCAAAGGAAACTGCCCACATCTTTTTCTCCCAAAACCTGTTACAATAAAAGCTACAGCAATAGCAGGCACAGTTTGAGTTGTGAGTGTACTTTTTCACGATATTTTCTATATGCAATTGCATGCACTAGCATTTATTGCCAGTTTTTAATACTGACATCATCAAATTTCGTAAGACAGCCAGCGTAGATCAAAGGCACATTTTGAGAGAAGATATTTCTCCCTGGGTACAAATATCACCATATTAATACCCATAAATCATCTTTCTTAGTGTAATTATGATGTATTTTTGTACTCTATGACTACATATGTCTTATGTACTTCAAAATCATATTTTATTGTCAGCTCAGCTTATTAGCACTTTGTGCCTTTGCATAGTGTCCTGGAGGTCATTTTTCATTCCAAAAGAAGCTTAGTAATTTGTCCCAAGATAATCCCCATTTTAAGAAAATTGTTGTGGGTCTGTAGCTGCTATTCCAAATTTATAAGAAAGTAACTAATGGAGTACCATGTCAAACAGAAATACATCTTAATGGAACACATAACAGGAATTGAAATAAAGCATTACATATGATTACAAAAATATTTTAGGTACCTCAGTGTCACAGTATACGTTGTGAAGTTTAAAAAATTGTGTCTTTCTTAATGTAACATACCTCTGCAATCGCCGTATAAAAGCTGCGTGCAACACCTGACCCTTCACCAGGTTCATCCTTAAATGTGACTTTCACTCTATTAACTGCAAGTGGTGGCTGAGAGCTGGATGCCCTCCGGTGGTAATTGTTGTACTGCGTGTTCAGCTCTTTCAGTGTTTGTATTATCAACTGTGTTCTATCACGCTCAATCTAAAACAAAAACGAGTTGAAAATACATTTTCAGTGTGGGAAATAAACAGGTAGCAAGATTGATTATGTCTGTACTATTAATTAATACTCCCAAATATAACATGACATTTTTAAGCAAGGAAGGTCAAATATACATAATATTTTTAAATATATGATTATTAATTAAGTGAATAAGCTAACACCAATACCTTTCCAAGAGTAAGATCTCTCTGCTGAGAATTCCTCAGTTTCTCCATTTCACGACGAAATTTCGCTTCCTTTACTGGGAATCCACCTAGCTCTGACACTACAGAACCTGGTTCAAGCCCTACATCCTCCATAAAGACACGACCAAAGAGATCGAGTGACAATTTCCAGCGTCCGAGCAGCAAATCATGTGACACAGACTGACCAATTGTTGGCTGTGGCCTGAAACGTATGTAAGAGACAAAGATAAGACAATCTCCAATCACAGTTTGAATACCAACAAAAATTCACTTTCTCCAAAACATGTTAAAATTTTGTTAAGAAATAACTGTTGTTGTTGTTGTTGTTTTTGTTGTGTTCTTCAGTCCATAGGCAGGTTTGGTACAGCTCTCTATGCTACCCTATCCTGTGCAAGTTTCATCATCTCGCAGTACATAATGCAACCTACATCCTTCTGATTCTGGTTAGTGTATTCATCCCTTGGTCTCCCTCTGCAATTTTTATCCTCCACACTGCCCTCAAACACCAAATTGGTGATCCCTTGATGCCTCAGAACATGTCCTACCAAATGATCCATTCTTCTTGTCAAGTTGTGCCACAATTTCCTCTTCTCCCCAATTCTATTCAGTATCTTCTCATTAGTTATGTGATCTACCCACCTAGTCTTCAGCGTTCTTCTGCAACACCACATTTCAAAAACTTCTATCCTCTTCTTGTCTAAAATATTTATTGTCCATGTTTCACTTCCATATATGGCTATACTCCATACAAATACTTTCAGAAACTACTTAAATCTATACTCGATGTTAAAAAATTTCTGTTCTTCATAAACGCTTTTCTTGCCATTGCCAGTCTACATTTTATATCCCCTTTACTGCAACCATAATCAGTTATTTTGCTCCCCAAATAGCAAAACTCATTTACTACTAAAAGTGTCTCATTTCCTGATTTAATTCCCTCAGCATCACCTGATTTAATTCGACTACATTCCATTATCCTAGTTTTGGTTTTGCTTATGTTCATCTTTTATCCTCCTTTTTAAGACATTGTCCATTCAAGTGCTCTTCCAGGTCCTTTGCTGTCTCTGACAGAATTACAATGTCATCGGCAAACTTCAAATTTTTTTTTTACTTCTTCTCCATGGATTTTAATTCCTACTCCAAATTAATATTCTGTTTCCTTTACTGATTGCTCAATATACAGTTTGAATAACACCGGGGATAGGCTACAACCCTGTCCCACTCCCTTCCCAACCACTGCTTCCCTTTCGTGTCCCTCGATGCTTATGACTGCCATCTGGTTTCTGTACAAATTGTAAATAGCCTTACACTCCCTGTATTTAACCCCTGCCACCTACTGAATTTGAAAGAGAGTATTCCAGTCTACATTGTCACAAACTCTAAGTCTACAAATGCTAGAAATGTAGGTTTTCCTTTCCTTAATCTATTTTCTAAGATAAGTCGTAGGGTCAGTATTGCCTCACGTGTTCCAACATTTCTATGGAATCCAAACTGATCTTCCCTGAAGTCGGCTTCTACCAGTTCTTTCATTCATCTTTATTGAAGAATTTGTGTTAGTATTTTGCAGCCGTGACTTATTAAACTGATAGTTCGATAATTTTCACATCTGTCAACACCTACTTTTTTTGGGATTGGAATTATTCTATTCTTCTGAAGTCTGAGGGACTTTCGCCTGTCTCATACATCCTGCTCACCAGATGGCAGAGTTTTGTCAGGGCTGGCTCTCCCAAGGTTATCAGTAGTTCTAATGGAATGTTGTCTACTCCCGAGGCCTTGTTTCGACTTAGGTCTTTCAGTACTCTGTCAAACTCTTCACGCAGTACCATATCTCCCATTTAATCTTCATCTACGTCCTCTTCCATTTCCATAACATTGTCCTCAAGCACATTACCTTTGTATAGACCCTTTGTACACTCCTACCACTTTTCTGCTTCCCCTTCCTTGCTTAACCTGATTTCCATCTGAGCTCTTGATGCTCATACAAGCGGTTCTCCTTTCTCCAAAGGTCTCTTTAATTTTCCTGTAGGCAGCATCTATTTTGCCCCAAGTGATATATGCGTCTACATCCTTACATTTGTCCTCTCACCATCCCTGATTAGCCATTTTGCACTTCCTGTCGACCTAATTTTTGTAACGTTTGCATTCCCCTTTTGCCTGCTTCATTTACTGCATTTTTATGTTTTTTCCTTCCATCAATTAAATTCAATATTTCTTCTGTTACCCAAGGATTTCTACTAGCCCTTGTCTTTTTACCTGCTTGATCTTCTGTTGCCTTCACTATTTTAACTCTCAAAGCTACCCATCCTCCTCCTACTGTATTTCTTTCCCCCAATTGTCAATTGTTCCCTAATGCTCTCCCTGAAACTCTCTACAACCTCTTGTTCTTTCAGTTTATCCAGGTCCCATCTTCTTAAATTCCGAAATGTTTCAGTTTTAATCTACAGATACCAATAAGTTGAGGTCAGAGTCCACGTCTGACCCTGGAAATGTCTTAAAATTTAAAACCTGGTTCCTAAATCTCTGTCTTATCATTATGTAATCTATCTGAAACCTTCCAGTATCTCCTGGCCTCCTCCAAGTATACAACATTCTTACACAATTTCTGAACCAAGTGTTAGCTATGATTAAGTTATGCTCTGTGCCAAATTCTACCAGGCAGCTTCCTCTTTTATTCTTTTCCCCCATTCCATATTCACCTACTACTTTTCCTTCTCTTCCTTTTCCTACTATCAAATACCATTCACACATGACTATTAAATTTTGATCTCCCTTCACTATGTGAATAATTTCTTTTATCTCATCATCATACATTTCATCAATCTTTTCGTCATCTGCAGAGCTAGTTGGCATATAAACTTTTACTGCTGTGGTAGACGTGGGCTTCGTGTCTATCTTGGCTACAATCATGTGTTCACTATGCTGTTCGTAGTAGCTTACCCACACTCCTATTTTTTTATTCATTATTAAACCTACTCCCACATTACCCATATTTTATTTTGTATTTAATAACTAATAATGTCAAAATGTTCTATTACTGCACAAAAGCTTACATAAATCAAGTAATGCATCAGTTTCCTACAAAAACATGCTAAATCAAATTAAAATGTACACTATGTGATCAGAAGTATCTGGACATCCTCCAAAACATATGTTTTTCATATTAGGATATGTTTTTCATAATAGGTGCACTGTGCTGCCACCTACTCCATATCAGCGACCTCAGTAATCAGTTGACATCGTAAGAGCAGAATGGGGTACTCCGCAGAACTCAAGAACTTCGAATGTGGTCAGGTGATTGGGTGTCACTTGTATCACACATCTGTATGCGAGATTTCCACATTCCTAAACATCCCTAGGTCCACTGTTTCCAATGTTATAGTGAAGTGAAAACGGGAAGAGACATGTACAGCACAAAAGCGTACAGGCCGACCTCATCTGTTGACTGACAGACTGCCAACAGTTTATGAGGGTCATAATGTGTAATACGCAGACATCCATCAAGACCATCACACGGGAATTCCTAACTGCATCAGGATCCACTGCAAGTATGACAGGCAGGAGGTGAGAAAACTTGGATTTCATGGGCGAGCGGCTGCTCATAAGCCACATATTACGACGGTAAAGGCCAAACGATGTGTCACTTGGCGTAGAGAGCATAAATATTGGACAATTGAACAGTGGAAAAACATTGTGTGGAGTGATGAATGACGGTACACAATGTGGAGATCCAGTGGTAGTGTGTGGGTATGACAAATGCCCGGTAAAAGTCATCTGCCAGCTTGTGTAGTGCCAACAGTACAATTTGGAGGCGGTGGTGTTATGGTATGATCGTGTTTTTCATTTTTTTTTTCTTGGGAGTGGGGGGGGGGGCGGCCTTGCACCCCTTGTTAATTTGGATGGCCCTATCACAGCACAGGCCTACACTGATGTTTTAAGCACCTTCTTGCTTCCCACTGTTGAAGAGCAATAGACCATCACTTCAGTTTCAGATATAATCTTTTTAACATTACAAGAGGTGTAAAACAAGAACAAACGAAACACTAGTGCCGAGAAGCTTAATCCACAAATTACTGAATGAATGGAATGTATTCTCCATTTGAAACAGAAGATCTGGAGTAAAGTAGCTCTTTACCCTCCATTCTGCATTAGTGGCTAGACATACATGTATTTGACAAGCAGCAAATGTGTGAATATTATTGTCACTAGGGTAAGGAGTAAAGGTTGATACAAAACATCTGCCAATTACTTGAGTAACTTGTGGACGAAGGGCAAAGTTCTTTGAAAACATTTCATTAGTTATATAACAAATGACACAGCCACTACAAAGTTTAAGAGGCTTGTTATTCTATGTTACATAAATAAAGTTCTCATAAAATGTAAATACTCTTGTATTAAAGGAGACCACACACCAAAAATCACAAGCACTGTGATGTCGATAGGCACACAAAAGCGCCCGCCCACACACACACACACACACACACACACACACACACACACACACACACACACACACACACACACACACACACACACTCCTACATAATGTCAGGTATACTAACAGTGCCAATGTTATTTTTTCGCAGGCGAACTGGTTGTGGTGAAGATAGTGTTGGGTAGGGTTTGGGAGAGGGAGCTGGAGAGCAGGATGAACGTTGCCAGCAGCTTCAAGGGAGGTGGCCTCTTTTCCGGCTAGGAATGTGAGAGGAAGGGGTGGCAGGTATATGGGCTAGCTCGACTATAGTGGGCAATGTGAAGCATCACATGCTGAAGGCAACATGGGAATGTGAATTGGGAGGGGGTGACAGGATACAGGGAGGGGAAATTGTTGGGTGGAAGTGTGGGGACACAAGGTTACCTGAGATGGAGACCAGGGCAATTACGGGAGTAGCGAATATGAGAATGCAGGATTTCTCAGCGAATCTCTATGATAAAATCTTCTCGGGTTGACAGCTGAGTCAATGTGTTATTCTCCAGCAATGTTTCAGCAAGTTTCTTCCTTGCCAATCTTCAGGCGAAGTCTGCTTTGCATTGTGTTTTGTACAGGCCGTTATTTTCTTTTCTTACTTTTAAGTACATGAAGAGACTAATCCTACTCCATTAAAGGTTTAAGGTAAGAGTCCCACAACACTAGAAAGGGTCAGCAATCCCCTTGACCATATGCTAGTTTTGCTTTCAGAGGAGTAAAAATCCAGGGTGGGAGCTGTCAGTCCTGTGGGAGGGACAGATTTGTCCGCATTTGCTCACATTAAAGTGTCCGCTCCACGAAGCTAACAGAGTGGCAGTTCTCGTGTTGCACTGTATAATGGAAGACACTACTTACAAAACATTAAGACAGTTTCATAGAGATGGTGGATCTAATGAAGACATTCAACAACATAAAATGAGACAAGATGTTTGAAATACTTACATAAACAGATGTGAGCTGGATAATATACAATGTGGAAACAAGTCAAAAGGGATTTGTAAGAAAGAAAGACCAGCACAATAGCGCCAGGATTAAAAAGGGCATAGGCACATAGGCAGTCTTTTCCATTACTGTTCAAGTGATGGCAGAAAAAAAGGGTTCAAGAGTAGATAAAAATTAAGAGTGAAAGAAAGTAATTGGTGGAATTCTCCAATGGCTTTGAACTGAAAATTACAACTAACATTCTGCCCAGAAACAATCTCCCGTGTCGTGTGTCCCCAAACACCTACCATTCTGCACATACTCACTGACTGGCAGCAAAGAAATGCCCCTACGACTCCATATCACCCACGATAAGAACAACTGGATCACATTCTCTGCCAGGGTTTTGACTATTTCATATAGTGTCCTTAAATGAGAAATATCCTCCCTAGCCCTAAGAAAGTGGTATTCTGCCACTCATCCAATCCTCGCAATAACTTTGTCAGTCCCTGTTCCACCCCTGCTCGTAACTTGTTGACCTGTGGCTCATATCCTAATAATATATCTATGCAAGACCTGTCTCATAGATCCTTCTGCTACCACACACTCCAGTCCTGTCAAACTCAGCTGCAACCACTGTGCAGCAATCTATGTGGGCACAACTGTTAAGAAGCTGTCCGTCAGTTAGATCATGTAATTTGCCGAGCATGCCCCACAGCACAGTGTGCTTGGTTTCCTGGCATCAACCTTTTCTAGTTTCTGTCCTCTTCATCCCACGCCTCTCCCCTCTCCTGTATCTCAACTACTTAACCCAGCTGAGGTGGCTACTCACTTCAATCAGGCCCCAGTGCTCAAAGATCTCAGTAGCCATGTGTAATTTTTCTATGTCTGATACGTGATTGTGTTAAAGGGTCTCGTCCACTTTTATATATAAATGTTGCTCGTCATCCCATATTCTGAACATCAATCAATCTTAACTCATATTGTTGTTATTTTATTCCGGATTTTCCGTACGAAATAAACACTAATTAGGACTAGGGCACCTCACTTGGCATATTTAATAGATAGCAGTGATTTGTTATAGTTTATGAGCATGTCTGCTCATTACCTTGACTGATCATTTACACGGCTGGTTTCCACAGTAACATTAGCTGATATATCCTGGTTATTCATACTGTCATCTGCTGCCGTACAAGCAGGAGTAGCTACTGACTGACGATTATCATTAGCTGTTGTCACGGGAATATCTGTTGCATCATTCCTCTGTGTACCAGAAACCTGAAACAAAACAAAAAAATATTTGGCGCTATTACACCAACATTTTAATTTCATTTTATAAAACACTCTTAAAGTGTCCTGAAATACGATGTCACACTGTGCAAAATCGTTCTATTCATGCAATCGCATTTAATGTCCAATACATTTGATATGAAGTAGTTGTTGCAATCTTTAGTGGCTTACAGTTGCTCATCAGAAGTCTACTTTGTGTTACAGGTCTACTACTATTTGTTGCTGCAAACAGTTGTAATTACCAAATATGTTTCCACAATGCTAACAAAAACATCAATGCCTGTAAAGAGCAGCAGACTGCTTCCATTTACATGTCAGTATGGATCAAGGTGACCGCACAAGTAGATCTCAATGTCAAATGCACACACTTAACTCAATGCAACTGTCAGTACCCAAAGTTAAACCGGTAAACCATCTCAACTTTTGCTAGCGATCCAGGATTATAGTCGTGTGAGGTCTTTTTGCCATGTTCGATTTCCTGGGATGTCTACGTCCCACTCACTGGGTGAAAGAATATTGACAATAGCAGACACTGGAATTTTGACAATGGTTTTGGGTTGTAAGGAATGCCACACTAGTGTTGTACGTTTATACACTAAGTCTACCTAAATATGCTTTAAGACAAAAATGACGCACCACAAATTGGTCACAAACTGATATTCAAACAGGTATAGATGAAAAATACAAAACTGTAAACCTTGGCGATCGATGGATAAATGTGTGATGCTGCAATGTAATTTCACCGTGCAGTGGCAACGACAGTAAATGGGCCACGTCTATACCAGGGCATAAAGACTCTGTGAATTTCATTCTGTGTACTCAGCTGGACAGTAACTATGTCTCACAGACAGGCCTGTGAACAATATGTGCAGAAGTCAGCATTTGAGAGAGAGGACGAGTACCTGGGTTCAACGAAGCCAGTTAAGAGTTAATTGGCAAATATAGCTTGACATTTGAATAGGAGCGATGCCACTATTCAGATGGTCTTGGCAGGAATGGGTGAACCATGGCCAAACACAGTGTCAAGAAGGAATCAGTTGACCTAGAGAGAAGACAGGATGCAGAACTAAATAAGATTGAATGAAATGCATTACGATCATCAGGCATGTGATGAAAAACTTACAGCCAAATACAACTAAATTATGCATGCTTATTTTCCTGTAGAGGAACTGACCAGGGAGGAAATTTAAGAACAGGATCTATTGTAAACAGTTAAATTAAAAACAATATTACATACTGAAACACTGAAGGATATGAAATAGAATACCAAGATTTTTTTGAAAATAAACAAAAGACATCCATGATCACTTCAATGAAGTTAGAATACCTCTAAGATCAAATTATAAAAATTGATAGAGAGATCACACCAAAATGAAATATTATAATGGATAAATTTAGTGCTAAGCAGGGCAAAATAAAAAAAAAATAAAAAACCATTCTTGAATTGGAATCTCTGGCACTATACCAGTCATGTGTTAATAGTAGTTGCCTGGAACAATTTGTCTGCCTATGTTTCTCCACAAGAAAACAAATACAAAATGGACCTGACAAGGTGCAGATGTGACTAAAAATGAAACTGACTGTATGTTATCACTAAATTAAGAAATTTTACAGGATGTGACAGTACTAAAACATTTTTTTTTTTTTAAATTAAAGAGTACCTAGATTCAAGTGATATACACATAAGAAGGTGTTCAGTGAGGATGATACATGATACTGAGTAGAGTGGCAGGGTACTATGTAACATGCCAGCCTAGTCTCATGATGCCCCATCTGCCTGTCATACACACTTTGTAGCATACACTGAATATTTACCATATATTAGACAATGCACAGTGAGGCTGTTTAACACATGTAGTGTTCAATAAAGGTGACAAAGCTATCAAAAGAAGCATTAAGTTAAGAATCAACAGCAACATCAAGGGGACACAAATTTTCTGAGAGAATGAGAAACAGAACAGAACAGAACAGTGTTACCATGTGGATTGCTTATCAGTATTGCCGGCTGATATGCTAAATGTGAAGCAAACTCACCAGGCAGAAAACAAGGAATGTATACGGATCAACCAGAACCTTATGACCACCAAGCTACTATCTGTGTAAACCCATCCAGGCATAGCAGTGTCACCTGGTGAGGGTTGAGTGCTAGGCAGACAAACACATGGTGCATACAGTATCAGATTGTGATGGCCCAGAGGCTTGGCGCAGGCAATTGAGTAATAGACAGCAAATCATCGAGTAAAACTGAAGTGATATCAGGTGTTCCCCAGGGAAGCGTCCTGGGACCTCTGCTGTTCCTGATCTATATAAATGACCTGGGTGACAATCTGAGCAGTTCTCTTAGGTTGTTCGCAGATGATGCTGTAATTTACCATCTAGTAAGGTCATCCGAAGACCAGTATCAGTTGCAAAGTGATTTAGAAAAGATTGCTGTATGGTGTGGCAGGTGGCAGTTGACGCTAAATAACGAAAAGTTTGAGGTGATCCACACGAGTTCCAAAAGAAATACATTGGAATTCGATTACTCGATAAATAGTACAATTCTCAAGGCTGTCAATTCAACTAAGTACCTGGGTGTTAAAATTACGAACAACTTCAGTTGGAAAGACCACATAGATAATATTGTGGGGAAGGCGAGCCAAAGGTTGCGTTTCATTGGCAGGACATTTAGAATATGCAACATGTCCACTAAAGAGACAGCTTACACTACACACGTTCATCCTCTGTTAGAATGTTGCTGCGCGGTGTGGGATCTTTACCAGGTGGGATTGACGGAGGACATCGAAAGGGTGCAAAAAAGGGCAGCTCGTTTTGTATTATCACGTAATAGGGGAGAGAGTGTGGTAGATATGATACGCGAATTGGGATGGAAGTCATTACAGCAAAGACGTTTTTCGCCGCGGCGAGATCTTTTTACGAAAGTTTAGTCACCAACTTTCTCTTCCGAATGCGAAAATATTTTGTTGAGCCCAACCTACATAGGTAGGAATGATCATCAAAATAAATTAAGAGAAATCAGAGCTCGAACAGAAAGGTCTAGGTGTTCGTTTTTCCTGCGTGCTTTTAGGGAGTGGAATAGTAGAGAGATAGTATGATTGTGGTTCGATGAACCCTCTGCCAAGCACTTAAACGTGAATTGCAGAGTAGTCATGTAGATGTAGATGTAGACCTGCACGACTTGTTGGATGTTTGAGGATTGCTGTGATGAGTGTCTTCAACAGATGGCGAAACCACGTTTCAACAGATGGCGAAACCACGTCCAGACATAGGGTTGTGCAGCCACCCCCTCATTGGAGATGTCAGATGTCTTAAGTCGGACAGACTGGTAAAACAGGACATGTGGCGAACTGTGGTGGACCTAACATCAGAGTTTAATGCTGAGTAGAATACAAGTGTGTTTGAACACAGAGTGCAACGAACACTCCTAATGATGGGTCTCTGTTGCTGATGACCCATGTATGTGCCAATGTTAACAGTGTGACATTGGCAACTACAACTGAAATTGGCACATGACCATTGGTACTGGATGTTGGTGCAGTGGCAGAGCATTGCATGGTCTGACGAATACCAATACCTTCTTCATCGTGCCAGTAGGAGGATGCAAACCCGTTGTCTTTCAGGGGAAAAGCTACTTGACATTTGTACTGTGCGATGGAGAGAGAGGCTGGTGGCAGCTCCATTACGCTCTAGGGAAAATTCACGTGGGCAGCAATGGGTCCAGGGGAGCTCGTGCAAGACACCATGATGGCCAAGGAGTATAGTACACCGGTTGCAGACCATATACACTACTTCACAATGATCATGTTTCCTGACAGCACTCGCATTATTCAACAAGATAAAGTGCCATGTCACCAGGCAGGAGTGGTTTGAGGAACACAGTGGTAAGTTCCAATTGATGTGCTGGCCCCTGAACTCTCTACATCTGAACCCCATCAAACACATCTGCGATGTGATTGAAGGTGGCATCACATGGCCAGGAATGGGATGGTGTGGTTCGAGGAACACAGTGGTGAGTTTCCAATTGATGTGCTGGTCCCTCAACTCGCTAGATCCGAACCTGACTGAAGACATTTGTGATGTAATTGAAGGTGGCATCAGAGCCCATCACACTACCTTCCCTGGAATTTACAGGAATTAGGTGACTTGCGTATGAAGATGTGGTGTCAACTCTCTCCAGCGATCTACCAAGGCTTCACTGCTTCCATGCCAGAACACATAGCCGCTGTTATCCATGACAAAGGTGGACATACTGGCCATTAGGTAGGTAGTCATAACGTTCTGACTGATCAGTGCAGATTACAAGACCAACAGGGAGGCCATATCACATTACATCCAGTAATAATAATTTTCCTTACACTAGGTTCCACGACCACTAAGAATCTGTTAAACACTCATAATGCGGTTTCCCCAAGGATGTAAAGTTTTTGCCAGAATTACACCCACTACAGTCCTCTTCCAGGTTTTAAACAGTGCTCAGGCTCTACTTGCAAATAGACATCCATCAACAACATTTCTGCAGTGGCTACATTTTCACTCTGGGCTGCACACACACTGGCAGATACATTAGCGCACATACATTGCTGAGCATGTGCATCATGAAGTAATATCCGTATTTGTAGCCTATTAGTTTGTCAATTGTGTGTATTTTCAGAGTTGACAAGTGAACAAAGTAAGACATATCACAATGAGTGTGTCAGTGCTCATCACTGACAAGACAGAGTATCATTTAAAAAAGGCTTAAAAACCCAGCAGTCCGAAAGTCAATGTATTTTAAATTTTAATCTTGACAAAATGTTTACAGTCCCAGTGGAATTGTGATATTAACATTTAAAAAAATCAAGCAAGTTTAACATAACTGAAACTGACTATAACACAAAGATTTAAGACTTAAGAAAGGCAACATTTGGAGGTTTATTTCAACATTAATAGGGGCCAAGACATGAACAAGAAATGTAAATGAAAATAACTTAATGTCAGAAGTACTATCAAATGAAATATGGGTAAAGGAAAGTCAATTTGAAATACGAGTAGAGGAAAGCCATCTGAAAATGATGTTGTTTCATGAGAAATGATTAATGCTAGATGAAAAATAATACAGTATTACAAAAGGAACTTGTAAAAATATTTAAAGAATGTTGTCTTATTTAGTTCACGTAATGTTATTTTGCCTTTTTTATGTCTTAAAGTTTCTTCATTACTTAAGTTTTCATCCCTGCCATCTTTGTTCTTTCATTTCTTTCCTGTTGATGTCCGTGTTATTGCTGAAATATGCTTTCATTAGCTAGTGTTTCTCCTTAATCCTAATCTGTCAACAGCCCATTATTCCACTCTAAATTTGTAGGTATTAAAACTCAATGTGACAATTTGCTCTCTCTCTCTCCCCTGATCTAAGGTCACTACTTCACTCCTGAGTAACATAATTGCATCCAATCCTTCCCTCTTATCAGATGAACCTATCTTTGAAAGCTACAAGTTTCTGTTAATTTTTGTGTGAGTCCATAGGAAGAAATTTTCTTTGCATGAATTCTCAACTCCAGTTTTACTTCTAGCCTTCTACACACTTTCCAAAACTAATGCTAAAAATAAACACTCAGAAAAACTGCATTCAAGTCTAAAACCAAAGATCGTCAAAAGAAGTTATTTTTCTCTCCGATCACAATAAGATTTTATGAATCAATTTTAATCATCAAATTAAACTTTCAAACATCATTATATGAGTGTCATGACAACAATGCAAGAAAAGGAATTCACTTTACTGAAGATGCCAGTAAAAGTGTCAGAAAGAAAACTTCTACAAAACAATGCCAGAAATGGAGAGGTTTTAGAACTGGATGAAATTAATATGGAAGAAAATCATGACTTTTTGACAAGTTAATACAAATTGGGTTCTGCAAAAATTTTTAAGTTAGCTCTACACACACACACACACACACACACACACACACACACACACACACACACGAGGGAGGGAGGGAGTGGGGGAGGGGGGGAGAGGGAGAGGGGGAGAGAGGGGGGAGGGGGAGAGAGAAAGGGAGGGGGGAGAGAGGGGGGAGGGGAGGGGAGAGAGGGAGGACCATTAAAAATGAAGAACTACTGCAACAGATCCATAGCATAAACATCCTATGTTGCACAAGATCCCCACGTTGTACAAGTTATCAGTCAAAAATATATGACGTAATCTTATCAAAAATATTTTCTGCTTCAGATTAATTACCGCTATTTGTCTTTATCTTGATCAAGCGTTTGAGCAACATTAAATTCCACCTCCTCCTCAATTTCCTCGTTTCATAGCCACCAATGGACAAACTATGCAAGGTTTCCAAAAAGTAAGTTATACATGTCCTCCCATGCAAAGACCATTGTATAACAAGTAAAACAAAACTAGCTAGTGTTGCACTCCTATCAACACAGTGTGTTACACGGACAAGGAAAAGAAATTCCCGGATTTCCCAGTAAAAAATACACTTTCCCTCAGGTGAAAACACACTTTTTCCGTGTTAAGTGACAGTATACTTTCCCTCCCAAACATAACGCAGTCCTACCGCAGCAAGATCAATTCTATGCAGTACGTGCTCTCTGTCACATGCATAGTGTATATGCTGCAAGACTAAAACTATTCATAGTAAGTTACAGGAGTGCGAGTGATTATTTATAAGATACATCATACAAATATCCTAGTAAAATTTTTAATTATCACATAAACATCTGATCATCTGGGCTTGAAATTCTTCTAAATAGCTAACTTTTAAATGAGAGTCAAATGCTCTATGATTTAAGAAATTCATCGTACATTCTCGCCCGTAGTTCACCTTGCATAAAAGGAAATATATACTTTGAAAGTAAAGCTTTTCAAACCACCATTTGCACTATTTTCCCGTGAACTGTGAGACAGGTTCATTTCAGCAGTTGTCAGAGAATGCCAGATAACAAGCATCACCCTGCTTGTGCAGTTATGATGACATAGGAAGCCTGTATGTTCGCACTTGTAAAACATTGAAAGATCTTACATTATATCATAAAAGAAACAAGACATCAGAGGATACTCCGAGAGCATTGGAATTTTGTGAATCGTACTAAAATGCATAATTCGGCTTAAAGTGGACATTCGCATATCCAGATTCCCAATGAAGTAGCCCTCGATCCGATATTAACCTTTTCAGTGTGGTTTTCTAGGAGTACCAGTCCTGTATTATCTCGTGTTTAGTTTATTACTATGGGGTTATGCCAGACATGCTAGAAGATGACAATGGGCACTTGAAATGCAGCGAACAGCTGAAACTAGCCAACAGTGTGGAATTAAACACTTCGTTTCAAATAAATTGAAACAAATAAATAAATAAATAAATAAATGGAAAAGATTAATAAAGCCAAATTTCTTTAATAAATTGACAAAAATAACATCATTGTTTTGCAAGGCGATTAATACTTGACTGTTAGAAAGGTAGAAATAAAATAAGATCTAAAACTAATAATGTATTTTAGCCTTCTGTAATGAGAGCTGTAAGCGAAGAGGAAACAGCAAAATCACTAAATGAAAACACGGGTCACAGGGAGACTACCCCCATCCTCACAATATGTATGAACCGGGCAATACCAGATAGCAGATAGTGGTGCCCCTCCCTCCAGTGTTTTGGGATAGGGCGTCAAAAATTAAATCAACTTTTCAAAAAATATGTTCATTTTCTAGCGCACATCTTTCTGAAGAGTCTAACACATAAAACATGTATGTTCGAGGAAATTTAAGACATCTTATTTGGTCATAAGTATGACAAAGTTCAGTGCAACACCTCTTCACACAGCATTCTTCTATCACACGTTACTGTATTTTGCTCTGTGGAATTCAAATATGTATATTTTGTAATGGATGCCAACAAACTACATACAGGACAGTGGAAATTAAAACTGTCCTGTGGTGCCCCTCTGTACAGGTTTTTATACAGTCTGAAATTTATCTAGGTGACACTTTAGCACAGCTTCAATTTAGTAGAGTCTGTTTTCCTGTCCACTCTATACGAATTGTCATTGAAATTCTAAGATTTCTGTATCTGCTCCAACTGATTACTGCTCATTAGTTTGCCAAAAACTGACATATCTATTAGGGGATCTTTTCACTGATAGTCCTTCAATGTTTTTAACATTCTGTTCATAATACAAATTTGTTTGTGTCGACCTCTGATTGAACAATTCATCCATTAGAAATAATTTCACAGTGCTTATAATACTGCTGATCAAACTGGGTAGGGTTTTTTACACCTGGAATTCCTCTAAATGTTTCTAAGTCTTGCCTTATTCAGCCACGTTTCACACTCAAAAGCTCTGTCATCTAAACTGCACACAGTATCACATTTTGGTTGATTATCGCCATGTTGTTCTCATCACTTCCAGCACCACTATCTGTAACATCATCTGTATGACCTGGAAGAACAATTTTCCGCAAACAGTTCACCAATAATCTCACGTCCTCTCAACTGTTTTCATGCCACACCGCACAGGGCAACAACTCCAGTGCTGAGTATTTTGCAGTACTAATAGTTGGTGGTAAAACAAAAGACAAAACTAAGTTCATACTGTTTTTCACGGCACTGAACCATTCAATTCACACACAACCTTTTGTTAAACTGAAATAGTTAATGGCATGAGCACTACATCACAGAAAATGTGCACAGAATGAAAAAAATAAATTTATGTGATTCATCCAAAACAGTTGGACATGGAACCACTTAAATCTACCTCAGCCTTACACAATGTGTTAAGAAACTGGCCATTGTTCCAAAAGTAAATTCAAGTTTAATAAATTTGTAAATTAGTCAAATTAAAGCAATGGTAGTGTGTCCATTATTATTTAACACCATTTATTACCCAAAAAGTTGTTTTGAGATGAAGAATGTGTGTACAAACAAGAAGTTAAGAAGAGACTGTAACCAACTTGTACCAACACACAACAGTAGTGTATTGTCAGAAGAAAGTACATGTTCCAGGTTTCTTGCAGTGAGAGTTCTGCTGCAGTACAGTTAACAGGTACATAGCATGATGCAAGTGCAAATGGAAACACTTCAAAGTTGAAGTATGCAGGACAGAATGTCTAAATTGCACATGGATTCACCATGGCAGTGTACAGACCGAATGAAACGTTGTGTCCAGGCATAGTGAAATTGTGCCAACAACTTGGCCAAGGCTGCACAGACATGGGTATTGCTGATTGGGAAGGAAGGCTGTTGACAACGACCATAGACGACAATGTCCATGCAACAGAGGAAGAACATCTGAAAGAGATAATTTTTTTCAAAATAAGAACATTCACATAGCGGTTCTCATACGACTCTGTGATCCAGGGCGGATTTCTGTCATTGTGGCCTGGTAGAATTTTCTGTCAGCTGTTTACAGAAACAAGTTTACTCCTGAAAAATAATGTTGAGTATATTTGCTGCTTTGAAGTGTAGCACAGCACTCAGTTTTCTTTAGCTGCCACTGATATAAGTTTTAGGTATTGTGTTGGCTATAGCAGTCTGTTTTGCTTCACTCAGTAAGCACCAGGTATGCAAAGGTGGCTGAGATAACAAATGACAGAAGAAGACTCAGAACTGACTGGGTAACTGGGTGTCTGCATCTGGTTTTTGTACTTAAGCCTGATGGTCTTTCACCCAGTTAGTCACACCTATTCTGAACACTTAATGGCCTCCAAAATTCACTCCATCGTTTTAGTTTCAACACAACAGGTCACATGTGGGGTAAATTGCAATGCCTTTATGACACCACAATGTTATCACCTTCTGACAGTCTACAACAGTCACCCACTAGAATATGCAAAAAATATCATACAAAGAGTATTGGGAAATTTTTGCATTCAGGCTCCATGTGAAGAACTCAAACCTACAGCTGAGCTACTATCCGCGTATGCATTGCAACTGAGACACACACTACTGGCCATTAAAATTGCTACACCGAGAAGAAATGCAGATGATAAACGGGTATTCATTGGACAAATATAATGTACTATAACTGACATGCGATTACTGCCCATGCAGCTTCAACACGATACCTCAGTTCATCACGAGTAGTGACTGGCGTATTGTGACGAGCCAGTTGCTCGGCCACTACTAACCAGACATTTTCGACTGGTAAGAGATCTGCAGAATGTGCTGACCAGGGCAGCAGTCGAACATTGTCTGTATCCAGAAAGGCCCGTACAGGACCTGCAACATGTGGTTGTGCATTATCCTGCTGAAATGTAGGGTTTTGCAGGGATCAAATGAAGGGTAGTCACGGGCCGTAACACATCTGAAATGTAACGTCCACTGTTCAAACTGCCAGTGATATGCCAGTATAGCAACGACAAACGCATTCACCATGATGTCCACAAACACGAATGCGACAATCATGATGCTGTAAACAGAAACTGGATACATCTGGAAAAAGAGAGAGAGAGAGAGAGAGAGAGAGAGAGAGAGAGAGAGAGAGAGAGAGAGAGAGAGAGAGAGAGAGAAACAGAAACTGGATACATCTAGAGAGAGAGAGAGAGAGAGAGAGAGAGAGAGAGAGAGACGTTTTGCCATTCGTGCACCTAGGTTCGTCGTCTAGTACACCATTGCAGGCACTCCTGTCTGTGATCCAGCGTCAACGGTACCCGCAGCCATGCTCTCCGAGCGCTGCAAACATCATCGAACTGTTCGTGCAGATAGTCGTTGTCTTGCAAACGTCCCCATCTGCTGACTCAGGGCTCAAGACTGCCATGCGTATACGATGCCTGTCATCTCGACTACTAGTGATACGAGGCTGTTGGGATCCAGCACGGCATTCCGTATTACCCTCCTGAATCCACCGATTCCATATTTTGCTAACAGTCATTGGATTTTGACCAACGCAAGCAGCAATGTCGCGATACGATAAATCGCAATCGCGACAGGCTACAATCCGATCTTTATCAAAGTTGGAAACGTGATGGTACACATTTCTCCTCCTTACATGAGGCATAACAACAACGTTTCACTGCTGTATGTGTATGAGAAATCAGTTGGAAACTTTCCTCATGTCAGCACGTTGTAGGTATCGACACCGGTGCCAACCTTGTGTGAATGCTCTGAAAAGCTAATCACTTGCATATCACTTTTGTCACAATTGTCAATCAGTCAACACTGACAGGAATCATAGTGAACAATTACACTAAACAATTTTTCTCAGGATATATTAAATTATTATTCTTTAAAAAAATGTTCACCGCACTCAGATGATCTGAGAGAGATTCTTCGCCCTCTAGAATACTCCCAACGTAAGTAGATCACTGTCACTGAAAAGAGCAGAAATAAATGGAGAAAAACAAGATTGTTTCTAAGGCCACAATCATATTGCACAATTGACTAGGACATTAAGTACAGTTTTCTATTGAGGTGTACACACAGGTGGCTGTGCTGGGCTGCTGACATCCACTATGTTTTACACTTCCACAAGTAGCAGTATTGGAATTCGATAGCAAACATATCACACAACTTCATCTCTTAGTTTTTGAAAAAGCCTTGTTGACAAGCAATCTGAAAAACATCAAAATACACACAAGGAGAGCAATATGAGGACCGTTAAATCATTTTATACGAAAAAGTTTGCTTCTGAACTGATGGAAGATCCTAACAAGATTTGGTCTTACCTAAAACAGGTAAACAAGCCAAAACTGCTTACACAGTTGTTTAAGAATGCCTGTTACATCCAAGCAAAGTATGGCACCCGCAAAATACTGAACTCAGTGTTCCGAAATTTATTTGCTGTGAAATACTTTCAGCTATCGCACAAAACTTCAGCTGAAATTGCTCAACACTGGGAAAGCCTGACGCAATACTGCCTGACACAATACTGAAGGATTTGATGTAAATTGTGCCAAAGAATGTTTTTAACAGTCTAGCAGTAGTTCATCACAGTTCACTGAAGCAACAAAGTGCTCATAACAATTCAAAAGCTGGAGGAACCCCCCCCCCCCCATCCCAACTGAAAAGAAAAGAAGTGCTGTTACAGAGATTCACACAACAATATTGGTGACGTCACATTGTTGTAGAATTATATCACATCTTTTGTCCTCATATATTGTGATCTTCGGGAGAAAATCTTATTAGGAATCACCACAGATTCAAAAAAACTGCAAACTTGATGAACTCTGCTCATTCCGTCTACCAACAAGATCTAGAGGACATGCGACAGCAATGTATAGCTTTACACAGTGTTCTTCAAATTAAGGAGACTTCTGTGAACAATCAGCCACACACAGTAAGGGGTGGGAGGTGCTTGCCCAGTATAGATGTAGTACAGTATAACCTTGCTTTTATGTTCCTGGAATTAATGTTTTCCCACGTTTACAATATTTTTTATTGCTCATTTTTGGAGCACAACCTATGACCAGCTTAGAAATAGAAGCGATGACACTTTTGGCACAACCTGACCATCATTTTGTAGGACAGTGCTCATAGCACGTATGGTGCAAGCTGTTACTGATTTGTTTGACCAATGGGGCTGCTAAGTGTTGTACCACCTACTGCACTCCCCTGAATTAAGACCTCGTGAGTTCAACTCAATTTCTAAACTGAAGGAAACATTTCACAGCATTCGCTTCGTAACTGCTACAAATTTGTCAGGCAACAGACCACGCCGCTCAAACTGTCAACACAACTGGCACTACTAAGACTATCCTATGACTTCCACATCACTGGCAACGGGTTATACACAATACTGGTGACTACTTTGAAGGTCAGTAAAACTTTGAAACACGTATCTATTTTGTACGAACTGTAAATAAATAGTTGCCACTATTCAAGTTCAACCCTCGTATTTATGATTGAAAATGAGAATAAATCCTCAAAACATGTCATGGTAAGCATTAAACCTTATGTTACTGGTGCAGGATTTCAGTATTTAAATAACAAATGGCACAGTTGCAGGCTTTCCAAAAACATTAAATGCTGGTAAGTTCCCAGTTAAACTTGTGACAGCAGAACAAAATTCGGGCAACCTTTATTAAGTAATAAACAAACCCCCCCCCCCCCCCGGTGAGTATTTTAACACCCTTTATGTACTTATATTGTGTATGAACTACAAAAATTCAAGCAGAGGGGATCCTATACTACCTGAAATCTTATTTCCTGTATTTTAGACAATTTTTAAAGCCCCTTGGAAATTGTAAAACTAAGGTTTCATTGTGCACGGTTTAGCTACAACCTAGTGGTTGTTTCCACAGCGAATGTTTCTTTCTGCAGCAAAGCAAACAATTTTGAAAATTCTTGACAGATGAAATCTTTGAGACAGATTGGAACTCTAATCAAGAAGGAAAGGTTCTAGGTTTGTATCCCGTGTGGGCACATACAAAGGGTACCAGCAAAGTTTTGCAATACAGCTTTATTGATTTTATTTTTTTTAATTAATTTCCGCCACACTGAAACACCTCTCCATCCTCTGAAACCAATCCCTGAACTAGTTCTCCCAAATTTCTGTAGCCCCTGTGCTCCTTTCAGCTTCTTTTTCGAAGTACAAAATCACAAGGAGCAAGTTCTGGACTAGACTGTAGGGAGGCCGCTCAAGTAGTGGCAGTTCTGTTTTCCACAAATATTTGGTACGTGCTTTGGCACGGTGAGCTGGAGTGTTGTTGTGATGGAGGAACCAGGTGTCCATTCTTGACTTCGGTTGCAGGTTCTTCAAAGATTGAATGACTTTGGGAGGCACTACTCAGTGTACCATTTACCTGTGGTTGTCTTCTGTGTGTCCACAACCACATGCTCCACATTTCAACTTGATTTTAAAAAAGCTATCATTTGCTTCTTTACTGATCGGGAATTTCTGACAGTTACGGTTGTGTCGTCATCTTCAAAGACCCAAACTTCGTTCTGAGTCTTGGTCGGCATGTCACAATAGTACAGCCAAGTCTCGTCACCTGCCACAATGTTATTTACAGACTGAAATTGTCCCTTAGAAAACTACAGAAACATCTCCCAGCACCAAGTCACACGTCACAAAATCTGCTCTTCCATTGGTCTATGCAGCACCCAGAGACAACAAACTTTCTTTGGGTGTAAACGATCGTGCAGTATCGAATGAATTGCTGGAGCATTTAGCCCTACAGTATCCTCTATCAGCTTATAGGTCACTTGCCTGTCTTTGTCTAGTGTTTTCCTCTCACAACATCAATGTTTTCCTCCATAACCGATGATCATGGCCTTCCTGACCTCTCAGCATCCTCCAGAGTAAAATTTCCTCTTTGTGATACTCTGTACCACCTGAATACAGTTGTACAATGTGGACACATCACCAAGTGCAAGGGTCATTTCTTCAAAGCACTGATCTATGTTTACACCACACGCAGAGTTGTACCACAAAACTGTCGAAATCTCAGTTCGTGACCACGATCCAGACCAAGCACTCAAGCTAATCCTGCAAGTGAATTAATGCGTCCACAAACTTGGCACAGTGGCTAAAATGCAAGTATGAAGTATTCTCAGAACACAGCAACAATCCTCCTCCAGCAACTTATTGTTGCTTCGTACTGCAGAACTTTCCTAGTAACCTTTGCATTAATCTGTCAAGAAATTTTGCTGCAGAGTAATGGATTCACTTTGGAAACAGTCCCCTTAGCTAAGGCTCGGCAATTTCTCCGTGATACTTCTCTTGCTAGGAGTAGTAGTACGGAAAAGTGCGCAGGAAAGCTTCAGTAAAACTTGGAATGTAGGACAGAGGAACTAATAGAATTGCAGCTGAAGCCGAGATGTGTGTCAGCCAGTAAGAATGTTGCCCAGCAAAGGCAAGGTTCCGGATTTGAGATTCTGTCAGGTACACAGATTCGCACGCACGCGCACACACACACACACACACACACATATCCATCCGCACATACACAGACACAAGCAGACATATTTGTGTCTGCTTGTGTCTGTGTATGTGCAGATGGATGTGTGTGTGTGTGTGTGTGTGTGTGTGTGTGTGTGTGTGTGTGTGCGCGCGCGCGCGAGTATACACCTGTCCTTTTTTTCCCCTAAGGGAAGTCCTTCCGCTCCCGGGATTGGAATGACTCCTTACCCTCTCCCTTAAAACCCACATCCTTTCGTCTTTCCCTCTCCTTCCTGAAGAAGCAACCATCGGTTGCAAAAGCTAGTAATTCTGTGTGTGTGTTTTGTTCATGTGCCTATCTGCCGGCGCTTTCCCGCTTGGTAAGTCTTGAAATCTTTGTTTTTAATATATTTTTCCCATGTGGAAGTTTCTTTCTATTTTATATATTCCAGAAAGTAATCTGCTATCAAACTGAATTTCCTCTGCTATAGAAGACTTTCTTCAACATGTTCCACATCCTCCACCATCAGTCACAGAGTTCATCAGATCCATCAAATACCTAAAACCGATGCAGACTCGTTGCCCAGAGGATATGCCAATAGAACTCTTACAGAGCAGTAGATCAGCTATTGAGCTCTTAATCTTCATTCTGTTCTTTTTAATGGGAAACCCAAACTGCACCATGGCATGGCAAATGCTGCAATAGTTACCACTCTTGAGGAATGCAATGGTGTAATCTACAGCAGTTACTTCAGTGTATGTATGCTCTCCACCAAATGAAGAACCTTTGCTGTAATTCTGCTGAACATCCTCCAACTTTCAGAGAATATACTCCCTATAGAAATTAGGTGTTTGCTTTTCCAGGGTACAACAGATACTCTCTTCCATGCCATGTAGACTTAAACAAGACTGTACTCCAAATGCACAAAATTTTGACAACACGTTGGGTTACACTCATACTAGTCTCCCAGGTAGCAGAGACGAACAATGCTGATCCACCTGGTACACCTGACACGCCTCAATGATCTACTGTCTGCTTTGAGATCACACATGAAATTAGATTAAATAGCAACAGGAATTGTTTAATTCCATGGGCTTTATACATCCAATTTTCATTTTTATTTTAATTTTATTTGTATATATGTTCTGATGTATGTTTGCATTTTCGGCTGTTTTGAATGTTTAGTTCATTGCTGACAGACGAAAAGCTTGTGTGTGTTTTTGAGGATTCAGAGAATTTTTACTTTTGAAAAACATGGATGATAGAAGTTGCATTAAATTTTACTTGAAAAATGAAACAAAGTGCACCAGCACATTCGAAATGTTGACTGTAGGTTTTGGCGAATCTACTACGAGTAAGGTAAGAGTTTATGAGTGATATACACGTTTCACAGGTCAAGAAGATGTTGAAGATGACGACTGCCCTAGATGCCCTAACACATAAATTACTGATGACAGTGTGGAAGCAGTAAAGAAAATGGTTCTCAAAATCACCAAATCATCATCAGAGAGGTTACTGACAGTATAAGTATATCCTCTAGCTCATGCCAAGCAATTTGCTCAGATGTTTTGGGCATGAAACAGTAACAGTAAAGCTTTTTCCGAAATTGTTGAACTTCAACCAAGAACAACATCACTCAGGAATTGCTGAATGAAGTTCACAATAATCCCAAACTCCTAATGAAGGTAATTGAAGAGAACTATGAAAGATGTCGTTCTGCCACCACTGATGAGATAAACACAGCACTGCTTAAGGAGCTGTTGTTGTTGTTGATGATGAATTAATAATAAAGATTCTTGAAGAAAAACAAAAATTCCAACCAAAGATCTTGTACAACCTGCTTCGAAGGGGAAAGGAGGCACAGTTGGGTGGGTGTGTAGTGATTTTTTTTTTTTTTTGGGGGGGGGGGGGGTGGAAGATAGAATTTATGTTGCCCACACATCGTTTTGGAGAGGTCTGCCAATGGGTCTTTCTCAATGAATAGTCACTAAACTGGTAGTGTAATAGGAAGTCGTTTCACGAATCTCCACAGGGAGAATTATATAACCAATGTTCGAGTTCTTAGAAAAACAGACATGATAAGTCGATATTATCAGACACAGTCGCAAAATCTGGTTCACGACTGATGGCAGGCTTCTTCAACAAATTCTGAGCAGCAATCTCTCTACTGACAGAACAACTCCCACTGTGGCCCTCTAGTTCACTACGAGGTTCAGCTCAACAAAGTCTCATATTTTTTTCATTTATTGGGCATGATCTCATGAATGTTTCACAATGCCATCACCATTTTCAATCAGCCAAACTGTTACTAAATAAGAAGGGGATACAAATCATTCTATAACTTATGAAATCTGCCAAGTAACTATCTATGTAAAAAAAATTAGGCCCTACTTAAAGGCACATATTGCAAGCAATTTCAGTTATGTTATCAACAATATTGAACGCAACTGCAGATTAGATTACAATTCTGTAGGAGGAGTGAAAAGTTTGTTTGTATACACAGAAGGAATATCTGCTTTGGCATATTTTATAATTATAATGTGGAATGATTATGTTCATAATTTACCACATTACAATAATGAATGGAACTGGAAAACCTACCAAAGTAGATATTCCTTTCTTATACAACAATTCTTTGAATCCTCTTTTTGTATATTAACAATCTAAAAATGAACACTGGCTGGTCAAAACCAGTACAGGCATTATAAAACAATCATATGACTGTTGGAACAAGATAAAAGAATATAAGCCCATCATCTCAAGACAGTAGATCATGTTTCTCAAAGACTTTAAAGAACTGTCCAACATTCAGTCAACTTAACCGAGGCACATTATTTGAATGGGACCGTACAAGGCAAAAAGTGGAAAATATGCCAAATATAATACCATCTCCAACTGGCAATTAGGTGTGACATATGTGGACACATATTTTGTGCATGGATTAACCTTCTAAAACATCACTTCCAGGATACAGTTGCCACTAGTTTTTATCCAATTTTGTTTCCTTCTTTCTCTGCTGAGGCAATGGAACTGCATATGTATTTCAGCTTGTGGGGCATACATCTACCATACATGAATTAAGACATAATGCAATGGCAGTAATATTCGCTGCAATTTGAAGTAGCTGAATTAATCAAAAACCTTTTTTACCTCACATATCTGGAGGGAATATGTGCCAATGACTCTACTGATGAAAGCACCTAGGAGTTAATAGTCATCTAGACTGAACAAACTAAAGCACACATATACATAAAGCTTTCAAAATAAGTTTACTGAATAGTACTCAATGAAGGAAATCATCATAGCGACAGTTATATGAGATCCTAGTGTCCCATCAATATTGTGCTGTAGAGTATACCCATTATCCAGTGTTCTTAAATAAATAATATAAAATAAGGGAGCTATAAAAAAAAGAGTACTGAAAATTTCTGTATTATTTAACGTCTCAATTCTAAGTGTAAGGCATACCCCAATTATTATTCAGCTAGTCATCCAAAAGGAATCTGAATTTTTCCAGATATAAATCAAGTCAATAGCTTACAGAAGATGTGGCGGGTCCTGGCCCAGCACGCACAATGACACTCTTAACAGGTGCTGTAGTTGGTGTTACGGAGGTCTCTTCAGGAGGAGTGCAAACACGGTTCTGGCCTGCAGGCTGGGGGCCCTCACCCTCTGGAAGTGGAATCGACGCTGTTGTCACACTGTTATTTGTGTCGCAAGTGCCCGTGTTGGAATTTGGTTCGAAGCAGGCCATGGCCGAAGCAAGTGCTACTGCAACTTTGTGCGCAGATACGATGATCGGAGCCCTTTTCTGTTCGCCGAGAAGCCGGTGACCGTCTTCGTTGGTTGCTTCTGTAATAATATTGAATTTTGTGATAACCTTATAAGTAATATATTACAACAATGACAACAATAAACTCATTATGATATTATACACTCACAGATATATTATACACTCACAGAACTTAAAGTAGTAAAGGAGTTTTGCTATTTGGGGAGCAAAATAACTGATGATGGTCGAAGTAGAGAGGATATAAAATGTAGACTGGCAATGGCAAGGAAAGCATTTCTGAAGAAAAGAAATTTGTTAACATCGAGAATAGATTTAGGTGTCATGAAGTCATTTCTGAAAGTATTTGTATGGAAGTGAAACTGAAATGTGGTGCTACAGAAGAATGCTGAAGATTATATGGGTAGATCACTAATGAGGAGGTATTGAACAGAATTGGGGAGACGTGGAGTTTGTGGCACAACTTGACAAGAAGAAGTAGGACATATTCTGAGGCATCCAGGGATCACAAATTTAGCGTTGGAGGGTTGAGTTGCTTTTGGGGAAGGAGACCAGACAACGAGGTCATCGGTCTAATCGGATTAGGGAAGGAAGTCGGCCGTGCCCTTTTTAGAGGAACCATCCCGGCATTTGCCTGGAGTGATTTAGGGAAATCACGGAAAACCTAAATCAGGATGGCCAGACGCGGGATTGAACCGCCGTCCTCCCGAATGTGAGTCCATTGTCTAACCACTGCGCCACCTCGCTCGATAGCATTGGAGGGCAGCATGGAGGATAAAAATCATAGAGGGAGACCAAGAGATGAATACACTAAGCAAATTCAGAAGGATGCAGGTTGCAGTAAGTACTGGGAGATGAAGAAGCTTGCACAGCATAGGGTAGCATGGAGAGCTGCATCAAACCAGTCTCAGGACTGAAGACAACAACAACAACACTCACAATTATCAGATAATGGTAGAGTATGTCTCAGGACGATTTTAAAGTCTTACTGGACAAGACAATAAAATTATCTTTACCCTTTCTACAAAATATGTGAAAACTGCAGCCAGCAACCACTAACATCTGTGCACATGGAAGAGCATGATTAGGTGGATTCTCATCAGGACAGTCCATAGGTGTACTGGCAGTTTCCAGTGCCCTGTGGGTACTGTAATTCAATGATTGGACATGTCACCATTGTCATGTGTGATGACTAAAGCAACATGTCTGATGACCAAAATATTGTACCGGTTGGACACAATGAAACAACAAACTAGCACTGCATCTGTGGACTTTTTGACCAACCAATATACCAAGAGAAACTGAAGAAACATTACTAGATTCTGTCAGCATACAGCTCTTCATGTGTGTTTTATTACACTACTGGCCATTAAAATCACTACAACACGAAGATGATGTGCTACAGACGTGAAATTTAACTGTCAGAAAGAAGATGCTGTGATATGCAAATGATTAGCTTTTCAGAGAATTCGCACAAGGCTGGCGCCGGTGGTGACACCTACAACGTAGAGACATGAGGAAAGTTTCCAAACGATTTCTCATACACAAACAGCAGTTGACCAGCGTTGCCTGGTGAAACGTTGTTGTGATTAGGGTGTCTATGTGGACAAGGAAAAACTCCTGGATTTTTCCCGGATTTCCCGGTTAAAAACACAATTTCTTCCGGATGAAATTACGTATAAAGCAGGTGAAAATATATCCGTGTTAAGTAACAGTATATTTTCCCTCAGAGCTGTAAAACCTATCAGTACTTTGAATCGTAAAGGACTTATACCGGCGGAGGACATCCCAGCCCTTTAGGAAACAAAATCCAGGAAAAACAAAAAGTTGTTTCATGCGAGACAATATGTACAGAGTTTATTTTCGTATTGCGAAAGTATACACACAAATTACAGCACGGTAGATTCCGAAACTCTAAAATAGAGCTTGCGTTGAGCGATGGACTTTTCTCAGCCAGTGATAGCTCTTGTCACGTGATCTCGATAGCGAATGACGGCAGTTATTCAGAGCATGAAGCCTACGAGAAAGACAGGCCGCGCGGCACGTACGTTACGAAGGTAGGCCGAGCTCGCTCAACTCAGCAAAGTGCGTTTCTACACCGGTTAACTCGTAAGTAGATGTGTATGTACGAACGAGTATTGCATTGTCTATTGGCATCCACTGTTATTAGTCCGACAATGATAGGAAGTCCGTAGGCCTACTAACAGGCTCTAATTTGGCAATTAAAATCGTGCCAAAATGATTATCAGTTGCTTAAAAAAGTCAAAGTGTTCTGGCATGAAGAGACTTGTGACATCGCTCAGTAACACATTACGCACATTTGTTTGAAGGTCAATTACACTTTTTGCCATCGATTGCATAATTTTTTATCTATGAAAGAACAACATTAAATATGAAAACTAACTTGAAGCTCCGTCTTTTTTTAGCGTGTGTTACACGTTAAGTCATATCAAATACAAATGTGCCGGTAAAATTTTAAATAGTTGCATAAATGACTTATCTTCTGGGCCCGACATTTTTCAAATGGCTCATCCTCAAAGTGTTAATTTTTGAATTAGAGTTATAACCCCCTGTGATTTAAGAAATTCACTGCACATGCTCCCACGTACCACGAATCATCTTGCGTGGAAATTTACTTTGAAAGTAAAGCATCTCAAGCCACTATTCGTAATATTTTCTGATGATCTGTTAGAAATGTAAACAATTGTGACGTCATGCACATTGAATGCACATTAGTACTGCATAATCTTCGACCTAAAGCCTTTGACACTTTTCGGTGTCGGCAAACTGGTCTGTGCATTGTGTAAATTACCCATTTTGTATGCAACTAAACTTTTACTTTGGTGTTATTCTCTGATTTATGTTTCATTGCTGCACTATTAGTCAGCAGTAGTGGACTAAAGTTCTTTGTCAGCGTATCAGATCATCTTACACGTCAAACCTACAAAACTTTAGCTGAAATCTAAAACAATGAAAAATCACAGAATTCTAAAAAATTCCCGGGTTTTTCCCGGATCTCCTGGATGTCCCGGGCCGAATACACCCTGTGTGATGCCTCGTGTAAGGAGGAGAAATGTGTACCATCGCGTTTCCGACTTTGATAAAGGTCGGATTGTAGCCTATCACGATTGCGATTTATTGTATAGCGACATTGCTGCTTGCGTTGGTCAAGATCTAATGACTGTTAGCAGAATATGGAATCGGTGGGTTCAGGAGGGTAATATAGAATGCCGTTCTGGATCCCAATGGTCTCTTAATCACTAGCAGTCGAGATGACAGGCATCTTTTCCACATGGCTGTAATAGATCGTGCAGCCACGTCTCGATCCCTGAGTCAACAGATGGGGACATTTGCAAGACAACAACCATCTGCACGAACAGTTCGACAACATTTGCAGTAGCATGGACTATCAGCTCGGAGACCATGGCTGCGGTTACCCTTGACGCTGCATCACAGACAGCAGCACCTGCGATGGTGTACTCAACGACAAACATGGGTGCAGGAATGGCAAAACGTCATTTTATCGGTTGAGTCCAGGTTCTGTTTACAGCATCATGATGGTTGCATCCGTGTTTGGCAACACGTTGGGAGCGTGTATTTGTCATCGCCATATTGGAGCATCACCCGGCATGATGGTATGGGGGTGCCATTGGTTACACATCTGTCACCTGTTGTTCGCATTGACAGCACTTTGAACAGTGGAAGTTACGTTTCAGATGTGTTGCGACCCGTGGCTCTACCTTTCATTCGATCCCTGTGAAACCCTACATTTCAGCAGGATAATGCACAACCGGGTGTTGCAGGTCCTGTACGGGCCTTTCTGGATACATACAATGTTCGACTGCTGCCCTGGCTAGCACATGTCTTGTCACAATACGCCAGTCACTACTCTTGATGAACTGTGGTATCATGTTGAAGCTGCAAGGGCAGCTGTACCTGTACACACCATCCAAGCTCTGACTCAATGCCTAGGCGTTTCAAGGCCGTTATTATGGCCAGAGTTGGTGGTTCTGGGTACTGATTTATCAGGATTTATGCACCCAAATTGCGAGAAAATGTAATCACGTCAGTTTTAGTATAATATATTTGTCTAATGAATACCCATTTATCATCTGCATTTCTTCTTGGTGTAGCAATTTTAATGGCCAGTAGTGTGTATGAAAAGTTACAGAAAAGTAGCTATGCCAAATTTTGCAATTAGGTGTTACAGGCCCTCTGAAGATGGCGTACAAGTGAGTTTCCATTTACTTTCAGTTTCACACTGGTCGCACTTTCTGTCGTGTGATGCATGAAATGGTAATCGATTAAATTGGTTGACTTGGACCCAGCTTGTAGTCAATAACTGCTTCCCTTGTAGCAGATCAGCAAATGCACTGAACAAATCAGAAATCTATTTAAGCACTGTATGTGACATAGGTCATTTGATCTGACTTCCCACCTCTCCTACAGAAATATTCCGGCATCCACTGAACCTATGTGAATATCCTTGTCAACCACTACTGCACCCCTGCTCCCAACCCTTTACCCTCATGGCTCATATCCCTGCAATAGACCTAGATGCAAATCCTGCCCCGTACAGCCTACCATGACAATGTACTACAGTCTGGTCACCAACGTCTCCTACTCCAGTCTGGTCGCCAACGTCTTCTACTCCATCAAAGTCTAGGCTACCTTTGAAAGCATTCACTTTACTGCTGCCTATGTTGGCATGACAACTAATAAGGTGCCTGTACACACGAATGGCCACTGACAAACCAAGACCAAGAGACAGCTGGGTTACCCCAATGCTAAACATAAACATGCTGCCCAATACAATGTTTTCTGCTTCAATGACTGCTTCACAGTCTGCATGATCTAGATCTTTCCTATTAACATCAGTATTTCTTAATTTCACAGATGGTAACTCTTCCTGCAATATCTCCTATGCTCCCCTTACCCCCAACTTTCACTAGTCCCTGCTTTCCACCAACCTCTCTCTTTCCCTGCTCCCATGAAGCGTAGTTGCAGTCCATAGTCTGCCTACAGCAGCACAGCCAGCAGTTGTTCAAGTGTGCTTAAGTCATTAACGTGTGTGTGGGTGGGAGGGCTGGGGAGTACATGCACTTGCTACTTCAGAGGAATGCCTTTTGTCCAAAAGCCTAAATGTCCGAGAGTATTTTTATTGTGCCTTTCTTCAACTTAAAGTCTCGTCTATATAATAAGTAGCAATCCCTATTCTTTTCCTAATATTGTTCAAACCTCGAATTTAACTGATTGATACCTTGTTGAGATGTGGGTAGGACGTTTCGAAAATATTCTACAAACATCACTGTAATAATGGTCATGTTTCCACCATGTTTGCAAAACAATTACGCGCTATTCTGTAGTTAACTTTCTAGTCACTGTTTCTCAGATAACAACAAACATAACCTTGAACTGCTAGTGTCAACTAACTTATGGGAACTACACACTAGTCAAGTTCACAGCTGACTATCACTACATTGGTCAAAATATAAAGTCTAAGAATTGCTACTGACAACGGACCTATGGCACACCCTGTACAGCAGGCAAATTGAAGCCTCCTCCCGTTACAATAACACGATCAACAAATTTATTCGCAATATTCTCAAAGTTCTCTCTGAACAGTGATGTCGCTACAGATGGTCAATGAGAGCATCTCATTACCATGCTTTGGCCACCTTGGTTGCTTAATTTGACCCAGATTATGATTCAATTGTTAACTTCACTATACACTATACAGTTCTTCACAACAATCAACAAGCAGCCACCAATAACAGTTCCCCCAACATTGATATGTATATTCCAATGTGAAGTTAGGATTTAGCTGCCGTTCACTTTCAGTTTCAGCCAGGTTTTTGCTCTCAATAACATACGTATCTTATTATCTTTAGCCCTTTGACTGCTGTTAATGAGTTGGCTTTTCATTTTTCTCTACTTCACACTGACAAGTTTAAGTATGGCCTCTGGTCTTCCTTGGGCACTATTTATGACTTAACTCTGGTCTCCTTGCCTACCCTGAATGCTAATGACGAGTATAGACCCGTCATCACTTACTCAGTTACCTGTACAGTTTTGACAAGTTTAAATGTATGGTGGATTTTCCATTCTGTGCACCTGTAGCTTTACAAGTTATGGTCACCAAGTTATGTTCAGATAATATGTTGTAATTTTGTTTTTCTGAATTCGACGTCACAGCATTTTTATCATCATCTATTCTGCAACAAAAATGACAATGCATTGTGGATGACTATAGAAGAGTTCATGAAGATACTCACACAGAGCAAGAGTGAGGGTGTATTGTCAGATGCCAATGTACTTGATAACTCCAATTCTGAGAGCAACCACCTTAAGGTCCCTCTCTGTCAGCTGGTATAGCAACAGTCTTACATTCATTAACTGATAGTTCCTCTGGAGCTGAAAGCGACAAATCTAATAGGAAAAAAAATGATTTTTCGCCACTTAAGTAAGCATTTGATTATCTACCTTCAGGACACAAGTGTCAATCAGGGAATGATCCAAACACTCAGTCATTCTTCATGCCATTTATCATAGAAGGTAGGATGTCATTTCTTGCCAACAAAAACCAACCAGTATTATTTATTCACAAAGGAAACTACTCCAGTGGTTGGTTGGCTGATATGGGGGAAGGAACCAAGCAGTGTCATCGGTCCCATTGGAGTAGGGAAGCATAGGGAAGGAAATTGGCCTTGCCCTTTCAAATAAACCATTTCCAGCATTTGCCTGAATTGATTTAGGGAAATCACACAAAACCTAAATCTAGATGGCCGTACGCGGGCTTGAACCGTTGTCCCCCCCGAGTGCAAGTCCAGTGTGCTAACCACTGCTCCACTTCACTGGGTAACTACTCCAGTGCATGCTTGATTATCAAAGTGGAAAGATACATAGTATGAAGACATTTCATATTATATAAGCCTGATCTCTAAGGTAACATTAAGGTTTAGCTGCCTGACAGAGAATTATGTCATTAATGGAGAAGGAGTTATCAAAAATTTATGAAATGCAGTGCCAAATGCCGTAACAGGGTGATCACTGTTCCATAAATGTACTGTTTCCATAGTGTACTTATTACAGATAAGCATTCTCTGCTTCTCCAGGGATTAAGCATTCAATTAGTCTACAGAAAAATAGTTTATGAAGGTATAACCCAGCTCATGATACAATAGCGTGAAGTTAAAAAGTTCTTACCGTTGTTCATAACGGACAGGCCAGCAATATATGTCAATGTTGGCATAGACAATCAGTGTATTTTGGTTACCGTAAGAAGCAACAAGAAGCTTTTGACTACAAATATGCCAGCTATAGAAGAAAACAATACTCTCACATGCAATGAAAGAGAATAATCTGCACAACAGCAGAGTGTAAAAAACCACGTGTGATATGAAAATACCTGCTTAACTAAAATCAAATTTGATTATTTCTGTATATAGTTAACAATAATACATGGGATACAGTAGGTGTTACAGGCATGTAACAAATGAAGGAAAACTGTAATACTGATGCATATTTAAAGTGGCATGTAACTTTCAAAATAGGTTAGTAAAAGTGCATTGAAACTATTGATGGTGCAGCCATCTTTAAATCTCAATCAATTTGTAACAACAAATAATTTGCAGACAAGCCACAAAGTCATAAGCAAATTGTTCCATCTACTGTAATGACCATCTCAGAAGTTACAAATCTTAAGAGAGACAGGACTAGACGTTACATAAACCCATGCACACTGTCAGCTGTCTATTTAATTCCTTTGTCTTGACAATAAAAATAGCTCAGAAACGTCTTAATTGCTGTTTATGTTTCTGGAGTTAAGCGCATACTGTAACGAAACTTCCAGACAGATTATAACAACGTACTAAAGATTATAACCTGGGTCCATGCTTTTGGCAGCAAACATCCTATCATCTGATCTCATCCTCAGAACCGGAACAACCTTTCAAAAGAGCAGTACCAGCAAAAAAGACAGCCACATCTAGCAGCACCAACATCTCCGTTATATGCTTCAGACTAATTTCATGGTCTTGTAAAGCACTGCTAGAATATGTACTCCGTTCATAATCCCTTTTTCCTAGAAGTTACTAACTGTGTCTTGGACCAATATAAATATTTGCATGTATCATAAAGCAATTCTTGTCCTGGCCGGTTTCAACTCACATCTCACAGAACAAGAGTGATGTGTCCCAAGTTCCAAATGACATCGCTTAAAAAATAAATATTTTCATTTACAGTTGATACTTTAAAATGTTATATACTGCACCTTCCATTGGAAATGGGAAGCTGCATTATCACACAATATTCTTAATGTTGGCTTCGTATTTCACGGTTTACTTAAGTGTACATGACAATTGAAATGAAGAACAACCTTATATGCAACACCATCCAAAAATTAGTGTGCCCACTTTTGCTTCAGTAGATGGATCATACACATCATCTCCGTCATACACACACTATGGAACACGCAATTACTCCTAAAGGACGAACTTTGTGGAGACTTTACTTTCTCCGGAATAAAATAACTTTTAGTCATGTGTGCTTGTGGTTGAACGGCTATCAAATTGGTCACACCAATCAAACATTCCTGCCCATGGTACAATTTGCACTCCACACTGAATTATCAATCTGTACAAATACAGATGTCTCAATATTTTTCTCTGGGTGAAACTCACCAAACACATTGTGATGATTAAAAAAACACACAGAATCAGGATCCCATTGTTTGTGTTTACCTGCATTACAGCAGTTCCCTGGATTTTGTAATGACTCAACAAAAAAGACCTCAACAAAAAGCTACATGGCGATGTTAGATATCAGCAACGAAATAAGGAAATTTCCAAAAAGGAAGGAAAGAAGGAAGGAAGCACTAGCTATCACTTCTAGACAAAGATGGGAAATGAAATTTTGGACAGTCTCCCAATATAAGTAAAAGCTGTGCCACCACACTCACAGTCCAAAGGAAATGCTGATGGCAAAAGGCACGCCACAAACATGCAATAAGTTAATAATAACTGACAACTGTTATTTAACAAGACAGGTTTCTGCAACAAAATTAGGGTACTCTGTAAATATGTAGATAAGCCAAATAACAGCACTCACCTGCAGATGCTGGAGGAGGATTAAGTGCAACACTCGTGTCTTGAGCTGAAGCAGATTTGGAAGTAGCCCGTATCCCACTTGGACCAGGCTTACTAAGGTCAGCTGGACCCTCGCAGCTACTAGACAGAATAGACACTTTTTTGGGAGAAAATGGACTGCTAGAATCTGAATCTGACACATAGTCCTGAGAATCTTCATTGTCCACATCCATTTTCTCAATCTCTGCAGATGTTGCACTATTTGGGGTTTCCTTGTTGAAAGAGAGATCTTGTGGGAATTCGTCTGCTGACGATGACGTCTGAGCTGCTCCGACATTATTCCCTCCACTATTACTGTTATCCATTGATATTGGAATTTCTGGAAGTTGCTGTGCTTCTTCTTCTTCTATTTCACGGAAAAGATGATCAAATGCATCAAAGTTTGACCTAAAGAAGAACAAAACAGTCCCGTTAACAAGGATGTCAATTTGTGAAAAACCAACTACAATTAATTAATGATGTTTTTCTAGATTCTTTAATTCTTATTGATTACAGGAAGTTTGAACTATTTAGCACAGACAGAGATAAATACTGCAGTTTTCTTGCAGTATGTCCAGCTTAAAATCACTCTGAAAATGCCAAGGCAGCAATGCTTTCCATCCCTGGCTGTATATTTTGATGTCTGATAAATCCGGATCCTCAAGACAGTCGGCAGCATATAGCCCAAATGGCTTGGTCGCATGGGGCCGATTCCTGAACAGCCGTTCAAAGGTGGGTTGGACCACTGAACTAAATGCCAATGACTGAGGTGACACTGATATTTTCAGAGCCTGTCAAGTCAAAAGGATACGTCGCTGAATCCAGAATGGTGGTCCACCAGCCTCTGCACACAAACTTGGAACTGGGCTGGTAAGAAAGACTCCACTCGATATCCAAATGCTCCCACAGTGGACAGCATCTAACATATTGAGGTAGGAAAGTACAGGCTCATCCGTACACCATGGCGCCACAATCTAAAATGTGATCGAACAAATGCCTTGTAAAACTGCAGGTAGTGGGACCTGTCAGCTTCCTATGTTTTTCCATTACGGCATTTCACAATATTCCATAACTGAAGGCCCTTTGTTCGTAGGTAGTTCAGATGTGGAAACCAAATTAATTTCAAGTCAAATAACAAAACTCGAAAAGGGCGTAGTTCCTTGAAAACATAAAATATTGTCCTCCATTGGGAGCACTGGTTGGTTAAAACTTCGAAGAGCACAGTTAAAACTGACACCTGTAACCTTCTCTGGTGAGAACCAAAAAGCAATTGTCCTGGCCCAGGTTTCCAGCCTAATGGTCAGCTGTATCTGCCTCATCATCGTTGTAAGATCAGAGGAATTGTAGAAGATTGCAAAGTCATCCAAAAATGAGGGAGCACTCGACAGGGTGCCCAACTGCAGAGGAAATGCCATTGACAGCAATGGCAAACAATGTGATACTGAGGACGCTGCCTTGGGGGTTCTCATTCTCGTGAATATAGCAGTCAGACAAGGCATCGCCAACGTGATATTGAAAACGCCAGTCCTCAAGAAAGGATTGGATAAGAAGTGGCATGCGTCCATATAGTACACATTCATGAAGTTGGTGAAGGATGTTGTACCTTCAAGTAGTGTCATATGCTTTCAAGAGCTTCTTTTAAAATAGTTTCAGCGTAAGAAGAACTCTAGTATTGCTGTCTCCAGTACAATTAAGTTGCCAAGGGTCGAATGGTAGTGCCTGAAACGGCACTGGGAGCGGCTCAGGTGACCTCTGGATTTAAGCAGCCAAACGAGGCTGCGTTTGACCATGTGTTCAAGGGTCTTACCCATACAAATATACAAATGCTAAGTGCTACATTCCAGTAGCTGTTAGGGCCGCTACAGTCCTTGCCCAGTTTCCAGATTGGAATTAATATTGCCACCTTCCAAGTTGGGGGTACTGTCCATCAAACAAAATCTGATCGAAACAATAGAGGAGGTGCTCTCCCGGTTCAGGACACAGATGAGGAAGCATGGTATAATGGATCTCATCAGGTCACGGAGCAGTGACTCTGGCCGCAGACAAGGCTGATTCCAGTTCCCACATAGAGAACGATAGCGTGTAGACTTCACCATTATCCGAGATTAAATTGAGCTTCCACATCTCCACAGTCCTATGGAACACTTGAAAAGCAGGAGATTGTCTGAATGACGTAGGACAGTAAAGAAGTGCTCAGCTTAAGTCCAAGCCACGTCTTCACGCGTGCCTATCAAGATCCCATTACTTGACAGGGCCATAAGGGGACGTGTACTGCCGGAAATCCATCATATTGAATCCCAAACTTCTGGAAGTGGACCAATTAATGGAAGACGTGAATTCCCTCCAGGAAGCCCTCTTTCATACTTTAATAATTCGCATTGCATGCGGCTGCCGCAGATCTGAAGGTATGAAGGTTTTCTGCAGTTTCATGGTGTTTGAAGTTCTGCAGAGCTGTTTGTATGGCCCTAATTGCCAATCGACAATCGTCATTCCACCAAGGTACACGCCATCATTTGAGATGGTTACTAGACTGGTGGATGGACTCTACGGCAGCCCTTTGGGTCTCACGAGTAATATGGCCCACTGTCTCTCCTGCAATAGCTGGGGAACAAAAACAAAGGTCAGTGGATGAAAAATATTTTGTAGCTGTGTAAAAATGTGACATATGACCCATGTCAATAAGGCAGATATTCTCAGAATGGATAAGTCGCTCAATCATCACCACAGCACATTGTGTACAATGGAAGTCCCACCCACAACAAGGAATGTGGTGTTGAGAGTGCCTGGAAGAGTTATATCAGTGTGTCAGTATGCATGGCATCATTAGGTGGGAGATACAAAGAACACACTGAGACATTAAAAGGTGCTAGAACTTTCATGGAATTGCTTGTATGATTGTGGTAAAGAGGGACAGGAGAAGAGTGGCATCTGTCAGCAATGAAACCAGCCACTTCATCTTTAGTCCTGTGTCCAGTAGTATCGTCCTACCTGTATGGGTGGTAACCCCATAATGCAGGTCTGTTAATGACTTCAAGACGCGTTTCTTATAAGCAGATGCACAATGGTTTCTCCTGGACCAGGAGCTTATATTCTTCCAAATGTGAGCGATATCCATTTAAATCAAACTGCAACACACATAAGTTCATGTGGAAGCCATTGCTTAGCAAAGATTGTTCTTGTCTTTCTCCCTACGAGGTTGCAATTTACCAGGGAGGTCAGGGGAAATGTTAGCTGGTTTCTGGCTCTCTGTTTCCTTCGATTGGAAGTCCATATACCCAAGAGTATAGTCCCCATCAGAATGGGAGAGAGCTCGCCGATCCGAAGATTTAACTACTGTTTTCTTGGATTTTGAACTACTTTTTGAAGGAGGTTTTCCTTTATTTATGGGAAGAGGTGGTTGCTTGGATTGTGGGAATGGCTTAGTTGGCTGCTGATGGTGAGCTGTGGCATGCGGCTTAGGTGGTAAGCTCATTGATGACGGCTTTCGAACAACTTCAGTTTCAAGTGGAGCATTTTCCCCACAGGCACATCGACAAGTGCATGTGCTTGTACTCGAATCTGTGATCTAAGTTTGTGTGGAGGCATCACATTTGGTGATTGGTGCATTAAGGGCTGATGCAAAATAAGTAGCAAAAACCGCAGGTTTCATAGCTCTGAAGGCTTTTTTAGCTTCACTATAGGATATCTTCCTCTTGACTTTCAACACCTGAATTCCTCATTGTAAACCTCTCACTTTCTGCTCCACACTGGGTGATTTGGAGCAGTTAACACATTTCGCAGAGAGTGTACAAGAATTGCCCGATTCATGAGCTGAGCCTCCACAACTGCCATACGTAGCAGGTAACCACCCCCTTACTAAAGTTAAGGGTGTGATGCAACTCAGCCTCGACTGGGTAGTCACCTAAGGCTTTACATCCCAGAAGCTTAGATATTAGGTTTGAAGTAGTAGTTTCAGCTAAAAGTGTTCCATTATGAAGTCGTTTGACACTTTTTAGAGACCCTAGCAATACCTTCCAATGCCTTGTGAATATAGAAAGGGGTGACCTTCTCAGAGGTACCCCCTGTTTGCTTGATTACAATGAAAATGCTATGGCACACTAATGCCTGTTGCTATGATTCCGAGACACTTTTTCGTGAGGTCTGACCAACCAAGCTCTCTTTGATGAGAGGCTGTAGGTACTACCTGACTGTACACCCGTTCCGTCAGTAGTACTAGTTTGATGGGACCGTTCCACAGGGATCCCATGAGACGCTAGGGAAACAACCTGGACCTTACTCACAGTCCAAGCGGTAAAGCAAGGACGCCTGTTCTCAAAAACACACAATATTCCACCACTGTGCCACACAGTGGTCACTGTAGCATGCCCAGAGCTTATGGTGACAGAGCTCTGGCATCTCTTTGAAACCCTGTGGTCGAAAGCCTGTATGCAGCAAACAAACATTGAGACTCTGGGGGAGGAACAGACAATGACTGCCATCTATGGTTCGAGATCCAAAGTCTATATACGGACAAGGAAAAAAAATCCCGTTTCCCAGCTAAAAAACACACTTTTTCCCAGGTGAAAATAGACTTCTTCCATGTTAAGCGACGGTAGACTTCCCCATGGAACTGTTTATGAATCCTTTGAATGGTTAACATTTTCTACATCATTGGCGTAGAGCTTCCAGCCACCACTTCACAAAACAAACCCTACCCCAAAAAAAAAAAATCTTTAGAAGATCTTTGATGTGCAGCAGTAAGTACTTGCATGTTTTCATTTTAAAATATGCTGCATATTTTCGTAATTACGAAAGTATAAATTTGAATTCCACAAAACTTGGAGTGTTAATTTCTAAGGCATTGAAAATGAGGTTGCAATGCCCTTTTGTAAGCCAACATAGCTCGTGTCATGTGATCTCCCCAGCCGATGACAGCAGATATTGAGAGAACAGGACATGGGATGTGTTCAGCCAATAGCAACATCACTGTTTAAGCAGTGCGAACCCACAAATAGGAAAAGTTAATAGCTTAAATTAATATACAAGTTTACCTACAAGAGAAGCTAAGCTTTCACGTGTAATATTGGTCTTTTTTTGGCATGTGTTACACTTTCAGATACATCACACAAATGTGCCAGTAAAATTTAAAATAATGACATAAATGTCTGGTCTTCTGGGCTCGAAATTCTTCTAAGTGGCCAGTCCTGAAAGTGTTAAGCTTTAAACAAGTGTCAAACGCTCTGCAGTTCAAGAAATTTATCGCACATTCTCACATGTAACGTAATTCATATTGTGCAAAAGAAAATTTACTTTTAAAGTAACAGTTTTCAAACCACCATTGACAATTTTTTCCCAAGACGTGTTAGAAATAGGTTCATTTTAGCAACTGCCAGAGAACACCAAAATAGAGATGTTACTGGGCTTGCACAGCTATGATGGCATAAGAAGTCTTTATGTTCGTATGTACACATAAAGCTTTACGATATCTCACATTAAGTCATAAAAGAAACAGACCATCAGAGGATACTCCAGCAGCATCGGAATTTCATAAACAATACTAAAATGTATAATTCAGCGTTAAGTGCACATTCGTAAGTCCAGATTCACAATGAAGTAGGCCCCAACCTGACATTAAGCTTTTCAGTGTGGTTTTTGGGAAATAAATTCCCTTGGAGTATCAATACTGTACTATCTCATGTTTGGTTCTTTATCATGGCACAATGCAATACATGCCAGAAGATGAAACCATGCACCTGCAATTCAGTGAACAGTTGGAACTATCCTATACTGTGGAATGAAACCCTTCATTTCAAATAAACTGACTGCCTCAGCGAAAAAGATTAATAAAAGCCAAATAAAAATAAAATAAAATAAAATCATAAAACTTAAACTAATAATATATAATATATTTCAGTCCTCTGTAATTATGTGAAAGTACTTTAATTCACTTGGTAGTGCCCAGCCACAGAAATCCGTTTTGTTTTCATTTGACATGAGAGCTGTACATGAAGAGGAAACAGTGAAGCCACTAAAAGTAGACACGGGTCACATGAAGACTACCCCATCCCCACTACAACTCAAGACTGCTCTGGGCATGTGCAAATCTGTCAGATTGGATGCGCCATGAAAATTTCTCTGATTAGCATCTGGCTTCATGTAGTCAGATGCGGGAAAAGGTACTGCTCATATGGAACAGAACTGTGCAAGCGCACAAGTCCGCTGGCAAACATTCAAACTAAACTAATTCAAGCAGTTGTGATGCCACTGTCATCAGAAGCAGTTTGTTGTTATGAAGTACTTCATCCTAAGGCCTTTGAAACAATTTGCTGTTGGCAGATGCTTGTGGGTCCACAGTAATTTTTTGTAGTTTTATTTTGGTGTTTTTCTCTTGTTTATGTTTTATTGCTGCAGTATTATTCTGCAGTAGTGGGAAACAGTAATAGTTTGATAGAGTATCAGTTCTTCCCAGTCAAAATTACAAAAATAACTGAAAACTAAAATAACTGTGAAAACTAAAATAACTGTGAAAACTAAAATAACTGTGAAAACTAAAATAACTGTGAAAACTAAAATAACTGTGAAAACTAAAATAACTGAAAACTAAAATAACTGAAAACTAAAACAATAAAAAATTTCCATGTTTTTCCTGGATAAAAAAATTCCCGGGTATTTCCTGGGGCGTATACATCCTAGAGATAGTGCTTAGATCATTCCAGTGACTGGCAGATATCAATGAAGCTAACAATCCGTATCATTGGCCTCAGAACCGATTGTGGCCCTCTAGTTCTGAGTCAAACAGAACCAGAGACTTCAAATGAACTGTGAGATGCTAGGCCACAACTTGTTATACTTATGGTACAGTGCAGAGAACTGTAGGATCCTCAAATGGATTGTGTGTGCACTGCACATTACAGGCTGCTACTCAGGTAGCTGAGCCAGTCTCCATCCAGTCCAGATAGCAGCAGCAGTTAGAGAGCCTGAAGCATTGGTGTAACATCAAACAAAAAAACTCTCACAGGTTAAGAGTATGAAAATCTAACTGATTAACTGATGAAACATTCACAGCCAAGAGCTGAGTTTGAAGTGACAAAACTAAAACAATAATAGAAGCAGAAAGCTGGTTTAAACTAGAAATTAATAGGTCTGAGATTTTTTAGGAAATTTTAACTGAATGTTGAAAGAATAGGCTAATGAGAAATGGAGGTGGTGTACACAGCACGGCAGACAAAAAACTCAAATCCACAGAGATAGAAATTGAAGTAGCATATGAGATTTTTTTGGGCATAAACTTTTAATTGAATGTTTGAACTAACCACAAGACTCATTCGAAAATGTAACTTAAAACAGGGATACGACTCAGTGCAATGACAAAAAAATATAGATAACAGTGTCAGCTGAAATTGGCAATTTCGAAAGAGTTCCAGGGCCTGATGGAATACTTACAAGATTATATAGAGAATTTGCAACTGAATTAAACTCTAATATACCATACATAACAAACAAAAAAACTGAGTCAACTATTTGAAGAAATCACGGGTCAAACTCATCTACAAAAAGAGCAGCAAAAGTGATCCATCAAACTTTCATCCTATCAGACTAACATGCATAGGTTGCAGAATCCTCAAACATAATGATCGCATTCATCCCAACCAGCATGGATTAATAAAACACTAATCATTTGACATTCTTTTGCAATTTTCAACTTATGACATCCTGAAATTCACACATCTGCGTATACAGGTAACGCAGAACTTTTTACTTCTGAAAAGCATTTGATTCAATACCACACCTACGCTTATTGTTGAAACCAATATCCGGTAAAATTTACAACTGGATTGGGCATTTCTTGCTAGGGAGAATGCAGCATGGTATCTCATTTGGGGAGTCATTGATAGAAGCAGAAGTGAACTCTGGTCTGCAACAGAAAGCCTGTCCAAACACATGCCGTTCATATTGTATATATTAATGACAGTGTACACAATACTAACAGTAACCGCAAAATTTCTGAAGATGATGCAGTTATCTAAATGAAGCACTATCTGAAGAAAGCTACAAACACATCCAGTCATACCCTGTGTGGTGAGAAGTTTGCAAACTTCCTTTAAATGTACAGAAGTGTAAAATTTTATACTTCATAACATGAAAAAAAATAGTGTTCTACAACTGCAACAACAAGAAGTCACAATTGGAATCAGTCAACTCTCACAAATATCTGGATGCAACAATTTCCAGGCGGTGGATACTGAAAGATCACATAGACTAAGCTGTAGGTATAGCAGAACAATATAACCAGTCTACAATGGAGATTGTTGACAAACCACTTGGGTGACCGATCTTACAACGCTGCTCAAGTTTATAAGACCTGTACTAAACAGGACTAACAGGATGTCGAATACATACAAATAATGGCAGCACGAATCGTCACAGGGTTAGGCACCCATGGTAGAGAGTGACAAGATCTGCAGAAAAAATGGAACTGGCAGACTCCTACAGATAGACGCAAACAATGCCCTAACAGCCAACACATTTCAAGAAACAGCTCATAAGGACGGCTAATGTAGGGATTGTGAAGACAAGATTACGACTACCTACAGCGCATACAGAGATGTTTAAGGAATTCTCCTCTTTGCACTCAGTACATGAATGGAATGTGAAGAAGCCCTATAACGGGCACAACAGGAAACTCTCACTGTCACACACTTCTCAGTGGTCTGCACAGAGTACATAGTGATGCAAATAAAGGAAAGATGTACAGTAAGTAAGTATGCCTAGCAGTACCCCCTCCCTTACATTTCTGGAACTGAAGGGACTTATTTCAATGCGGTGCACAATACAATTTGTGAACTTTGATGTATATTTTTGTATACTTCTCTATCAACAGTTTGGTATATCAAAGTAAGTAATCTATATCTAAAAACAATAATGATGTGACTTACCAAACAAAAGTGCTGGCAGGTCTATAGACACACAAACAAACACACACATACACACAAAATTCAAGCTTTCGCAACCAACGGTTGCTTCTTCAGGAAAGAGGGAAGGAGAGGGAAAGACAAAAGGATGTGGGTTTTAAGGAAGAGGGTAAGGAGTCATTCCAATCCCGGGAGCGGAAAGACTTACCTTAGGGGGAAAAAAGGACAGGTGTACACTCGCACGCGCACACGCATATCCATCCGCACATACACATGCATGCACTCGCGCGCGTGCACACATGCACGCAGCTGACTACAATCTGTCTCAGCTGAAGCAGCAGCAGCAGCAGTGCATTACGGGAAAGGTAATTGGGTGGGGGTAAGGAGGACACTGGAGGGGAGGAGGGATTTCCATTGTTTAATTTGAAAGAAACAATTATGAAAGAATAAAGGAAGAAACTTGCAACACATTGAAACTTAAGTAGGTTCGAGATGTCTGCTCAGATGCAACTAACAGTGCAGTGCACTGCCCACTGAAGGCAGGTAACCACGTTTCTTGTCTGGTCTGACACACAGTTGTAACTTGTCACTAGTGACCACTACTGTATACACTCCGCTAGAGTGTAAAATCTTGACATCTCAGTTTACAAATAAACAATAATGTTTAGTAGAGGCAACAGGAAAAATAAATAGCAATATTTCAAAACAAATGGTGACTGCAAATAAAAGTTCTGCAATAAGCACAGTAATCTTATAATAAAAGCCTGCTACTGCATATATTGTTTTAATTTTTAACAAAACTTTATTTTTGTTTGGTTTTAATCAGCATGTATTACCAAAACGCATATTCTTGTTATATACGAGTTGTTCTTCCAGTTATCGAACACCTACCACAAAAAATGAAAAGTTTGTTTTGAAACACATTTTAAAATTATGAAAATTTAGTGACCTGTAACTAAGGTGTCTTCTTTATTTTACTTTTTCCTTGGCTTCATCCTGCTTCGCCACGGGTTCAGCAATTATTTATGGATTTGGAAATGTTAGGTACAACAGTCTTAACATCAAAAATTGGTGGGTCACTGTTTACAGAATATTATGTCTTTCTTTTAACTTCAAAGCCCATAGGTAAGAGCTGGGCAGGTAACTGGAAAATGTCTGGGCTGTCAAATTTTACTGGGCTGCCTGGAACAGCTGATACCACTATCATTTTCCCAACTTGTATTCAAGGTTAAGCTTTCCTTTTTAAAAGTAGAATACCCAAAGAATGCAACAAACCTTGGAAATGACACAATATCCTTTGCAGGTGCAGCAGCAGAGCCTTCAGCTGCACGGGTTCCTTGCAAGGGCGCACCCGGAACTGCAGAATTTGTGCCTTCTGCAGGAACAACTGGAGCAGGAACAGGAGTAGCTGTGGCAACACTTGCCGCTGGCTGGGGTGACGAGTGCGGCTGCGGCGCTGCCGGACCCAAGTGTGTTGAGCTCACAGTGGCTGCCGGACCACAGTCCGAAGACCTCATTGATAGTCCCAGTCGTGTTGGCAGTACTTCCAGGGGGTTGCATATACCTGGAGTGCTGACACCTGCCACATTCACGATCCAGTTAGTTCACAGCTACTAAAATGAGAAGATGTGATTCAAGATTCGTTTATATTGATTGTGACATTTTACTGCCATAAAACAGTGATTATTACTGTTTGGAAAACAGTAAAATAAATTTTAGATAGACAAAAGAAAACACAATGCTTCTGCGAAAACTGAATATTACGGTGAACGTGAGAAACAAAGACAAATCAGAAAGATTTACTTTCCAAAGAACGGCTTCAATATAATGTGACTTTGCAGTCACAACATTGTTTTTCTATTACTTGGAATTGCCACACTTTCCACAAGCCAGTGTTTCCTTACATCACCAAACAACTCAGACTACAGAACTAAAATCTGAAACAGAGCTAGAGTTTCCATACGAAATGCCAAAACACGAGTAGCTGAAATGAACTGCCCCCCCCCCCCCTTTCCACCAAGCTACGTGACGTGGGCGAGCATACACACACACACACACACACACACACACACACACACACACACACACACAAACTTTACGAAGCACAAACTGCTCTTTAGAAGTCACTTTGTCAGGAGAATAAATAGGAAAAACAAACATTAAGCTGTGCTTTTGATAAAAGAAGGAAGGAAGTTGTTCCAGTCACAACAAACACTCTACCAATAGTAATGTAGTAATACATAAAACAACAACAAATTAACTACTTTAAACCATACCTGCTGCAGGTGGTACTGTTATAGGTTGTTTAGGCATCCCAAAGAGTTCTTCACGACGAGCATTAGGCTGCAGTAAGTGAGGCTGGTCCGCAAGAGGCAATGCCTCTGCCATCGGAGTATCAAATGGATCTGGCGGTGGACAGCCTAAGCATAGAGTTGAGTCAGATCGCTGTAAGAAAGGGTTTTTGCGTCCCTTTCCAGCAGGTCCGACACCAGATATTCCAGAAAGGGGAGGCGCAGACACTTCCTGATCATCTAGTGAATCAGTCTCCATAGCTGCTGTATGGCTCAACTCATCATCAGCCTCCTCATTATCATTTTCATCCTGAAATTTAAATATTGCATTTGCCTTAAACAACAAATTTTGTATTTTAAGGTTATCTTGACAAAAGTGTGCAAGAAAAAACTTCAAAAGAAATTGCAGAAATACATAACAGAGATGTTGCGAGACTCGACTAAAAAAACTTTGCAAGTTTGGCTCTATCAGTTTTTCTCTTGCCCAACAAAACTGCTTTTTTATAATTTTTATGCTAATGTTATGCCTTTAAGAATCCACTGTCCAAGAACTCACTTTGTAGCACCAAGAGGTAAACTGAATTCAAAGTGTAAAATTTGTTTACAGTTACATGTTAAATAGATACTACAATCTTTATGTTTTGGCACACCATTACCACAGAAAATATTTGCTATGCAAAACAAACAATTAAAACTTCACGGTGATTGTGTGAAACCAGACAAAATACAAAACTTGCAGATATAATGAGTTCATAACTGTGCAAGTGCTGTAGTACCTGGTCATTCCATGATTCCATTGGCATGCCATCTCTCAAGACTTCAGCATCTGCAGTCTCAGTTCCAGAACGCATGTAGTATATTAGTGCATCAAACACATATGCTATATGTTTCAGAGCAGACACATCTAATATCGGCAGGCTGTCAAGATGTTCACCATTGTGTGCTCTCATAAGGGAGAGACAGTATGACAGGAACTCCCGGCGAGCTGAATGGGGATCAGCAGCTACATGAAATGGAAGAGCAAAAGACATGAATTGATATACAGAGGATTATCTCTAACTTATTTCTCGTCTAACAGTAATGATGGGGGGGGGGGGGGGGGAAATCTGTCAGTGAATCTTACATATAAAATGAGACACTAGATTAACCATAAAGATTTTGAACATACATAATAGCACTAATAAATAAACTCACATTCAAGAGGGCCTCGCGCGCGTGTGTGTGTGTGTGTGTGTGTGTGTGTGTGTGTGTGTGTGTGAACTATTCATTGGTTTTCATTCAGGAAAGAAGTAAGATTACGAGATCTTGTGATGACATTGCCAGAAGTGGTTCACATACTTGGGCTGGACAATAATCTGTGTGCACTTTAGCTCATTCCTCCCCAAATGTGAATCTAGTGTACTACAACACAGAGCTGTCTCATTCAGTGGATATGATGGAGTAGGCTACATTTTGTAAAGTAAGTCAAGACTAATTCACAAGGCATGATGGTGAAGTAAAGAATAATTAAAGAAAAATGCATGTGAATGAGAGCCAGAAGCCAGAAAGATACTCAGCTACCTCTACTAACACACCTTGCAAAGCACTGTTAACTGTACTTACCACTGAATAACGTATGAGGGTTCCTTTCTGTTTCTTTCGTATCAAGGGTTCGAGAAAAATGTTTAAATGCACCTTGTTCATGATGTGTTCACATTAATTTTGTCTTTGCAGTTCCTATAGGAAAGATATGTAAATAACTGTAGTATATTTCTATATTCTTCACTTAAATTGGTTCTTCAAACGCAATTTTTGTTTAACATTTGATGTTGCACCTTTAACTTTGCATCCAGTAGCAGAATGAGTTATAATAGGAAAACTGGTGGTGGTGGTGGTGGTGGTGGTGGTAGTGGTGGTGGTGGTCGTGGTTGTTTGGCTTCTCATGTGAATTAAGACAGTCATTAGTGTAATATGTGGTTAGAATACACTTGGTGGACCGTAACGCCACTGAAAAAAATTTGGACGCTGGTAGGGACCCGTGGCTCTGGATACTCATAACACAGGAACTGAATTTCATTTGCTTCGTATCTCCATTTATCTTTGTATCTGCATTGCACTGAAAATATCTATACAACTGTGCGAATGTTGATAGTACACTGAGGTGACAAAAGTCATGGGACAGTATTGTGCACATATATAGGGGTTATACTATTGGGATCGCAAGGTATAGATGGACAGTGCATTGCCAGAGATGCCATTTGTTCTCAGGTATGTATGTGAAAAGGTTTCCAACATTGTAATGGCCAAAAGACAGTGTTCCAAGAAAATGAAATTTCAGGCAGTACCTCTAAACATGCGCTACACTGGCCGATGGACTTCATTTAATGATCAAGAATTTGTGTAAGTTGTCCCTACTAACAGACAAGCGACACCGTGTGACATAACCACAGAAATCAATGTGAGACATATGACGAACATATCCATTAGGCAATGTGCCAGCTGGTAGTAGCTCCATTATGGTGTGGGCTGTATTTACATGGAGTGGGCTGGGTCCACTGGTGCAAATGAACTGATTGCTGACTGGAAACAGTTATGTTCAGCTACTTGGGGACCTTTTGCAGACATTCATGGATGTCCCGAAGAACAATGGAATTTTTATGGATGACAACATGCCATGACACCGGGCCACAATTGTTTACAATTGATTTGATGAACATTCCGGACTACTCGAGAGAATGGTCTGGTCACTCAGATCATCTGACACGAATCTCATCAAACCTTTATAGGAAATATTCAAGAGGAAATATTGTGTGCAAAATCCTGCAGCAGTGACACTTTCACAATTATGGACAGCTATAGTGGCATACTGGCTCAATATTTCCACAGGCGACTTCCAACGACTTGTTGAGTCAGTGCCACATCCAGTGGCATGATGCCACGAGTAGCAGAAAGAGGCAAATATATTAATGTCAGTTCTGATGGTGGTCTTGCATGTTTGGAAAAATGTACCAATTTCACTGAAGGTGTTTAGATGCAGAAAACTGTGCGTGTTCTTAAATGTCCTGGACAACACTGTTTGGCCTTTTATATTGACATGACAACTACCAAATAATCAGTTAGGATGAATGGGCATAGGCAGAGGGTGTGCACTGTCAACACAGAATATCCTGTTGCAGGGTAAGCACAAAATGACGGTTGTAACCTTGGTGCCTCTTTCGTCACATGCACCATTTGAATTCTTCCTCCAGACATCCGTATCTGGGAATTCCGCAGGTGGGAACTGGCGCTACATGTCCTTGAGTCTCTTAACCCATTTGGCACTAATTTATGTTAATTTCTTCCGTCTCAACAATTCTTCACAGTAACTATTCCTTTCTTCACTGTGATTTAGTTTTTTACACCTTTCATTTTCTGATCTGTCTATTTTTCACCATTCTCCTTCCATCTCTAAAACATAGAATGCACTTAGCTTTTTGCTCTAATAATGCATGCACAATGTTTTAGCAGTAATCTCTGTCCAACATATTACCCTGTCTTCCAACTTCAAGGTCTCAGGTTTTCAAATCTCATCCAGTGCAGTCCCGAACAGCCTGTCTTTCCTTCTCATCCTGTCCAGTAAGTCTCCCCTGATCTGGGGTTCTGGGTAACTTTTCCAAACTCTATCCCTTTTCTTAAAACTCAGCAGTCCTTTTGAGGGCGTTAAAGTCCACGGAGAAGAAATAAAAACTTGGAGATCTGCTGATACTGTAATACAGTCAGACAGCAAAGTTCTCTGAAGTGCAGTTGAAAGGAACGGACAGTGCCTCGAGAGGAGGATACAAGATGAACATTAATGAACGCAAAACAAGGGTGATAGAATACATCAAATTGAATCAGGCTATGCTGAGGAAATTAAATCAGGAAATGAGGCACTAAAAGAAGTAGATACGTTTTGCTATTTGGGCAGTAAAATAACTGATGATGGCCAAAGTACACAAAAATATAGACAAGGGCTAGGAAGTGTTTTCTGAAGGCATTTGTCTGGTGTGTTGCATTGTACAGAAGTGAAATGTGGACGATGAACACTTCAGACAAAAAGACAACAGAACCAGTGCTACGATTGGATGGGTACGTTGCATAACTAATGATAGGTACTGACTAGTATTGGGAAGAACACAAATTTGTGGCATAACTTGACTTAAAGAAGGAATCAGTTGATAGAACACATTCTGAGCGTTCAAGGAGTTGTGTGTGTGTGTGTGTGTGTGTGTGTGTGTGTGTGTGTGTGTGTGTGTGTGTGTGCCGTGGAAGTGTACAGAATTTTTGTGCCAGGATGTTCCCTTACAAGACAGAATTGCAAGGTGTTCTGCACCATTATCATACATATATGGATAATCATGTCTCTTAGTAATGTTATAGTAAACATCAAACAATGGAAAATCCAGGATGGAATGTAACAATATTATGAAAAAGAAAGTTGCTACTTACCACGTAGCAAAGACGATGAGTCACAGATACGCACAACAAACAGACTGTCACAAACATAGCTTTCGGCCATTAAGGCCTTCGTTGACAAGAGATGTATACACACACACACACACACACACACACACACACACACACACAGCTCACACAGATGACTGCAGTCTCATGGGTTTCAGTTGCCTGAGACTGCAGTTGCGTGTGTGTGTGTGTGTGTGTGTGTGTGTGTGTGTGTGTGTGTGTGTGTGTGTGTGTGTGTGTGTGAGCGCGCGCGCATCTATTGTTGACAAAGGCCTTAATGGTCGAAAGCTATATTTATGACAGTCTTTCTGTTGTGCCTATCTGTGAATCAGCAGCTCCGCTATATGGCGAGTAGCAACTTTCCTTTTTATAATAATGTTATAAGACCAGGTTTCAAATAGTGCAAAGGTCGCATTTTTGCACACAATAAGTTATGTTAGTACAGATATTTGTTTGTGTGATTGTTATTTATTTAAAGTGTTCCTTGCACTATGAGGAGCAGTCGGAGCTCGTCAGCAGAGGCTTTTACATATCAACAGCTACATCAAGAGGTATGCAATGCCAAAAGGATGCTGGAGGGACCCCTTTGAGAAGGGTCCAACAAGAACCACTAACAAAAAATACATATTAAAACAAAATGCACAGATCAAACAAAAAGCAGCTGGGCGATAGCTCGAGACCGGAAGTTGCTGTTAGGACACATGGTACTATATAAGTAATTTATCTGGAACGATGGCGTCAGTCATCGAGCAGCCGCGCATGTAGCAGCACTGGACGACTTACAGATATGCCATGTTATTTCAGGAGGAGAAGGCATTTGCGCCTTACAGTGTATAAAGCTGTAGGTAACAACAAGATGAGCACTCACAAGTGTTTTTGCATGGTCCTTCAGTGTTTTGTGGATACATACTGAATTTTACTTTGGATAAAAGAAATAATGATGCTAATACACATGGTAATGGATGGGTTACTGTAACTGTAGTACGGTATCCAGGAAATCAAACAATAATTGAGTTATCCATGCAGAAAGCATACCGCATATGATCAAGCAATAACTGCACTGTTATCCTATGCAGTGAAAATTCATTTGAAGGAATTATTAGAAAAAGTTACTAACATATGCAACAAAATATTCTTCAAGAATATTTATTTATTTTTAATTTGGTATCCCAGAAAGAATCTCTCAACAGTCAACTGTTTTCAGAGCTAAAGTGAATCAAGTTCACAATCATCTAGTTTTATGACACTAACAGATTCATTGCACCTTTTTTGTTTAAATGTTTTCTAAATAAAAGAAGTTATAATTGACATATAAGTTTCAATAGTTTAATGAAGTGGGGGAAGTTAACAGCATCACGTAGCAGCAAGTATTTGAAGAGAATGCACAAATTTTCAGGCATGTAATTCTGGGCAAAATCGGAATATCGGACTGACACTTCATCTCCTTCTGCTTTGTTAGGACCCTCCAGGATCAAGTGTGGCTTGTTTTGCCCGTCTTCTTTTTTCCCAATACCTCTTCATTCTTTCGCTGCTTCTGTATCTTCCTTCTTCTGTTAAGACATTTTGATTTTGGTGTCCGGCCACCTGTGACCATCCACCAACCCTTTACACTTCTCCTTGTCCTGTAATACTGCCTGCAGATTCCTTTTTTTATTCCTACAGCCTTCCAGTCATCTCTCACTTCCTTCATTCAGTTGTTTCCCATAGGACATGTTGCATTCCATATCTTCTTAGTCAACCAATCCTCGTCCATCCTCATGATGTGCCCAACAAATCTTAACCTCTTTTGCTTGATATGGGTTCAATATTTTCATACAGTTCCTGTTGTGTTCTGTGTATCCAGATATCCCCTTATGTCTGATCCTCCTCCTCCAGCTGTATACAAGTTCTCTTGCAGAGTAAAATCGTTTCTGATGCAATCAGAGCAGCATTTCTTACAGTTGCTGTGTAATGTCGCAGTTTGGTATTCTGTGACAGATTTTTCTTGCCGTATGTTGTTTTCACAGCACACCGAAGCTTCTGCAAAAGCTGTGCCCTGTCTACTGTGCTACTGTTCGTCTGTATGCCACCAGTTATCTTCTCCCCTGAACAGCGAAAACTGTTGACTTTCTCAAGCACTTGGCCATCTATCCTCCAGTCAGACTCAGTGTTCAATGTCTTGGTCTTGTTATATCCAATCTTCAGTCCAACCTTTTCTGCTGTTTCGGCTACATTTTTTAGTGCTGTCTTTGCATCTTCTTCTGTTTCATTTAAAAGTGTTATGTCACCTGCAAATGGCAGGCAGTCCACTGTTGCATTATGTTTGACCTTGAACGCATTTGCACACCTTTGATCTTCATGTTACTATTTAGTTGTCTCCAGTGTCTCACTACTTCATCCAAAACCAGGTTAAATAAAATTGGTGACAGTCCTTCCCCTTGCTGGACTCCTGTATTTATTTCGAAGCTGTCAGACAATGTACTGCGATGCCTGATCCTGGCAGCAGTGTCACTTAACTTTTCCTTTATTATTAAATATGTTGTAGCATCCAGTCCTCCATCATCTAACACATCAACCAGAGTACTTCTGGTACTCACCAGTTGTTCTTCAACTTTGTTCAGCAAAATTCTCGACAAAACCTTGTACCCCATGTTTAAGAGAGAGATGGCCCTGTAGCTATGCAGTACTTTCTTGTGTAGTGGTATTATAATGGCTTTTTTCCAGTCTATGGGTATCTTCTTATTTCTCCAGATATCCATTATTATATTGTACATACTTCTTTCTATTTCAGGCCCACCTCACTTGATCTCTTCAGCACAGATACCATCACTGACTGATGTCGTTTTTGAGGTTTTTAATTGCCTCTGCTACTTCTGACCTGGTGGGTACATTGTATAGACTATCTTAACTTTTGTCCCTAGAGCATACATGTGTCCACTCTACTGTTGGTGCTTCTGCATTCACCAAATCCTTAAAATACCTAGCCATTTCCTCGCACACCTCTTTCCCAGCAATTTTTATTGTGCCATCTTGTCCTATTATGAAGGGTTCTTTTGCCTCGAAGCCTTTAATTCTGCTCTTCATTTCTCTGAAAAAGATATGTGATTCGTGTTTCTTGAAGGCTGTGTTTGCTTCTTCTAGTTTCTCATTCCATCTACTTCTCTTGGCATTTTTGATCGTTTTGCTAGCAATTGTTCTCGCATTCTGGAATTTCGCCCAGTCTTCTTGCTTTTCCTAGGATTGCCATTTCATCCATGGCTTCCTCCTTGTCTCAACTGCATTCTCACATTCATCCGTCCAACATTCTTGTTTTCTTTTCTGGTTGTTAGTGGCCAATTTCACTGCCTCTTCTTCCATCATATCTCTCACTATCTTCCAATTATTCTGAGCTACCATTCTCTTTGCATATTCTGCTCTGTGTTTTTTCAGAAGATCTAGGCCAATTCTGTGGGTGTTTATGGTCGTAAGTTTCCTTGCTCTGTTGGTATCCATCTGCATTTTATTTCGCCAAGGTAGTGATCTAATTCCATCCTGATGTTTTTCCTCACTTTTGTGTCCATACTCTCTCTGTGATTCTTGTAACAGATTGCTACAGGGTCTAGCCGTTTTTCCCCAATCCAGGGCTGACCCACATTGTTTTCTTGCTTGCCTTAGCTTTGTAATGGGTGGTCATTATTCTCATATTGTGTCTCCTACACATGTCCGCTAATCTCTCATCATTCTTGTTTGTTCTCTTATGGGCTGGATTATCTCCCACAGGACCTCTAAACCTCCTTTCAGTGCCTATTTGTGCGTTAAAATCTCCTAGCAAAATAGTGACACCTCTTTTGTCCACTTATGTCACTACCTTATCTTAAGTGGACCAAAAATGTTCAGTTCCTGCCCTGTCTTTTTTGTTCATGTCATTTGTTGGTGCATGTGCATTTACTATTGTATACATTTTGTTTCCTATTTTCATTGTCAGATATGACAGCCTCTCGTTTATGCCCATCCACTCAGTGATACTATCCAGGTATTTAGATGTACCACAAGACTGTGCTGAACATAAAAGGTTGCTTTGGCTCCCCAACACCGTGTTTCCCTTTCAGAATTACATATCCCTTCGATTCCATCATGTTTTTGTTCCTGAATCTAGTTTCCTGTAGCGCCAATATGCCAATCCCAAGTTCTCTCATAGTGTCAAGAACTTGCTTTGTTTTCTTACAGAACTTTTATTTACACATCTTTGTCTGTGTGTTTTTAGTCCGCATTTTAAAAGCGTTTCCGTGATTTAGATTGGATTTTGAGGGGCTGGTAGGTTTGCAGTTACGTTTCGCACATGATGCAGGCTCCCCAGAATCCAATAGCCTACTTATGTTGACCTCTGTCAATGAGGGATTAGCCCCTTGAGGTATAATTGTAATCATCACATGCTTCATGACTGCTTCACAACAAAGCAAAGTCTAACAAAGCAAAGACAAATAACTGACAAGAAGAAAGAAATGCAGCTTTTAAGTTCAGGAGGTCGAGTGTTCATTCTTGCCCCACGATACAGACTTTGATATAATACAAAAAGTTAGTCAAAAGCAAAAAATACATTTACATGCCAGAACATTGGATTTGATTGCTAAAAGTGAGCATTTCATTTTCAGAAATCAATTTCTGAGCACAACTTCAGAAAAATATTCTTTATTCAGGGTACCACAGCCATATAAAAGATGTGATCAAAACAGGGATTTTTGTTTTTCTTACAGATCTTTTATTTACCCATCAACATAAACTTTGTTGCCTTCAAAGTAATTCCCCCTGGATATAATACACTTGTGCCAGAGCCTTTTCCAATCTCAGAAGCAATTCTGAAACTCACTTTTGATATGGTATTCAGCTCCTCCAGTTATTCTGGTGTTCTCCCCCCTTCCCTTCATCAATAGTGGTGCGACAATGTCCTTTCCTTGTTCTCTTCAGCCTCAAGAATTGAAAGAAATTGCAGTAGGCCATGTCCAGTGAACATGGTGTTTGAGGCATCATGGATTTGTTTTCTGCCAAAAGTTATTAAAAAGCATTGAGGTGTCGGCAGGAGCATTATCGTGATTCAATTTCCACCAGTCGTTCTGCCACAATTCTGGTCATTTACTTCTGATTGCTTCATGTAAATGGCACATAACTTCCTGGTAGTACTCCTTATTGACCCCATGACCATAAGGCAGGAACTCACTATGCACTATCACAATTGTAAAGAACCTTCACATGTGATTGAACATGCCAAACTTTTTTGGGTCTTGGCTCTTCAGGTAGTTCCCAATATGACAGTTGGTCCTGTTATAAACACCTATTAGAAGTTTTGGATCGTTGTCAACTTCAGTCAGCAATTCCTGAGCAGGGTCTATGCGACATTGTTTTTTGGTCAGAATTCAGCAATTAGAACCAATTTTTCTGTTATAAGTTTATGTCCAAAACAACTGAAAAATTGCTTGGCACGAGTCAAAGGACATGATTAGCAACCTCTCTGATGCTCATTTAAATTTTACAGAACCATTTTCTTTACTTCTTCCACAATGTTGTCAGTAATTGATGCACTAGGACATCCAGGAGATTTGTCATCATCTTGACCCTCTCTGAAATGTTTATACCACACATAAACTCTTGTCTTACTCATAGTTGATTAGTCCAAAGGCCTCAGTAGACATTTCAAATGAGATGCTGGAATTTATCTCATGATTCAAGCAAAATTTACAGCAAATTTTTTTATCCAGTTTGAACGTGGAGTTATAGGCGGCCCACAAGTGATGGGACACAGCAATTTCGAGATAGCGATGAAGTGGGAGAGCGATGGGACACAGCATCTCCGAGATACTGGATTTTGAAAGAAATATGACATGTAATTAGCATTTTTGTTGTGAATTTCCTACAGAATATTGAATTTGTCCATAAAATATGATTTGTTTCAGCTTCATTCTGAAGACTCACAATTTGAGATGAATTGTGGTGATGAGAGAAGCTGTAAAAATTGAATTAGATTTCTAAGAAATTTTACATCCCATATTGACTGAAATTTTGCTCATGTAATTGGAAATAGTTATTCATATGTTTCCAGTTTTTTACCATCCATGTTTCGACACAAAACAGCTTGTCATTACAACGTATAATGTTTTGTGTTGAAGCTACTAATGGCCAACCAAAGGGGTCCCGATTTAAGTTATGGAAGCTCAGAAATTTATATGGAAGTTGTCTCACCTGCAATTTCTATCATTTATTAGTGCTGCCTTTGGAAGGAATCTGATGACCAAATTGCTTTGTATAGCTTGTAACTTTGAGTCGTCGTCAGTCAAAAATTTATAAGAAGAAAGAAAGCATAAGATGGAGATTTATGGAAAAAGTAGTGACTATTACTAGAACTTCAGTATTCACGCAGTAAGTGCAATGCTGTGTTGGGAAATGTTATAAACTGTACCTTTCGTTTTATAAATGTGTGCACATAAGTAGTTAAGTTATCATGCAACCCTTATCTGTGAAAGGAAATGACAGAGATATGCTGTAAATGTGATGATATTACAATGGCTACCAATGGGTTACTTCAGTTTTACTATAATGTGACCACTTTTGGCTTTTAAGTAATGGAGTTCTTGAGCTGTACTTTTATCCACAAAAGTGTTCAACAATGAAATACGAGTACTGTAAATGGGGCTACAGCAGAATTGGAGACTAAGATTATCATAAATTTATAATTGCAAAATGAGCCACTAAAAGCAAAGATGAGATTAGTGTTCTATTAAAATAAGATAGGTCTTCAAAATGTCCCCCCCCCCCCCCCCCCCCCCCCCACACACACTCCAAAAGAGAAAGGCAGAAAGTCACAGGATTTTGCACTAGTTACAACTTTAAGGAGGGAAACCACATGAGAAGGTTCAAAAAAATCCGATTTTTTAATTTTTTTATTGCATAAATCATTAGCTTAACTATCTAAGAATAAGCTGTCAAAATTTCAAAGTTCGCATTTGTTTAGATTTTTTATAAGCATAGAGCTGAGTGCAAGACATGAAAAAAGCAATTATGGCGACATACTATCATATGATTTAGATGGGTGAAAATCCTTGACCCAAGCATTGCCCAGAGGGAGAACACATGTGGTGTGAATAGCAGAAACAAACAGCCCTTGGAATGGAACATACAGAGGGAAATTCTTCCAATATATGAAGATGAATTACTGGAGAGATGTTTAGGTGGTCACACACAAAATGCGAATGAAAGTTTTAATTCCACTATTTGGTGATGAGCTCCTAAACACTTTTACTCTTGACTAAAAGTCGTTGAATCGGCATTGTATTTAGCTGTGGGCTTATTCAATGAAGGAAGTTCATCTTTTCTGGTCATGAACGAGGCAGGAATTTTAATAGGCACACAAAGCTTCAATTATGCCGATCAAATGGATAACGAGCACGTGAGCCAACAGAATCGACGTAGTTCATTGGAATCAAAGGAAGCTCGGAAAGCTCTCAGAAAGCACTGCTGCCAAGCGCAAAACGAAGCCTGTGGGGAAGCATAAGGATTACTATATGGTGCTGGAATCTTAGATTAACAGGTAAACATTTTACATTATTGTTAACTTCCTTGAATTTCTAGTTTCTGAGAATTTATTTTTCAAATGCGTTTATCTCAAAATGACTTTTTTCACATTTGCATGCAGTCTAACTCAAACAGTATAGAACCGATCATTATGAAAATTGTTAGTATGATTCTTTATAAAATCACAGATTATATAAACCAACTTGTGCGATGGTATCATGGTTTTAAGGGTATTTCTCTTTGCATGATTAGAGAAAAAAATTGTGAAAATCGAAGTAAATTGTTCCAACACTTGCAAAATTTTTAATTTTAATTATTTTCACCTGCATTGAGGTTCATATTCTTAGAAAATATGTTATTAATGTAAAATCAAAACCTTTTTGCTTTAAGATGAAAGTCGGAATGGCCACACTGCATGCAATTGGAGAACTATACCCTCAACCTTCAGTAGACATCACAGTTATTTTTGCTGAAATTATTAAAAAAAAACTGTTCAAAATATGAATTAAATGTTGTCAAAATTTGTCAAACAGCCTCCTAATGTGGTTCTCCCCCCTTAAGCAAGGTTTTACTGTATTTGTTATTTCCAATTCACCTTTACTACCATTCACTATGAGTACAAACGTAACAGAGGCCATACCTTCACGATCACGTGTTGTACGTGGCCCATCAGCACCAGTAGCAAAGCCAACAATTCGAGGGCCAGAAGATGAACCGACTGGAGGTGTTGAGCTAGCAGAACTGGCTCTATGCCCTGTGCCACCATTTCTATTGGCGGAACTGCTTCCTGCAGTGTTCCCACCTAAAACGGAGAGTGAAAGAGCTGCTGGCCCAATAAGACCCCCAAGGCCACCTGGGACACCACCAAGCCCCAAGCCTGCTGTCTGGTGCAGAGGGTGTCCTGGATGTGCTGGATCTGATGAATGTGTCAAAGATGCACCAAAACGTAGCTGAGCTTCAGTAGAGTCCATAACAGTCACCAACCAATCCCATGTTGGTTTCAACCGGTACTCCAAGTATAACTGCAACATTGGAGTGGGGGAAAAAAACTGTAACACAGGCATAAAACTGTGTGCATGTTGATCAGAATTACAAATTCATTCGTCATAAATGAGGCTGTTAAGCAGATTAAATTAATTCAATTACATTTACAATGAGACGAAAAGTTTGAAAAGAAACCAGAAAGTTAAAAATTCTTAACAAAGCAATTCAGACAAAGTAATGCATAGATTGTACTAGAGAATATCCAAAAACCTCACAGTCAAGATTACCTGCAAATTAAGTGACTCCTGATACGATATGTCAAGAGTGCGTGGCAATGACGGTGCTAGTGCATGGTAATCTTGCAGCATTGTAAGAAGGTCTGCAATCTGGCGCATAACGATACCGAATGCCCTTGCAAGACAGCTCGCAGTTGTAGCCATGGTAACTGGTTCCTGGCCAGCTGCGGCTGCAGCTACTGCTGCTGTCGCTGCTGTTGTTGAACGTCTCAGGGATGATGGGTCTATAAACACGAGGCTGCTTCCTCCTGTAACACGAACCCCTGCCACACTCTCGACAATTAGCTATACTGGTTTCTGCAATTCCTAACTTTACTACTAACTTTACTGGGTGAAAGAATATGTCTGGCAGTGATGGATTTTATACTCTTCCATAATGCTTCTAAGATATGTTGACACTAATCAAAAGTAAAGTTATTAATGATAGCACAGATGCTAAAATTATGACTTTTTAGCTTTCTCCGTCTCCTTATAGTGTTGCATATTCCTGTATATTTTACACAATTATTACTTTATCACTACAATAAAGTTGCATTGCACAGACATTTTACACTGGAGGACATAAATTATATCTACACTTTCACCATTGGTACTATTTTTGTGTAGTAACCATTAGTGTGTTCAGTTAGCAGTCACTAATGATACAATGAGCGTACCAAAGATATAACCTTCTGTTATGACACCAAACAGCTCTGTAGTTAACACATTCCTTAATGCCAGACAATTGGGAAAAAACTCTAAGAAAATTTAAACACAGATATTTGTATTAGTTAACTCTTAAGTATAACTCACTGCTACTGGAATCATACAATATTCTTTCTGCCCTTTTCTCCAAACAGTTCTTCATTATAGATTAAAAGTATGAGGTTACAATGAGGGTTAGTAAGAAGGAATTCACCTATTTTTTTCTCTTTAAATTAAGTTCGAAAACTGGTAATTTCGATTTGGCGCTATTCCACAGATTTTCTTCCCTAATCCACTGCTGTCGTCACTTCTTGTGCCAACAGATTGCAGTACCTTGCAAAAAGGCTGACTCGATGTTGTCAGTGTTGGACACCGTTCTGTGATAGAATTCACGAAATGCTTATTTATATTCATGCATGACTGAAGGGTTGTTCATCACCGTAATGAATCTGAAGGGTAAACACCCATTGGCTGACAAAACATGGAGCGAAAAGCCGGTGACAGCAGTCACATTCAACAAGTTGGCGAGACCAGTGGGTGACTGCACATGATTTGTGTTGCTGCACTACATCCCTCAGTAAAGACAGGTCTTCAGTGAGTTTGCCCAACAAAAGCTATGACGGATGTTGTTCTCTTACATGACAATGCAAAACCATGCACTAGTCATTAGACTTATGAAGAGATGCTGAAAACTGGATGGTGAGTCCTGCCTGAGGCTCCATACAGCCCTGACCTGGCACCATCAGCATTTCCATCTGTTTGGGACGCTAAAAGCAGCTCATCGTGGGATTTTCTCTGAAGATGAGGGAGGCCATCACAATGTCCATGCATTTTACCATATTGAAAGATATCCCCTTGTTAAACGACAGACCAAACCTGTGGAAATGGATGGAAATTATGTCAAAGTCATAAGTTAATTATCAATGGTATGTTTTTTGACCTATGCAGTTGCATTTGAAGTTCCTGACAAGAAGTAGGAGACGTAACATTTTCACTGACGCTCATATTAATATTATCTGCAAGACCATTGAAATACAACACAGAATGCGGCTGCAATTTCAATGTAAAATCTCACATGAATTCTATGGGGGCCTAGAGTTCTGTTCAATCTACGCAATTTCAACCGTTTCTCAATGCCACTCACACTCATGTCAATTTCACTCACCTTTCCAGTGGTGCGTGAAGTAAACTGGCCCAGTAACTCAGTAGCTTGCTTTCTAAAGGAACACAGAGATCAGCATTTCTGCTTTTGTCTTGCTCCTCACAATTCTGGTCTCTGTCTCATCCACCGTAACTTTGCGTCACTAACAGCCTTTACATACAACCAAAATTGCTTTGGATTTTGTGAGAAAGCTTCTGATTATATTATATGTCATGACCTGTTATGACCACTGCCTGTATGGAGACTGATTCATGCCTGGTGCCTTTGTGAGCACATCGTGCAAAAAGGAAGTCTGTATGAGGAATGGGGAATTATTCTAGATAGGAAACAGGTTGCTAATGGGGAAATCCAATGACATATATCACTTTGACAAAGGGCCGATTTTTTGGCCTATTTCCACGGAGCTAGTACCTCAGAAACGGGAAGCCGGTTCCCTATTCAAGTGACACTGCCGCAAATATCTATGGACTCTATGGGAATGGTCTTTAGCATGGTGAAACTGTGAGCCGGTGGCAAGGTGTCAAGACATCCACGTCTCATCACTGAATGTATAGGTTGGTGACTTAACACTCAAAACAGGATATGCGATGATCTGTGGCAGATCTGACGACTGAGTACAAAGCATCACGGGTGACAAATGTAATGTGGTTGTAACAGAAATGCAATAGCAACAGAGTGAAGGAAGGACATGTAAAGAGTTCATATGCACATGAACCCTTCCTTGCCAATCACAGGAATGGCAAGTTTGACCTCGGAGCCCAGACAACAGGCTATGTTGGTTCCAACATACACCACAATTCGCATCGATTGCACCCTACTTGCCCTGTGGTTGTGAGAACAGCCTCTTCAACACTATGACTAAGGCTCTCAGGAATGCACACTGAATGCAGCTGGTGTTCCTTCCCATCTCATGCTGCCATTTCCGTAACAGGTACTGTTACGTTAGAGCAGGTTTCCGAACATGTGAAGTGAATGTTCCTAGTTCTAGCTCAGTGACAGTTTCAGTGGATGATATAATCTTGAACTGATATTGTAACAATCTACAAGTGGCTTAAGGACTTTGATGTTTTAAGGTTTCTCAAATAAGAAACAAAATAATTTGTTATACGGGATGGCAGCCACACTTTACATGTTTGATTTATTGTTTGCAAAGTACTGTATACTGACAAAAGTTTGAAAACTAAACCACACGTTAGGTTCAATGTGGTCAACTATGGATAGTTACAGATACAATGTAATTTCTGTGAACATTTGTAAGTCATAAGCAGACAATAACTACAGCCAAGAGACGACACAACAAGATTTCATGACTTGCAAGGCCTTAAACATCGAACTATGAAAAGGAAAGTTGCCACATACCATATAGTGTAGATGCTGAGTTGCAGATAGACACAACAAAAAAGACAGTCACAAATAAAGCTTTTGGCCCGTAAGGCATTAGTCAAGACACACACACACACACACACACACACACACACACACACACACACACACAGACAGACAGAGAGAGAGAGAGAGAGAGAGAGAGAGAGAGAGGCGGGGGGGGAGAAAGGGGGGGGGGGGGGCTGTAGCCACAGTTGCCAGAGACTGCAGTCATGTGTGCGAGTTGCATGTGTGTACATGTTTCGTCTATTTTTGACAAAGGCCTTACGGGCGGAAAGCTTTATTTGTGACAGTCTTTTTGTTGTGCCTATCTGTGATGCATCATCCCAACTATATGGCGAATGGCAGCTTTCCTATTCATAATATTGTTACCTTCTGTCCTGGATTTTCCTTTGTTTAAACTACGAGGCCAATAATATTTCAGACTGAGTTGTGCAGAGGTGAATAAAACATCTGTGGCAAAAGAGAGGACTGAAGAGGATTCTAGTCAGTGGTTTGAGGCGTATTCCATTGTAAAAGGAAGACTACTCACTAAATTTAAAGTCACCAAACAAAGACAAGGCTCACATATAAAACCAGGAATTGCTGCGTTGGCAGTTGCTAATGACAATTGCACCACATTTGTAGACCTGCTCCATGGGTTCCAGGTATGTGCTAACACCTAAAAATCAAACAACTCTTCTTGTTTGCACATTAAGAAACCATGGATTCTGTAAGGGTTAGTGTCTCTATGAAAGCATAGCGTAAGTCGCTTATGGAGAAAAGTATAAACACACTGTTGTCGATAAATATCAATTTTTAGGTTTCAAGTTCACCTGTTGAAAAGACTCTTTAAGTAACTGATAACACTGAGAAATCCACTTGAGTTGTAAATGATATTTTATTAGCAAGGCAATTTTCAGAGACCGATCTGACATCCTGTATGAAGTGTAGCACCCGAAGATGTCGTGCTAATAAAATATCATTTACAACTTACACTGAGGTGACAGAAGTCTTGGGATACCTCCTAAGATCGTGTTGGACTTCCTTTTGCCTGGTGTATATACAGGGTGTTTCAAAAATGACCGGTATATTTGAAACGGCAATACAAACTAAACGAGCAGCGATAGAAATACACCGTTTGTTGCAATATGCTTGGGACAACAGTACATTTTCAGGCAGACAAACTTTCGAAATTACCGTAGTTACAATTGTCAACAACAGATGGCGCTGCGGTCTGGGAAACACTATAGTACGATATTTTCCACACATCCATCATGCGTAGCAATAATATGGCGTAGTCTCTGAATGAAATTACCCGAAACCTTTGACAACGTGTCTGGCAGAATGGCTTCACATGCAGATGAGATGTACTGCTTCAGCTGTTCAGTTGTTTCTGGATTCTGGCGGTACACCTGGTCTTTCAAGTGTCCCCACAGAAAGAAGTCACAGGGGTTCATGTCTGGCGAATAGGGAGGCCAATCCACGCCGCCTCCTGTATGTTTCGGATAGCCCAAAGCAATCACACGATCACCAAAATATTCATTCAGGAAATTAAAGACGTCGCCCGTGCGATGTGGCCGGGCACCATCTTGCATAAACCACGAGGTGTTCGCAGTGTCGTCTAAGGCAGTTTGTACCGCCACAAATTCACGAAGAATGTCCAGATAGCGTGATGCAGTAATCGTTTCGGATCTGAAAAATGGGCCAATGATTCCTCTGGAAGAAATGGCGGCCCAGACCAGTACTTTTTGAGGATGCAGGGACGATGGGAATGCAACATGGGGCTTTTCGGTTCCCCATATGCGCCAGTTCTGTTTATTGACGAAGCCGTCCAGGCAAAAATAACCTTCGTCACTAAACCAAATGCTGCCCACTTGCATATCGCCGTCATCAATCCTGTGCACTATGTCGTTAGCGAATGTCTCTCGTGCAGCAATGGTAGCGGCACTGAGGGGTTGCCGCATTTGAATTTTGTATGGATAGAGGTGTAAACTCTGGCGCATGAGACGATAGGTGGACGTTGGTGTCATTTGGACCGCAGCTGCAACACGGCAAACGGAAACCCGAGGCCGCTGTTGGATCACCTGCTGCACTAGCCGCGCGTTGCCCTCTATGTTTGCCGTACGTGGTCGCCCTACCTTTCCAGCACGTTCATCCGTCACATTCCCAGTCCGTTGAAATTTTTCAAACAGGTCCTTTATTGTATCGCTTTTAGGTCCTTTGGTTACATTAAACCTCTGTTGAAAACTTCGTCTTGTTGCAACAACACTGTGTTCTAGGCGGTGGAATTCCAACACCAGAAAAATCTGTTCTAAGGAATAAACCATGTTGTCCACAGCACACTTGCACGTTGTGAACAGCACACGCTTACAGCAGAAAGACGACGTACAGAATGGCGCACCCACAGACTGCGTTGTCTTCTATATCTTTCACATTACTTGCAGCGCCATCTGTTGTTGAAAATTGTAACTACTGTAATTTCGAAAGTTTGTCCGCCTGAAAATGTACTGTTGTCCCAAGCATATTGCAACAAACGGTGTATTTCTATCGCTGCTTGTTTAGTTTTTATTGCCGTTTCAAATATACCAGTCATTTTTGAAACACCCTGTATCAACTCAATGTTGCAAGGATTCAGCAAGTCGTTGGAAGTCCCATGCAGAAATACTGAGCCACGCTGCTTCTATAGCTGTCCATAACTGCGAAACTGTTGCTGGTGCAGGAGATTGTGCACCAACTGACCTCTCGATTATGTCTCACATATGTTCTATAGGATTCATGTCTGGAGATATGGGTGGCCAAGTAATTTGCTCGACATGCCTAGAATGGTTCAGTTGGAACCAAGGGCCACACCATTATGGGGCCACCACCAGTTTGTAGAGTACTTTGTTGATAACCAGGTTCAATGGATTTGTGGGGTCTGCACCACACTCGAGTCCTACCATCAGCTCTTACCAACTGAAATGAGGACTCATCTGACCAGGCCACAGTTTTCCAGTCGTATAGGGGGTAACCTATATGGTCACGAGCCCAGGAGAGGTTCTGCAGATAATACTGTGTTGTTAGCAAAGGCACTTTTATCAGTAATCTGCTGCTATAGCCCATTAACACCAAATTTTGCCGCAGTGTCCTAATGGATACGTTCGTCTTATGTCCCATATTGATTTCTGCACTTACGTCAAGCAATGTTGTTCATCTGTTAGCACTGATAACTCTACGCAAATGCTGCTGCTCTGGGTCATTAAATGAAGGCCCTTGGCCACTGCATTGTCCATGGTGAGAGTTAAAATCTGAAATTTGGTGCTCTTGGCACACTACTGACACATGGATATCTGAATATTGAATTCCCTAATGATTTCCAAAATGGAATGTCCTATGTGTCTGGCTTCAACTACCATTCCATATTCAAAATCTGTTAATTCCCACTGTGCAGCAATAATCATGTAGGAAACCTTTTCACATGAATCACCAGAGTACCAATAACAGCTCTGCCAATGCACTGCACTTTACTTTTTGTCTGAAATACACACAAGTTAACTGTACATTATTCGATCAATAATAATGTTATTACATTCAATGGTTTGTTACTTTCTTAGAAACGATTATTTTTCATTCTTGTCATTTCACTTAGTATGCGGATTTAATTTTCTAGCCATACTAAATAAGCTGGTGGCAGAGTGTTTAGTAACTGAACAATCGAGTTCTTTGTGCTCTCAATGAATGATAATTTCTTGACTGCAGCTTGGGACCAGGTCTATTAGGATGAAGGCCAATAATTTCCACTTAACAATTTTGTTTACTAGAATCTCAATGAACTTGTGTGGTTGAAGATTACACAAATAATGATGATAGCCAACACTGGACATTGGCCTGACGCAATCATTCAACAGCGATGAATGTTTAATAAATGTTATGTAACTGCGCAAATATCCGTAATTTAAAAATATTCAGATATGAGATTATCATTTTTCCCTTCCATCGTACATCCTATGGTTGTGACAATTCACGATTACAATTAACTCATTCTTATTCGTTTGGTCACTGGAAAATGTTATACAAAAATACCACAAAAATAATAACAGCATTCACTTCAAACTGAAGCCAAATTTTTTGATCTTATCAATAGAATCCTCAGTTGTGACTGTTCACCAAATCACGTCTAACATGCTTTAACTTATTGGTGGATCTAATTATAAGATTTTGTGTGAATTTTAAGAATTTTATTGTCTTTCTATTTAAGTTAGCGTAAAGAGGACTATGCGTGAAGCGTTCAGTGAATCCGAAAGTAAAATTCTATGTATTAACTTGACAGAAAATCCTAGCAAGTTGTGGTCTTACGTTAAATCAGTAAGTGGCTCGAAACAGCATATCCAGACACTCCGGGATGATGATGGCATTGAAACAGAGAATGACACGCGTAAAGCTGAAACACTAAACTCCTTCTTCCAAAGCTGTTTCACAGAGGAAGACCACACTGCAGTTCCTTCTCTAAATCCTCGCACAAATGAAAAAATGGTTGACATCAAAATAAGTGTCCAAGGAATAGAAAAGCAACTGGAATCACTCAACAGAGGAAAGTCCACTGGACCTGATTCTACACAGAGTACGCGAAAGAACTTGCCCCCCTTCTAACAGCCGTGTACAGCAAGTCTCTAGAGGAACGGAAGGTTCCAAATGATTGGAAAAGAGCACAGGTAGTCCCAGTCTTCAAGAAGGGTCGTCGAGCAGATGCGCAAAACTATAGACCTATATCTCTGACGTCGATCTGTTGTAGAATTTTAGAACATGTTTTTTGCTTGCGTATCATGTCGTTTCTGGAAACCCACAATCTACTCTGTAGGAATCAACATGGATTCCGGAAACAGTGATCGTGTGAGACACAACTCGCTTTATTTGTTCACGAGACCCAGAAAATATTAGATACACGCTCCCAGGTAGATGTCATTTTCCTTGACTTCCGGAAGGCATTCGATACAGTTCCGCACACTGTCGTCTGATAAATAAAGTAAGAGCCTACGGAATATCAGACCAGCTGTGTGGCTGGATTGAAGAGTTTTTAGCAAACAGAACACAGCATGTTGTTCTCAGTGGAGAGACGTCTACAGACGTTAAAGTAACCTCTGGCGTGCCACAGGGGAGTGTTATGGGACCATTGCTTTTCACAATATATACAAATGACCTAGTAGATAGTGTCGGAAGTTCCATGCGGCTTTTCGCGGATGATGCTGTAGTATACAGAGAAGTTGCAGCATTAGAAAATTGCAGCGAAATGCAGGAAGATCTGCAGCGGATAGCACATGGTGCAGGGAATGGCAACTGACCCTTAACATAGACAAATGCAATGTATTGCGAATACATAGAAAGAAGGATCCTTTATTGTATGATTACATGATAGCGGAACAAACACTGGTAGCAGTTACTTCTGTAAAATATCTGGGAGTATGCGTGCGGAACGATTTGAAGTGGAATGATCATATAAAATTAATTGTTGGTAAGGAGGGTACCAGGTTGAGATTCATTGGGAGAGTCCTTGGAAAATGTAGTCCATCAACAAAGGAGGTGGCTTACAAAACACTTGTTCGACCTATACTTGAGTATTGCTCATCAGTGTGGGATCCGTACCAGATCGGGTTGACGTAGGAGATAGAGAAGATCCAAAGAAAAGCGGCTCATTTCGTCACAAGGTTATTTGGTGAGCGTGACAGCATTACGGAGATGTTTAGCAAACTCAAGTGGCGGAGTCTGCATGAGAGGCGCTCTGCATCACGGTGTAGCTTGCTGTCCAGGTTTCTAGAGGGTGCGTTTCTGGATGAGGTATTGAATATATTGCTTCCCCCTACTTATACCTCCCAAAGAGATCACGAATGTAAAATTACAGAGATTCGAGCGCCCACGGAGACCTTCCGGCAGTCGTTCTTCCCACGAACCATACGCAACTGGAACAGGAAAGGGAGGTAATGACAGTGGCACGTAAAGTGCCCTCCGCCACACACCGTTGGGTGGCTTGCGGAGTATAAATGTAGATGTAGATAATGCATTTGATCTTCCTTTATTCAACAGAGTAAGTTGCCTTCAAAAATATGCGTAAAAATCAGTCTCAAATAGCAAGCGCTTCTAGTTTTCAGAACTGTTTCTCCTGCCTTTCTTAATTAATCCAACTATATTTGAAAACTCACAGAAGGACCATTATTTAAAAGCATACCAACCAACTTTTGAAAAGGGGTGTCAGTAAAACTCACGCATGACAAAAAAATCTAACGATTTTCTACATTCCCTGGCTTGAAGAAAATGATACTTCGAGGCTATAAAATACAATAAGGCCAATGATTTGTAGATGAACATAACAATCAAAAAGAGATCCATGTTAATCAGCAGTGGGTGTAGTGAATACTGGTTTGGAGCAGGACTTCCTTGATAAATAAAGCAGATATGCGATAACTGAAAAGGCCTTACACAATAAAACTTGTTTAATGTAACAAAGGGAAGAAGTAATACAATAAACACTGCAAATCACATGCTAGTTGGACTTAGTCATAGTTGTGGTCTTTTTAGCTTCTTGAAAAAAGTCTTTGGAAATGTTCTGTCATAACGGGACCAGACCTCCATGTCTTCAAAACTGAAGTAGACTCCAGAGATTCATTTGACATGGATGATCCAAACTCTATTTTTCTTCACATGCTTGAAAACACATTCATATTCTGCATTGCTATGGGGTATTGTGACAGTAAAGAGCATCACACTAGAAATTCGGTTATACTTAAGAAGTCCATCAGCTCCACAAACTCTAGTATTTATGCCCAACTGGAGTCACTTGTAGCATCTTGCAACCAAAGTGTCATCTACCTGAAGAGCGTGAACTGCCTCTAAAGCTCATTCACCACCTCACCTGTAGTTTCATTGTCTTCCTTGCAACGAATGACAGGAAATTTTTTCGGGGCGGGGGGAACCACACACAAACGGAACAAAACTGTGTATCTTCAATTTTGTTTAACCTAGAAAGTTGAGCATGTTTTTTTAACACATCATCCTTGTGTGGAAACTTGTTAATGATGTAGTCACAGGCGGTACAAAAGTCATTTCTCACCGACAAAAAGAAAACTGATTTTATCTGTATATTGGGGATCATTCAGTATGTTCAAAGTCTGAATGTCTTTGGTTTTGAATCAAGTTGTACTTAACTGCAACCAATGAAAGCTTTTGGAAATTTTGGGCTTAAAAAACTGCTTTAGCAACCCCATTAGAAGTTCTAAAACAAGGTGAACTTGTGAGGAAGAAGCCTGAAAGGCAACATTCAGTTTGTCAAATACAGAAACAGTCAAATGAAGGAGAGTGCAAACTGCCATGTTCAAGTTTGAGGACAGGAACATAAGAAAATTTTCCTCGTGCGATGTAGCAAAAGTCTTACTTTTTAGGATTGGTTTGTCGCACTTGAGAGGAATATGTGTAGCAGCAGAATCAAGAATTCTCTTCTTCTGATACTCTTTGGATCCATTTTGTTGACCTCGAGGTATTGGGAATGACGTACAATTGTGGAAATGCTTTGGGTGCATAATATTACTTCCTCCTTGAAGAAAAAAAGAAGTGGATCGCACTGGTCCAGTAGTCTATTCAAACATTTGCCTAAAGATACCCACTTAGTAGATAAAAGCTTCAGAATTTTTTTGGCTCTTGATTGTGCAAGTTCTGAAATTTCTGAAGGCGTTCTTTTCTTTCGATATTCTGTTCTACAAAATAAAGTATACCAACAAGGATCTCATCTATTTTAAGTGGTAATCTTCCAGCACCTTTTTCAGCTACTGGATTAATCAGGTGGCAAATGCAAATGCAACATATGATGGCAAAACCTAGTTGAACTTCCTTCAGAACTGCTGAAACCCCATTTCTACGTCCTATCATAACATGAGCACTGTCGAAAAAGAAAACAACACAGTTTGCAGTTCATATATTATGAAAATTCAGCTGTGATAACATCAGGTTACCTATGTGTCACCCTATTGACTCCCCACCTAACGCTGGTATGGATAGCAAGTGCTCACTACTTTTTCCCACGGAGTATCATAGAATGCAACGACAGGATACAACCTGATATTTGTATGATTGCTTCCATCCTTTGCCAAAGAAATCAGTCCGTTCTGTAGGCACTTAACAACTTCAGATAATGCCTTTTTTTGCCGTTTTATTTACAATGCCTGCCATTTTTGTGTGATCACAGCTATATTTCTTTGCAACTCCTGATGTGGGAATCATCATCTTAAATAAAACACCAGCGAGATCAACCGCACTTAAGGGCACATTGTGTGCCACCAAAAAGGAAGTACACAGACACTTGGCCCTAATGCCATTGTCAAAGCTTCCAGATTTGGCAAAAAGTGGTGATGATTTTCTTCTTATCTTCCTTCGATATTAATGTCACTTACATGTTTACCGCACTTCACATAATTATTTAAATTGTTTCCTGTACCATGTGCAATATTAATATCACACTCCTGTATTGTGCAAAAGGCAAATTTTTCTCCCTTTCTTGGTTTTATTACGCACGGGAAATCAATAGAATATTATTCTTTAAATATCAGAAAGTACTGTTTCTTATTGGATTTAATCATGAATAACAACAAGAATACAGAGTACGAAAGTGCCTCAGAACAAATATCTCGATATGTACTGTAACATCAAAAGGAACCTGAAGCACTGAATGTCAAATACAATTATAAACACTCAAGGTGGTTGTAATATCGACAATATTACGTAAAGGATCGATTGTTACTCACCATAAAGATGATATGCTGAGTTGCAGACAGGCACAAGAAAAAGACTGTTTCACAATGAGCTTTCAGCCAAAGCACCTTCTGAAATGAAAACACACACACACACACACACACACACACACACACACACACACACACACACACACACACACTTGTACGACGTCTACCTCCCACCAGAACGCAACAACATCAAAAGGGTAGCAGCAATCTGATGTGGGGTGGGGAAGGGGAAGGGGGAAGGATGACAGGGCAGAGAGAGAAGCATGCACTGCCTGAAAGGGCTTACAGGGATTAGCTGCTGGCAAGACTATGCTGATGCCGCCAGCAGAAAAGGAAACCAACAAAAAGAGATAAGACTGGTGAGTTTGTTGGCAGAAAGCAAGTGCAATAAGGGTGAACTTATATGAATTGGGAGGAAGTTTTAGGACAGAGAGAGTGGAAACAGTTGTGTGGAGGGACAGTAGGTTACCATAGGTTTAGGCCGGGATAATTTGGGGAGCAGGGAATGTGTGTAAGGATAACTCCTGTCTGCACAGTTCAGAATAGTGAACGGTTGAGGGCACGAGCCAGATGGCCCGACTTGCAAAACAGCCATTAAAATCAAGCCTGGTATATGTTCAGCTGCATGTGGTGCCTAGTATGGTTATCAACAAGTTCCCCACCAGCATTAATGACCACCACCAAACTGTGGCCATGAGCAAAGTGGCTGACCCTGTGGCACAACATGCAGCTAAACATAACATGCTTGTTTTCAATGGCTGCTGTCCCCACAACATGTTCTCAGCTCCTGACATTGCCCTGGCCTCAACCTAAGGTGATCTACTACCCCCACACCCTCCACATGACAGTTTCCACTCCCTTCTGTCCTATCCCCTCCTCCCAGTTCATGTCCCTTCACCCTTACTGTGCACTGCTATCTGCTAACGTACCAACCAGCCTTGCCCCCTTTCCTGCCCCCCCCCCCCCCACCCCCAACCAACCATGTCCCAACAATGCACCTGGCCGCCTTGTCTTGCACTATCTAGTCCCTGTGTATTCTGCCAGGCCACACTAATTTCTCACACCCACAGTACCTTACACATTCCAAATTGCTGCTTCTATTCAACACAGTTGCTTCTGGCTGGAGATAGCGATCGTTGTGTGCACGATGTGTGCCTGCCTATATTAATGTGTGTGTGTGTGTGTGTGTGTGTGTGTGTGTGTGTGTGTGTGTGTGTGTGTGTGTGTGTTGTTTCTGAAGAATGCTTTGGCTGAAACCTCAATACGTAACATTCTTTTTGTTGTGCCTGTCTGCAACTCAAAGTCTCGTTTTCACGGTGAGTATCTCATTTTCATAATACTTGTGTAACCAGTAATTTATTACTGGATTGAAAAATACAGGCTGAGAAATTAGGGCATTAACAGATTAGTTGAATGTATCAACTAATACTTGGTATAATTATTAGCACACCTGACACATTTAAATTTGTACAAGGCATGAAGGAAAAATGACCAATAGGATTTCTCTGAAAAAATTTTCCTCTTATTATTATAATCTGTATATGAGATATATAATCGAGACAGTAGAGCAGCCTAACAGTTCAACTGTTCTAATATCTGCTCTACAAATTTGTTAAACAACATTATGCCAGAATACAGAACCTTTCATTTAATTATTCCTAGAGGGAGGAAGGACAATTAGGGTTTAATGCCATGTCTATCCCTAGAAAACCTCTGCTACAATTTTGTGTTGTCTATTGATTTTCTTATGAACCTAGCAGTTCATCTCACATAACTAAGAATCCCTCAAAATGGAGCAGCATCCCGAACTTCATGCATGTACATGGTTTGCTCAACAGATGGGCTGCAGTCCCCCAAATTCATCCCACTAATAATTCTTTCATTCAAGTTCCCTATTACTGATTTCTCACGTTTGTCCCATTTTATACAACTCTGCAGTATTATTTCTAGGTATTCAAATGCTCTCACAGGCTTAATAAACCTACCAATGTTGTTATCAACTATTGGGTTCTTTATTTTTTTATGGGTGATATCTTGTATTTATCATTATTTAAATAGCACTTTTGTTCAGTCCATCTCTCTCTCTCTCTCTCTCTCTCTCTCTCTCTCTCCATCCCTCACCCACCACCACCACCACCCTCCACAAATTACTTAGTTGTATCAGTCGAAAGTTATTCAAGCAATTAAAATTTAAGATACTTCATATCATTTTCAAAAAGACTGCTTTTCTTCTGCACATTTATTTTAAATTTACTGACTTGTTTTAAAACTAGTACTGGGCTAAACTGTACAAAATGCAACTACCTCCAGCTCGATTCCCAGGTTCTCTGTTCCGTATTGCCCACTGCATTGATTGAGGTGCAAGATTGCTACGGTTACCATGTCCCGTGTTTGAACTGAAACAGAAAAACCAAATGCCATATACAGAAATAAAAATTAATAGTACCATATGTTAACAGGGACACGAGGAAAGACAAATGACTGTATAAAGAAGGTATTCTTCTAACAGCCGTGTACAGCAATATAAAATGCACTCCATGCTGCTTTGAATTTCCTCTACAGGACGAGCGGTCTTTCGTCGCGTCAATTTTTGTATTCCTTGCAATAATTTCAGTTCACATTTTTACAACATATTCTCATTAATATTTTAACCTCAATATGCCAAGTTTAGTTTCAATGCTCTTAGTAAATACAAAACCTAATAAAATGGACAACAATGAATGTGGACTATTTAGTTGAGTCATTCCATCCATGTCAAGGGGACTGGGGGGCCCCACTTGGCCATCTCCAAATCTAATGAAATAGGGTGTGAAGGTTCTATATGGTATTTGATGGTTCTATACCAAATTTTGGTTCAATACCTTAAGTAACTGAACTTCTAGGGGCTTCAGAGGAAAGGGCTACTCATCTTCGCATCACATACCAAGGTGAAAATAACCCAAATTCACTAGGCTTTATTAAATGTTCTAGCAAATAGCTTGTAATTTGTTTTAATAAACATAGACAACTTTTTATGGTGACTCACACCATGGCAAAAATCTGGGATTTATACAAATATAAATACAGATACAAGCCACTAGAGTGGCTAAAAAATTCGTCACACTTTTCCAAGAACCAAGATTTGACCAACCACTGCTACTTTTGATATTAACCAATCCCAATAAAACTTCAGAGTGTTGTTCCTACCTATGATGTTTATATATGGATAAAATTTAACTAACGTTGGATGCCTAAACGAAAAGATATGCATCTGCAAAATTGGCCAAAATTTTCTACATAAATTTTAGGGCATTTTTGGGGGTTAATATCTCAGCTGTGTCTTCCTCAATCTGTTCTCCCCCTCCACTTATCACAACTGAAAAAAAAAAATGTTTTAAGTTTTCAAAGCTATATTGTTTAATTTCTGGATAATGCATACTGATGACTAAAACACGTTTCAAAACATATTATTGTAGCACTTCGAGAAGACTGGTAGTGAAATATTTCGTTCATTGAGTCCAATAATTAATTGTTTTGATTCGAGTATATAAATCAGTTTCAAACATTGATTTGTGCCATAAAACAGATACAATACACAACACAGACAATTTGCAAAACAAAAACACTGGAGTCAGTTCCATTTTTGGTTAAATAGTTCCACAAAAACTGTATTGTCTTCCTCATGATGATGCTGATGGTGCTTCTAAAATCTTGAAAATATGTTGCTCAGGAATCCAGTAGGTGTCTTTAGCAGTTGGCCAGTGGAAGAAATCACAAACATGCAACCATCCTGGTTGTAAAAGTGCAACTTGAGATCGCTGGAATTTCTTCATCTGCTTCGGAGGCATCAACTGTGAAAGCTGATTACAATTAATTGGCTTAAACTAAAGATCTTCTGTTGTTCCAGATATTGTATGTCCCATGGAAAACCTTGTTTCTTGATCAGGCTGAATTTTTTCGCAATCTTCTTTTGGCCAATAAAAAAAAGTTACGCCTGGAATAGTATCGTCACAGAATTTGAACGAATCATACGGAGGCAATATCGGGTTATTTAAGGGCCCCTCAAACTGCCATGGGCTGTTAAGTCTTCCTGCTGTTCCAGCAATGCCCCCACAGGAAATTCACCGTGGCTTGTCTTCTTTTTAAAAAAAAAAAAAAAAAAAAAGAAAAAAGAAAAAAAAAGAAAAAAGAAAAAAGAAAAGGAAAAAAAAAAAAAAAACACCCACCACGATCTGCAGTGATGGCAAAATTCTTTTCATGCAGCAATTCCCAACTGATGAAATTTTTGGAATTCTTATATTGAGCAGCTGAACAATCACTCAAGAAATAAATGTTCTTAATGTTTTCAATCTTTGTCTTAAAATGTGCTATTAACTTTATTTGAAAGGCATGAATAGCAACGGTATCATGACAGACACAGTTGCTGATCACAAAAATGCTAATACTCTGACATTCTTTGCTACCAAAATAGATAACAAATGGATGTAATATGCCCTGACTATGCACCCAATGACATCACTGCACAGCATCTTAAACAACAAATGAACAATTCTCAGCAAAATCAATCAATATTATCAATTCACTTTCTGCAAGATTTCTTTTTAGCTGCTTAAGGTATAAACTTTAGTGTTTTGTCACAAAGTGATTGCTTCTTAAACCAGTAATTTTCAAAATCTGTGACTCCATGAAATCCTATACAGTTCTCTGACATGTCTCCAATGTGTCTGTCAGTATCGACCCATTGCTTGTATTATATTGTTTCTTCAGGGTCATAGCCTTTAAAGTATCTTCGAAAAAGGCTCTAGTTGTATTTTTCCCTAGACTTTCCTTACAACGATGCAGCATACAGTCTTTTGATTCCAAACTGTTTACCGTATTTTTTCGCAAAGTCCTGTAGTCAGCTTGAATGGATGTCTCTGAACCCAATATTACTTTGACATTTTGATGAACTGCACATACCCATACTGAATGTGATCCAGAAGCACCAACTGCAGTACACCATTTCCATCTGAGCTCTCAAAATTTTGAGAATCTCAGTTGATTTCCATGTTGCTTATGATAAACAATGAACATTTCTTTCTGGTTACAGAGCAGCATGTGTTTCTGCTTGTGAATCTTTTTCCCATTTATTCTTACTGCAATACAATTGCTTTAGCGTGGGCATAAATGAGAAAACTCATCGTCTCCACGAAACAATATGAGGACGTTTTCTTTTACTTCATTATTGAGCTTTTCCCAATTCTTGGTTTGCAGGTGTTGCCAAAATCCTATCTTCCATCTTTAGTTTCCTAGACTTCTTCGCCATTTTTGTTGACACAGCAAATTGTTTGGGCTGTGTTTTTTAATAGTTCAGCTGTTTGGGGCCAGAGTCAAAATTTGAATATCACTGCAATTACTTGAACTGTAAAGCTTAAGCTTATGTTCTTTAATTAAGATGTCCATGTCTTTACGTTTTTTGGCTTCTTCCATTTGTATTTGAGCAATATCTACTTGGCTCACACCATCAGCTGTGGCAAATACCTTAGGAATGCTGCCTTGGGCTTTCAGAACTTTGCTCTTTATGTATCTCATTGAAACCCTTTTGCTGATATGTTGAAGCTGCTCTCCAAGTGATGATAATGAAGTATTATCAGTAACGCAAGCATCAACAACATCCATGTCTTCAGTGGATGGTGATACTTGTTACCCTAATGGGATGATATACTACCTTCCCCCTCCCCCAACTTCATGTCTACATTTGGTACAAATTTTCTGACCAGGTTTAAAAACTTCAAAGTCTTCTGCAGAAACTGAAATTTTGTCATCAACAAGGTATTATGGTACGGACAAAGTTGGGCATCTTCATTAAAATCAAGCCCAGGCCTAAGTTACAGAAACTCCATGTTCACTGGTGAAATTTCCAGTAACTGATTGTAGTTGACTTTTGTCATAATAGAAGGTGATGACTTACGACAATCAGCTCCATCAGATCTACCAAAGTAGCTGGGTACAACAATGTTCTCGTGGTTCAGTTTATACAAAATTTTATTAACCTATAATGGACAGTTTTCAAAGTTGAAATCAGACACTACAATGCACATTTTTTGATTTGCAACTTGAAATTTTATTAATTTTTTGTACTTATCGATAATTCATTTTCCCTACTTTTGATAGGTATTCTTACTTATCAAGTTGCAAGATACAGAAATTAAACAATACGGCTTTTGAAAAATTAAAACATGCTCTTTCCTGTTGTGGAACAAAAAAAAAAAAAACTGATTGAACAAGACACAGTTAAGGTACTGACCCCCAAAAATACCCTAAAATCTGCCCGTAGAAAATTTTGGCCAACTTTGCAGATGTCTGTCTTTAAATTTGGTCCATATATACCCATTATAGGTCCCTCTGAAGTTTTGGTGTGGTTGGTTTGTATGAGAAGTAGTAGTCATCGGTCAAACCTTGGCTCTCAGAATAATGCAACGAACTTTTTAGCCACTTTTAGAGGCTTGTATCTATAATTATGTGTGGCTAAATCCCAGATTTTTGCCTAGTGTGATTCAGTATAAAAAGTTGTCTATGTATTTTAAAGCAAATGATCAAATGTTTGCTAGAACTTTTAAAAAGGCCTAGCAATCTTGGCACACTTGCAACTTTGTATGTGATGTGAAGGTGAGTAGCCTCTCTTTTAAAGCCCCTAAAAATTCTACCACTGAAGACACTGGATTGAAATTTGGTATATAACCATAAAATACCATACAGAACCTTCTCACCAAATTTCTTTAGGTTTGGAGATGGTCGAATGGAGAAACTTTTAAATATCGTGTCCCTTTGATGTGGAATAACCCAGCTGTTACTGACTTTATAACAATACTGATTCGAAACATGTACTGTGTTTTGATAACTTGTGTTGTTGCGTAACAAAAGTGACTGATAAAGAACACAAAGAGAGAATGTAAAATCATCAAGAACAATGGAGTGTTACTTGTTGGAGACTGTGTAATTAGATATTCCACATGGCTATGTGATGTAAGTTGTATTCTAACAGGAGTAAGTAGCATAATCATCATTGTCACACTTTTGAAACTATTAATTTCTGTTCATCCTAGGGAAAATTATCTATAAATCAAAACACCACACATCTTGATAAAAGTATGTAAACCATCTAGCAATGAATATGTAAATTTGAAATGAAAAGCAATTTGTTGCTGTTGACTGCTGTACCTTATAAACATTCTGTATAAAATTCATGAATATAGTGGCATTATTAATAAAAGTCAGTATTGCAGTATTTCAAGATGTGGACGAATAAGGATTTATCTACAGCTCTTGAGAAAGAAAAAAACTACAGAACTTGCCCAATAGCAACGAACATGTAAGGACAACTGCCAAAAACATGGGCAATTGACTGCAATTTCTGAAGCAAGAGCTTAATAATTATTCCTCAAATAAAGGTGTTTTCAAATAAATTCTCAATCATTAGGAAATAAATGATATTGCACTATGCACAAACACTAAACTTTTTAGATGCAAGTGAAGAGTTGGGTCCAATATTTTGACAATTCACAGTTCTCTGTCATTTCTGTTCTCAGCTGCTGCTTCAAGAAAGAGATACCAACAATATTCATGAAGAAGATGAAGTCCATCCATGCCGTTGTGAAGAACAGTCTCCCGTAGATCACATTCATAGTGAAACTTGTTATGAGACATCTAGAAGTTGCTCACACTAGTTCATAAATACATTAATAAAGCTGCATGTTGACCATTTATAAATTTTCCCTTGACATTTTACTTCTATTCAACAATTCAGTTACAGTATACTAGCTGTTACGAGAAGCAACAATGCAATTCTTACTGTGCCAAAGTTAAGACTCACTAGAGGACAGAGGTGAACATTTCTCCTCTTACTTATTTCAATCATTGATTATATACATACTGATTGTTTATAACTAATTTCTTCAGTGCAACTGAGGTTAAAACTCCCAGCTGATACAGAATGTGTTGCTTACAGTAATATGCAATTCTTCACATAATCCCTTTTTTTCCTGCTATGAATGCTTTCTCTTATTCTGTGTGACACCAGTGAACAGAAATACGTAAAATAACTTAATTTACTAATTTTCATGGCAAAAGAACTCAAACTTTTAGTTGCAGATCTAATACATAGTATTTCTAGTGCTTTAATATGCACACCAAATCCTATAGATCCCCACATCAGATAATTTTTCTTGCTGATGCATGACATTAATACTTAGTATTCATGACAGCGCAAACCTGGACAAACTTTGTCCATCCTCCCCTCCCCCAAAGTTTTATTGGCCTCTTTGAAAGGTTCCATGGCACAAAAATAATACCGAAAGAGAAATGAATGAGAAAAAAGGACCAGCACAAAGGAACAATTCTTGTCTGCTAAGTTGCAAGAAAAAGTGGCAAGGAGAGAGGAAGATCACTGTTTCAAGGTCCCATCGAGAACAAGGTCATAAAGAGACTGAGCACGAGCTCGGAAAAAGGAAAGATGGGGAATCAAATCAGCCACGTCCTTTCAAGGAACCATCTTCACATCTGCCTTAAGCAATTTAGGAAAATCATGGAAAATCTAAATTCGATTGGTTGGACGGGGATTTTAACAGCTGTCCTCCCGCACGGAATCCTGTGTGCTAACCACTGAAGCATCTTATTCAGTGAAATGGCAGGACAACAGACATTCTTGTTTAGTCTCACCAGTCGGCGATATGGAGTGATATGGAGCCAGTAATAAGGATATAGTCAAATGATTTTGGTATACGTAAAAACTCATGAAACAGTAAAGATGTTGTGTCATTGACAGGCACACAGATACGGATGAAATCATCACTAACTTTCAGACAAATCCAAGTTTCCAGTCTCATTTGTGCACTTGATGCCTCTACTATTCAGTGGGTTGTCACCTTTATTAAAAAATTATTTATATTCTACAACAGCTTTACACATCATATTAAAACAGATAATTATACAGTAAAGGATAAGATAAAACCGTGTGCCAAACCAGAACATCAGTCTGGGTACCTGCTTTTCATGTGCAGTGCACGATCTGAGAACACCTCACAGGACAACTTGCCCTCAAGCTCCTCACTCACTCCTAAGTAGACACTTTCCAATGATGGTGCAAGACTAACACCTACAAGGGCACACATAGGACAGTGAGTCTGATATCTCTGTTGCTCCTAGAGTTAACACACGATCAAATTAGCCTACACTTAATGAAGTACACATTTTGTAGATTCAGGTTTACAAATTATAACTGCATGCTGGAGCAGGACAAGAAGCACAGATAGAATGTGAAAGGTAGGTAACCAGATGTGAGTACTTGGACAAAGTTTCTACATTCACAGACAACCAGTACTAAGACAAGCTAATAGCAATACAAACACAACAACAAAATAACATGTAAAGCCAGTATGTGTAATCAGATACATTTAGCCATTTGTACCTAAAGGAGTGGTGGAAAGACTGCACAATGAGATTCAGTAAACTAGTGAGAACTCAGGGAATTTTAAACTAAATGTACAGATGCACTGCAATAACATAAGGCAAGAACTGTGACTTTCTATTGCTGAATAATGTGTCTGAATGTGGGAGATGATATATCTGCTTAACCTGTCATATTCTCCAATCTTGAGTGCCAACTGCATTCATGTCATTCAAGTCAAATTTCAATGCAGATCAGGACTTCAAGTACACACCAAGTTACTAAACATCATTGGGAAGTGCAACTTATGTATTCTATAAGGAATATATGTAAAGGCATGATGTATGTATTATATGGGGCTGTATAATAATTGTTTTATTACCTGCAACATGAACTGTAGAAAGAAAATGCAACACAATTTTAAGTTATATCATTTGGTGTAACGGTGAATTACGGAATTTGCCGCATATTGTTCCTGTCATTTATTCCTTTTTCAGTATTTGCACATCAAAATAAATTACTGTTTATGCTTAAAGTAGACACCATTCCATTAGAACTACTGACAGCCTTGGGAGAGCCAGTCCTGACAAAACTCTACCATCTGGTGAGCAAGATGTATGAGACAGGTGAAAAACCCTCAGATTTCAAGAAGAATATAATAATTCCAATCCCAAAGAAAGCAGGTGTTGACAGATGTGAAAATTACTTAACTATCAGTTTAATAAGTCACAGCTGCAAAATACTAACACAAATTCTTTACAGATGAATGGAAAAACTGACAGAAGCCGACCTCGTGGAAGATCAGTTTGGATTCCGTAGAAATGTTGGAACACATGAGGCAATAACTACCCTATGACTTATCTTAGAAGAAAAATTAAGGAAAGGCAAATCTACGTTTCTAGCATTTGTAGACTTAGAGAAAGCTTTTGACAATGTTGACTGGAATACCCTCTTTCAAATTCTGAAGGTGGTAGGGGTAAAATACAGGGAGCAAAAGGCTATTTACAATTTGTACAGAAACCAAATGGCAGTTATAAGAGTCGAGGGACATGAAAAGGAAGCAATGGTTGAGAAGGGAGTGAGACAGGGTTGTAGCCACTCTCCGATGGTGTACAATCTGTATATTGAGCAAGCAATAAAGGAAACAAAAGAAAAGTTCGGATTAGGTATTAAAATCCATGGAGAAGAAATAAAAACTTTGAGGTTTGACGATGACATTGTAAAACTGTCAGAGACAATAAAGGACTTGGAAGAGCAGTTGAACGGAATGGATAGTGTCTTGAAAGGAGGATATAAGATGAACATCAACAAAAGCAAAACGAGGATAATGGAATATAGTTGAATTAAGTCGGGTGATGCTGAGGGAATTAGATTAGGAAATGAGACACTTAAAGTAGTAAAGGAGTTTTGTTATTTGGAGAGGATATAAAATGTAGACTGGCAATCAGAAGAAAAGCGTTTCTGAAGAAGAAAAATTTGTTTACATCGAGTATAGATTTAAATGTCAGGAAGTCGTTACTGAAAGTATTTGTATGGAGTGTGGCCATGTATGGAAGTGAAATGTGGACGATAAATAGTTTGGACAAGAGGAGAATAGAACAATTCGAAATGTGGTTTTACAGAAGAATGCTGGATTAGATGGGTAGATCACATAACTAATGAGGAGGTATTGAATAAATTTGGGGAGGAAAGGAGCTTGTGGCATAACTTGACTAGAAGAAGGGACCAGTTGGTAGGACATGTTCTGAGGCATCAGGGGATCACCAATTTAGTATTGGAGGGCAGCGTGAAGGGGAAAAATCGTAGAGGGAGACCAGGAGATGAATACACTAAGCAGATTCAGAAGGATGTAGGCTGCAGTAGGTACTGGTAGATGAACAAGTTTGTACAGGATAGAGTAGATGCAGGGCTGCATCAAACCAGTCTCAGGACTGAAGACCACAACAACAACATGCTTAAAGTCACAGTTAACATATTAGAAATCGATGTTATTGTCTGAGCCATACCTTCTCCTCTCCAACTGTTCATCTGCCAAGGCAAATTCTTCTGTATCATGTTCATCAGATTCACCAGCTTCTGATTCATCATCCTCCTGCTGACTAGACTCAGCAGAATCATCCTCTGGGAAAAGCAGCAATGAAGCAATACCTGCAACACTCCAGCAGCTGATCATCAATCTTCTGAATATCATGCAGTAATGGTACATAGAAACAAACAAATTTCCTGATAAAGAACTAACAGAACCAAAGTATAAAACTTGGCAAAACAACAAATGCTGATATTGTGTTAGATAGTTGAAAGTGAAAGTCAATGAGCAACTGCACATCACTAATTATGTTTCAACGTAAGAAACATAATGGAAATGATAATTATCTTTGAATTCTTCTCTAAGTAATATAAAGGTAAAGAATACAAAAAAGACCTTTTGGGTGTGAGTCTATGCTTGTGCATACCAGACAGAATGTACCACTAGCTGAATGGGTATGTTGTAGTGTGTGTGTGTGTCTGCATGGTAGTAAGTGTGAATGGAGGAGTAGTGTGTACTACAAAAAAAGAACCAGAACTCTAAAGCTAATAAAACTGTTTTTGTCACATGTTTTATATGCACCACTTGTCTGTCTGCAATAGGTGAGTGGTTGGCCTTCTCTTATTTATGTAAAGTTGAGAGGAACTGAACAAGGTGACAGCATCGGCTACAGCTAAAGACAGTCGTAAGCATCTGCACTAGATTAATGCAAAGTCAAAATACAACTTAACTTTTAATTTCAAAACAAACACAACTGAGACTGTTGGCCTACCAGTCACAAAAAGTTGCACCACTAGTATTTTAGGATGTTTGAACAGTGATAGTATAAGTAATTCGGAACAAAAAATGTTATATGAAGACAGGTCCACAAATGCTTCATTAAGGAGGTATGGGTATTGAAAGGAACTTGAATTCTGCAAAATTGACGTGCATAAAGTATATGCAATACAACTGGAACGTTATGTGATTTTCTTGCAATCAATGCAGTACAATCACCCGTTGTTTGTGCAGTTGTGCTGTGTAAGCCGCATTATGTAGTGTACCAGTGATGGATCAGTTAGCTGTGCAGTGTATGGTGTTAACTGTGTTCGTACAAGCGCTGCTAACACTGCCAGAAGTCTACAGTAATGAGGAATATTCAGATATGGTGTATATTTATGGTGCACCTATTGCAGACAGACATGTGGTGCACAGAAAACATGTGATAAAAACAGTTTCACTAGCTTTAGAGTTCTGGTTCTTTTTTGTAGTAGACAGTACTTCCCCCATTCACACTTACTACCATGCACCATACCACAGGCACAATCTAACTCGGCGTTTACCTGATTGCATGGTGTTTACCAAACTGTATCTCACTTTGCCTTCAACAGGGTCTCTTCCAAGTAGACATTTTTTGTGCGAGTGCGCACGTCAACATACTTTGCAAGAACAGGAAGAAATTATCGCAAGTGTTGAGGGAGTCCCAGTACGAGCATACAAAAAACGTCCCTGCATATGAATGTCCCACACACACTTGTATGGGGAAACATTACATGCGGAAAACCTATATCCATTTCACATACAGCATGTCCAAAATCTCCACGTTGGCGACAATGCCCAACAACTTCAATTCTGTCAGTGGGTGATTGAGAATAGTTATTTGCTTCCATACATACTATTCACTAACAAAGTCCAGTTTTCACGACATGGAATAAACAACACACACAATAATCATCAATGCTCATGGGAAAATACACACGCTTCAGTGGAAAGCAATTTACAAGTTCATTTGCCATAAATGTTTGGTGTGGCATGATTGGTAACCTTTTGATAGGTCCATTTATTATCCATCAATTGACGGGAGAGATGTAGCTGCATTTTTTGAAATTCATTTGTGGAACTATTGGCAGACGTTCCTTTAGCCAAGCAAACTGGAATGTACTTTCAACATGACAGTGCCCCTCCACATGTTACCTTATGTGTGAGAGACCATCTGAACCGTACCTACCCTAATTGCTGGATTGGCCATGGCGGTGCAATTAACCGGACTCCAAGGTCACTTGACCTTACACCTTTAGATTTCTGTTTATAGGGCTGGATGAAATCAGATGTGCACAAAGTGAAGGTAAAAATACATGAGATGAACTGCTTCATCACATGGACACTGTTGAATCAGGATGTATACATGGATAAGGAAGAAAAATTCCCGGATTTTCCCCAGATTTCCCGGTTAAAAATACACTTTCTCCCGGGTGAAAACACACTTTTTCCATGTTAAGTGATAGAATATTTTCCCTTATCAATCCTTTGAATGTTTAAGGTTTTATACACGGGCATAGAATTTCCCGGCACTTTAGAAAACGAAACTCAGAGAAAAAGATGCGTTTTGGAAATATCATGTGCAGCAACATGTACGTTGCGTATTTTCGTATTACGAAAGTTTACATTGGAATTCCACCAATCACTTTCCGAACCATTGAAATCGAGATTGCGATGCGTTTCTGTAAGCCAGTCATAGCTCAAGTCATGTGATCTCGGCAGCACACAATGACAGTGGATACTCAGGGCATAGGACGCGTGATGTAGTCAGTCAACCGCAACATCACTGTTACATAGCGCGAACTCAAACAGGGAGAGTTAATAATTTAAATTAATATACATAGTGTTGCTACAAGAAAAGAAAAACTTCCACATATAATATTGGTCTCAAAGGTTAATAATCTGCAACAGAAGCTATGATTTCACATATAATTTTGATCTTTTTTGCGCGTGTTACACTTTAAGAATCACACAAATGTGCCAGTAAAATTTTTAATAATGACAAATGTCTGATCTTGAGGGTTCGAAGTTCTTCTTAATGGCTTGTCATCAAAGAGCTGATTTTTAAATGAGAGTCAAACGCTCTGTCATTTAGGAAATTCATGGTACATTCTCGCACATAATTCAACTTACGTAAAAGGATATTTACTTTGAAAGTAACACTTTTTGAACCACCATTCGCAATATTTTCCCACGACCTGTTAGAAATAGGTTCATTTCAGCAGTTGCCAGAGCGCACATAACAGGTGTCACTGCGCTTGCACAACTACCATGACGCAGAAAGACTTAATGTACACACGTGTAAAACATTGAAAGATCATACATTACGTCACAAAAGAAACAAGACATCAGAGGATACTCCAAGAGCATCGGAATTTCGTGAACCATAACTAAAGTGTGCACATTTAAAGTGCATACTTAAAGTGCACATTCCTATGTCCAGACTGTCAATCAAGTAGACCTCGACCTGATATTAAGCTTTTCAGTGTGGTTTTCGGGATGTAAATTTTCTTGGAGCACCAGTACTGTATTATATCATGTTTGGTTCTTTATTATGACATAACACCATATGTGCTAGAAGATGAAAATTTGCGCTTTAAATACAGCGAACAGTTGAAACTAGCAAACATTTTGTTTCAAATACATTGACTACTTCTGCGGAAAAGGTTAATAAAAGTCAAATTTCTTTAGCAAACAGACAAAAACAACTTCATTGTTCTGCAAGGCGATTAATGCTTGACAGTCAGAAAGGTGGAAATAAAATAAAATCTGAAACTAATGACATATTTTAGCCTTTCGTAATTATGTGAATGTATTTTAATTCACATGATAGCTCCCGGCCACAGATGTTTCGTTTTCATTTGATGTGAGAGTAAACTAAGGCGAAACAGCAAAATCGCTGAATGTAAACACGGGTCACGTGAAGGCTATCCACTATAGCTCAGACTGCTCTGCGTAGAAAAATAAATAAATAAATAAATAAATAAAAATAAATTTAAAAATATGTTCATCTTGTAGTGCACATCTTTCTGAAAAGTCTTAAACATAAAACATACGTGTTCGAGAAAATGGAACACATGTTACTTGGTCTTAAGTGTGCCAAAGTGCAGTGCCACGCCTCTTCATAAAGCATTCTTCTATCGCACATCATTGTATTTCGCTTTGTGGAATTGAAACGTGTATATTTTGTACTGGATGCCATCAAACTATATTCAGGACAGTCGAAGTTGAAATGCCCTGTGGTGCCTCTCCTGCTCCCAGTCAGCTGGTTTGACAGCCTGCCCCTCTTTTTAAAAAAATCTCGCAATTAACAGCGGATGGGATTATTTGTAATCCTCTCCTGCTCCCAGTCAGCTGGTTTGACAGCCTGCCCCTCTTTTTAAAAAAATCTCGCAATTAACAGCGGATGGGATTATTTGTAATCAGGAAAACAAGAACTCTTCATAATATTTGCCCTCTTTATTGCATATCAGCTAAAAACTTGCTGTTTTGTGTGACATAAAATTAAACATAGGATATGTAAAACCAATAAAGAAAAGAGACAAGCAATAAATTACACATTTCTTCCGTCCTTAGCTCCTAGCATTTTTTCCCTCTCTAATCTTGCTACAGCTTTACGTGACATGCTTTTCTCTCTGAGAAAGAATTTATTACTTCATCAAAGCTCATCAAACAATTCACTACATGAAAAATCGAAATGTCGTTATCCAATACTAAAAAAGCTGTTAACACAAATATAATACCCAAGACTGGTGTGGTTTATCGATCTGCTTACATCTATTTTGTCACTGTCTGCTAGATAAAACAAAAGAGGCGTTTCTAATATTGGAGCAATTTTGTAAGACACACCAAATAAAAATAAACTAATGGCCATTTTTATAGCACGACAGAATATAATTCACAAAGTGCCAACATCAAATGCTTATTAGGCCTACTACAAGCAAAAATGTTAGGAAATAGTTTCACATTTCATTCAGGCCGGCTGGTGTGGCCAAGCAGTTCTAGGCGCTTCAGTCTGTAGCCGCGCGGCCGCTATGGTCGCAGGTTCAAATCCTGCCTCGGGGATGAATGTGTGTAATGTGCTTACGTTAGTTAAGTTTATGTAGTTCTAAGTTCTAGGGGACTGATGACCTCAGATGTTAAGTCCCATAATGCTCAGAGCCATTTGAACCATTTCATTCACACGCACCAGTTTCTCAAGCTTGAGATCGAAAAGTAGTATTAAGAAATTTTTATATAAATTTGGAATCTTCTTATTCTTCCATAACTTGTGTGATGTCCCCATTTCCTCTCCTTCCTCGTTCTAACAAACAATCTTGCCATCATCAATTCTGCAGCTATTCCTACCATTGTCAAAATTTGTTCGCTGATTAATTTAACTAACCCTGCCAGAATCACAGGTTTAATTATCCTGCAATTGTTTTCCGGTTAGGCGTTACTACATGTTCGTACCACACGTTTTCCGCGTTACTTCCAGAATAGAACTTAAGCAGCTGCTAGCTGGGGACTGCACAACTGGTCCTTACTAGTGTAGCGATCATTTGCAAACAAAATCAACCACATAATCAGACAGTGATTGGCAGTCATCCGTTCGGCTTTACTCTGCCCAGCTCATATAGCCCCGACACCTTTCGTCTGCGTACAGTTTATTTACAGATGCGACGAGGATTCTCCTGACAGAGACATCACTTACACTATGCATGCTTTCAAAAATCAACTTATGATTCATTCAGGAATTAAAATGTGTTCAAAACCCAACAGAGAAGCAGTTTCCAAATAATCAATAGACAAATGTGAGCTGCATGCTAGATGCTTTTGAGACAAGTTTCTTTTCCTTCCAGATTATGGATTTGGCGCCTCCTTTTCCCAATAGCATCTAGCTGCTTGCTGCGACTGCTTGCACAGCCAACAGCCACATTCCTGTAGCCAGAAACGAGAGAATCTGCTGCTCAAACATGACTCAGCTGCGCATGCGCATGAGCCCACTCGTAACTGCTAAAATGAATCTAATGTAAACAGTTCTAACTTCATGTTCATCAGAGGCAATTTGTTGTTATGAAGCATTGCACAGTCTTCGTAAAGCCTTTGACACATTTTGCTGTTAGCAGACACTTGCTTGAGCACTGTGTGTCGTCATTGTATATGGCGCATTTCCTTTGTAATTTAAGTTAATTTCGTTTTTTTTTTCCTCGTGTTTATGTTTTATTGTTGAAGTATTATTCTGCAGTAGTGGGATACAGTAATATCCTTTGTTGGTGTATCGGTTCTTACCAGTCAGAATTACAAAAATTTAACTGAAGACTAAAACAATGAAAAATTCCCGGAATCCTAAAATATTCGCAGATTTTTCCCGGATGAAAAAAATTCCCGGGTTTCTCCAGATCGTATACACCCTGTGAATTGATTAGGAACCAACCACAGGCAACTGAACAAGCAACACAACATGTTATTGCTAGAGCACAAAAGTGCATTGATGTTCATGGTGGGATATTTGAACCTGTTCTGTAAACTGTACATCATCAGTACGATAAGTCTTAAAGCCATTTGTAAAAGACGTGGTACACCTATCTCAACTGAATGCATGTAACATGCAAGGTGTAATGTGTTATGTACTAAATGCAAAGTAAATAAACATTATGTAAAAATATGTAACATAACTATTACTCTGTAACATTGTTTTCCAGAAAATCACGTTACAGTCCAACTGTATTGCAAATACGTTCACATTGTGCACATCAATTTCGCAGAATTAAAGTTCCTTTCAATATCCATACCTCCATAATACAGCATTTGTGTACCTATCTTTATACAACATTTTTTTGTTCAGAACTACTTATACTATCACTGTGTAAAATATTGACCTTTCCTCCACAAACATCCTCTGCCTGTGTGTGTGTGTGTGTGTGTGTGTGTGTGTGTGTGTGTGTGTGTGTGTGTGTCTTTGCATCAAAAGTTTAAAGGTGGCTTATCACGTCAAGGGGAATAACTTTTGCTAGAGACAAAATGCTCACTGAAGCTTTCCGGTGATACCATCCGTCGCCACCCTTTTACAATGTTTATGTCCCTGAGATCTGGCAGAGTGCAGACTGTCTGCAGCATGCATACATCTTATGTGCTGCCTATTACCCAGTCATCCATTCCATAGGAAAAAAGGTGGGCCCAGCACAATTAACGATCCCAATTCATTTCTAACACACCTTTCTCCACTTAGACAGAGAGTTATTCTTGAAGTTTTCTTGTAGAAATCGTGCTAATTTGGTGAATCTCCTCGTCCCAATGCCAGAAAATACAAAGGATGCCTAGCGGCTCCAGGAAGCACCAGAAAACATATTGTCTCTTCACAAAAAAGTTGTTCCCCTTGACATGATCTGTCATCTGCCTACAGCTCATTTTGTCGATTGCAGTGTACCATAGCACATGTTGCTAAATGCAATGTGAAAGACTTACGCTAATGAAATATCTTTGTGATTTAAAGAACAAATAGATAAAATTAACTGCGGCAAAGATAGATGCCAGACCAATATCAAACGGAAGAATTCTCCAGAAGTGAAGTCCATATACAAAGGAGGTAAGTTACAAAATCATCTTTCAATCTCTACTGAGAAGTAGCACATTTCATCACTGGTTCATTTACTAAGAAAAAAAGCACAGAGAGAGAGAGAGAGAGAGAGAGAGAGAGAGAGAGAGAGAGAGAGAGACTCGTCCAACACCAGCAGCAGACGCATGTCACTGAAGGTCGACAAGTACTCTTGTCACACTTTTAGATACAGCAATGTCATTCCGTGTCAAATCAACACACTGAATTCTCAGATTTTGATGAAACTAGGTGTACCTAGTGTCTCTTCATAATTATTAATAAAACAATAAAAAAATTCATAATGTAATTGGAAGTTTATGAAGCTTTAAATTTTCATATTTTTGTTAAAAATTGGTACAGCCTGGGGTACTAAATTGTCATTTTCTCCATACCTAGATGAGATACCAACCTGCAAAATGTGTCATTTTAAAGCTCTTTAGACGGTACGCAACATGACAATGTTTAAAAATTAAAGGTTTTTAAAATATTAAATAAATTTTAAAATTTAATTTTCTAAAAAATGGCATACTTTTAAAATTTGGAAAAACTTACAAAATTTCCTTGCTTATGCTCTTACACCTCTGTAAGTTTCATGTGTTGCGTGAAAAATGACTTGCATTGAGGTTCAAATCAAACAATGGAAAGTCCAGTTTGGAATGTAATGTAATGATATTACGAAAAGAAAAGTTGTTACACCCCATACAGCAGAGAAGCCGCTACTCCCCATATAGCGGAGTTGCCGAGTCACAGATAGGCTCAACAAAACAAAAAGAATGTCACAAATAAAGCTTTTGGCAAGCAAGGCCTTCGCCAACACACACACACACACACACCACTGCAGTCTCAGGCAAGATACTGCAGTCTCATGTCTACGTATGTGTCTCGTCTCTCATTGATGACGCCCTTACTGTCCAAAAGCTTCATCTTTAACATTCTTTTTGTTTTGTTGTGCCTATCTGCGGCTCAGCATCTCTGCTATATGGTAAGTAGCGGCTTTCCTTTTCATAATATTGTTGCGTAGAGGTTCTACACTCAGAAGTCACCAAACTAATTTCAAAAAATTTACTTACAACATTATTCTTATGAACAGCTGTGTCTATCAAAACTTCTTATAAATTGGAATTAAGTGTGAAGGCTTTGTTGGTTCTGACCATGTCATTTTCAGGTCAAGTGTATATTCAGCCTGTTGATGTCACTGGGTTATCTTACATACAACACCCCCCACACCAATCCAATTACCCTTTGGCTTCTCTGGGTACGCAAAAGAAGATAGACTTCATGGATGAAGAAATATCACATTTAGTTCATCATCACTTTCTTTTTCTTCTTCTTCTGTGTTCACCAAAATGTATGCAAGCCACCACATGTGATTGTATACTGTAGTTATTTATCCATTTATACCTGTCAATGAAAGTATTTCTTGGGGTTTGGTGTATGTTGTAATGAACTTTGAGCATATAAGAATATCTTGACAAAGATTTTTGTCGTATCTGAAACTACAAGAGTGAATGCATGAAACGTATAAGACCCTGGAGCAACGGTTTAGAAATGTGGCTGTCTCTATTTATTTGTCCCGAGTTACAAATTTAAAACATACTCCAGCAATGTCTTTTACTGTCCAGTTGAAAATCTGCCAAGGTGTAAGAATTTGATTGTCATGTGGCTGTTCCAAACTTTCTTGTGCCACCAAGACCCTGACTGTGCCACCAACTCCATCGCAGGGCCTTTTCCATCAGCTTTTGCTAAAAAATGCTATTCAGGCTCCATACCAAAATCAGCTTGATGAAAACATTGAATTAAAAGCTTTTCTTGTTTTTGTACTGAGCAGCAGCATTGTCAGAAAAGAAGTATATTTTTTGGGTTCAAAGTGCTCCCTCAAGAATTCAATGAGTTTTTTCTGGAAGCAGTAAACAACCACAGTGTTATGTTCGAGACAGTCTGAAATAACAACATAACTGTGATGCTGTGTTTCTGTTTCTCCTTTGTAGTACACAACAAATGGGTGAACAGTGGCTTGCTGACTTGTCCAACGATAGCTCTGGACCTCATCCTGCTTCAAAAATGAGTAGTTCTCAGAAAACCCAAAGCACACAGCGAACTATGAATCTTGTAGGCTTCCTCTAAAGTGTATCATTGAACTCTGTTGTTTTGCAACAAGTCATGACAGACCAACACGGAAAACTTATTGCATAATAAATTGATGAGCTCTGCAGTTGATTTTTGTAATGTTTCCAATTTACACCTGTCCACAGAAATCCACTGTCAAAAGATGATATTGTCTATCGAGTGTCTTCTGAAGTATGGTCTAGATTTCCCTATTTCCAAGGCATGAATTACAGTCTTCCAACTGACTATCTACTGATGGTGAATAGCACAGAACCTTTGCAAGACTATGTTTATATGTCTGTATTTATCCACTTGTTACCGAGTTCAAACTCACATTTTTCAATCGTAAGTTTCTAATTTTCGTGAATGGCACATAAGCACATTGTGTGTGTACCACAGGAGCCTGCTAGAATAGTTTTTAAACCTCATCTCCATGTATTTTGGGGCACTGAACTCCTGCTTTGTCAGCCTTACATTCCATGATTCAAGAAGGCATGTTAAAATCATGATGCTATTTTTACTGCTGCTTAAATTTGTGAAGTTGGCCATCAGATTGTTTAAAACTGCATTTCCTGAGCCCCCCCCCCCCCCCCCCCCCCGTGAAACTTTCAGAAGGCTGTGTTGACAAGGAGATTCCTTTTTATAATATTTCTTAAATGCTATCTTTTTCTTATTTACAGGAGACTCTCCTAACTTCTGAACACATGTGTTAAGGGACAGCAAAACCTGCACCTAAAAAGTAAAAATGGGATCTTGATTGGAGTATGACCTCATACTGTGGTCAGTTTCTACTGCAGCCTTCTACTCTTTCCGAATTATACCTAACTCTGTTTTACAGCTGTCACACATTTTGGCAATTCAGGAACAAAAAATGAGCACATCCATTCTGAAACAGCTCTCAGTCCTTTTGTTAGGCAACTATGGTTCACTGTTCCCAAAAGAGTGAAGCAATGTGAAATTACACACATCACTGTTCTCCATCTTGTTATCTTAATGTCTTAAATCAGCAACATGATTCTATGCCATAAACTCGTAGTCCCCGTGAAAAATTTATAAGACTAATGCTAAAAATTACCTGAATTTACATTTCTTCCTAGCAAGGCTTACCTCGATTGTCGTTCTTGACACAATTTGCATTGCAGGTGCTGGTGTAGTTAACTTAGGCTGTTGCACAGAGGGGAGATGTAAGACAGGAAATACCGACATTATCCACGATCAGCATTGACAACACAACTTGCAACATTTATCTTCACTGCACAATTATGGTACAACAAATGTTAGGTTGCTGCCTTTTGCAGCAATGGTAAAGCATGACAGTATTCCAGACCGAGCCAATATGTGACGAAAATCATGTAGGGGCCCAGCCGTACATTAATTTTACTTCTTCAAATGAGGTGATTTCCGACACCATGCTGATCTTTGACAATATGATTTCTTTGCTCTTTCTTGCTGCATTGCAACGAATTACCACTAATTTTCATTTCTGTGAAACAATTATTTTAAGCACATTGTTGCATTTGCTGTGTTATATGACTTATTTTGCGTCGAACGTTTATCTAGGTAAATACCTAAGACACAGTTTCACTGTTGAAAGTTTATGCAATATCATCAAGTGAAAACTTTCTATTGTTGCAACTGGTGGAAAAGTAGTACAATTGCAGTTATCAATGAGATCAGTAGCCTACAGCATCGAGACAATTGCTATACCAGTTTTTCATGAAAAGTTATTTCATAACAATGATTTTTACAAAAATGTGTACTGTGTGGCACAATTTTGGACAATGGTGAGAATGTATAAAATGAAGAAAGGTGCTAAAGTGTGGTGTAATTATGATCTGGAACTTTTAGATAGATCTGTTCATGATATTGACTGAGGCAAATTATTGTATACAGAAAATTGAGTGATTTCTATTGAATAATTACGTCAACGCCTTTGCGATCCCACTGTTTTTACGCATGGCATTCTGCCTACCTTCTCTCTCTGCTGCGGAAAACCTCCTTTTATACCTAGTTGGATAAAAATTACTGGGTGTTTACTGCACAATGTGTGTCTTTGCATGCTATCATTTTCAAAAACCCTCTTTTCAGTATTTTGAACCATTTATGAAATATGGTGATTTTTATGATCACGTTTTCCTGACACCCCTTCGCTGACTGTCTACTGGATATAAAAACCAAAATCTTGAGGGTGTAGTGGGCTATCATTCTGCTCTCAATTTTAAATAAAAATTTGATATCTTGTCCAGATTTTATTCTCTGCATAGTGTTATCTAAAATCAACCATCCACAAAATCTATCCAATCTGATTTTATCTCTGCAAACCCTTCAAAATTTTGTACAACACTTTACTCAGTTTTATGCTGCACAATAACTGTGAGGAATAACAAAAAAAGATTTAGTCCTTTATGAAGCAAAGATATCAAATTGGAATATGTGCAAAAATCTGATTTTTTTGGCAAATAGTTCCCATAAAATTGAACAATAAGTGTTTCATAGTGCCCGGGACACCATTCTCAGCACAGTCAAGCTGTACAACAAAAGCAGCACTCAGCATGGAATGAAGAGAGTATAACTGTAGCAGTATTCATTATCACAATCCATATCACGTTTTCCTAATGATGGACTTCCTTAATATGCGTTGAAAGTTACTAAAGTGAAATAGAAAGAATGTAATTTTAATTTTTAAAAAAGTCCATTTTTGGCCAAATTCATCCATATACTTTGAAATATTGGACAGAGATATAAAAAACATGTAATAAAGGTACACATAAACAACTCACAACATTCTGCAGTGACACTGTGAGCTACCATTCACACAGACTGCCACAAATTTTATGATATAGTTGCGCAGTTAGCAATATCTGTCTCATTTAATGTGATTCGGGCATGTGTTAATTTAGTAGATTTACTCCTCATTTGACCTGATCCCATGGTGATCACAAAATGGAACTTCAGATGTGTAAGAATATAGGGCAAGGAAATTCTGTGATTTTTCAAAATTTTAAAAATATGTCATCCTTTTGGAAAATTAAAATTCATTAACTTTTTTAAATCTATTTTTAAACCCCCATCATGTTGCATACCACTTGAAAGTCCCTCTAAAGACATTTTCCAGATATGTATCTCATATTGTAACTGATGGAATGGCAATTAATTACTCCAGAGCGTAGAAATATTCAACAAAAATTTGAAAATGCAAGGCTTAATAAATTTTTACGTAAATCACAATAAAAATTAAGGTTTTCATTCATAATTATATAGGAATACTAGATATACCAAGTTTCATCAAAATTTATGAGGTCAAGGTAAATTTTCGTTCAAAACTTTGTAGATTTGTCACAGAATGCGTGTGTGTGTGTGTGTGTGTGTGTGGAAGTAAGTAAGTAAGTAATCCCAAAGACATCTTCCTTTATTCACATTAATTGTGTGTGTCATTGGTCTGAAGGAACGTAACATCCAAAACCAGTCACAATCAGTTATATCATTTGGCAACTGTTACTGAAATAAATAATTAGTACCAAAACAGTTTTTAGTGGGTGTATTTTCATGAGAGATCTGCACTGCAAACAACACATACTGGAGAACTCCGTAACAGCCAGTTGGGAACTTTTACACCATTCTTATGCATATGTGGGAAGTTTTTTTCATTTTTTTCTGGAATGTATTTAAAAAATAGAAAAGTAACAAATGTGCTAATGATTTAGACAAGGATCTAATAAGAATGTTTCAAAAAACGTTTGTTACATATGGAAGTTATGGATCCATCCATCCCTCAATTATGTGCACCAAGTAAGTTACATAAAGAGGGAGAGAATAAATGTCCTATTGTCAATATTATTAACTGTCCTTGATACCTCTTTGCCAAGGAGCTAAACTAGAACATTAGAAATCCTATTTATTTTCATGATCTATTTTGGTTCCTTATTTGGCATTATCTAAATTAAATTCTAAGCTTTCCAACTATACAGCAGAATAGCAAAGTTTGGGAATATTTGAATACTATCTCTATTTATACAGAAAACTGCATCTACTTTCACACACAGAACCTCTCAAGACAGCAGAAGATAGATACTATGATGATCAGTCCTATTTTCCTTTTGAAGTGTTTGCTGCTGGAATGACAAGAAGGAAAAAAAGGAGGATGGCTCAAGTTCAACAGCTTTCAGGGTATTAGAGAAAGGTAGTCCTATTGGAGTTTGCAGTGCACTCTTAAATATATATATATATATATATATATATATATATATATATATATATATATATATATATATATAGAGAGAGAGAGAGAGAGAGAGAGAGAGAGAGAGAGAGAGAGAGCTTCTTGTAAACCATACACTGACATCCTGCTAATTCTCCAGTCGATCTGGCTCAATACAGAAACATGATGGAAAAACAGCACACAGAGGTTGGTACCTACAAGTGTCCTGTAAGTAGCTTCCTTCACTGAGGAGTTGCGCTGTGATCCTCTGAACTTCAGTTTGGGTCTTGCCACTGTATGACATTCATGGCCTTTCTTTCAGGAGGTAAATGAAACAGGTATGATTTGTTGACTTGCGGGCATTATTTTAGATCTGATAATTTTTAAAGACCATCACCAGATATTGTAAAAGGGCTGATTTTCCTGAATATCACAACAGAACAAATCTCCATAAATTACAGGTCTGTGCTCAAACCATTTTAAGAGAGTTGATGACAAAAGACAAGAAATTAATACCTGAATTGCTTTTACTATGATTTCGGCCTCAGGTCACAGACATGGTGGCATTACCAGTTTTAAATTATTACCAAGCCATGTGTTTCCTAAGTCTGTGTATTATATGCCACATGAAACAGTACAATTGAAAGACTCCAAATTTCACATGAGAAGGTGTAGATTATGGAAGGAACCAGTTCGGGATTTGCAAATCAATTGTTAGTCACTAGATTCAGAAAAGTAATTCTAATGCACTCTGATTAAAAAATAAATATATAAAGAAGCCAGAGCATGAAGGTATTACTGGAATGGTATGGAAATTGGTGGATTTGATATGCAGACAAATTATGATTAATATTTCCGAAAAACTGGAGGATTAGTTTAAGAGAAAGAGCTAAACAAACTTGAGTAGGCCAGTCATGTGTTGGTCCACCTCTGGACAGTATGCACGCTGTTATTCGGGTTGGCATTGATTGATGGAGTTGCTGGATGTTCTCCTGAGGGATCTGACGACAAATTCTGTCCAATTGGTACCTGTCATTGAGGCTCAGTTGAAAACTGGACTCTCACTGAAGAAACTTCTACTCCTGCCAATAAGATTCCAGGTCAAGGACATGTCTTGATATGTCCTGGACAGCATTGGGCTACCAAACCAACTGTCACCTGCCATATGGCCTGATAACCAGGAGGGATGGGCATGGGTGCCATTGCTTTTCATAGGAAGATCCCTATGCCTGCCGTCAGGAGCATCCTTACATCACAGCTGCATGTCAACAATGTTCCACGCCTCATTTTGTTGCCCTTTCTGGGCTTATAATTCAGCAAGATAATGCCTGCCCACACGTGGTAGGAGTTTCTACTGCTTGTCTTCGTGCTTGCCGGAGGCTACCTTAACCAGCAAGATTGCCGGATCTTTCCCCAAATGAGAATGCTGGGAGTGCTATGGGCAGGGCCCTCCAACTATCTCGAGATTTGAATGTGTAATGCGCCAACTGTACAGAATGTGGCACAATACTCCTGAGAAGGATTTCCAAAAACTCTATCAATCAATGCCAAACCTAAAAACAGTTTGCATAAGGGCCAGAGGTGGACCGACAAATGACGGATCAGTTCAATTTTTGAACACTATCTCTTGAATAAATCGTCCATTTTTTCTGAAACTGTAATCTTTGTTTGCCTGTACACGAACAACACACCTACTGCTTACTGTCCCACTAAGATACTTACTTCATGGTGTACCTTGTCCAACGTATTCCTCTCTCCTCCCTGAGGAAGGAACTAATAGTTCCGAAAACTAAGATAGTGTTGTGTATTTTATTATTTTCATTTAGTATTAATATTCACCCCCAGAAGGTCAGCACTGGCCAATTCCTCTATCTCATAATTTTATAAATTTAAATTCAGCAACAAACAAGCAAACATGTAGTGTACCTGTGTCAGAACCAGCTGTAGCACCAGTCTGTACGCTCCTCTGTGCTGAAGCAGCATCTTGATTACTATGATTATCATCTGAATCAGATTCAGTCTCAGCTAATAAATCTAGCTCATTGTCAGATTCCCCATCTCCTTGATTATCTGCTCCAACTAGATCTGATACCTCACTCTCCATAGGCTCTCCTGGAACTGGCACCCCGACAGGTCTGTCACCTGCATCTTCTTGTTCGCTTCCTTCTCCATCACCATCTTCAGCTACGAGGCCTGGGGGAAAAAAAAAAAAAAATCTCCTACATTTTCTGAACTAGCCATGGTATGAAATGAGAAGGCATGAGTGAGTAGTTGGATACTGGATCAATTTATTGAATAACATACGATGACTGCTGAAGGCGTATGAGTTTTGCTAACTGTGGTGTGAACAACGCTCTACAACAAAGCATTAATAAAGTTAGACTAACCTTCAACTGTGTCTGTGTCATCCATAAGCTCTATGCCTCCAACAGTGCGTACTCTGGGAGAATTGGACACCAGACCCATTGGTCTGGCCGTTTCTCCAGCTCTAGTTGTACCCGACATATTTGATGACAGTGTTCTGCCTGGCCCTGCGATAAATCCTGTGTGGGGTGCTAGAGGTTCCACCGAAAACAGCTCTTCAGAAACCTGTATGATGAATTTATAATACAGTAGAGTGTTACATATAGAAAGATATTCTGAACTGAACTGCTTTGGGAAATTACTCTACAAAGAGATTCACTTTAATTTATCACAAAATTGATTTCTTATTTATATTGATAACTCAAACCACATGCCACTATTATGAATGTTTGTTTCTCCGCTGACGCCTAAATAGTTAAATAAAGTAATAATAAAATAAAGATTCAAACAAATTCTTGAACAAACTGTTTGCATAAAATATTCCGCATTTTCACAATATTGTTAAAATGAGCACACATGAGAGTTAATATCTATGAAGTATGTAACCAGTGATACATCACATTGATTGAAAGGCAGAGTGAAAATCATAATGAAAGTGAAAGCAATGAGAACATACCCCATTAATAACTTCTACTGTAGAGCTAAGCAGGCTGAATGGTGCTGTTGGCCTTGCAACACCATGACGAACTGGAGCAATTAAAGAATCAGCTGTTTCACAAAGTTCCTCCACTGACAATTTAATCAATGCTTGGAACACACGTTTGCATTTCATGAGAGGTTGTGACATGCTGTTCAGGCTGGAAAATGAAAACAATGTTACAGCTTTACAATTACTATGTGTGTCTTAACAATGAAATTTAATAAATGAACTATATCGAACCTCCTTCGTTTTGCTGTGTTAGGAGCCATTTCTATGCTGAAGATTACAAATATTCGTGCAACAGAGCGTACAAATCTACGTGCCACTGTCTTTGCATCTTCCTGTCGCCCTGGTATACATTCATTCTGCAGTTCACGTATAAGAGTCGTCAATAATGTATCCAGCATCTGAAAGAAAAGAAATGAGTGAGGAAAACAGAAGCTGAAGCACACTATAATGCAAACATGATAAATTTACCTCGTGCTCTTTTCTATTAAATACTTCAGCAGCAAAGACCTGTAATAAATACTGTCACTAAACACCCTCACCACTTTTAATGCTTCAATTTTGTGAGAGACGTTCAAAAGAAAAGGTACAAAAGAACACTGTGGTTATAACTGAAGCCTTTATTCTTTTTTTTTTTTCTTTTTTCTTTTTTTTCTTTTAAAGTAATCACTAGAGGCCTAAGCACAACTATCCGGGTGTTTCACGAGCCTAACAATTCCCTGTTCCCAGTATTCCCAAGGCCGTGAGAGCAGCCAGCCCTCCACTGTGTCCTTAAATTTGTTGTCCAATTTGAATCACTTCCCTCCGAGAGTGTGACTGCTGTAGGGTGGACGCCCAACCTTCTCCAACTTGAACTTGGCCATTACACTTTATGTGACCATGGAGACATGTGGACACATGTTATCGTACAAGAGAATCACTCCCTCCTTGAACAGCCTACACTGTTTACTCTTGATAGACTTGTGTAGGCTACAGAGTGTCTCACAGTACGTCCCTGTTAAATGTTTTTCCATGTTCAAGGAAATCAACGAGTATTGTTGCAATTGAAGATCGCAAATGACAGTGAGCATCATCTTGTTTGCTGATGCTTTTACACTGGCCCTCACCATCACTGCCACCATTCGCATTGTCAAATGTCGATCTCTTCTCACCATATTGTTCACCCTGTCAATGAGTTTGGTTGTGATTACTGTGTTTGCCTGGCCTGGTCTTGGTTTCGGTTCATCAGTCGAACCCTCCTGGCCTAAACGAAAATGTGCACTCCACTTTGTCATTGGACACACAGTCTCCTCCACATTCAGCCACCATCTGGCAATGAATATCAGCCCGTTTAATCCCCCCCACAGTCAGAAACCTGATAACATGTTGCCATTCCTCAGTTATCTAATTTTGCAATGTGAATACCATGATATGCTCTCACGCACTGTCGCATCAAAGGGAGAGAACGCACAAATGGCTGCTTCTCTCCTGCATAACGAGTCCACACGTGAACACAACCACGCCGAACACTACAACTGCACCCCTAAATTTCTCACTATGTAATCCAAAAGTGGCACATGCAAATTCAAACCAGTTTGGTCGTTACAATGTACTGTATCTTTTCATTTGAACACTCTATATAGGTATTAACTCAAGACTTTAGTAAAGAGACCGATCCATTTAGATTTGTAAACTGAAAGCAACAAGCAATGAACTATATACGCACAAAAGATGGATTTCGGGTCCATCTACTTTTCCCAAAACTAATAAACAACAAAGTTGTTTCCAGCACAAATTTACACAAAACATTTTTATGTAATAAACTGAAGCAAGCAGTGCACAGGAGACAAAACACACATTTTGGACATTCATGGAGCCGCTACTGACACACAAACTCTCAGGAAGAGAACCAAATATACAACAGCACTTTCACTATATTTTCACATTATCAAAATAATACATTTATGACTAGCCAACATCATAAACTGAACTTAATTTCAGTGGGGGGATGGGGGGGGGGGGTTAATCTCCAATTTTTAATTAATACCATTTTCACAAATAGAGCGTCTCAAACATTGGATTATTGTTGACATTTCTGTATAAACTTGCCACAGTAACAATTCAGATAGTGAAGGGTGACAAAAATTTAATAGTCATGGGTGACTGGAATTCGGTGGTAAGAAAAGGGAGAGAAGGTAACATAGTAGGTGAATATGGACTCTGAGTAAGAAATGAAAGAGGAAGCCGCCTGGTAGAATTTTGCACAGAGCACAACTTAATCATAGCTAACACTTGGTTCAAGAATCATAAAAGAAGGCTGTGTACATGGAAGAAGCCTGGAGATACTGACAGGTTTCAGATAGATTATATAATGATAAGACAGAGATTTAGGAACCAAGTTTTAAATTGTAAGACATTTCCAGGGACAGATGTGGACTCTGACCACAATCTATTGGTTATGACCTGTAGATTAAAACTGAAGAAACTGCAAAAAGGTGGGAATTTAAGGAGATGGGACCTGGATAAACTAAAAGAACCAGAGGTTGTACAGAGTTTCAGGGAGAGCATAAGGGAGCAACTGACAGGAATGGGGGAAAGAAATACAGTTGAAGAAGAATGGGTAGCTCTGAGGGATGAAGTACTGAAGGCAGCAGAGGATCAAGTAGGTAAAAAGACAAGGGCTAGTAGAAATCCTTGGGTAACAGAAGAAATATTTAATTTAATTGATGAAAGGAGAAAATATAAAAATGCAGTAAATGAAGCAGGCAAAAAGGAATACAAACGTCTCAAAAATGAGATCGACAGGAAGTTCAAAATGGCTAAGCAGGGATGGCTAGAAGACAAATGTAAGGATGTAGAGGCTTATCTCACTAGGGGTAAGGTAGGTACTGCCTACAGGAAAATTAAAGAGACCTTTGGAGATAAGAGAACCACTTGTATGAACATCAAGGGCTCAGATGGAAACCCACTTCTAAGCAAAGAAGGGAAAGCAGAAAGGTGGAAGAAGTATATAGAGGGTCTATACAAGGGCGATGTACTAGAGGACAATATTGTGGAAATGGAAGAGGATCTAGGTGAAGATGAAATGGGAGATATGATACTGCATGAAGAGTTTGACAGAGTACTGAAAGACCTGAGTCGAAACAAGGCCCCCGGAGTAGACAACATTCCAATGGAACTACTGACCGCCTTCGGAGAGCCAGTCCTGACAAAACTCTACCATCTGGTGAGCAAGATGTATGAGACAAGCGAAATACCCTCAGACTTCAAAAAGAATATAATAATTCCAATCCCAAAGAAAGCAGGTGTTGACAGATGTGAAAATTACCGAACTATCAGTTTAATAAGTCACAGCTGCAAAATACTAACGCGAATTCTTTACAGACGAACGAAAAAACTAGTAGAAGCCGACCTCGGGGAAAATCAATTTGGATTCCGTAGAAATGTTGGAACACGTGAGGCAATACTGACCCTACGACTTATCTTAAAAGCTAGATTAAGAAAGGGCAAACCTACGTTTCTAGCATTTGTAGACTTAGAGAAACCTTTTGACAATGATAATTGGAATACGCTCTTTCAAATTCTGAAGGTAGCAGGGGTAAAATACAGGGAGCGAAAAGCTATTTACAATTTGTACAGAAACTAGATAGCAGTCATAAGAGTCTAGGGACATGAAAGGGAAGCAGTGGTTGGGAAGGAAGTGACAGGAATGTAGCCTCTCCCCGATGTTATTCAATCTGTATATTGAGCAAGCAGTGAAGGAAACAAAAGAAAAATTCGGATTAGGTATTAAAATCCATGGAGAAGAAAACAAAATGTTGAGGTTCGCCGATGACATCGTAATTCTGTCAGAGACAGCAAAGGACTTGGAACAGCAGTTGAACGGAATGGATAGTGTCTTGAAAGGAGGATATAAGATGAACATCAACAAAAGCAAAACGAGGATAATGGAATGTAGTCGAATTAAGTCGGGTGATGCTGAGGGAATTAGATTAGGAAATGAGACACTTAAAGTAGTAAAGGAGTTTTGCTATTTGGGGAGCAAAATAACTGATGATGGTCAAAGTAGAGAGGATATAAAATGTAGACTGGCAATGGCAAGGAAAGCACTTCTGAAGAAGAGAATTTTGTTAATATCGAGTATAGATTTAAGTGTCAGGAAGTCAATTCTGAAAGTATTGTATTGAGTGTAGCCATGTATGGAAGTGTACCATGGACAATACATAGTTTGGACAAGAAGAGAATAGAAGCATTCGAAATGTGGTGCTACAGAAGAATGCTGAAGATTAGATGGGTAGATCACATATCTAATGAGGAAGTATTGAACAGGATTGGGGAGAAGAGAAGTTTGTGGCACAACTTGACCAGAAGAAGGGATCGGTTGGTAGGAATGTTCTGAGGCATCAAGGGATCACCAATTTAGTATTGGAGGGCAGCGTGGAGGGTAAAAATCGTAGAGGGAGACCAAGAGATGGCTACACTAAGCAGATTCAGAAGGATGTAGGTTGCAGTAGGTACTGGGAGATGAAGAAGCTTGCACGAGATAGAGTAGCATGGAGAGCTGCATAAAACCAGTCTCAGGACTGAAGACCACAACAACAACAAAGTCACAATTCATGGCTTTGCTTATTCTGTCCATCATATTTATTACAAAATTGAAACTTCACTGCTGCGGTTGCTCTGTAGTTCACAACCAACAGTAACCTGTGGCTTCGCAATTAAATTATTTTCTGCTGTTTCCCTAATCAAGCAGTTTACAATTTCCTTACCTATAATACTCATTGTTACTTTTATACCAAGCTAGAATGTAAACTGGCTCAGACAGCCATCCAGGGATGACACTTATATTTCTTACTCCACTTCCAGCAAATGGCATCAAGGTTCCTTCAATAAGGCCAGTTGATTTCCCTTCACATTATTGATCTACTGAGCATATGGGTCATTCCACATCAAAGGGACTACTATTAAACGGTGACCCCACTCGAGCATCTCCCGATCTAATGAAATTTAATGTGAAGGTTCTATATCGTCTTTGATGGTTATAAACCAAATTTCAGTTCATTATCATCAGTGGTTGACTTTTTGGAGGCTATCAGAGAGAGGCTACTCATCTTTGCATCACATACCAAGATAAAAAAGTGCCAAATTTGCAAGGCTTTTTTAAAAGTTCTAGCAAGCATTTGGTCATTTGCTTTAAAATACATAACAACTTTTTATGCTGAATCACACCATGGCAAAAATTTGGAATTTAATCTTACCTAAATATAGATACTAGCCTCTAAATTGGCAAAAAAATTTGGTGCGCTATTCTGAGAACCAAGTTTTGACCGACCAAGGCTACTTTTCCTATGAACTAATCACACCAAAACTTCAGAGCCTTTTTTTTTTTTGTCACAGCTGGAAAGAATATGTTTTATGCTTTCAAAGCTATATTGTTTAATTTCTGGATCTTGCATACTGATGCGTAAGAATAGCCATCAAAAGTAGAGAACATGGATTATTGATAAACACAAAAAATTAATAAACTTCATCATAAAAATCTAAAGATCATAATGGAATGCTATGCTGCTTTTGAACGTTTTAATCCTACAACACATGGTGGTACATATCTGCAATGTCACTCAGTTTCCATCGGCATTATAAAGCAGCAATACAGTAAAACTTTGTTAATACGAATCCGAAGGGACCGAAAACTCAGGAGTTCGTGTTAAAAAATTTAGTGTAAGTGAAAAACACAGATTTTAGTAAGTATACATGTACAGTAGTACACTAAGGTGTAATAGACTACACCATCAATCACATTATTGTTGATTTATAACACTATAAAGTGATTGTAAAATTACATGTACTCACAAATTATGTACATTACTTTCTTGGAAAAAATTCCGTCACGGTTTCCTGACGTTCATGGGAACGATAATATTTTGTAATTTCACAACCAATTGTAATGATAGCGTCCATAAACCCAACAGTGACGTCAGATGTGGAAGCGAACCGTTCTAAACAGTCCAAGGCTATAAACATCTCCTGACGGGTAGGTGGAATGGTATCAGTATTCTCTTCCACTAGACTTTCTTCTGATGAACCTTCTTGAAACTCGTTCCCAGCTTTTGACACATCCGATTCCACACAAGCACATACAACAACATCGTCATCTACACTAATGAATTCTTCGAAACTAATCACAGCTACTGGTGTGAGCCAAGTAGATATTGCTCAAATACAAATGGAAGAGTGCCAGGAATGTAAAGATACGGGCATCTTAATTGAAGAACTTAAGATAAACTTCAGACTTCAAGAAATTGCAATGAAGTTCAAATTTTGACCCTGGGCAACAGTTTACTGTAATGTGAGAACTACCACCTGCATATTTGCCTTCAAAAAACACGAGACATTCAACAATGTCCACATTTCCTGATGGCATGGAAAGTTGGTTTTCCAATAATTTACAAAGAAATTTGTTACCTCTTCATAGCTCTGCATACATATACTAAACAGACTTTCATACATGGCACTACTACTAAAGTTCATCAGTATGATTCTATGTTGGAAACAAGAACCTAGGGTGGGGAACACAGATATGTATGGACCTGTGGCGATAAGAGTTGTTAGCCTAGTCTGAAGGTGCAATCCTGTATGTTTCAGTGTTTTCTTCACCTTTGCCTGCAGTATTTGTCTTATATTGTTTTTCAGAAGCTTGGTTGTTTCATAACCAAAAATTCATTTTTACCATAATAACAAAAAGATTCTTTTAATTTGGAACAGAGATGGTAGTTTCATTTGGCGATGTCACATTTTCCAATATTTTTTGGAAAAAAATTCCATTAAGAAAAAACTGCAGATATCATGAACATCATGCATCAAAGTGCTTGCTTTCATAGTAACTAAGTAAAGATGCAAAAACTGCCAAAGACAGCACTTTAGCTTCACAAACAGGTAAAACGTGATGCAGGCTGGATTTGCTTTTATCAGGAAATTACAGCACACAGCACAAGACATCATGCAAACGTGTTTCTGCTTGTCAAGCAGATCACTGAGAGTTTTTATTTCAATGTTTATTCAATAATATTTCTCCCATTTCATGAATGTCTCAGGCCCTCCTGAAAAGTAATGCCTCCGAATTTTTCATACTGTTCTCAATACTGGTTGAGGTATTAAATTTCATTCATATTACTCAGTTAACTTCTCTGCTTTGCTGATGCAAGTTACAACACTCTGCCACTAGAATGCTCCAAATTGTAGCACTTAACAAGGCACTGAATAAGTGAACTATGTTGTCAGACTGAAGAGTTTGTCCACACACGGAGCACTCTCTCCTTCAGTATGGCAATGCCAGGCTGCACGCAAATGTTACGAACCTGTAACAGTGCGAGCCTTGGGTTAACTGCCGTTGATTATTCTCCACATTTAACTGTTATCGATCAATACGGTCCCATCCAATTTTCGTCTGTTTCCAAATCTTAAAGAACACCTTTGAGGACCTTAAGCAGTACAAGCAGAGGTGAGGTTGTAGGTCCATCAACGAAATCACCATATAAAGAATTGGGAAGCACTACGTTCCACAAACACCCGTAGTTGTTGTTTTTTTTGGTGGGGGGGGGGGGGGCCTGATTTGTTGCTTAGCTCGAGGTCTAAGTTATTTTGAAAGGTGGTAAGCTTGCCGAGAGTTGGCAAAACCATTGAAAGTGATTCCATAAGATCCAATCACTCACACTACTTCACGGAGGGGTATTCCATCTTTGCAACTAAATGAAAAGCACTTCTCCCCCCCCCCCCCCAATATGTATTTCACTTCTTTTATATGTGAAGGAGCTTCAGATGTCTGTGATACAAGTTTGTTTTATGTTTGTAATAAGAGTTATACAGTTGTTACAAATACATTACTACATTACAGTTTCTCTTGCTTTTCAGGTTAAAAACAACTTTTGTAGTTTCGGGAGGTTTAACTGTTATTTGATGTTACCATTTCTGATGTTAATACATGTGTGTCATTCTGGAGATGTATTTATTCAGACTGCATTTTCCGGGTGGCAAGTTTTTGGAATTTTTTCTTATTAATTATAATTTTTCTTATAAATTATTCCATCACATATGAAACAATAAAATACACTACTCGTGCAGCACGATTCAAATTCTTCCATCTGTGACAGAAGTGGCAACTGTGATGTTTGCACGACATAATGTATGCTGTTCCACGATTGGCAAATGAAGTAGACACTACGCTGCTTTTCATGTTTGGAAAACTTAAGTGCTGTATTTAGTGGTTTTATTATTTATACTTCCGTACTACGAAAACCTGCAGCTTAACTGATGCACTGTATTGAAGAACTGGACCAAATGTGCCATTTCCTTTACAATTTGTTGTGCAGTTTGGCATCACATCGTAGTTTACTACATGGGAAACTACACATGATCTCAGCCTTTAAGGGGAGGGGAGGGGGGGGGGGGGGGGGAAGTAAAATTCAATTTCAACATTCAGTTAAAATTTTTTAATAAATGGATGTCCTTGATTCATAACATTTTCATACAGGAAAATGTCAATTTTTGCAACATCCCAGAAAAAAGGCCGTATTTTGTGTAATTTTGCTAAAGCAAGCTGATCTGATATGTATCACATATTGTTTTCACAAAATTTTCCTGTCCTATTCATTAAAGATAACTTAATCATCTCCAAAAAGCTCATGGCAGTATTAGCGGTTCTGCCTGCTTTATTTATTTCTTTGCTTGTTGACTGTCTTCAGTGTCGACATACTGCGTTGCTACACTGGCTATATAACGGGGTTTGGAAGTAAACACTGACTACTTTGATGTAGCCGACAGATACACAGTTATGTATGGCCAGTGCACTACTGTTCTAATTTCCTGTAAGCCTCATTAATAGGTATCAGGCAAACCATCCACATACTGCTACATTAGTTTACTGTTGAACATCTACGAGCAGGAAAAGCCTAACCACAAAGTTCACAGTTCTTGAAGAATAGAAAGGTGCATATGGAGCACACACTGTCACTATTTTAACACACGGCCTAATTGTATAACACTTATTACACTGTTAAGTTGATGCATTGTTGTTGTTCTAATCAACACAGGTTCCTCGTCTGAAACTCGGCTGTGGACTGACTGTCTTGTGACCAAAAATAGGACCCTTATATATACTCACAATAATAGGTAATGAAACTACACAGTGTATGAAGTTAAATGTACAGAAATTGCAATTAAAACTTAACTCATTAAAATAACTGAATACATCGAAAAATTGGTTCTTTTTAACAGTTTCTTCTAATACAAGGTTTAAGCCGAATTATTTGTTTAAATGATGAAATTAACAGATATTGTTACGCAAACAATACTTCTGACAAAACTGTTAATTACTTTGGAATTAATTAGATGGTGGTTTTGCTAACATGTTTTCAAATAAAGTCAAATAAATACTTAAATAATGCTCGTGTTTTGTCTTCCAAATGTTCCAATTGCTATAGAATTTATATTTGTTTAAACTTCAACAATAGAATTTAAGTTACGAAACAATTACTGAGTTCACCCTATAAAAGAAGATACTACCTTAGCATAGTGAGAATAAATTAGAAAATCAATTACATGCATAAAACTAAGCACAAAATTAGATCTGATGTTATATTCTTTAAAACTAAGGGCCAACCTTTCTCTTTCATGAAAATGTAGATTATACCCATGTACGTTAATAGTAATTATTTAAAAGTGAAAAAATGAATTTAAGGAGGCAGATGGCAAAACAAGAGGGGAAGTAAAAATACCCCAGCTTGCTTCATCACGAGTAATGCACATCATCACACATTAAGGTTCTAGAGTTTTACTGCAACGTTTCTACTGTCCCTGTAATACAGCTGGTTAAGTGGAAATCGAAACATACAGCATTCCACTATCAGATCAAATGGTAAAACAGCTGGTTCAGCGAAAACAGAAACATACAATTTTCCACTTTCAGATCAAATGGTGACAACTGCAGTACATAAAGCACTTAACAATCATAGAAGACTGGTTGTGCTGATCAGTGTTAGATACAGAATTCTGATTTCAAACAACATAAAACACATTGTTAGCTGAGCTGTTTGAGACGCTCACCACTCAAGAGTGAGCACGACTTATAGAACAACGTGAAAATAGCAAGCAATGCACGATCCATCCATTTATCACTATATTTCGATACTTTCTATGAGATACATGTCATAAAGTGAAAAATCCCTACACCTCACGTCTTATAAATAAGGGATAAAGCGTGTGGCACTGTTTCTATTACACTGGTAAGTTTACTACCAAAATATACAGTTATGAGCATTTAACCCTTCAATGGTAACTACCTCTAAATTAAAATGTTCATTTTTGTTGCACAACACTCCATTTCTGAATTACAAGCTAAATCTTCTTTGATAAATCATAGATGATGGTTGTATACCAAAGTGTTATTTCCATTCTGCTAGGGAAATGTCATGTGCACACGCTGTTTTTGCAAATGAGACTGTCACTTCCACTATATCACACAATGTGTAAAAAATGTGGGTGGCTGTTTTGCCCTGAGGTCTCCAGCATTGTCTACACAAGAATTCGACATGTACTTTGATTTATCTGAAGTTGTCAGAGATAAGCCGTACATCATACTTTCCCTTCAACACTTCAACAAATGAGCAAATAATGAAATTAAGAAAGACACCTAGGAAATAAGTTTCCCTTCATATAAATATCACAGTCATTAATGCAACACTGTATATGTTATAATTAAAAAGCCTAATTTTTATATTTATAATCTTTGGTTTATCACTAACACGATTATGGGAAGGAAATATTCATGATGTCATTCAAGTGGCCACTCTGGCATTTGCGTTCCCTGATTAAAGAAAACTAAGTAAACTCCAACTTGAATTGCAATTGTTCGAAAGGTGTGCTGACCTGGTAGATTTATAGAACACAACATACACCAATGAACTGCTAAAATTTTGCCACTTTGTCAGCGGAAAAAATTTTTGCTTTTACGTACATAGTGCTCACAATGGTGAAACCTAATAAATAACAGCATATAGCTATTTCTTGTAAATGACAGTAAGAATGCTAAATCGAGACTAAAAATAATATATTAAATACAATACATATTTCTAGTTCATACCTCAGCACTGCATTTGACCAGCAAGCAGTAGGTGAACTTATCAAGCAGTGTAGTTCCACTCTGACTTTGAAGGAAATCTTGATCTTCGTATAAGGTCTGTGTAGTTGTAGATTGACGAGGCTGTTGTGCAGACGGTTCTTTCACACCTAAAATGACAGACAGAAACAAAGTGATGCTTTAAAGTAACAACAGTTAAATAAAAATTACTAGGGACATGTTGGATGTGAATAAATTAAATAAGGACTCTGAACATGTTACTTATGTTAGAGATAAAACTGCTGTGTATCGACATAATGCAAATTAACGAAAAGTAACATAGCATTCTGTTAACATTTAAGCCAAAGTCTTGGAGAAAAAGCAGCTAAGAAAAAGATACCCAGACATATGGTAAATACCACAAACTGGAATCATTTACTATAACAGCAGAACAGGAAAGCAATGGTAGGTAAGAATGGGAGACAGTTTGATAACAGTGACGCGCACAATCTGTGGAAGTTACATATAGTACCAGTCTTATTAAACAGCAGGAGAAGAGAAATAGGTGTAATGATGAATTTTAATTTTATCTATGAAGAGACATCAGTCCTTACTAAAATCAAGACACACTCGTACATCATCCTGCAAATGGTTCTCTCATAATTTGGTAAAATTATGCACAGCAAGAAATAAAATGTGTACTTCTTGCACATATGAGCACGAGTACATGGTGCGGCACAGCAATGCTTGCTTGGAAACTCTACTGGCACAATGTCTTTGTATAATATGGCTTTGACAATATGCATATCAAGTAGAAAGCCAGTTGCTGTGAGAGATTATCTCAGCCTCCTATTGACTTGTTATTGTTATTGTTGCTGTTGTTAATGTAATTGATTTATTAATCCTTTCGCACAAGTGAAATGATAGTCGAGTCATACGCAGTGGGCACGAGCCAGTCCCGCCTGGGCATACTTGCTGTATAGCATACTTTTCCCACTACCACCCGATACTTCTCTGTCACTGCCTCCACACTCATAGTTTAAGCACACTAATATGACTTTATATTGTATACTTATCTGAGAAAACATTTTTACATACATTCAACTGCCTTGGATCTTCATTTTGAATAAAAAGTTGGTTCTAGATCTTCTTTTAGACAATTTGTGTAATTTTTTGGTACCTTCTATCAGATAACTGGTTTTGGAAACAGCACTGGGGAGGAGGGTGCTTTGTTGTTTAAAATATATATATTTAATGTTATTTATATTTCTACATGGACAGTAATGTTTATTCACAATGAGAGATTGTTGTCACATTTGTGTGTGTGTGTGTGTGTGTGTGTGTGTGTGTGGTCTAATTCTGATGAAGCCCTGTTTGGCTGAAAAATTTGTCTGACAGACTTTTTGCTGTGCCTATCTGCAACTAGACTTTTTGCTGTGCCTATCTGTGACTCAACATCTTTGCTATATGGTAAGTAGCAACTATCCTTTACATAATATTGTCGTTATTTATATTTATTGTAAGGAATGTTCTGGTTTAAAATTATGAGTTATTTAGAAATGAAGGAGATGACTCACTGAAAGGCAGAAGCACTGTGTTGTCGACAGGCATTCAAACAGAAGGTATGGAGCTTGGCTAGCTTTCAAAATGCACTTCCTTTTTCTAGATGTTGGAAAAACATATGAACAAGTGTGCACGCACACACGCCCGCCTGCTCGCCCACGCGCACACTGCTGGTAGCCGACTAAGCACAATGTACGGAGACAGGTGTGTGTGTGTGTGTGTGTGTGTGTGTGTGTGTGTGTGTGTGTGTGTGCGCGCGCGCGCGTTTCCTAAAACTAGAAAAAGGAATTGCATTGTGGAAGATAGCCAAGCTCCATACCTTCAGTTTTGTGTGCCTACCAACACTGCACCGCTTCTGTCTTTTGGTGAGTCATCTCCTTTATTCCTAAACAATTCATTACTTATATTTGGTTTAGATGGTGGTGGTGGTGGTGGTTAGTGTTTAACGTCCCGGCGACAACAAGGTCATTAGAGACGGAGCGCAAGCTCGGGTTAGGGAAGGATTGGGAAGGAAATCGGCCGTGACCTTTCAGAGGAACCATCCCGGCATTTGCCTGAAACGATTTAGGGAAATCACGGAAAACCTAAATTAGGATGGCTGGAGACAGGATTGAACCGTCGTCCTCCCGAATGCGAGTCCAGTGTGCTAACCACTACGCCACCTCGCTCGGTATTTGGTTTAGATTATATGTCAGTACACTACATTAAATCAATTTCATTGCACAGAGTTTTACACTTCAAAAATTTGTTTGTGTACGACAAATCTTCAAGCAAGGAATGACGCACAGTGTTGTATTGGATTGCTTACAACACAACTATGTGAGGAGCTCAACACATCAGTACAGAACTGAAACAAGATGGACATTAATATTTCAACAGAAAGTGGAACTATGCTTTGAAACTGGATGCAGCTGCGATCTGGTGACTCTGCAGCTAAGTACAGTCTTCCAACACAGCTGCTAGATGCCGCATAGGTCGAACTTTCACAGAAGTGAAGCAGAAAAATACCAGGTGAAGTGCTACAACATTTCACCGGGTGAGTGACATCAGTCTTCTGCAACAGTCCCTCTACCTTCTCATGAAGTTCACAGGTGTGAGAGGGTTAAGTTATCCACCAATGTACTTACACATGAGTGAGTCGCAATTTTATGCAATCTTATTAATTGGCAGTATGACTGACACAAAGATTGAATGAATTATTTGACATACAGAAAAAAGTAACCCTTTATATGTTGTTTATCACAAGTTGAAAGTTTACAGCCACATAACACAGAGACAAGAGTCAAATCCAGTCCGGGCAAATATCAGTCTTGATGAGATAGTGAGGAAGACTGTTCGACAGAAATTTGGGGGACTACAAAGATGTTCAGAGTAGTGTGAACAGGTAATTCTATGTGGCTTCAATGCAGAACAGTGACTTTTCAGCCTGACTGTCTCATATTTCTTTCAAATTTGGTGCATTCAATGGTCCAGACAATGGTCCAGATAAGAGATGGGAAACTACCAATTTGCAAAGGCATATTACAATTGTGAAGAACATTACAGGTTTGCCGAGTTTGGAAATTGTGTGAAATTTACATGCATCTGTGTCAATATAAATGGTTATAGTTCTGGTTCTAATCGACATAGATCAATGAAACTTGTATTACTGAATAGCTAATGAGTAAATATTTACACTGATCTGCAATATGACAAGTTTCTAAGAATTTTCACATTCAAGGTCACTGACATTACCCTTTGACCTTTAATATCTCAAAATACCCCTTCTTCAAATTTTTTTTTTTTGGGGGGGGGGGGATATATATATGTGTGTGTGTGTGTGTGTGTGTGTGTGTGTGTGTGTGTGTGTGTGTGTGAGAGAGAGAGAGAGAGAGAGAGAGAGAGAGAGAGAGAGAGAGAGAGAGAGAGAGAGAGAGAGAGACAGAGAGAGAGAGAGAGAGACAAGAGCTTGAAAGCTAGTGTCAATACCGTTTTCCTTTGTGCATTTCTACAGGCCACACACGTCAGCTGTGAGTGGTTGCCTTTCCTTTATTTCATATAATTTAATGGGTCAGTTATTTATACTATCAAAATTTTTATATAAACATGGTCATTTATGGTAGAAGCAATATTAAGGAGGCTCCTGTTTCATTGCATCACCCAAATGATTACGCCTGGACCACACTGACATCATTAAGTATTAGGATGACAAGTACCAAGATTGAAGTTGCCAGTGGAACCACAGTGTCATCAAGAAAAATACGAGATGCACTGATGTACTGTGGTTTTGTCACTGTACCTGGCAGAGTGCAATGTAGTTACGTAAGCTGTCAAATGATCTCAATACCTGCGTTATTGCACCACCATAAAATAAAGATGTGTGCATTAAAGTGGCCTATTCAATAGATGTTAACATAAAATACTGTATGAAATCATATGAAAATCAATAATTATCAATGTTTTAAAGTAGTTACGCTGTAATTATTAAGTAACTGTTTGAACTTATATTTACTGAGACCATCTCTAAACATGCTGATGTCAACACCTTGCCTCATTTACTAATTCCACAAGAAGATGGCTAAATGTTTTCACACCACTGCTAATCTGAAACATAGACCTAACAAATTCCTTATCACTAACCACAATTAGCCAATACAATGAACTGAGACCCATTACTCGGCAGAATACTTGCCGCAGTCTACAAAAGACGGAGTATTTGCCCAAAATTGCTGACCTGTGCTTCAGAACACACTTCTTGTCACAGGACAGGTTAAACATAATCAAAGGTATCTCAATGCTCACACTGGAAAATGAAGAATACCTTGTAGTCATTCCACTCTTGGTGCAGCCTACCAAAACAGAGCACATCTATCTTGCATGTTTTAAGAACAATGTGGTTATTACTGGTGAATGCATGGTACAATTGTCTGTATATATGCTGGAAGCAAATGAGAACAGCACACAAAGATATGACTCTACAAATGACCTATGAAACAGAGTGACCATCTCATACGTAGTGTCGACAATGGCCCTCCCATACAGTGGCAAATTCCAAAGTTTAGCATTCAGTCGAATCGTTAAAGATTCTTTTAACAGCACACAAAAGTGAACAAAATAAACCTGCACAATTTCCACACAAAAATCATTTTGAAATTGCTACCTGAATGATTGCACAATGTTGCGTTATGCATATGTCACACTAACTGCCAAATCGGCCGACCAAAACGAAAATGAAACTTTTATTTATAGAAAGCTTATTGAGCAAATGTACGTAATTGTTTCATTTTAAACAACGTTTGGAGTCCGGCACTCAATTTATTAACATTTCACCAGCCACCTATTCCACCAGAGCTGGGAAATTCTACTAAAATGTATGTTTCACGGCGCACCCGTGCCAACTCTGGGAAACAAAAGAACATTGAAGGTTGCATGCACCAGCGGTCAAACTCTGCTAGTTCCCAGGCTGGTAGGGGCCCATGCAGTGGATACACACAGCAGGACAATTCCCAAAACAAAAAGAAGACCAGTGGGTCTGACATCAAAATACTGAGTACTGGTTCAACATCTTGGTTGAACACCCAGAAGAACAACATTAAAAAATCATGCTGCAAAAACCTGAAAAATTATTTGAAAAATACCTTTCTCAACATGTAGGCAGTATGAGATATGGAACATTATACATGTAGATTTTTTACATTATGTGGGAGTAAGCATCTGATCTTACCACTGAATAGTTTTTAACACTTCAGAGAGCGATCGACAGCCTGAGCACAGTGCAGGCTACAACTTCACCTATAGGTCTGGTTGCAATTTTCTTGAGATGGAAATCCTGAATGATAAGTCTCCCCTAACCCGTGTGGTTCTGGGTGACTTTTCCGAAATCAACCCTTTTGCCTGAAGAAGGAGCCACTTGCCCCAAAAACTTGCTGATAGCAACCATCTTTTATGTTTGTGTTCTGCCACTGTTTGATGAGTTGGTTTTTTTATCTATCCAGTTAAAGAAAAGGATAGATTGCTACTCACCACATGTAAGTAGCAGTCAGGCACAACAAAAGACTACCAAATGAGTAAGCTTTCAGACAAAATGCTTTCTTCGGAATTAGACAATGTCTAATTCAGAAGAAGGTTTTTCGGCCGAAAGCTTACTTGTTTAGCAGTCTTTTTGTTGTTCCTGTCTGTGACTCAGCTTTTCCACTACATTATGGAAAGGATAGATTGCTACTCAGTATATGGAGGAAGTGTGTATAGGAGTTGTTGAGTTGCCTGTATGGTGAGTAGTAGTCTAGCCTTTTCATCACATTGTCATTATTCCATCCTGGATTTACCATTGTTTGATATATAAAGTTGAATTTCTCAACCTATTTTCACTCACTTATCTCTCATAACATTACATTGTGGGAGAACATTTAAGTTCCCAAAGCATTTCCATAACACTTATGTGTTTATCAAATTTACCTGTAACAAATCTAGCAGCCTACCTCTGAACTGCTTTCATAAAATCCTGTATGCATTATGTGAAGGGCAAGAATACATATATTCATATTTTCAATGTATGTGGGAATGTGTGTCTGTTCCCACGCAGCATTAAATGATTTTTGAATATGACATTAATACCACCAACTGCATTTGAAACTGGCCAGTAATGTAACGTTAACATGACATCATGTGCAGAGAACTTTACAGCCTTGGTGGAAACTTACAATGGTTTTACCATTGAGTAATTGTTACATTTTGTTTTGTTGTGTGCTCTCCTCCTCTGGAACACATTAAAATTTGAGAGGGTGAGTACTGGAAAGAACTCAGGCTGTCACGAAGATCCAAAAGAAACACTGTAAGATGGCCAACAAAGAAATATATTGTGCAGAGCATAAACAAGGCTCATCTATGCTATGGTCACACAGTACTACGAAGTCACACTGCAGCAAGTGACAGTTTGTCATCAGATATAGGGCTATTATAAAAGAACGAAATAAAGTAAATTATTCAATGGCCTCGAGACTTCGTTGCGAACAGATATGAAATTCCATAGTTTCAGATACAAGAAAACTAATGAGAATTGAGTTATTGTGGAACCCATAATAAGACTTTGTGTGTTTGGATGTAACATGGATTAGCACTGGTCATTATGCCCAAAAACACTAGGCAGATGACAGTTGTGGTAGCATTCTCCCAAGCAGTGGAACTACTAATGGTTTCTTACAGAACATCTGCTGCATTGTAAGTTAAGAAAACAAACAACTATTACAAAGAGATATATTGTGAGAACTTTCTTAATTGGTTCAAGGGACCACGCAGAACGTGTGAGCAAGTCCAGTAGCATAACTGCTATAACCATGCTGTACACACGGCTAATGGCAAATTGCAACATTGCCCTCTTCCAAGCTCCATAATCATTGACTTTGTTCTTCTGAACATGGTGTAGCTCCACAGATGATGAGACTGAAAAAAGTATCAGATAAAGCAAATTAATCATTATGTTAAGGGAAATGAAAATTTGATAGTGAAGGGACACTGGAATCTGTTAGCAGGAAGAAGAAGAAGAAGAAGAAGAAGAAGAAGAAGAAGAAGAAGAAGAAGAAGACTGTGGAAGAAAGCAGACTGTAAGGTGGGTGAGTGGGAGATGGTGGGGACACGAAAGGGCAAGCTTCCTAGGAGAGTTCTGAACAGAATACGATTTATTAACTGCTCAAACTCAGTTTATAAATGAAAGAAGAATGCTGTATATGTGGAAGAGACCTGGATGTACCACAAGATTTCAAATAGATTATATAATAGTAAGTAATATCTTCAGAAATTAGATTTTGAACTGTAGAAAATATCCAAGAGCCGATTGGGATTTACCAGTTATGAATTGCATACTAAACTTGAAGAAACTGGTAAAATGTAGAAATTTATGAAGATATGACCTGAACGAGTTGGAAGAACCAGATGACATTGAATTCCAAGAGAACATATAACAGAAGGGGAATGTATAACTGCACAAATAATTGTAGCTTGTAAACAAGATGTATTTCCTGCTTCCAAGTATTATTAGAATCAGGCCTTGTTAGTTCCTGGAGCAAGAAACAGTGACTGCATTCACTGGATATACAGACATTGACCAGGTTCCACTAGTTTTGGTCAGTCCAGAGTATTTTATTTCCTTTAGAGATACCAAACTACAAGGATATTTACTACTTTATTTCACCCACTTTGGACGATTTAGCAACCTACTCTTGCAATAGGGGCCAGACCATTTTGTCAAACTTGAAATGTACGTGTGAAAGCCTGTGAATACAGTTGTTGTCTTGCAAGTTGTGTGTGTTCACAGTTAACTCATCTTCAAGATATAGAAGACAGGGGAAACTCTCTGTCACCATGAATGTTCAAATAAAAGTATCAGTTTGTGTAGGCAATAATGCGAATGACTGGGCCTAAGTCAAGTACAGTAAACACTTTAGAAACATCATAGAACTACCTCTGAACTGAACTACGCTCTCTGCACACGGAATGTAAACACCTATTCGAGCTGTCAGTGCACTCAGTGCCTCTCATCTTTTGGAACCAGGCCTAATCACTACTCATTGAACCACTCTAAACACATCCAGTCAGCTACTGTCTAGTTTGTGTTGTTTGGCCCATCGAAGACATGCAACTTCACGTGTCACTGTGAGCAATGATCATTTCCGAGGTGCCAGACTTAATGTCCATTGCATGCAGTTCCCTTGCAATGATTGTTCAGAAACTTGCAGAGATGGATCAGCATTCACCGACAGCCACAATTTTTGTTGTGTTTGAAATCTACAGTCAGTGCCACACGTCTCTGGTCCTTGTTACCTAGGATCCTATTACAACAACAGCTCTAGTGTCATCAGTAGTGGAGCGACATAATTTCTCCATTGTTGGAGAGTATGCCTCTAAACTGGGAGGTACTATTCTTCAGCATTTTCACACAATGTATAAGCAGTCAAATAGCAATGAAGAGAACACTTTCTCAAATCATGCTTCAAGATCAAGTGTCAAGATAGAATGCATAAATTCTAGTGCAACTGAATTACTATACAAATAAAATCTATCAGTTTCATCTGGTAAAAATTCCATCTGATCTGTTACAACTACCAGAAAACTACCATAAAGCTAGAGTCTTAACCTAATCCACAATGATTGTATCCTGAAACTTAATTCCCAAATATATGGACAAAATGGTTGAAACTTCGTTTTCTCACAATCAAATATGATTGGAAAATTTTTCTTTTCTTACAGAAACAAACTTAAGCTGATACCATAGCTTAAGACTGTCGCTTCAAGTCTTCCCAATCATCACAATCAATTTCATTCTGTTTCACTTCTAGTGAGAATTTCCAAAACTTCATCCTCTATTAAAAACAAAGATGTGCCACTTTCTTAACAAAACCAAATCTTAGTCAATAGTACCACGTAAAGATGATGAAAACAAAAAAAAACACAACGCCACAACAACAAATGCACACAATGACTACAACAGAGATCACCAAATGTTGAACAGCTAATATGTATCTGGTGCGGAAATAAGGCTCTGCTTAGTCGTGTCGACATGGTGAGATACAGTTTGACCACTGTCAAAATTACTTGTTTGTTATCCTGTGATTTTGAGGATATTTACAATGGTGGTTTGAAAGACAATGTTGCAACAGCTTTATGGTAGTGTGAGGACGGGTAGTGTACCCTTAGAGGGCCAAGAAGCTGACTGGAAGAGTCATTAATAAATATTTTTGCACAAATTATCACTTTGCCTCATAAAAGGCTCAGTGCATGTACCCTTGACCAACTTTTCCTGAGAGGTTGCCAATCTATATTATTCTCCTTCTCAATACTGTATCCCTGAATTTTCGAGTGGCCCATTCATATAAACATACAAAAACATTATTAGAATTAATTTTCAATCACTGAATATTCTGTTGTGCCTATAGAAACTTATTCACACAACATTATTTTATAGTAACACTGCATTTTGTCTTAGCATCTTGTACAGCAGTCTGTCTGAATAAGCTATTTGGCCTACAACAGCCAACACTTACAATCTGATTATCATAGGAAGTCCACTCTCAGCAATGGTATCTATCGCCTCTTCTATACTTTTAGCAGTCGATTTGACTAATGTATGTTTCTCCCTGCTGTTAAGATGTAGGTCATGTCTTGTGCACGAACACCTCCCAATAGCAACTGACACAGCACCAATGTGATCCCTACCTGAAGACCACAGCAATCTGCTCATTTTCTGGTTAACTCCCCTTGGCACCATGTTATCATGCAACTTCTGACCTTCAATGAATCCCACATTCATCTGCCAATTTGCTGTGCTTAACTGTCCAGTTAACTCTTTACATTACATTTCATATTCTTGTTTAGGCTCTGCCTGCTCTCCAAACTATTAATATCTGGCCCCCTTTACTCAAAACCACAGCCAGTTGATTTAATATACTTGTGATATGGTGTCCTGATCCTGTCACTGTTGCCCTATGCCATTCTATTCCATAGCCAGAAGCAAAACCTTTGCATTACTATTCACCTCAATTTCCAAACTGTCTCACAATTTCATTTAATGGTCTGCTGTGCAATGATCTTGTGTACAATTAATGATGTTCCTCCAATTCTAGTGGTAAATAAGCTTATCTGTTATATAAGGTAATACTAATGGAGTTATCCACCCCTCTCTCTTTTCACTCTTCATTTGTTAAATGTCCAAAGAAAACCACAAACCCCTTCAACTGAAGTACTGAAGTTCAACTGCTGCAATCACAATCTCTGAATGGTGGGCTCAAGAGACACTTCACTGACAACACACTATAGCCTTCACCCACAAGCACACTTTTACTTTGCAAAATGAATCAAAGCATTTATCGATAGTTAGTACAATAATACTGCAGCCACTATTGTTCAAATACAGGGTGTTTCAAAAATTACCGGTATATTTGAAACGGCAATACAAACTAAACGAGCAGCGATAGAAATACACCGTTTGTTGCAATATGCTTGGGACAATAGTACATTTTCAGGCAGACAAACTTTCGAAATTACAGTAGTTACAATTGCCAACAACAGATGGCGCTGCGGTCTGGGAAACTCTATAGTACGATATTTTCAACATATCCACCATGCGTAGCAATAATATGGCGTAGTCTCTGAATGAAATTACCCGAAACCTTTGACAACGTGTCTGGCGGAATGGCTTCACATGCAGATGAGATGTACTGCTTCAGCTGTTCAATTGTTTCTGGATTCTGGCGGTACACATGGTCTTTCATGTGTCCCCACAGAAAGAAGTCACAGGGGTTCATGTCTGGCGAATAGTGAGACCAATCCACGCTGCCTCCTGTATGTTTCAGATAGCCCAAAGCAATCGCACGATCATCAAAATATTCATTCAGGAAATTAAAGACGTCGGCCGTGCGATGTGGCCGGGCACCATCTTGCATAAACCACGAGGTGTTCGCAGTGTCGTCTGAGGCAGTTTGTACCGCCACAAATTCACGAAGAATGTCCAGATAGCGTGATGCAGTAATCGTTTCGGATCTGAAAAATGGGCCAATGATTCCTTTGGAAGAAATGGCGGCCCAGACCAGTACTTTTTGAGGATGCAGGGACGATGGGACTGCAACATGGGGCTTTTCGGTTCCCTATATGCGCCAGTTCTGTTTATTGACGAAGCCGTCCAGGTAAAAATAAGCATCGTCAGTAAAGCAAATGCTGCCCACTTGCATATCGCCGTCATCAACCCTGTGCACTATATCGTTAGTGAACGTCTCTCGTGCAGCAATGGTAGCGGCACTGAGGGGTTGCCGCATTTGAATTTTGTATGGATAGAGGTGTAAACTCTGGCGCATGAGACGATAGGTGGACGTTGGTGTCATTTGGACCGCAGCTGCAACACGGCAAACGGAAACCCGAGGCCGCTGTTGGATCATCTGCTGCACTAGCTGCGCGTTGCCCTCTATGTTTGCCGTACGCGGTCGCCCTACCTTTCCAGCACGTTCATCCGTCACATTCCCAGTCCGTTGAAATTTTTCAAACAGGTCCTTTATTGTATCGCTTTTCGGTCCTTTGGTTACATTAAACCTCTGTTGAAAACTTCGTCTTGTTGCAACAACACTGTGTTCTAGGCGGTGGAATTCCAACACCAGAAAAATCCTCTGTTCTAAGGAATAAACCATGTTGTCCACAGCACACTTGCACGTTGTGAACAGCACACGCTTACAGCAGAAAGACGACGTACAGAATGGCGCACCCACAGACTGCGTTGTCTTCTATATCTTTCACATCACTTGCAGCGCCATCTGTTGTTGAAAATTGTAACTACTGTAATTTCGAAAGTTTGTCCGCCTGAAAATGTACTGTTGTCCCAAGCATATTGCAACAAACGGTGTATTTCTATCGCTGCTTGTTTAGTTTTTATTGCCGTTTCAAATGTACCAGTCATTTTTGAAACATCCTGTATTATGGTTTCCAGCAAGTGGACAGAAAACAAAAAATGACCGCAAATCTTACGATTCTTAGTTGGCTTGATTACTTTTTACGCCTAACTAGAACCTATAACATATAAAGACTATATAGGAACTGCAATCTCTGCTGAAGCGTGAACTGATCAGGAATGAAAAGCAACACACGGTACAGAAGTTTATGTCTCTCCACAGATGATAATATGTACCAAAGTGTGTCAAACGGGGTACTGTGAACAAGAAACTAATTCCCAAGAATACACAACTAACTGTCCGAATTTATTATAACTGATTCCATAATCTCTCACAGCAACTCAAAGAGAAATCACTTACAAAATTACATGGAGTACTGCAGCAATAAAATCTAGGTGGTTCTCCCATGATACAAGCAACTACCTACAAAGATTATCTACCAGTCCCATCTTCTTCCAATCTGGTATACCAAGGATTCTTCTTGCATTTTGCTTTCTATAAGATCAAGCTCTTGTCTCATTCCAAGCTCGTTTTGAAAATGCTTACTATGCACCACTTTAAATCTGCAAAGAACTGAGAAACTACCACTGCCATATCCTATTCATCTTACCTGACATTATCATTCCTCGCACTGCAGACCAATCATTCAACAACCTTTCCAGACCACGACGACTAAATCTAGGAGGTTCAAGGTCGTGGTCAGGCATATCAGGTTCTGGAAGTAAACAGAAACAGAAAAATAACCGTAAGATCTACTTGTACTGTGAGCATACTTATGAGGGTTATTCAGAAAGTAGGGAAAGATTAAATACAAGAAATACATTTTATTATATACATCTAAAAGAGCGACTGATATACTACTTTCCCACACAGTCAGCAAACACAATGAGGCACTTATCATAGCAGTGGACAAGCTTTTAAAGACCTTTGTCATAAAATTCCGCCGACTGAGACTTCAGCCAGTGAGTCACACCCACCTGTAGCTCTGCATCGTTGTAAGCCAATTCTTTATCTTGCGAAACAATTGGAAGTCGCTTGGTGCACGATTGGGGTGGTAGGGCGGATGAAGGAAAATTTCCATTTGAATGAATTAAGGAGTTCTTTAGTGCGGTGTGCCGTGTGAGGTCGGACATTGTTGTGCAAAAACAAAATTTTGGACATCAGCTTTCCTCAGCATTCGTTTTGAACTGCTCTTCTAAAGCTGTGCAAAGTTTGACAGTAGCAGGCAGAATTTATAGTTGCTCCACGTTCGAGAAAATCAATAAGAAGCACACCTTGCCTACCCCAAAACACTGTAGCCATGAACTTCCTTGAAGACAAGGTTTGCAAACATTTTCTTGATTTTTGGGGGGACCTTGTGTGCCTCCACTCCATGGACTGTAATTTTGTCTCGGAATTGACATGTTTCACTGAAGTATCGTCACTGGTTAACATTCAATCCAGCAATGAGTCGCCATGTTTGTGGTAGGCCTCCACAAATGTCAACATTGCCCCCATTCACTATTCTTTATGGTGCTCTGTAAGCATTTTTGGCAACCATCATGCACGAAAGTTGTGGTGGCCTAGCTTTTGAGTGAAAATTTCAAATGACAAAGCCTGTGAAACCTGTGGAAAAGTAAGCAAAAGCTCTGTTATTGTGAAGCGACGGTTTTCATGAATCATTTCATCAACTTTGGCGACAAGATCATCCATTCTTCTCTTCATCATGAATAATGGTTTCGCCATTTTTAAACCGAATGCACCATTTCCAGATGGAACACTAACTAATTACGTTGTTTCCGTACACTTCGCACAGTTCACAATAAATTTCTATAGGTTTTAGGTTTTTGTCAACAAAAACCTAACCACCAGAGATTTACATTCAAGATACATTCTGGTGTTATTGGAATTCTGTTCAAGAGTGTATAAAGCTAGTCATAAGAGGCTGGTTAAGCCACACTTAAAACCTTCAAGTGCACAAAAACTGAGATGGAAATCAATCAGAAGTATTACTCACTGGTTTTTACATAAATCCAAACATATTTCATTCCACCTTTCTTCATCTTCATCTTCAGTTATTTTTTCCTACATTGCTGGATTATGTACGACATTCTGCACAATACTTTATGCTGACAGCTAGTTATACATAGTTTAGAAATATTCATTTGTATTTGTTGACGATATGTACATACCAGCAAAACATGATTTTGCACAACTTCTCTCGCAAGCAACACTTTACAACATTACAAAACACAGTGCATGTGTTGCACCTGTGTGTAAAGTCACTGTTTATCAACAAGCTTCCAATGTACAGAGAGTCACATAAAACCTCACAATGTAGAAAAAATTAAGTACTAAACACAGAGTAGCTGCTGAAGCATGTCTGGGTTCACATACAAACAGTTGTTTGCATAACAGGCAGATCAGAAACCCAGTAATTTAAGCCTTTCACTGCTGTGGACATGTATACACCTCCTGCTAAGCTGTTCCCCAGATGTGCTTTCCTACATTGCAATGGACGTCTTCAAGCATCATGAGCTACTAAGCTCTTACTGCTGCAGACGAGTTACTTCCACATACTGGTGAGGGGGGGGGGGGGGGAAGTTTCAAGTAATTATCATAGAACGTATGTGCCTCACTGTGCGCTATGATTTGCGAGAAACCTCATTTAGATATACTGAATCTTTTATGAGATATGACGGTTATTATGACCACACAATTCACGATGTACAAGAATGTGAATGGGTGCATCATGCACGACCCTATGCTGGATTGAAGCCCAGTAACTCGAGATATAAAAAGAGATATCGTTCCCCTCTCAGCTTTAAATAACATTTCGGTATGTATCACATTTCATTCACTGCAATGTATGTGCTAAAATCAACCATACACTAAGTTTACATAATGTGTTTTTACATCTGTAAACTCTTTAAAATATTGCGCACTATTTTAATTAATTTGAAGCAGTGCAGTAGTTTGACGGATAATGAAAAAAAATTCAGTTCTTTATCAAGTGAAGATATCACACTGTGAGGCTTGCAAAAATAAAATATTTTCACCAAACAGTATTTGAAAAATCACACAGTAAGTATTTCGCATCAACTGGAACACTGTGTCTCAGCACAGGCACCAGTATTTGACAAGCAATTCAGCTGTAACAAAAGCCATTCTCATCACAGAATGCGAAGAACATGTCTGTAGCAAGGAAAAGATTGATCAAAAGTCTTGATAGCACACATATAACAACCAACCTAGATCAGATGACGGAGTCTTCCTACTCGATGCAGATGCACTGCGGGGTCTTGATGCTCTGTACTGACGTTGCTCCAGAGACTGCCTACCAACAGTCTGCACCAGGAACAGCAGGATACTCTCCCCTCTGAAAATAAAGAATGATGAATATAAATAAAATAGAAAGAAACTTCCACATGGGAAAAATATATTAAAAACAAAGATTCCAAGACTTACCAAGCGGGAAAGCGCCGGCAGACAGGCACATGAACAAAACACACAAACACACACACAGAATTACTAGCTTTCGCAACCGATGGTTGCTTCTTCAGGAAGGAGAGGGAAAGACGAAAGGATGTGGGTTTTAAGGGAGAGGGTAAGGAGTCATTCCAATCCCGGGAGCGGAAAGACTTCCCTTAGGGGAAAAAAAGGGCAGGTGTACACTCGCGCACACACACACACACACACATATCCATCCGCACATACACAGACACAAGCCTGTGTGTGTGTCTGTGTATGTGCGGATGGATATGTGTGTGTGTGTGTGTGTGTGTGTGTGTGTGTGTGTGTGTGTGTGTGTGTGTGTGTGCGCGCGCGAGTGTAAACCTGTCCTTTTTTTCCCCTAAGGGAAGTCTTTCCGCTCCCGGGATTGGAATGACTCCTTACCCTCTCCCTTAAAACCCACATCCTTTCGTCTTTCCCTCTCCTTCCTGAAGAAGCAACCATCGGTTGCGAAAGCTAGTAATTCTGTGTGTGTGTTTGTGTGTTTTGTTCATGTGCCTGTCTGCCGGCGCTTTCCCGCTTGGTAAGTCTTGGAATCTTTGTTTTTAATGAATGATGAATATAGTTAGAGATGCTAAAATATTCCCTGCAACAACAAAATAAATAAAAGTTTGCATAAACATCTTTCGTTGGTTAATGCATGCTTTATTGCAGAGTACATATTTACACGTTCTGTGCAGTATTTCCACTTTTATGCACACACGGCCTGTCTCTAGCTAATTAGTTTAGGAATTTTACAACTGCAACATAAACTTAGCTCTTACAAAGCTCACTGCATTAGTGTAACAAATGATGCTGGTCATCTTATGTCTACTCGGACCAGTCCAGTAACTAGCAGAGAGTACCAGTCCCACTCAACAAGTTTTAACAAAGCGCATAATTTACATCACTGTCCCAAAACAAGAACTAACAGAGCCCCCCCCCCCTCCCCCCTGTTCTAAGATGACTAATAGAAGGCTTGAAGTGGAAACATGATGGGTTCTGTGACAAACTAGTTTCTGACTTCCTCAATTCAAGGGTAACCCTAAGTGGGTGAGGGATGCACTACACGTCAGATGCTGCTTTCCATATGGCTGACCATACGTGAAGGGCATACAAGGGTTTTTAGTTCACGTGACACTATCTGTTCCAGATAATGATAGCTGTAGGAGACTCCCACATACTAGGATAAGATTCAAAGAAATTGCTGCCACAGATGAAACAATTACAATCCTAGTGATTTACTGTTAAAGAATTCCCAAAAAACTGACTGTGTTTGAAGTAATTCTAGGCATAGAAAGTTATACACAAAATTGACAGCAGTAAAATCTAAGTTCATGTCACGAAGATAGACTAATGGGAAATGGGAATGGTGTATTTATCACAGTAGACAAGATACTCAACTCCACTGAGACAAACTGAAACTGCTACGAAGACCTTCTAGACAAGACTCAGTGTCAAGGATGGTCATAAATTTGTAATTAATCTTTCTACTGTCCCCAAGGTGTTCACCCAAATAAAACTGAAAACATTCAACAAACCCACAGTTTGCCCGCGAGAAAGCTCCACAATCTTACTATCATGAGTAGAGATCTTAATCAACCAACAACAAATTGCAAATATCACCATTTTTGTAAGCAGTGGATGTGACAAAACAAGACATCTTGTGAAATAGTTGTTGTTGTTGTTGTTGTCTTCAGTCCTGAGTATGGTTTGATGCAGCTCTCCATGCTACTCTATCCTGTGCAAGCTGCTTCATCTCACAGTACCTACTACAACCTACATCCTTCTGAATCTGCTTAGTGTACTCATCTCTCGGTCTCCCTCTACGATTTTTACCCTCCACGCTGCCCTCCAATGCTAAATTTGTGATCCCTTGATGCCTCAAAACATGTCCTACCAACCGATCCCTTTTTCTAGTCAAGTTGTGCCACAAACTTCTCTTCTCCCCAATCCTATTCAATACCTCCTCATTAGTTATGTGATCTATCCACCTTATCTTCAGTATTCTTCTGTAGCACCACATTTCGAATGCTTCTATTCTCTTCTTGTCCAAACTAGTTATCGTCCATGTTTCACTTCCATACATGGCTACACTCCAAACAAATACTTTCAGAAACGACTTCCTGATACATAAATCTATATTCGATGTTAAAAAATTAATCTTCTTCAGAAACGCTTTCCTTGCCATTGCCAGTCTACATTTTATATCCTCTCTACTTCGACCATCATCAGTTATTTTACTTCCTAAATAGCAAAACTCCTTTACTACTTTAAGTGTCTCATTTCCTAATCTAATTCCCTCAGCATCACCCGATTTAATTTGACTACATTCCATTATCCTCGTTTTGCTTTTGTTAATGTTCATCTCATATGCTCCTTTCAAGACACTGTCCATTCCGTTCAATTGCTCTTCCAAGTCCTTTGCCGTCTCTGACAGAATTACAATGTCATCGGCGAACCTCAAAGTTTTTACTTCGTCTCCATGAATTTTAATACCTACTCCAAATTTTTCTTTTGTTTCTTTTACTGCTTGCTCAATATACAGATTGAATAACATCGGGGAGAGGCTACAACCCTGTCTCACTCCTTTCACAACCACTGCTTCCCTTTCATGCCCCTCGACTCTTATGACTGCCATCTGGTTTCTGTACAAATTATAAATAGCCTTTCGCTCCCTGTATTTTACCCCTGCCACCTTTAGAATTTGAAAAAGAGTATTCCAGTCAACATTGTCAAAAGCTTTCTCTAAGTCTACAAATGCTAGAAACGTAGGTTTGCCTTTTCTTAATCTTTCTTCTAAGATAAGTCATAAGGTCAGTATTGCCTCACGTGTTCCAACATTTCGACGGAATCCAAACTGATCCTCCCCGAGGTCTGCATCTACCAGTTTTTCCATTCGTCTGTAAAGAATTCGCATTAGTATTTTGCAGCCGTGGCTTATTAAACTGGTAGTTCGGTAATTTTCACATCTGTCAGCACCTGCTTTCTTTGGGATTGGAATTATTATATTCTTCTTGAAGTCTGAGGGTATTTCGCCTGTCTCATATATCTTGCTCACCAGCTGGTAGAGTTTTGTCAGGACTGGTTGTCCCAAGGCCGTCAGTAGTTCTAATGGAATGTTGTCTACTCCGGGGGCCTTGTTTCGATTCAGGTCTTTCAGTGCTCTGTCAAACTCTTCACGCAGTATCGTATCTCCCATTTCATCTTCATCTACATCCTCTTCCATTTCCATAATATTGTCCTCAAGTACATCGCCCTTGTATAAACCTTCTATATACTCCTTCCACCTTTCTGCCTTCCCTTCTTTGCTTAGAACTGGGCTGCCATCTGAGCTCTTGATATTCATACACGTGGTTCTCTTCTCTCCAAAGGTCTCTTTAATTTTCCTGTAGGCAGTATCTCTCTTACCCCTAGTGAGATAAGCTTCTACATCCTTACATTTGTCCTCTAGCCATCCCTGTTTAGCCATTTTGCACTTCCTGTCGATCTCATTTTTGAGACGTTTGTATTCCTTTTTGCCTGCTTCATTTACTGCATTTTTATATTTTCTCCTTTCATCAATTAAATTCAATATTTCTTCTGTTACCCAAGGATTTCTAGCAGCCCTCGTCTTTGTACCTACTTTATCCTCTGCTGCCTTCACTACTACATCCCTCAGAGCTACCCATTCTTCTTCTACTGTATTTCTTTCCCCTATTCCTGTCAATTGTTCTCTTATGCTCTCCCTCAAACTCTGTACAACCTCTGGTTCTTTCAGTTTATCCAGGTCCCATCTCCTTAATTTCCCACATTTTTGCAGTTTCTTCAGTTTTAATCTGCAGGTCATAACCAATAGATTGTGGTCAGAGTCCACATCTGCCCCTGGAAATGTCTTACAACTTAAAATCTGGTTCCTAAATCTCTGTCTTACCATTATATAATCTATCTGATACCTTTTAGTATCTCCAGGGTTCTTCCACGTATACAACCTTCTTTCATGATTCTTAAACCAAGTGTTAGCTATGATTAAGTTGTGCTCTGTGCAAAATTCTACTAGGCGGCTTCCTCTTTCATTTCTTAGCCCCAATCCATATTCACCTATTATGTTTCCTTCTCTCCCTTTTCCTACACTCGAATTCCAGTCACCCATTACTATTAAATTTTCGTCTCCCTTCACTATCTGAATAATTTCTTTTATTTCATTGTACATTTCTTCAATTTCTTCATCATCTGCAGAGCTAGTTGGCATATAAACTTGTACTACTGTAGTAGGTGTGGGCTTCGTATCTATCTTGGCCACAATAATGCGTTCACTATGCTGTTTGCAGTAGCTTACCCGCATTCCTATTTTCCTATTCATTATTAAACCTACTCCTGCATTACCCCTATTTGATTGTGTGTTTATAACCCTGTAGTCACCTGACCAGAAGTCTTGTTCCTCCTGCCACCGAACTTCACTAATTCCCACTATACTAACTTTAATCTATCTATTTCCCTTTTTAAATTTTCTAACCTACCTGCCCGATTAAGGGATCTGACATTCCACGCTCCGATCCGTAGAACGCCAGTTTTCTTTCTCCTGATAACGACATCCTCCTGAGTAGTCCCCGCCCGGAGATCCGAATGGGAGACTATTTTACCTCCGGAATATTTTACCCAAGAGGATGCCATCATCATTTAATCATACAGTAAAGCTGCATGTCCTCGGGAAAAATTACGGCTGTAGTTTCCCCTTGCTTTCAGCCGTTTGCAGTACCAGCACAGCAAGGCCGTTTTGGTTAATGTTGCAAGGCCAGATCAGTCAATCATCCAGACTGTTGCCCCTGCAACTACTGAAAAGGCTGCTGCCCCTCTGAAATAGTATGAAAAGCTTTATCTAAAAATTACCTACAACACGTAGCTCAGGAGCTTACTCATGATGGAAATACATTAGACCCAACAGCAATGTATCTATATGATCTCTTTGGGGAGCTCATATTCAAACTGATAACAGTTACCATGAGACAATACTATTAACAATGACTGCTAAAACACAAAAACAGATGAAACAAAACAAGTAGAAAGTTTTGTGTATTTAGTAAGTTAAATAAATAGAGCATCATCTCAAATGTCAAAGAGGAATTCAAAGTATCTACCTATACAGGAGAACTGCGGCTCAAGCTTAAAATGATATACAGACATTTATGTCATAGAACAGTTCATGGTGGGAAAAACTCTCCACGGTAAACAGTCGCTAAACAGAAATTTCTATGCAAACAGTAATTTGTGTATAATAGCAGGTCTCAAGATTGAGTGGGTGGGAAAAACTCTCCACAGTAAACAGTCACTGAACAGAAATTTCTATGCAAACAGTAATTTGTGTATAATAGCAGGTCTCAAGATTGAGACATTCTGAATTAAATGTGTTTGGCCACCAAGAGGGCAATGTATGGTACAATATATCAACAAATCTCTCACAAGATACTATGAAATTCTGGCCCTACGAAGAAGCTGTGCATGGCACCACAGCTAGTGACCAGACACGGAGGTAGCATATCAAAATGAGAAATATTGAAGTGAAATTTTCAAGTGGTCTTTTATTGGGGAAGATACAGAAACGCTAGCCCAGTTTACTTCACACCACTCTGCAAAGATGAGTGATACAGATATTAGTGCCACTGAAACTGAGAAAAGTAAAAAATTGCAAATATTCTGTTAGACCCCACTGTCTGAAGGGTTCCCTATCAGATGCTATACAGAAATTGCAGCTTGGTTAGCCACAGTATTTACATCTATACACTGTAAACCACCACGGGGTGCATGGCAGAGGTCTTTTCCCAGTGTACCAGTTATTTCAAGTTTCTCCCTGTTTCATTCACCTATCGAGTGCAGGAAGAAAGATAAGATTGATTGAATGCCTCTGCACTTGCAGTGATTGTTCTAATCTTACCCTCACTGTGTCTATGTGAGCAATATGTTGGGGGTTATAGTATATACCTAAGAGTAATCACTGAAAGGTGGTTCTTGAAATTTTGTTAATAGACTTTCTCGGGATAATTTATGTATACCTTAAAGAGTCTTCCAGTTCAGTTCCTTCAGTATCACTGTGAGATTCTTCCATGAACTAAGAAAACCTGTGACCATTCTCTGTATACATTCAATATACCCCGTTATCCCTACCTGGTATGGGTCCCACACATTTTAACAATATTCTAGAACCCGTCACACGAGTGATTTGTAAGCAAGCTCCTTTGTTGACTGATTACAATTCTCCTGTATTCTACCAATAAACCTAAGTTTATCATCTGCTTTACCCACAACAGAACCTACATGACAATTCCATTTCATATCCCTACAAAATGTTACACACAGGTATTTATATGAGTTGGCCGATTCCAACAGTGAGTCACTGATATTATATTCATATGATATTACACTTTTTTCCTTTTGTGAAGGGCAAAATTTTACATTTTTGGACATTTAGAGCAAGTTGCCAATCTCTGCACCATGTTGAAATCTTGTCAAGATCTACCTGAATATTAATGCAGCTTCTTTCAGATAGTGCTTCATTATAGATAACTGCACGATCTGCAAAAAGCCTGATTTTACTATTAATATTGTCTGCAAGGTCATTAATATACAACATTAACAATAATATACAACATTAACAACAAGGGTCCCAACATACTTCCCTGGGGCACACCCGAAGTTACTTCTACATCTGATGATGATTCTCCATCCAAAGTAACATGCAGTGTCCTCCCTACCAAAACGTTCTCAATCAGGTTGCAAATTTCACTTGAGATCCCATATGATGTTACTTCTGACAATAAGCATAGGAGTGGTACTGCGTCAAACGCTTTTTGGAAATCAAGAAATACTGCATCTACCAGATTGCTTTAATCCAAATTTAGTATGGAATCTGACAGAGATTCCATTGGGGCCTGGAGCTTTGTTCAATTTTAATGATTTCAGCTGTTTCTCAACACCACTGACTCTACTACTTATATCATTCGTCTACTGAGTGCTACGGAAACTAAATTGAGGTGATCCTCCTTAGTTTTCCTTTGTAAAGGAAAATTTGAAAAGCATTTCAGCTTTTGCTTTGTTACCCTGAATTTCAGTTCCTGTCTCGTTCACTAGGGATCAGACATTAACTTTAGTACCACAAACAACCTTTACATATGACCAGGATTTCTTTGGGTTCTGTGAAGGATCACTTTACATTAATCTGCTATGGTAGTCACTGAAGGCATTTCTCTCTTGACAGCCAAATGCTTTCATTCAACATCTCTGTATCTATAGCCCCATGCTTTGTTTTTTCACACCTATTATGCAGTAATCTCTGTTTCTCTAGATGTTTCTTTACAGTGACTGTATACCATGGAGGTTCCCTCCCATTATGAACTGTTCTAATGGGTACATATCTATCCAGTGTGTGGTCAACTATTCTTTTAAACTTGAGCCAGTGTTCCTCTACATGCACCTGACTTGTACTAAAAGTTTCAAGTTCCTGACTGAGATATGACATGACTGATTTTCCGGCATTGCCATTCCGGCTTGAGATACAGGAGTTGGCACTCTGTGTGTGTGCGTGTGTGTGGGGGGGGGGGGGGGGGGGACTCGCTAATCTATTGTTATTTTATTTTATTTACACATCAAGTTCCGTAGGACCAAATTGAGGGGCAAATTTCCCAAGATCTAGGAACATGTAAGCACATGAAATTGCAACATAAAAGTAGTAACAGATAAATATGAAATAATTATTAACCCAAAAAAAGTCAAGCCATAAGTTAAAGTAAATAAAATCAACAATGTAACATAAGAAACAGCTCAAGTTTTCAAGGAACTCCTCAACAGAATAGAAGGAGTGATCCATGAGGAAGCTCTTCAGTTTCGATTTGAAAGCGAGTAGATTACTCCTAAGATTTTTTAATTCTTGTGGTAGCTTACTGAAAATGGATGCAGCAGTATACTGCACACCTTTCTGCACAAGACTTACGGTTGCCCGATACAACTGCAAGGTGGATTTCTGCCGAGTATTAACTGATTACTCTTGGGAATAAGCTGATATTACTAACAAGGAATGACAGTAAAGGATATATTCATTGAGAGGCCAATGTCAAAATACCCAGACTCCAGAAGCTGGGCCATTACGGAATATGGGGGGATGACTCACAATTGGTTCACCTCTTACTTTAACAACAGACAGCGAAAGGTCATTATTCACAGTATTAAGAATGGCTGTGATGTGGGGTCTGAGTGAGGTACGGTCAGGACGAAGGATGAGGGATCAGTATTGGGGCCACTCCTGTTCCTTATTTATATTAATGATATGCCCTCTAGTATTACGGGTACCTCTAAAATATTTCTGTCTGCTGATGACTCTAGCTTGGTAGTAAAGGACGTCGTGTGCAACATTGTCTATCTTTTCCTAAATTGTTGATGTTGCTCCCTAGAGTTTCCAGTGTTTGACATTACTGATTTTTTATCTACTTTACTGAACATATGCATCTTTCTGCTTTGTTTAGTTGTCCTTTGTACTTCGATAATCACTGTTGCCACAACCATGTCATGGTCACAGATATCAGTTTCAATGAGGACATCCTGAAAGAGATCAGGTCTATTCGTTCCCATTAGCTTGCAGATACAATTTCACATGCAGCTTCAATTTCTACTTAGTATATTTGAGTATCTTCTACACCATGACAAATAAACAGCCTCCATTTCCCTATAGTAATAATAATAATAATAATAATAATAATAATAATAATAATAATGGTTTATTTGTCCATAATAACTTTTACAGCCATGTACATACCCAGTAAGTACATACATGAACAATAATAATAGTTTAGTAGTAGAAATAACGTACATACAACATTAAAAATCCTTGATGGTGTACAAGCATTTAGCAATTAACAGCTGCTTTAATTTTATTTTAAATGTTTCCTTTTAATGTTTTTTATGGTATTTGGCAAGTCTGTTGTAAAAAAATCTTCCAGCAGAAAATGGATTATGATCGGTTGCTTTTTTATTTCTGAATTTTATGCGATAATCTTCTTTCTTCCTTGTATTATAACGACAGATATCACTATTTATTATACTGTGCTCCATATTTTCTTTTAAAAACAGTGCAGTCCTTAGAACATATAATGAATACACTGTTAGTATATTATAGTTAATTAAGTATTCTCTACAGGATTGACGTTTACTAATATTCGCTATTATCCAAATTGCTCTCTTCTGGGCTCTAAAAGCCCTATCCATGTATACTGTTGGTGCCCCATACCAAATCTCAATACCGTATTGTAGGTGGGAGTGTCGATTCACACTTAAATTTTAGATAAATAAGAGACATGAATTTGCCGGCGCATTTACTGATATATGTGGATACTGTAGGCGAAATATGTTGCGATTAGAGTTAATAGTAACGAAATAATACATTAAAACGTCATGCCTACTGCGGCAGAATTACGGTATGTACTGAGAAAATGTAGTAAGCAACAACCTTTTTTCCTTTATTATTTTGTGGGAGGTGTCAACAAGAAAAATTTTCGTAAAGGTCTGAAATTGTATGTAACGTTTGTTGCTAGTCGCTAAGTGCTCTCATTCTCAAGTAGTGGATGCATAATTCTGCGTATTTTCCTGCAGTGGCATCTCATTGTTTATGATGTCATATCTCCTCAAGAATGTCTCCCCCCCCCCCCCCCCTCCCTTTCCCATCTAGGAACCTTCGTGGACATACGGAGAACAATCACCAAAATTTCATGGCAATTGGATGAATGGTTTGGGAATGCACAGAGGGCAGACATACACACATACATTTTTATATATAGAGATTGACAGTTACGTTATACTATATGACCTGTTTAAATTTTATAATTAATAGCTTAACATTTGGGGGGGGGGGGGGGGACGAGCAGTGGGAATCGAACCCGGGTCCGCTGCATGACAAGTCTTTACCTAATCAATTGCGCTACAATGATGTAACTGTTGAAACATTGTTTATTACCCTTTTCGGACGTTCGGAGAACAACTCACCAAAGTTTGATTGCAACCAGATGAATGGTTTGAGAGCGCGTAGTAGACAAACATACATACATTCATTTTTATACATATAGATTTTAATGTACATGACAATTTCAGTTTCGTTTACGAACAACATTTAAAGCGAGTTTTACTTCCAAGCCTTTCGTCTGCTTTCGTGTAAGCATGACGCGTAATGTGTAGTGCCAGCACTGCAACTGGTAGGCGTGCCTTCTCCCCCACCCCCAATCCCCCCCCCACCCACCCAACGACTCCTCTCGCCTCGCCAGCCATTGCTTGCTTCCTCCTCTCCCCGCACTCCCCTCACAACTCAGCCTTCTTACAGTTAAACACTGTAGTGTACTGTAGTGCCAGTTAAATACCTGAAGAATTGTTTATAGAACTTTATGCAGTATAGTGTGGTAGTACAGCACTCTCACCATGTGTTATTGGTTTCCATTCAATAAGCTATTTGAATTTCAGCATGAATTTGTTAGTAGTTGCTGAAAGATTACATACCCAATAACTGCAGATCTCGTTTGTCAAGGGGGTTTCATCGTTTTCTTTGTCTGCGAAATGATCATTCCAACATGAAGCATGGCCGAGGTTTTCTTCTGTTTAAATAAACTCCACTCAATTGGAAATACTTTTTGCTAAGCATTATATTTATTCAAACTTGTTTTGTTCCGAACTACACTATTTGCAATGTAAGTTTGCACTTCTTAAAATTTTTACTATCAACATTGTTTATCTAACTCCATTATACATCACTGGTTACAAAAGGCACGACTGGCTTCCTCCAAAACTGAAAAACAAGTGGTGGGCAAGCCAACATGTGTCTGTAAGTTGTAGATATTCCTGCTTCTTAGCTTCTTTGGTCTACTGACCACCTACACTCCAAAGATATATGTATATACAAGCGTAATCCTACAAAGTAAGGTCTCCTATTTTTTTATAAGTACACAGACCTGTTTATTTCTAAAATCATTTACATCAGTTTACAGCTTGAACATTTAGCTATTTTTTGACATAATCACCATTTCTGTCAATGCATTTTTGTAGACGCTGTGACAGTTTTTGTATGCCCATGTCATACCAAATCGTCGCCATACTGTTCTGAAAGTTATGAACTTCTTCTTTCACCTCTTCGTCGGAGCTGTATTGCTTTCTGGCCAAATGTTCTTTTAACCTAGGGAACAGGTGATAGTCACTGGGCACCAAGTCAGGACTATAGGGTGGGTGAGTTATTATGGTCCAACTGAAACTGTTTGCTGAGCGATGTGTGGGTGAACGTTGTCATGGAGAATGTGTACACCCTAGCTCAACATTCCTCTTTTCTGGTTCTGAACTGCCTGTTCGAGTTTTTTCTGAGTCTCACAGTATTTGTCAGCGTTAATTGTGGTCCTAGTGGGCATAAAATTGACCCAACAATACCCCTTTCCAATCCCAATAAACGGTTGTCATGATTTTACCGGCAGACTATGTTTGTTTGAATTTCCGTGGCTTTGGCGAAGAAGGATGCTGCAACTGGCATGTTTGTTGCTTGGTCTCAGGTGCAAAGTCGTATGCCCAGGTTCGTCACCCGTGACAACTGAGTCCAGAAAGTTGTCCTGTTTCGGCTGGAAAACGGTGAAGAAATGTGCGGGAAGCATTAACTTGTTACCACATGTGGTCCTCAGTCAGTATGCATGGCACCCATCTTGCCCACACCTTCCGGTAGTTCAATGTTTCCATTAAAATTCTGTAAGCGGTGCTTCAGGAAACCTCAGGAACCAACGCGCAGAGATCATCCAGGGTCATCCACCGATCTTCACGCGTGCTTTGCTCAACCTTCAACACTGTCTCCTCAGAAACTGACGAAACTGATGGTCTCCCACTCCTTTGTTCATCATGACTATTAGTCCGACCATCTGCAAACTCTCTACACCACTCACAAACATTTTTGACATCCATATACGACTCGCCATACACTTCCATCAATTGGCGAAGGATTTCAATCGGCGCAGTGCCCTTTGCATTCAAAAATCGAATAACACTCACAATTCACACTTGGCACTAACATCAAACGGGAGCTCCAGTCTAAACGGCTGCCAAGCCAAGACTGAGTGCCTCAGCGCGTCATGCGCATGTTTACACACAGGGCATGAAGTACTCTTCATAACAGTATGACCAACTGCCACACAAACAGAGTTCTGTACTTATAAAAAAAAATAGGAGACCTTACTTTTGGGATTACCCTTGTTTATAAATATATAGCATTTAACATCTTAAACAATTTCATTATTTATTACAAAAGAATATAGTCATAATTATATTAATAAATTAAGCATATTTTCTGGCAACATAAAACAATCATGAAATTACTTCAACTCTTTACTATGGGTATCGTACTTTTTGCTTTAGATGAACCTTATTCCCTACGGTCGATTACATTATAGTCGGACACTGCACATTAAGCTGACCGAGAGTCATCAACACACGTCCAAGTGTGCCCCATGGAAGTGTATTGGGAGTCTTATTGTTCATTTTTTATACTGACGACATGGGAATTCCAGCTTTTCAGAGCTGATGCATTTGTCAATAATGAAGCACTGCCTGAAAAAAGCTGCACACATTTTGAGTCAGACTGTGATATTTCAAATAGATGCAAAAATTGCCAATTTGCTTTAAATTCACAGATATGTGAAATTTTGCACTTTATCTGGGGGTGGGGGTGTTTGCAATGACGACCCACGACAATAATATCACCGATTCATGACCAAAAACAGTCAACTAATGTAAATAATATGAGTAACAAAGGGAATGATCGAGTAGGTGCAGTTGTAGGTAAGGCAGGTGGCAGACATCAGTTCATCAGTTCACTGGCAGGATACTGAGAAAACACAACCAGTCTACAAGAGAGATTACTTACAAATCACTGGCACATCTCATATTCCAATATCACTTGTGTGTGTGACCCATATATCAAATGAAACTAACAGGGGACATTTAATTTACTGACAGACACTGTAGAAAGACGCAACTATCACATGAAAGCCTGTTTATAAAATCTCAAGAACCAAAATTAAGAGAAGAAGCTAGATACAATCTCCATGTTCTTATGTATTGATCCCAAAAAGATTGTTACAGCAAAATTAGGCAAATTCATCATCCAAAAATGGCATTCAAACAATCATTCTTTCTGTGCTACATACACAATTGGAACAAGTAGAATCCCTGGCATGTAGTACCACACTAAGTACTCTCTACTAAAAAACACACACACACACACACACACACACACACACACACACACACACACACACAACCACCACCACCACCACCACAAGGAACAACAACCACCCTAGATATTAATTTTCTTTTGGGAGACTGTGTTAACCCTTTGATTGCTGTTGACGAGTTTACTCGTCATGCTGTGTGCCGCTCCCTGGGTGCTAACGACGAGTATAGTAGAGGCCGCCGGTTTTCCCCTGAGCGCTGTTGATGAGTTAAGTCACACCTGCTTGCCGGCCACTGAGCGTTGACGACGTGTATAGGCGCACTGCTACCGGAGTGCTGATGACAAGATAATTTGGACAGCGGACTTCCCGTCCTATGTCTCAGTAGCCTTTAGCAGTTCTGGCCGCTAGCTTGTCTGTTGTGAGCCTAGGTTTCACACTACAGTTTTCTGCTCATCGGAATTTACATCAGTGTTCTTCGCGTCCTGTGTTTTACAAGTAAAATGGCAAGACGTCGTGGTTGCACTGAGGAAGAAATCAGAGATTCTTACGAGGAGCGACAGTGAGGGTGAACTACATGATTTTGACGAAAGTGATGGGTCTTCCACAGAGTCTAAAAGCTCTATTCATAAACCGTACACGTTAGCAGGGGTGTCAAAGCAGTCTCATGTTTTAACAAGAGATGGTAGTTGTTCTGAATCTAAAGAATCAGAAAGTGATGGTGAAACACCTACGAAGAAAGCACGTCTTAGTGATATATTTGACTGGAAAGGGAATGACTTTAAGCCAGTTAGTCACGCATTTGATGACACGCTGTTGGGACATGTGTGTCAAATAGGGAATGAGTCAAGTATTCTGTCAATTTTCATGTTATTCTTTACACAAGAACTGATGAAATATATAGCTGACGAAACTAATTGGTTTTATTTATTCGCCAAGGGGAATACTCTCGAATTAGCGCAATTTTGAATCTCAAAGTGGAAAGATACTGGATATGAAGAAATGTATTGTTTCATAGCTTGTCTTCTGATACCTCACGTGAAAAAACTGAAAATTAGCGAATAGTGGACCTGAGATGGTCTTCTAAATATGCCAATTTTTAGTGAACTCATGTCAAGAGACCGTTTTTTTGTTACTTATGAGAATGTTACATTTCAGTGACAACTCTGCCGATACTGGAGGAGACAGATTATTCAAAATTAGGAACATTGTCAATAAAGTTTGTACAGCTTTCCATTGTGTATTTAATCCACATCAGAAACTCTGCATTGATGAAAGTTTGTTATTATTCAAAGCACGCTTATCTTTCAGACAATTCATCCATCAAAACAGAGTAGATTCAGTATAAAAACATTTGTGTTATATGATTGTAAGACTGGCTATGTCTTGGATTTCATTGTTTATACAGGGGCATCAACAGAAACTGAGTTCCACAATTTGGGGAAAAGTGGTGACATAGTGGCTACACTTATGAAGCCCTATTTAGAACATGGACATACCCTCACGTCGATAACTGGTACTCAAGCCCAGACTTGTTTGCCTTGCTACACAGTCATGGGACGAACGCATGTGGTACTATCCGTAAGAACAGACGCAACATGCCGAAACTTCAGAAGAAACTGGAACGTGGAGATATACAATTTATGTGTACTGATACAATGCTTGCTATAAAGTGGTGTGACAAAAGGGAAGTGTGGATGTTGACCACATCTAACACGACAGAAATGGTTGACACAGGAAGGATTGACAGGAATACTGGAGAAAAAATTAAGAAACCACAAAGCATTGTAGATTACAACTTGAATATGGGAGCAGTTGACCGTTCTGACATGCTACTTAGCTCTGTCGGATGTATACAGAAAACAATGAAGTGGTATAAAAAGTTCTTTTTTCACGTTCTAGATCTGTGTGTTTTAAATGCTCATGTCCTACACAGATCACTAACAGGCCATAAAATGACGATAGCAGAGTTTCATCTGTCACTGGTAAGGGAACTTAAAGAAACATATGCATTAAGAGTGCAGAAAAGATGGCAGAGGAAGGTGTTCTGATGATAATACTCTAAGATTTGTGGGAAGGCATTTTCCAGACATTATAACAAGTGAGCAATCCAAGAAAAGTGCACTAACACGTAGATGCATTGTTTGTTGGAAACAAAAAGTGCAGCCAGAAAGCAGGTACGAATGTAAAACTTGCATGGTACCATTGTGTGTCGTACCCTGTTTTGAAAAATACCACACAAAACAGAATTACTAATTGCAGCATAGAACAAATACAATAATGCTATTAGAAAAAAGCTTTGAAAACAAAACAAAAAATTATAAAAAGGGAAAAACAAAATTAAATGTTTTTAACTTTGCCAGTGCCGGTCCAAAGCCCAGATCAAAAAGAAGGATGGGAAACATATTCACAAAGTGTAAAAGTAACGCCCAAATTTACAGTTCATGACTGAATTTTCTCTATAACTGAATTTAATGTGCTAACAAGAAGACAGAGATTCCACAGCTTTCAAATGTTGGAAAATCTGTTGAATACTTATGTGCAACAATCACAAGTATTGTACAAATTTCGTCAAAGAAACAAAATTACACATAATTGGATAACTACAAAGCTCAACAAATATTCGGGCAATTCAGTGATACAAACAGTAGGCCATGTGAAATTTCTTATCACACGAGAATATGAATTTAACGATGTGAAGTAAAATTGTTCTAACCGTTGCTCACACTAAATTCCGATGTTGTTGTGCGATATGAAAGATGATCTGTATGTCGCTTTCTCCTATAAACCATATAATACGATGTTCTCAACAACAAAAATAATGTACAGTAATCTATGGCTTATTTTATTCGTTCTTGAGATAGTACGGTGAGGAACGAATAGATAAATGCAGACATTACAAACGGGTATCCACGAAAGAACAATAAACTATTGAATTAAAGCTGACGAATCACGTCGCTTTCGGCATAATCTACAAAAATAGTGCAAGATGATATTCTTGGTGACGGAAAATAGTTTTACAAGACAGTTTGATTCTGTAGTAATTCACCTGCAGCGAAACTAAGTAGCGAGAGCATTTATGAGTATCCTGTATCATCCGCGAGAGGACAATATTTCACGCCGAGTCGCAGTCACTGCAGAAATATTCAGCACAGAACAGGTGGGGCAGCAAGGGGTGCAACAGTAACTGGGACAGACCTGCTGCACATTTTGTTTAAAGTATACATTGTTCTCCAGACAGGCACAAGTAAAACAGTTTCTTCTTTACTTTAAGTAGCAATCTATCTTTTCCTACTTTGCTGACATTCCTATCTCGAGTTTCCATTGTCTGATTTTGCATATACTGTTGTTCAGAAAACTTATGTTTTGAGTTGGAATTAACTAGTGCATACCAGCTCTTACCATAGTCTCGGGCCCAACATCAATGGTTTCACAGAGTCAGAAGTAAAAACAAGACAAAAATGAAAATTTCAATAAGTAAGTATTTTTCAGAACAAGTTTCTACATATGGTGTCAACCAGAGTATAATACAACCCAGAACATAACCGGACCCCTCCCTCCCATTTGTTGAAGCAGCACTTACGGAAAATTTTATTTTTATCATATTTTGACTGGTTAAAATTACAAACTGAATGAGAGATATAAGGTATCTGCCTAAGAAAGTAAACATTATACATAAACTAATGCAATTTATTGATTATCCACATTTTGAAAATAAAAATAAAAAAGAAGTTTTCCTCAATTATTTCCTTCATTTCCTTCTTTGCTTAGTATTTAGACTATGAGAGGTGAGGAAAGAAGCAGTGAATTTCTATATACAAGCAGCAATGAAATTTGTAATCATGGTTGTCACAAATGGTTGACTGTTTGTTTGTTTGTTTGTTGCAAATATGTAACGATTTCCAAGCTGACAACTAGTATGAGACCTCATAATGAAATTTATAACCTTGGTTGTCACAAATATTTCACTGTTTTGTCTGAATATGTTGCGATAGCAGAGGCTGTAGTTATGATGAGACCTGAGACAGCTATTTTTTCTGAATACAAAGCAGATTATGCATCTATACTGACACAAGAATGTGGTAATATTTTCCTTGGTCTCTTGCTTTCAAACACGTCATCTGCCTGCTGCTGTCTCATTGATGAATGTAATAAATTTCCCTGACACAGAAAAGCTTCTGCGCACAAATCACCATAATTTAGAAAATATCACATGTACAAAATTCAGCTTGCCCTTTTCTCACAATATTCCACAAACCATGGAGGGAGGGCAATAGGCGGACCTCATCTTCAATTCCGAAAAGCAATTACGACATAACAAACACGGATTAGATTCTGAGATAGGTGAGTGGCTTAAAGACTTTGTAAGTAATAAAAGTCAGTACGTTTTCCTTGATGGCGATTGTTCCTCGGAGACAAGGGTATCGTCAGGAGTGCCCCAGGGAAGGGTGGTGGGACGACTCTTCTTCTCTATATACATGAATGACCTGACAGACAGGATGAGCAGCAATTTATGGCTGTTTGCTGATGACACTGTGGTGTACAGGAAGATATTGCTGCTGAGTGACTGTAACATGATACAAGATGACCCTGACAGAATTTCTAGTTGGTGTGATGAATGTCAGCTTGCTCTAAGTAAGTGGATGAGTAGAAAAAACAATCCTGTAACATTCGAGTACAGCACTAGTAGGGTGTCGCCTGATTCTGTCACATCGATAAAATATCCAGGAAGAACGTTGCAAAGTGATATAAAATTGACTGAGTGTGTCAGGTCATTAGAGGAGAAGGCGAATAATGTTTATTTTATTGGGAGAATTTTCAGAGTGTATAGCTCATCTATAAAGGAGATGGCATACAGAATGCTACTGTGACCCATTCTTGAGAACTCCTCAAGTGTTTGGAATCCTCACTAGGTCGGATTAGAGAAAGATATTGAGGCAATTCAGATGCATGTTGCTAGATTTGTTACCGAAAGGTTCGAACGGCACAGAAGTACAGTGTGTGTTTATGAATTAGTTACACAAAAGTAACTTTTAATATGAAAAAAAGTAAATAACTTACAGAAATGTTTCAGCATGCAAGTACTGTGTGCCTATAAATTAGTTATACAAAACTAACCTTTAACTGTGAAAAACGTAAATAACTTACAGAAATGTTTGATACAGCACTGAATGCAGTGTACCTTCAAGCTCTATTTCACAAATGTTCAATGTAGCATAAAAAAAAGAACATATCTGCAATAAGTAGCAATGCTTATATTATATGTTGTCACAGCTTGTTGATGTTTCCCAAATGCGGAGGAACAAACACACTGTCTTTTAATGTAACGCCATACATAGATGTCTGTTGGGGATAAATCAGGTGACAATGGTGGCCAAAGTATTCTTCCACCATGTCCTATCCAAGTACACACATTCCTACGGGGTTCTGTGACAACTTCCCGATAATAATGTGTTGGTGTGTCATCTTGATATGCCAATTATACTGATTCAGCAAGAAATAAAGGACCATAAATCTTCTTGCAGCGTACAGCACTAAAGATATTTACCTTATGCGACTCCCATATGTGCTGAATTACGTGACGTGGTTTCTGCTCACCCCCATATATGGACATTATGCCAATTCACTTTACCGCAGATAGGAAAGGTGGCTTTGTCAATGAACGATTTTATTATGAAAATAGTCTTCAGTCCGCATTTTGTTAAACATATCAACACAAAACTCAACTCATTTCTCTTAGTCTCTTTCCCTTAGAGCTTGAACCATTTCTAATTTGTAAGTTTCCATAATTATGTCCAACTGTTCCACTAGGCATATTCAGTTCTAAGCTGGCATATCTCACTGATTTACTCAGACTTTGAATGGAAGCATAACGAACTTCTTCAAATTGTTCCACCAAGAGATTGCTGACTGGCCCTCACCCAGTGTCCTACATGATTTACAGCCAGTTTAGATGAAATGATTCTACCAATTAATGCTTTTGTTTGAGGTGATCGCTTGCAATATTTAGTCCTGAACTGCCCCTGAACTGTGTTAGCACCTTTGGATTCATGAAACCATAAATAACACAGTGCATGCTCTGCATCATTCTACAACTCCATGATGACTATTGGAATATCTCATTCGTGCATGCCATCTAGCGGGAATGTTGGGAATTAACAGTGTTTGGCGGGAACAAAACTAAGATATAATGCATTCGGTAAAACTTTAAGATGTAATCAGTATTGTATCAAACATTTCTGTGTGTTACATACCCTTTTCACAATTAAAGGTTACAAGTAATTTATAAACATCATGCATTACAAAAATGCTTTATAAACTTAAATGGGAATCCCTGGGGAGAGGACGATACTCTTTTCATGAGGCACTATTCGGGAATTTAGAGAACCAATACTTGAGGCCAACTGCAGAACGATTCTATTGCCACAAATCTAGACTTCACAAAGATAAAATGAGAGAAATTGGGGCTCACATGCAGGATTTCAGATAATTTTTTTCCCCTAACTCTATTTGAAAGTGGCAGGAAAGGAAATGACTAATAGTCGTGTGTGGTACCCTCTGCAATGGTGACACCTCATCACCTTTCCAAATTCTTCAAAATAAAGTTACCTCAATTGCCAAAAATCCATCTGTAAATGTAAGATGATCTTTACATTAATCTATTACACAATGTAAAAATGTTGAACTCAATAGTAGTAGTAGTAGTAGTAGTAGTAAATTAATCTGCGAATGTAAGATGCCCTTGTATTTTCGAATGACAAATTTTGGAAACAGCCTAAACTTATTATAGATTAATGAAAATATTCAATTTTTGAAAACATAATTTAACTGGATAGATAAAAAAATTATGGAATAACTAAAGATGGATGGGAAAAGACCTAGAGGGTGCCCAAGAACACGGTGGAAAATGGGAGTGAGAATATCTGTAGAAAGGAGAGGTGTGACCTGGCAGCAAGTGGAGAAGAAAAGTGGTGGGAGGACTGAGCCAAATGGAGAGGACTCATCAGCACCCAGACCCGGCAGTAGCTGGAGCAGGATTCGGATATAGATTTTAAAAAAATAAATAAATAAATAAACTATCATGTGATGGCAGGAGAACACACATATAAAAGGTATTACAGTTTGCAAGCTTTCAGAGCCAGTGGCTCCTTCTTCTGGCAGAAGTCTAAAGGGGAAGGAAGAGGGGTGAAGGAGAATGTCTGCTGAGGTTTAGGAAAAGGGGTTGCCTGAACTCCAGGACAGGGGAAACTTACCAGACAGTACCTGGTGTTCTGTGTGGCTTTCCTGAACTCTACCTTTTTCCTTCTACCTTCTTCCTTTTCCAACAACTCTTCTGCCAAAAGATAGAGTGACTGGCTCTGAAAGCTTGCAAACTGTAATAATTGTTATGTGTGTGCTTGCTGCATGGCGAGTAGATGTTTTTTTTTTCCCTATCCTAAGACATTATAAACTTATAATAGGATAAATACAGCAATTTTCTGATGAGTAAATATTTGGGTGTCTAGTGTGTGTAGTCCAACACTCAAACTCTTCAAATAAAACTAAATAGTGTACAGGTAAATATAATTAAGAATCAATTTATACCTGCTGTTTGGCTGAGTCACCAGATCAGTGTCAGTTACAAGGCGGCACAGCAGCTCAAAGCGTGCCGACTGTTGTCCCATAATGAGTGCCTTGCACTTGCACTTCTCCCAGCAATCACAATACGCAGTTGGGGAAGTGCGTTTCAACTTACAATCATGACCCTTGTGACAAACTCTGGCACACTCAGTGCAGCAACATAAGGATCCTGTTAGACCACAAGTTCTGCATTCAAATATGTCCTGCAAAAACAAAATAAATGTTAATAGCGAAGTAATCAGAGAGAAAAAGAGAGAGAGAGAAAGAGCACAAACAATACTTCACAATATTCTTTTTTTTACTAACTTGGTTTATGTGGACATCTCCAGTCCAGGTGAAGCTACATGTATCATTACAGCAAATGACGTGCAGTGGTGAATCATCAGGAGCTGAGCCAGGTGGGTAAACCATTGAGGCAATTTGTGCTTTCACTTGTGCTTCACCTTCTTCCTTGGCTGCTACTCGCTGAATAGTGTCTAGAAGTGTCAGAGCTGCTGTGTATGCTCGCACTGACACAGCCAACATGAAAGGTGTCTGCCCTTGCGCATCTCTGCAACATATTTATTTAAAATTTTAGACACTAGCCATCTTGAATGGATGTTTGACAATTATATGTTATTGAAACAAATGCCAATATAAAACAACTACTAAACAAGATGCCACTGGAAGAATTTTACAGACAACACAATTTCTTCATTGGTAACACTTGGCTCACCAAACGTAGAGCCATAAAATTTATTGGTTAATAACTGCATTTTAAAACTGAAGAAATTACAGGAAATTAAGGAGATTGGACCTGGATAAGTTGAAACAATCAGTGGCTGATATAAGTTTAAAAGGGAGCATTACACAACGATTGACTGAAAAAAAGGAATACAGTGTGTTGGAAGACAAGTGTACAACTTTATGAGGCGACTCGTGATGGAAGAAGAGTAATTAGTCTAGAAGACAAGACCCAGTAGATATCATTGGATAACACACAAGATATCTATATTACTACATGGCTAACCTGGGGTATGATACTAGTTGCAGGTTACCTATCGAATGGCTTCCAGAGGCAACAAAATTTTAATTTTCAATATTTCATACAGTTATTGACAGAAATTGGAAATAAACTACTCATTATGAGCTACAATCTTGTTAAAGGTTGAACACGGTAAGTCAATATGCCTGAGGCAGCATAATTGATGTTACAACTATTATTCAAACTATATTCATCCATTATTTAAGAATGAGAGCACGTATCGACTTCCAACAATCTTTACACATAATTTCAAACCTTTTCAAAAAAAATTCTCTCCTACACACCCAAAAAATGATGAAAGGAAAGAAGTTTATTATGTACTACATTTTCGCTGTTCATGCAGTAACACTACGGCATACAGAATGATAACTTTAACTTAGTACTTCCTCACTGTTAAGTCTACTTGCAACACATTTTGCAGACAGTATCCACATATATCACTGAATGCAACAGCAAAATTATATCACTGACACATAGTTCCAGAGACATCAAACAATGGAAAATCCAGGGTGGAATGTAAGATTATTATAAAAGGATAGTTGCTACTCACCACATAGAGATGCTGAGTCTCAGATAGGCACAACAACAAGACTGCCACAAAATAAGCTTAAACAAGTCAACAAAGAAAGAAACTTCCACATGGGAAAAATATATTAAAAACAAAGATTCCAAGACTTACCAAGCGGGAAAGTGCCGGCAGACAGGCACATGAACAAAACACACACACAGAATTACTAGCTTTCGCAACCGATGGTTGCTTCTTCAGGAAGGAGAGGGAAAGACGAAAGGATGTGGGTTTTAAGGGAGAGGGTAAGGAGTCATTCCAATCCCGGGAGCAGAAAGACTTCCCTTTGGGGAAAAAAAGGACAGGTGTATGTGCGGATGGATACGTGTGTGTGTGTGTGTGTGTGTGTGTGTGTGTGTGTGTGTGTGTGTGTGTGTGTGTGTGCGCGTGTGTGTGTGTGCGTGTGTGTGTGTGCGTGCGTGCGTGCGTGTGTGTGTGCGCGCGCGCGCGCGTGTGTACACCTGTCCTTTTTTTCCCCTAAGGGAAGTCTTTCCGCTCCCGGGATTGGAATGACTCCTTACCCTCTCCCTTAAAACCCACATCCTTTCGTCTTTCCCTCTCCTTCCTGAAGAAGCAACCATCGGTTGCGAAAGCTAGTAATTCTGTGTGTGTGTTTGTGTGTTTTGTTCATGTGCCTGTCTGCCGGCGCTTTCCCGCTTGGTAAGTCTTGGAATCTTTGTTTTTAATATATTTTTCCCATGTGGAAGTTTCTTATTGTTCCATCACGAGCAGCTGAAGCCAGACAAAGGCTTTCTTAGTCGAAAGCTTATTTTGTGACAGTCTTTTTTATTGTGCCTATCTACGAGTCAGCATCTCCACTATATGGTGAGTAGCAACTATCCACAGTTCAGGATATATGATGTTTTATACACAAAAGTACATTTTTTAAAGAATTGGGAATGTGGTTTTACTGGTTGCATCTAACAGTTCAAAGAATAAAATATTAAAATGCACTAAATGAAGCACGCAAATAGGAATAGTGTTTCTAAAACAAAAGACTGACAAGAAGAGCAAAATAGCTAACCAGGTATAACTAGATGACAAATACCAGGCTGCAGAAGTATGAATGACTGTCTATATGAAAATTGAAGAAATCTTTGAAGGAACAAGAAGCAACCATATGAAAATCAAGAGCTGCAGATGGCAAGTCAGTGCTTAGGAAAGAAGGAAACACTGATAGGAATATATAGAGGGTCTATATAAGGTGAGCGAACCACAGGACAATATTATAGAAAGAGAGGAGGAACTAAGTACAGATGAGCTGGGCTATATGATACTGTAAGAAGCATTTGACACAGCATTGAAAGATCGCAGTCAGAACAAGGCACCTGGAATGGATGACTTTCCCTAAGAAATATTGAGATCATTGGGAGAACACACCATGATAAACCAATACCAGATGGTAGACAAGACAAATGCAACAATTGAAATACAGAGAGTTAGAAAGGTAAAGAATGTAACAATTCCAACTACAAAGAAGACTGACAGGTGTGGGTAAGTGACACAGATGTCAAGCTCATAGATTATTATTTTGGGTGCCAGAGAAATGTAGTCACATGTGAAGTAACAGTGATCATATGGCACACCTTAGAAGACAGACTGAAGAAAGCCAAACCTATATTTATCGAATTTGTAGATTTAGATTAAGTTTTAGGTAATTTGAATGGAATACACTCTTTAGAATTCTGATGGTAGAAGGGATAAAACATAGAAGACAAAAGGTTATCTAGGACTTGCACAGAACTCAGATTGTAGTAATAAGATTCAAAGGACATGAAAAAGAGGTAATGTTTGAGAAGGAAGTGAGACAGGATTGTAGGCTATCCTCAATATTATCTAGTCTGTATACTGAGGAACTAGTACAGGAAACCAAGGAGAAATTTTGGAAGAAATTTAAAGTGACATTCTAATTATCTCAAGTTGTCAAATGACTTGGAATATCAGACAAACAGAAAAGTAAATGAGTACAGAAAGGAGGTTATAAGATGTTAGCAAAAGTAACATAACGATAATGGAATGTAGCTGAACAATATCAGGCATTGTTGAGGCAATTGTGTAAGAAAACGAGACAAACTAGCAAAGAAAACGAGACAAAGTAACACACAAGCTTTGCTGTTTAGGCATCAAAATAAATGGTAACTGTTGAAGTAGAGAGCATTTAAAAGGCATTGCTTCTGAAAGGAAAAAAAGAAAACAATGCTAACTTTATATGTAATTTTAGGTACTAACAAGTCTTAACCAATGATTTTTGTCTGGCACGTAGTCTTGTACAAAAAAGAAAGGTGGACAATAAGCACACCAGTTCAGAGAAGAAGAGAATAAAAGCTTTTATATATTGTGGTGCTACAGATGAATGGTGGTGATAACTAATGAAGAGGTATTAACAGAATTAGAGAGAGAGGAAATTTATGGCACAACTTGCCAAAATGAAATGATCATTTGCTAGGACAACCCTGAGGTATCAAGGAATTGCTGATTTGGTCATGGAAAGTACGGGAGGTAAAAATCTTTTAGGGAGATTGAGGCTCAGCTACATTAAACAACGTTGAAAATGCTGAGATACGGAGGCTTGCACAGGATAGGCACGTGTTGTGAGCTGCACCGAACCAGTCTTTGGACTGCAGACCGCAATAACAATATGGAAAGATACATTAAATGTGTGTGTTACTGTTACCATACTTCTGACAATACTAAATTTTGATGTTTCAGTGTGGTTTGCTTGATAATGGCCTCTCTGTAACTCTGGATTTGTAACAAGGAAAGCAGAAATATTCTGATTTGTTATCATTTAGATTGACTGTAACCTCATCATTTTTTTCCCTTCCCCCACCGAAGATATATTTAACCAAAATTAAGTTTCATTTCCTGAACATATTTACTTTAGTACAATAATTTCATTGCGTTAACCTCATTTTGCCCCCTTCAATGGCAGGATAAAAATTTATCTTTACAATCCAAAAGGCTACAGGATTCCTTGCAAGTTGTTCATGGAATCATACAATTAGACTTTATTACAAACACCTAGTTCATCCCAGTGCATCGACAAAACTTTATTCTTATGCTGGTCAGAATATTTTGTTTTAATTGTTTTAAGAATCTTGCCACATAAGGCCTATGGAGATAAAATTTCTGTAGTTGACAGGCACAATGTAGCCTTACGGAGGTGTGTGTGTGTGTGTGTGTGTGTGTGTGTGTGTGTGTGTGTGTGTGTGTGTGTGTGGGTGGGTGGGTGTGTGGGTGTGTGTGAGCGCGCGCGCGTGGATGCATGCCCGTACGCATGAGCGTTGGAAAGGGGTGGGGGTGGTCTGTCTTAGTCAGCTCAGGAGGAAGACAATGTTCTTTCAAAAGCTTGGGAACATTTACAGCCTGGTTTACCTAGGTATTGACCACACAATCCCCTAACTATGTCATGAGTGGCTACCTTTACAACTTCCATTACTTATCATCATCATCATCATCATCATCATCATCATTTAAGATTGATTATGCCTTTCCATTAATTATATTCCAACATATTTCTTTCACAAGGTGAGTTAGAAAAACAACACTTATTTCTCAAAATACTAGATTTGAAACTGGACACACTCAAATATAAATTCAATACTTTGACCCCTGTCATCTCATGTAACAGGTACTGCAGAGGACAGCTTTTTGTGGAAAGTCAGTATGCTGCTTGGCAATTACTACATAGATACTGTGGCAGTATTTGTCACTGCAGAATTTTTTATGTAAACATCACAAAGTTAAAAAAAAATTAATGAGAAAAATCACTGACAGTTGTTGTTGTTGTTGTGGTCTTCAGCCTTGAGACTGGTTTGATGCAGCTCTCCATGCTACTCTATCCTGTGCAAGCTTCTTCATCTCCCAGTACCTACTGCAACCTACACCCTTCTGAATCTGCTTAGTGTAGTCATCTCTTGATCTCCCTCTACGATTTTTACCCTCCACGCTGCCCTCCAATACTAAACTGGTGATCCCTTGATGCCTCAGAACATGTCCTACCAACCAATCCCTTCTTATGGTTAAGTTGTGCCACAAACTTCTCTTCTCCCCATTCCTCATTAGTTATGTGATCTACCCATCTAATCTTCAGCATTCTTCTGTAGCACCACATTTCGAAAGCTTCTATTCTCTTCTTCGTCCATGTTTCATTTCCATATATGGCTACACTCCATACAAATACTTTCAGAAATGACTTCCTGACACTTAAATCTATACTCGATATTAACAAATTTCTCTTCTTCAGAAACGCCAATCTACATTTTATATCCTCTCTACTTCGACCATCATCACTTATTTTGCTACCCAAATAGCAAACCACCTTTACTACTTTAAGTGTCTCATTTCCTAATCTAATTCCCTCAGCATCATCCGACTTAATTCGACTACATTCCATTGTCCTCGTTTTGATTTTGTTGATGTTCCTCTTATATCCTACTTTCAAGACGCTATCCATTCCGTTCAACTGCTCTTCCAAGTCCTTTGCTGTCTCTGACAGAATTACAATATCATCGGCGAACCTCAAAGTTTTTAATTCTTCTCCATGGATTTTAATACCTACTCCGAATTTTTCTTTCGTTTCCTTTACTGCTTGCTCAATATACAGATTGAATAACATCAGGGAGAGACTACAGCCCTGTCTCACTCCCTTCCCAACCACTGCTTCCCTTTCATGTCCCTCGACTCATTAACTGCCATCTGGTTTCTGTACAAATTAAAAATAGCCTTTCCCTCCCTGTATTTTACCACTGCCACCTTCAGAATTTGAAAGAGAGTATTCCAGACAACATTGTCAAAAGCTTTCTCTAAGTCTACAAATGCTAGAAATGTAGGTTTGCCCTTCCTTAATCTAGCTTCTAAGATAAGTCGTAAGGTCAGTATTGCCTCACGTGTTCCAATATTTCTACGGAATCCAAACTGATCTTCCCCGAGGTCGGCTTCTACTAGGTTTTGCATTTGCCTGTAAAGAATTTGCGTTAGTATTTTTGCAGCTGTGACTTAGTAAACTGATAGTTTGGTAATTTTCACATCTATCAACACCTGCTTTCTTTGGGATTGGAATTATTATGTTCTTCTTGAAGTCTGAGGGAATTTCGCCTGTCTCATACATCTTGCTCACCAGATGGTAGAGTTTTGTCAGGACTGGCTCTCCCAAGGCTGTCGGTAGTTCCAATGGAATGTTGTATACTCCTGGGCCCTTGTTTCGACTCAGGTCTTTCAGTGCTCTGTCAAACTCTTCACGCAGTATCATATCTCCCATTTCATCTTCACCTAGATCCTCTTCCATTTCCATAATATTGTCGTCAAGTACATCGCCCTTGAATAGACCCTCTATATACCACCTTTCTGCTTTCCCCTCTTTGCTTAGAACTGGGTTTCCATCTGAGCTCTTGATGTTCATACAAGTAGTTCTCTTATCTCCAAAGGCCTCTTTAATTTTCCTGTAGGCAGTATCTATCTTACCCCTAGTGAGATAAGCCTCTACATTCTTACATTTGTCCTCTAGCCATCCCTGCTTAGCAATTTTGCACTTCCTGTCGATCTCATTTTTGAGACGTTTGTATTCCTTTTTGCCTGCTTCATTTACTGTATTTTTATATTTTCTCCTTTCATCAATTAAATTCAATATTTCTTCTGTTACCCAAGGATTTCTACTAGCCCTTGTCTTTTTACCTACTTGATCCTCTGCTGCCTTCAGTACTTCATCCCTCAGAGCTACCCATTCTTCTTCAACTGTATTTTTTTCCCCATTCCTGTCAATTGCTCCCTTATGCTCTCCCTGAAACTCTGTACAACCTCTGGTTCTTTCAGCTTATCCAGGTCCCATCTCATTAAATTCCCACATTTTTGCAGTTTCTTTAGTTTTAATCTGCAGGTCATAACCAATAGATTCTGGTCAGAGTCCACATCTGCCGCTGGAAATGTTTTACAATTTAAAACTTGGTTCCTAAATCTCTATCTTACCATTATATAATCTATCTGAAACCTGTCAGTATCACCAGGCTTCTTCCATGTATACAGCCTTCTTTTATGATTCTTGAACCAAGTGTTAGCTATGATTAAGTTGTGCTCTGTGCAAAATTCTACCAGGCGGCTTCCTCTTTCATTTCTTAGCCCCAATCCATATTCACCTACTACGTTTCCTTCTCTCCCTTTTCCTACTACCGAATTCCAGTCACCCATGACTATTAAATTTTCGTCACCCTTCACTATCTGAATAATTTCTTTTATTTTATCACACATTTCTTCAATTTCTTTGTCATCTGCACAGCTAGTTGGCATATAAACTTGTACTACTGTAGTAGGTGTGGGCTTTGTATCTATCTTGGTCACAATAATGCGCTCACTATGCTGTTTGTAGTAGCTTACCCACATTCCTATTTTCCTATTCATTATTAAACCTACTCCTGCATTACCCCTATTTGATTTTGTGTTTATAACCCTGTAGTCACCTGACCAGAAATCTTGTTCCTGCCACCAAACTTCACTAATTCCCACTATATCTAACTTTAACCTATCCATTTCCCCTTTTAAATTTTCTAACCTACCTGCCCAATTAAGGGGATCTGACATTCCACGCTCCGATCCACGCTCCGATCCGTAGAACACCAGTTTTCTTTCTCCTGATAACGACATCCTCTTGAGTAGTCCCCACCCGGAGATCCAAATGGGGGACTACTTTACCTCCGAAATATTTTACCCAAGAGGATGCCATCATCATTTAATCATTCAGTAATGCTGCATGCCCTCGGGAAAAATTACGGCAGTACAAGCACAGCCAGGCCGTTTTGGTTATTGTTACAAGGCCAGATCAGTCAATCATCTAGACTGTTGCCCTTGCAACTACTGAAAAGCCTGCTGCCCCTCTTCAGGAACCACGTGTTTGTCTGGCCTCTCGACAGATACCCCTCCGTTGTGGTTGAACCTACGGTACGGCTATCTGTATCGCTGAGGCACGCAAGCCTTCCCACCAACGGCAAGGTCCATGGTTCATGGAGGGGCACTGACAGTTATGGTCATGAAATATTTTCACAGAATAAAAAAGTGTAATGGGGGATGCAAAAAACAGGAACCGAGCACAAGTATCAAATTTTATACCTGAATGGCTTCTTCCTGACTGAGACCTTAATTAAATTAAATAAGCCATGATGAGAAATGTGCTGTCCTTGACAGCTTTCCTTGTCCGTATGAATTATCCTCATTTTAATGAATTCCTATAGTTCTTACTACTTAAGTTTATTTTCTTTATCAAAATTGTCAACTCGCAACCTTTGAGTTACTTTCTTCTGCATTTACGTATCGTTAAGACATACATGATTACACCTAGATACAGATGTTTGTAAATATGTGAAGGTGTTACAGGTGCACGAAAGTAGTAAACTACTATTGGTAACACTGAAATCCAAATCTTCAGAGAAACAAGCTTTTGGGGTAATTTAAACAAATTTACATATATATGTTGCAAAAAATGGTTCTGACACATCATTTTTAAGTCCATATATGCTTGAATGGGTTCTGATGGTTTGTGTACTGGAAAATCATACAGCACTATCAGCTGGTATGCCGTGCCAAGGTTACAATTCTGAATGCGGCCAACAACTTTAAATCAGTTTTGGATATCTATGTGCACTGTCATCGATTTGCAGAATACAAAGCTTTAGAGACTAGACCTTGATAAAATACAGTGACTGTCTTGCATTTTTTTTATTACATATTTCAGTCCGAAGTCACTCAAATGGTTTCATTACATATTCTGACTTATCCCCGGATCATCAACAAATCATACTTTAAACAGTGTAGATGACACCAACATGCATAGACAAACCACGAGCAGCTACTTACTGTCCTGTCACTGTTAACGTGACAATGCTACTTTTCAGGTTCTTTTTTAATAATTTCAATGTATATTCACTGCTGCCCCCACCCCCCCCAAAAAAAAAAAAAAAAAAAATCCATGTTCAAATACAGATCCGTATTTACATTTCTTTTATACATTAAAAGTTACATAAAAAATAAAAACCTCTGCTTTTATGTGGAAGCTAACAGCAATATAATAAATTTTCACATGCACATTATACTGCGTCACACTCACAACCGTGCAATAGGAAATGGATCTCTAGCCCAAGAATCCACAGACAACAACAAGCGCTAATGTGGTCAGTGAACACACTACAGAGAGCTATCATTGAGGAATCACATTACACCAATTCAATGCTCCCCTTCACTTTATGCTACAGGATTCTAAAACTAACTGTTTACAAAGCAAAGTGGTTTTAAACGAAATGACTCAGAACATTTCTTTTTGTCAAGAGTATCTGAGATTTCCGCATAAGTCAAAGTCTTTGAGTGGTAGTAAACAACTCAAACAAGAATGTTATACACCTCACAAAAGTTTCAGAACTAAGAATCTTGTCTGAAACGAAGACAGTTAGTACAGATAACAGGATGTCTTCATAAAGTTGGAAGAGTAAAACAACAAAATCATTTATGATTAATGTGCAGTGCTGGGCTTCCTGATATTAGGTTTGTGGGGTGCTCAACTGCGCAGTTATTAGCACCTGGACAAAGTCCCAATTTTTACACAGTCCTCTTTTTTTCTCTCTCCACAATTCAATCTAGTGACTGTCACAAATGATGATGATGATGATGATGATGATGATGATGATGATGATGATGATGAGCTTCCTGCTATGAATGTTCTGATTATGATGACAATGGCAGTCACACTTAAAAACAACCCTTGAGGGACTACATTATCTTCCTCAGAACAGTTCACATACGATATAAATCAATTTGAGAAAAAGAAACACCAGAGGAAGGCAATAAACATGTAAGAACACAAGGCACATACATGTAGGTGTCTGTAAAATCACCACTCTTTCAACTATCTGAATTCAATTTCTCCACAAATCATCACAGGTTTCTTTGCAAGAGTATTGAGAAACAAAAAATAAATAAGGATCAGAAATGGTCTATTTACAAAAGCCTGCTGTATAGCCACAACACAAAAGTGTTTCCTATTAACAGCAATCTGTTAAAACATTTACAAAGCATGACTTTTGAACTTACACAAAAATCATGTAATATACTATAATGTATGTTATTAATAATGAGTGTTCTATTGTCTTTAGCATACAACACAGATTTTATTGTCTACACAGAAAAAGTAGCCACTAGAAACATTGATCCTGGTGTCACTAAAGTCAAGGGTGTCCCTTTTGTAGCAGCGCTGAAGATACACTGAACCTACAATATCTTTGGTACAGTTTGTAGAGTTTTATAGTGTGTCAAGAATTGAATTCTGATCTCACTAGGAAAGTATACAAAGCAGAGGCACATGTAGAGCAGGTATATGACACATTTCTCAAAGATACATCATTCTGTTAACTCACAAGATAAATCGCCATTCATTTTTGCAATTTTCAATACTGTCAACTTCTTAAAAGCAGTGCTGAGGAACTAGAAACACGTGTTCTCTTCCAATAACAGCGGTAACATTCACGATTAATAAATATTACAATTTGGAAGTGGTGGTGAAATGGTTACTCATTTATAGTTTCAACATACGTGCATATAGTCCATGTACAAATGATTGTCTAAAAATCACAAACATGTGGAGTAACTCAGTCATAACCAGGTACTCCCCAGTTCATTTGGAAGTTTTCAATTGTGCAGCTCGATAACTACATTATGTTCCATTTTTAAGTTATTTTATGGAATTCATAATTGCGAGAAACAAATGCCTTATCACACACAGTCAAAGTAATGTCCAGAATTTACAACAACAGAGGAATGTTTTCCACATCATAATCCAGCCACAACTTCCTAAGCTTCAACGTGTCTAACCATTTAGCATATGAAATGTAAACTAGTAAATGTGGAAAGTATTACCTCTGATTTACATACAATTTCTTTGTTGCAAGTATTTTGGAAATAAAGGTAGGAATAGAGTGTAAGATAGCACTTGTGGAGGGTAACTATTGCAAAGATACATCTTGATGGTCATAGCACTTGTTGTTGCCTACTGACAAACAAAAAGTAGCAAGAAGTTTACAACTGATGTACTTCTAAACCTGTATTTTGTGTGTGTGTGTGTGTGTGTGTGTGTGTGTGTGTCCTTACCGCTTCCCACACTATTACGATTTATGAATTAGTGACACACATTACAGTGAAAAAGATATAACTTACTTTGCACCAAGTAATGTGCCCAGATGAGGGGCAAGACCTGGACTCTCACAGAGTAGGCGCAACGACACAATTGCATTGTTTTTCCGTTCTATGGGATCCACGACATACGAGTTGCTAGGACTTGCACCAGAAGTTGAACCTAATACAAACAACAACAACAGTTACAATACAGCATTTAACTGACAGCTGTGTAGAAGTATATACAAAAAATACTTGCCACTTGCAGATGGTTTATTATTTGCAGCGTTTGATCCACCGAGCCCCATCAAGCTGTCTTCATCACCTGACGCAGGATCAAATGTTTCAGGAGGCCAGCTAAGGGTTGGAATAGGTTCATCTGAAATATGTTGATGTGCACTGCTGTCAACAGCGACTTCGCGTTCTGCAACAATAACTATAATTAATCCAGTAATTAATGTTTCAATTTGGGACTTTGCTGAGGTTGGAGGGAGGGAGGGGGAGAGAGAGAGAGAGAGATAGAATGTATTTGAACAACATATTTACTCATTAAGTGAGCCACCACAGGAGCTGGGAAAAATTCACAAACGAAGATAAGTACTTGTAATTAGGACAAGAACAATATATGCAGATTTTATACCGATTTGCAAATTCCTGAGACAATTCTTTCTTTTGAAAACAATACTATGTGAATATCTTTGTAAGCATAGTTTAACAATATTACATCTGCGAAAACAATGTACTGCACCCCGAGTATGAAAAACCTAATCCAGAAGTAGAACTGAAAGGACAATCTTTTAACAATGTATGCGAGTTTCCCATTTCCTGCTCCCATAATACGGGATACTGTGTTACAATAAACTTACAGCGTAATTCCGGAAGGTTATACACCTCTTGCAGATATGTTCTCAAATAATGCACACTTTAAATTCCCACCCTGCACATACACTTCTAAGCTCAGTTGACAGAGTAATGTACATTTCACCCCGAAGAGATGTTATGCAGAAAAACTGTTTCATAACAATTTCTTTCTATGGCTAATCTTTTTTGTTTGCATATTCCTACAGCAGCTTATGTTCATAAAGATAAGTATAATTTACAGACACTTCTAACCAAAACCATGACACACCACCTTCAACTTCAGTAACTAGAAAATGACATTAAGAATTAACTGTCAACATCTAAAAGGCAATGGCAAATCAGACTTAATATTTTAACAACAAAAAATAATTTTTGAGGATCGGTTCAAGCAAGGCTACAATAATTTAAAATTCATGCACCTAAAATTTGATGTTTTCTTTGTTATACATCAGCAACGAAACAAAATGTTGTTGCTGCACTCCTGCACAATTATGTAACCTGCTGTTGCATGTTAAACAATTTCCTGAGCCTGTTCACGAACAAGATCTTCACTATGAAATAGTTACCTAGGAATAATGCAAAATTATTCACGGGTGGGTACTGAACTAAGACAACAAAACAGGACCCCACCGACATGTTGCATTGCAATACATCTTTCACTGCCACTCACCAGACCTCACAGCTGCTGTAGCTCTTCTCATCATCTCACGCAGGCTCACAGATCGTGAACCTAAGGCATTGGTGATCACGTTGATAGACTCTAGCCCCGAACTGTTGCTGTTACTGCCCTCTGAGGAGCAGAAAACACATTTGATATAGATGGAGGGGATCCATGAAAGTTTATTACGAAACATTTCTACAATATAAATGAAAGATCATTGCTATTTTGCCCATAAGTCTTTGGGAGCCAAGACAGAATAATATACAAATGTGTGAATACAGAAAAAGTTTTTCAGATTCATGCATAACAAGTAATCTTTTAAAAACTATCATGAAACAAACATTAGAATCTATAAACAGTGCTCAGACCTGTGTTCTACGGAAATGTGTACAAATGTCAGTAGTAAGGAAGAGAGTGCATAAAACAGATTGGCACAGAGAATGAAACCACTTGTTAGTTCTTTTAATTTTTTATACTTCTGTCTCATAAAATCAATATTAACACATCTTGCATCCTGATAAATGATCTATATCCCTCCTCCCATGAAATGGGATATTTTTTGTAACAAACTATGAAGAATTGTGTTACCTGCAGGTTACAACCTACAAGATGTTTACCAAAATATAGAATCTACTGTCCCGGTCTTTGATCTCCAATGACAACAAGAATGAATCTTGTTTTGGGTTTGAGACTGTAATTTAGTAGGCGTATTTTAATGTTCAATGCATATTTTTAACTTACACTTTTGTTCCTATTCTAATCTCTGTATTTACAATGGGGTGTAATTATTTGTTTATTGTTGCAAAATTAGTGATGAATGAAAGAACTGATAATTTTAATATGATTTTATTACAATTCAACTTTCAAAACTGATTAGATTCAATTTTCATTACTGCAAGTTTTCTTTAATGCAAAATGACAAAAAACAACTTCCCATTATGGACCATAGCCGCTCTACAATATTTTTCTTTATTTCTTTCCTTAGCCTTCCTTCACATGAAATAACATTTTTTTCTTGTTGCTTAACTCCTTAAAAGAAAATTTCGAGTTATCTCATTTTTAATATTTTGACTGAAACTTAAATCCTGAATAAACAAAGGCAACTTAAGAAAAAACAATTATATTCATTTCAGTGTGGTAGTTACCAGAAATCATCTGGTACTACATTTGTAGCTTGGCTTCTGTGTTTTGATTGAGGCAGTTGCCTTTTGTATCATCTCTACTGTGTGCTGCCTCGAATACTTGACGACAAAACACACACTTTCAGACTCTCCTATATTGTTGTTTAAGCAATGCTTTCAAAAAAAGGATTACTATACTGATCTTGAGTCTGATATTCAATTGAGCAACTCAAAAACTAAACAAGAGTGTGATGTTACTTCACTATAGACTGAAAGTGACTACAGTTTGACAGTTGAGTGACAAGTGCTTGCCAATGGTACAAGAGAAATATATCAACTGTGCTCCAGCTAGCTCCTCCAAGTCTTATGTTCACAGGAATCTACTGATGATGATCATCATCAATTTCGGGGGCCTCTGTCCCACTTCAACAGGAGGTCGGCCTTGTTACTATGGATTTGACGATGTTAGTGTGAGAGGGTGGAAGGACACCCTTCCTGTCGTCACCCCAAACCAATCAGGACTAAATTAGTGTACCCCAGCTGTCTGCGTCTAGTGTAGGCCATGAAATAGTGCGAACATTTTGCTAATGTTTGCGAGTCGTGTAACTGAGGTGGACACGGGGACGAGCCTGGTATTCACCTAGTGGGATGTGGAAAACCATATGTGAGTATCCAAGATGGTTGGCTCACTGGCCCTCATCGTGAATCCGTTGGGCGGATTCGATCCAGGGCCAGCGTTCCTACTTGAGTCTAGAAAACAATGCATTAGCGCCCTCGGCTAACCTGGGGTTACAGGAATCTACTGATCCGTTGTGAAATACATAGTTAGACATCAAAGCTACACAGAAACTAAAAAAAAAATTACTTTCACATTTCAGGATATTTTAGTCAAGAGTCCAGTGCGAAAGTACACCCATGAGTTTATTACTGATGATGTCTACATGTAGTGTATTCATTATACAATGTTTTTCATTAATGAAAGATTATTATTTTTTTGAATATAATTTGAAAAAATCCTTAAGGGGTTAAAGGAAAAAAGTTAAACATGCAAATTAACAATACTTTCCCCTGTCAACTACACAATACCTTCTGATAATGTGCAAAAAATAAAACAGAACGAAATTGCAAATTCAATCTTTAAAAATAGAATGGGTGTCATTCACACAGTGCAACATTGCACTAAGAAGCAGGAAAATTTTTGGCTCTTTTCCATTTATTTAATGAATATGAAACAGTCACCAAAGAGAACAACTAAGGAACGTCTAGCTTCAGACAATTTAGTTCTAAATGGTGCTGTCACATTAAGCATAAAACCATGCCACCTGCACATATTTTCTTGGTCACATCCAGAGATGGCAGAGAATACATCATGCAGTAGAGAACTTTACTTATAGATGAAGTGTGACTGATGCAAAACGTCTGTGAAAAATGGCAGCAGCTACCTATCTGTGACACATTACCCCCCCCCCCCCCCCAACACACACACACACACACACACACACACACACACACACACACACACACACACTTCTATTGTCAATGCTATGAATCCATGGTTATAATACAGGCTTTAAAAAAGACTAAATCTATTAAAAAGTCGTCTTTTTTTCCCCGTCTTTCTCTTAGTTACTTTAAATTCGTGGAGGTATGTACCATCTATGCAACTAAATGAAGGCAGTTTGTTTATTGCCATACGCATATACATATATGTGTGTGTGTGTGTGTGTGTGTGTGTGTGTACGAGCGCGCGGGATTGGAATGACTCCTTACCCTCACCCTTAAAACCCACATCCTTTCGTCTTTCCCTCTCCTTCCCTCTTTCCTGAAGAAGCAACCGTTGGTTGCGAAAGCTAGAAATTTTGTGTGTGTGTGTGTGTGTGTTATTTTATTGTGCCTGTCTACCGACCCTTTCCCGCTTGGTAAGTCTTGGAATCTTTGTTTTTAATACAACAAAATAATTATACGCACCACATAATACATTTACTGTACGTATAAAAGAAAATATGTTTTTCAACAAGATGGGGCACTCCACTACCTGAGTTGCCAAATGTGTGAAAATCTGAATGAAACTCTGCCAAGCTGTTGGACTGGTCAACAAACAGCCAGTAACTGCACTTCTCAGCTGGCCTCCTGTCACTGGATCATCTGCCCTGTGACTTGTCCCTGTAGAGTTTCATTACGAACAATGTTTATGCACCAACGCTATCACAGCACCTAGAAGTGTTGGAAAACCAGATCCGTACTGACATTAAACATCAGTGATGATGTACACGTTTACCCAAGTATGGGACGAACTACAAGTGCGTCACAAATTCCATTGTTGTATGCATTACAGTTTAAAAAATGTGTGTTTGAAATATATATATTATTTTTCAAAAACCCATATCTCTCTTTTACTATGCCACTTTCCAAGTCATAAGTTTTGTTTTGAACACATGGAATTTTCGTCATAATTTGGAAAGCAAAAGACAAATGATCTCCCTTCCTTCTTAAGCTTCCCCAACATATCCCTTTGCCCTTCTTGATGAAGGAACTATTAATTCAGAAAGCAAATTATTGTGTCCCTTTTACTTTCACAAATGTCTTGTTATCAGTATTACACATTTTGCCTCTTGACGGTGAGTACAAATTAAACAACGGAAACTCCAAGTAGGATTATCAACAATATAGGAAAAGACAGATTGCTACTTACCATAAAGAAGACAGGTCAAGTTGCAGACATGCACAATTAAAAGACACTCACTTATACCTTTCATCAGCCACGGACTTCATCAGTAAAAGATGCACAGGCACACCCACATCCGCACACACCCACAGCCACACAGGTAAGTGTGTGTGAGTGTGCGTGTGTGTGTGTGTGTGTGTGTGTGTGTGTGTGTGTGTCACTGACAAAGGATGTGGTCAAAAGCTATACGTGAGTATCTTAATTGTCTTAATTGTGCCTGTCTGCAACTTGAAATGTCCTTTTTTTTTATGGTAAGTAGCAATCTGTCTTTTCCTACATTAGTTTTTTCAACAAAATTTTTCTTTGATGTAAACCGCAATTGCCATATTTGGCAACTACACAATGGTTATGGACCAATCCCTTATCGAAATACCTCTGGTTTAACTGTTAGACCATCATTGTAAAATGAGGTCACTGTAGAGCAAGTACTACTTTCTCATTGAACCTCCACACAATGTACCATGTTGTTTCCGACGGTATACAACAGTCTACATACTTTGGAGCAAAAGCATCGAAATTAAACTGAAGAATAAGCATTAAGTGCCCCATCTCGGCTGAAGTGGGTAGCACCCTCGTTGTCACCTCTGCACTGCATGTTTGTTGACACAGAAGAGGTAACAAACCACAAGAAACAGTTTCAACAGTACTGTACATAATGACCATTTATAGGCTGAATTAACAGGATGAAGCCTTTGGGGACAGAGGTGGAGTGGGGGACAAAAACAGATCAAAAACTCATTGTGGTTTAATGAAACTATGAATTAATTCACCAATTCTTACCTTGTTCTCCATCCTTGTTTGATGTTGGTGCACACATTGTAACACAAGCATGCAGAATGTTCCTGTTGCCATCACAACGTTCATTTAATATAGCATCTGAAAAGGTAAAAATCATTTTTTGCACAAAAATTATATATACATTCCACACAAATTGGATACTTTGTTAAACTTCTACAAAGTTTGTAGATGCTGTGTTGCTGAGCTACTTACCAATTGTCCGTGAGTCGAGTGATGAGAGAACAGAACGAACACCTTCCAGGTCGCAGCGTAGCAGCCTAGGTAAAAGCAACTGCGGTTCTACAGCCAACGCTAGCACGGCAACCTGGCTACGCAACGAGCCTCCGAGAGCTACAGTCCCAGCACCAATGCATCGAACAGGAGGCAGATCTAGCCATTGAGGATCACGGATGCTGTCAGCACAGTCTCGTGCCAGAGGGTACAGAGTACTGTTCCCATCACGTAAGATCACCACATTTTCACTACCCTGTTTTTAAAATACAGACTTTGAAAGGATCTCAATGTGAAGAAATTTTACACTGCTCTCAATACAAATCCTTAATGAAACATGTTATCAACAACTTGGCTTGACAAATAGTATTAAACTTTAAAAATGAACCACGACAACAGTTTTAACAAAGTGTTCTGGTTGACTATAAACGATGAATACGATAATAGACCACAATTCACTGTTATACAGTTAACTGGAGAGTTTATTTCAAGTCACAGTAAATTCATAATTTTCTTTTCCTTCATTTATAAATAACTTACCTGTAAATCTACAAAAACCAACATCACATTACACTACTTACAAGGAGAGGTCCCTTGCAGCTGGATCAACTTTTCTGAAACGACCCATATGATGCTGTAGTTTTAGGTCCCAGGTATCACACCCTGCAGCCATTCATCGAAGTGTGCCCTCATTTGCAAGTAATCAACAAAAAAGAATTTTGCCCGATTCTCTAGACACTTTATATTAAATGTGTTATGTAGAGTAGCGATGTCGCACAATTGTTAAGATACTTTCCCAATGTGTAAAAGATTGTGGGTTAGAATCTCGTCGAGTGCTTTGAAATTTTATATTTAAATCTTTATTGGTATGACTTTGATTATTACTTTTATTCACTTAATTGGTTTAAATGTATTTTTTTTATTTCTGATCCTTTACCATGTCATTTTCATCATTGTATGAACTTTTTCATTTGCTCTCATATTTTCCCTTTTTGTTTGGAATCTTTGTCAATGTGATTTTAATTATTAAGTAAGGCATTTTATGGATGGAAATTGTAAAACAAATATTTGAAATGTAACTTTTTATGAGGAAAATGATGGGGTGAAGGATTAGAAATAAAAAATTACATTTAAACAAATTAACTGAATAAAATAATAATAATAAGTCATATCAATAATGATTTGCACACAAATAATTTCAAAGTACTGAGGATATTCGGAAGTACTGAAGAGATTCTGATGCAAACCTTCTGCATGTCAGGAATGTATCTTAACCACTATGCTACACCACAACTCTGAACAAATACTATTACAAGCATTTCAGCTTCTAGAGAGCACAGGTTTCCAGACAGTGATAGTGGTACACAAGGCCATTTCAAATGGTACATGTACAATTACATTAAACACATACTTATCTAAGTAAAATTATTCTGTCTTATTACTTTATTTTTAAAGTAAAATGACACTAAGAAAACTGGCAGATTAAAAAAGTGTCTGTTTAATTTAAAGGAAATGGATTTAGTGCATGTGCATGTTTTGGACTGTACTCAGAAGACAGAAGTTCTGATTGTATCCACAGCCTTAGCCAGGAATGATTCATCTTGTTTTAAAGATAGTGCTATTTTGATCGGGTCTTGTTGATGGGCATTCAAAACATAGGGTGCATGGCTAAAGTATGACCCAGGGATACCCGTTATTAGCGTTTCTTCCTGTTCCATTCATGTATGGAGCAAGGGAAGAATGATTATTTAAATGCCTCTCTGTGTGCAGTAATTATTATAATGTTATCCTCATGATGCCTATGTGAGTCATACATAGGGGATTGTAGTATATTCCTAGAATAATCATTTAAAGCCAGCTCATGAAACTTCATTAGCTGACTTCCTCGGGATAGTTTACATCAATCTTCAACAGTCTTCCAGTTCAGTTCCTTCAGTATCTGTGACACTCCCCATAGATTAAAAAAATCTGTGACCATTCATGCTGCTCTTCTCCATCTACATTAAATATCCCCCCTTAGTGCTATTTGGTATGGGTCCCATGCACTTGAGCAGTATACTAGGATTGTTGCACGAGTAATTTGTAAGGAATCTACTTTGTAGACTGACTGCACTTCCCCAGTATTCTACCATTAAACTGAAGTCTACCACTTGCTTTACCTGCAACTGAGACAATGTGATCATTCCATTTCACATCCCTACAAAGTGCTACCTCTAGGTTTTTATACAAGTTGGTCAATTCCAAAAGTGACTCTTTGATATTAAAGGGAAAGACAGATTGCTATGTACCATAAAGAAGACACATCAAGTTGCAGACAGGCACAATTACAAGACACTCACATAAAGCTTTCGGCCACAGCCTTCATCAGTAAATGACACACACACACACACACACACACACACACACACACACACACACACACAAAATCAAGCACACCTTACACACACACATGACCACTATCTCCAGCCACTTCTGACAAACTGCAACACGAATACGCTGAATGGGCCTTTACAAACAGACACTATCCCCCAGACAGAGTTCACAAACAGATTTCCCATACAATACCCCACAAACTCCCGATTCTCCCACCACCCCCCAAGAACCAGCCACAAAGGAGTGACCCCTTCATCACCTAATACCATTCACAACTGTAACAACTGAACTACATCCTTTGTCAGGGGTTTTGTTATCTACCATCGTCTGAAATGTGTGACATCTTACCGCAGATCCTTCCACCCCTCCTGAAGTGGTGTTTCGTCACCCACCTAACCTCCACAACATCCTAGTCATTATGTTTAAGAGGATGGATTGTCACCACCAAACTGTGGCCAAGAGCAAAGTGGACCGCTCTGTGCCGCAATATGCAGCTGTACATAACATACTTGATTTCAACAGCTGCTTTACAACGCAGGCCATCTGACTCTCCCATCCTCAACTAGCTTTTCTGAACTGATTAGATGGGAGTTATCCTTACACCATATCCTCCAGTCTCAAAATCATCCCAGCCTCAACCTACAATTAGCTTACTCTCCTCACACGCCCCATCAAATTGTTTCTACTACCTGTCCTGTCACCTCCTCTCAATTTATCTCCCCTCATCCTCATTGTGCACTGCTTTCTGCTCGTCAATCCACTGGTCTTTTCCCTCCTCTGTTCCTCTCCTTTCCGCTCCCCATTTTGCCCCCTCCTCTCTCCCCCATACAGCCTCCCAACACTGTGCCTATCAGCCCTGTCCCACAGGCTAATGTCTCTGCATGCTCCTTCAGGCAATGCTGATTCCTCTTCCCCCACCTGTACTCTGGTATCCCTCTCCCATTCCGCAGCCCACACTGCTCTCAAACCCTGCTATCCCTCTCCCCTTCCCCCCCCCCCCCCCCCCACCCACACTACTCCCATTCAATGTGTTTCTGTTGTTGTCTGGCCAATGGTCACAGGAAGTAGTAGTCGTTGTGTGTGTGTGTGTGTGTGTGTGTGTGTGTGTGTGTGTGTGTGAGTTTCTCTTTTCTGAAGAAGGCTTTGGCCAAAAGCTACAATGGAACAATCTTTTAATCATGCCTGTCTGCCAACTCTGTCATCTTTGCGGTGAGTAGCAATCTGTCCTCTTCACAGTATAGTTTAGAGAAAGAGTTTTTATTAACAAACTACTTTAGTCAAATGCTACAGCAGAAAACATTTGTAATATGACTGACCTTTATTTGTTAAAAGTAGGTATTCCTTTGTAAAAAATGTGTTGCTGTCTGTGCAGACGAGGCCAAGGTAATGTATTGTCACAGGGTTGGCAACAAAAGCGAATGAAAGTTGAACTGACGTTGAAGCACACACTGCGTAACACACCGAGAAGCATTTGCTTCTAAGGATATGTATGATACTCTTCATATTGTTTTGACAGACCAGTGAAAGTTACACACTTCACGAAAATAAAGGCTCTAAACTTGCAGTCATTCGTGCTGCTGTGTGAAAATCTTGGAAGTAAATTTAAAAGTTTACTTCTTCATATTGTGTTGTTTGCCCACACATATCAAATTAGCCATGTGGCCTATCGGCCATTGGTAGCCAATTTCCACTGGTGGGAATTGGCAGCTACTTGGGCATGTGACCAGAGCCACGTGGGCAGAGTGGGAGAAACAGAATGGTGGGCAGGTGACTGGATCTTTGAAGGCATGGTGAAGAAAACAAATGCTGTCAACGTGGAGAAGGGGAACTGCACTGGAAACTACTAACCAACACTGTGGGATGCTGTGGTGGACTTTGGGACTGCACTGGTTATATACAGGCCTGAGTGAACCAGAGTATGCGACGGACGATTAGTCTTGTTTACAGACACGTGGGCAACATGGAGTGTTTGGTACAGTGAGAAATAAAGTACTGTGCATCGTGTCTATGGTCTTACTGCAGAACGCAAGAGTGGTAGCACAATGGCAGTAATTCTATTTTAATATTTCTAAATCCGAATAGCCTGCTGGCAGTATTTATCAGATAGAGTCTCCAACTGGAAATGTGTGACAGATGTGCTGGTTTGGGTTTGATTGTTTGTAACTGAACTAGTATGTGACACATGGGCAAGCCCTTGGATCCAAGAAAAACCAAGTAACTTGTTGGTTCACTAATTTGTAAATTGCACTTTTAGGGGATACTGTCAAAGCACTGGTGTGTGAGAATTGTCTATTATAAACATCACAGGTGTTTCATTGTGAGGGTTGCTGCTATTGTACGATATTTATGCATGTTTTATCTTTTGATAAAGCCTTAGTTAAAAGTGTTACTTTGGTCAGGAAAAATTAAGATTAAACTAATTCGATTTTTTTTTTTTTTTAAGAGAAATGTTAAGATCCAATTTAATGTGTTACCTTTTGGACAAGAAAGATATTAAGATTAAGTAAAATTTCCTGCTTTGATAAGAGAAAGCTCTAGTTGTGATGGGATTTTTGTTTCCTGAGGGCCAAGTATTTTCTATTTATCACTGACAAAAACAATGACATGAGTTTTTTTTTTTCGATGATCGGTGTTATAAAGATTGGTTTATTTAGCTGATGTCTTTAATATGCTTCACATTTTCAATACGGGTCTACAAGGATGTGTCAGAACAACTGTCTTAGCAGGTTACCAAAATATTGTCTTTTGAAAGAAAGTTGATTGCTTTTAGCTCAAAAGTACTGAGCAATAACTTTTTGGCATTACTTACTCTTACATGATTTTTGGAAGACAGTGAACTAACTCCCATGGAAGATTTAGTTTGAGACTTTATTATACATTTAGAGGGCCTTCAAAAAAGTTTTGAAAAGGATTTTCCCAAAGATATCACAAAAATGATTGGATAAGAAATCAATTCCCACAAAAAGTACTGGAAGAAGTAATCACGAAACACACTTTCATCGACTTGACTAGCGCAGTTCGGTGGAAGATGCTTTCAAAAAGAAAACTTTCTTTTTGAGAGGGAAATAAAAAATGCCCTTCTCTTTTCAGACAAGCAATCCGAATTTGAATGTCATTTGATACTACTTACATACATGAATGCGGGGTGGAAGTACTTCAAAAAGTGAATACTGAAACAGACTTACTGTTGAAGAAAGGTTAAGAGTTAAGTTGAGCTAAATAGAGCCAGACTTTGAAACTCTGATTAAAAGATAAAACAGCAACACTCTTCTAACCAAAGCATGTACTGTATAGGTTTTTTCATTAGAAAACTAATTACTGATTTTGAAGTCTGATTTACCACCAAAGCTCGATTTGATTGCAATTTCTTGACTCTTGTTTACTACTTTCCATCTTCAGTTTATTACTCTCTTGGACAACTCGTTTACATTATTTGTGATGTGCAAGTTTAATAAATATGTAAAATGTCATTCCTCTCTTACTCAATGAATATTTGTTTCAGAACTGCCATAATTTAATTTCACATTACTTGCTGCAAATCTGTACATGCGACCATAAACGACTTTGGGGGGGGGGGGGGGGGGGGGGTGGTGGTGCTACCATGAAACCTTATTACTTGTGTGTGTCACATTTCTGCCACACACAGTAGTTGATAGGCATGATGGCAAAACTGTGTGTGTTGCCAGCACTGGGCAAAAATTATTCCCTCCATACCATCGGGTCCTCACCCCTGCTGTAGTCAGTCATCACACAACCTTCTGGAGTGGTATGCTTAAATTTCTAGAAATGTCAAGTGGGACACAGTGACAAGAAGTCTGGGAACTCTTGCTCTACAGAATAACACGAAATTCTTTTTCATCGATCGTTTGCGGATGACTTTGATGAATGACTCCACAATGTCATACCTGGTGCCATAACGTACACCACCTTATAAATAAGTTTTGAAAAGGCAATTCCACCATTAATGGTACCTCTGGTCATTATTTTTAACATCAGTTTGTCATTAGATAATACCTTGTCTTCCACAATCTCATTCTCTCTTTCCTCTCTTATCTACTTCTGGAGATGTCCACATCACAATTCACCAACTGCAGCCCACGTCTACATATCTGAAGCACTGTAGCACCCCTGGCTCACAGAGTCGGAGAGTCTGAGAATCTGGCCCCCCTCATTCGAACAACGTTCACACTGATCCTCATGTTCTGGCATGTCGGTGTCGTCCACTGGATGTAACTGGCGTACTCTTCTTTGTCATGCTCTGCAGACACTGCTGATGTAACACACTGTCTTCCAGCCCTTTGTTGGCATTAAGAATTGAGGATCCTGATACATTGGGGGGGTATAACACATTCATTACGTAGTGCTGATGTTAAATGAAAATTGTTTTGTACCAAAGTCCTATCTGATACGTCTGTTCAGACCACTGCATGTTTCTCTTTTACATACAAACTATGGTCTGTTAAACTGTTGTCTGTATCTGCATCAGCTGTTAGCCTTCGATTGAGATACTATCATTACATGTTCAGGTGGTCCTGGTTCACCACAAATGCATCTGTCATTGTTCAGCTTTTATTTTATTTTACAGCCGCGCATGATTAGCCGAGTGGTCTAACGCACTGCAGTCATGGACTGTGCGGCTGATCCCGGCGGAGGTTCGAGTCCTCCCTCAGGCATGGGTGTGTGTGTTTGTCCTTAGGATAATTTAGGTTAAGTGGTGTGTAAGCTTAGGGACTGATGACCTTAGCAGTTAAGTCCCATAAGATTTCACACATATTCGAACACATTTCATTTTACACATCTAGTTCTGCAAGACAAACCTCTAGAGGAGCAAATCTCCATGGTCATAAAACGGGTTAATAAATGAAAAATTAACATCAGAAAGTTGGTAATAAATAAAATTTACACAGATCCTATGCAGATACCAGGCTGCTAAATATATAAGTTAGCGTAATCAACAATATCACACAGATGTTTGCCTAAATTTTTTTCACGAAATCAATGGCACAACAGGAGCAAGTTGTCAATAAATTCCTTGGTGTGGACTTGAAACTGCGGGAATTACTGCAAAGATTTTTTAATTCCGGTTGTAGCTCATTGAAAATCAATATGGTCCATGTCCCATCAGGAAGTAGATCATGCCCTTCAAAGAAATTTTATGACAATGCATGTTCTGCAACATCTGATAGAATACCACACACTCCTCCTCCCTCGTACTGGTAGTGTCCCAGATTGTCATTCATCAGTCATCTACATTTTAAGCTCCTCCTTGTGAATGTTAGTTTAGTATTTACTTCCCTAGCTTTCCAAAATTGTCCTTTCAGAGCCAATATTCGGCATACCTTCTTCTGATCTGTAGGTCGATCGGATATATTAGAAGTAACGCTAAGAATCCTCCTACTGATTTTGTCTGGTACGCATGAGAGATACTTTTAAGGTTGTTGTGCTACGTTCTTCAGAAGATTTGAAGAGATTTCTTGCTGAATTTAGATTGCTCACACATGTGCACCAAAAGCAATTACAGATGTTAGCTACGGCGCATCATGATAAAGTTCACTGGGATTCAGTGGTAAACTAATATTTTTTGTTGCAATACACCTACTTTGTATACAAGCTCAGAAAGAAAATTTCCACATACTTAAAAAATGTGAGCATTTGATGCATACCTTCAGCCAGATATGCACTGCAGATAAAAAAAATTAGTAGGGTCTGGAAATAAGACATCTATTTTTATTGCAAGACGGCATATGCCACCAAGGGCATAGTAGATGGACTTACAACAGTTCAACATTGTCTGCCAACAGATGGCATATTGGCATAGCTACAAGAGAACCTCTTCATAGGAAATGTTCACAGCGAGAAGACTCACCATGGTAGAAGCTTGTGAAGCATGCAGGCAACCATGCTCTCATGCTTCCCACAGCTAACAGAGCAAGTTTGAAAGGTATCAAATTCTGAGCGGCGAGATGGTCCTTTCAGAGAATCATTTACAAGTTGGACGTCCTGCATCAGTCATGCAATGATGCTGGTATCAGTGGTCACGTGAACATTCTCACATGCATAGACAAGATTCTGGACATCCACGCACATATTGTATGGGCAGCAGTACCAGATTGTACTGCTAATACAAAATACATAGGAGGGCTTGTAGGCACAGGCATGTCACCACAAACTGTTACGAACCACTTATTAGCAGTGGAACTACAGCCACACACACCTCTAGCTCATCTTCCACTCACACCACAGGATCGACATGCATAGCTTGATTGGCACCATCGGAGGATCACTAGGAAGATAGAATGGTACACTGCGGTCTTCAGCAATGAAAGCAGATTCTGCCTGTAATAGAGTGCAATTGCCCAAGACACACAGCCCCACCCCAAACCTTATGGTGGTGTTTCTGGATGGGATGCTAACCAGCACTTGGTATGTGCAGAATGTTATTAGATCCACTCTTCTGCCATCCTTGCAACACAAAATTGATGTGTTATTCCACAAGGATATTGCTCACCCACAAACTGTCAGTGAAACTCAACATAATCTTCAAGACATGCTGCAAGTTCACTGGCCAGCAGGATCTTCGGACTTGTCTCCAATCGAGCACATGTGGGATATGATGGGACGAGGAGTGACCCATGTGACGTTTCAACCAGCAACATTTGCAGAACTACATGATCAGATTGAGGAGATGTGGTATAATGTATCCCAGCACAGTATTTGCCATCTGTATGATCAACTGGATGCCCAGCGCCTGCATTTCGACCTGTGGAGGCTACACCTTGAACTACTATGGGTCTTTCAGCATTGGTTAACACCTGGTACCTGAGAAATGCTTGTGCTATTGATGTGTAAATGTAATCATTTCATGTACTCCATATGTACTGTTGTAACAATAAATCTTTAAGTGAACTGGAAACCGCTAAAATGGTGTACTAATTTATTTTCCCTTGGCAGCATATTCACGAAAACCGATACGGATAAGATCAAGATATATTCCCAAATATCCATTTATCACTTTTCTACTCATCAGAACAACATATATTCTTACACAATTTTTAATTTCCATGCTGCCTACATTTATTCTATTGCAGAATTATACAATAAAAAAAGAGAAATTAGAGATGAAAGTTTTCAATTCAAATAAAATGTCAAATCAAAACATCTTCAGCCATCTAAATTTTCAGTTTTATTTTATTTTTACTACCAGTTTCAGCATTACATTACACTGTCTTCAGGCCCCTGACTGACACATATGAGGAATGCCACCTCTTGTACAATCAAAATAGGGGCCAGCATACAGTCACTGGTACCCGCCGACTTCTTTTTGAGTATCACTTGCAAGTGATACTACTGACACGGGTGTAATTAATATTCAATGCTTTGTTAAAAAGAAGTCTATGAATACCACTGACTGTATGTTGGCCCCTATTTCGATTGTACAAGAGGTGGGATTTTTCCTAAACGTCGGTCGAGAGCCTGAAGATGGTGTACTGTAATGCTGAAACTGGAAGCCAAAGTAAAATACAACCGTAAATTGAGATGTCTGAAGGTGTTTTAATTTGACATTTAATACTGAACAGCCAAAGTCCAGCAAATATCCTGGATAAAGATGGACTTACAGAGTTTTCAATTCATCTTTTGAGTTTTGCTGCTTGAGCACACAGTGATACCTCTCTACAGACATGAATGTAATTAACATTCGTTGCTTGCATCCTCTTTGAATAGTAAGATAAAAACAAGGAATGTCTTCCATTGTGTGTGTTACCCTACAACCAAAATTACGAGAACCAAAAAGACACACAATAAAAGCAAAACAAAACTCCCACCAAGTGCAAGCACAGAGGAAACATCAGACAACAAGTATTGTTATGAAATTGCTTCCACAGCTACCATTTGAGAGGAATGGCTGATAAAACACTATTGAAATATTGTTCACATTATCATCCAGACTAACCTTTAGATTACTATTAATTAGTTACCCTAAATTTAGCTATTTCTTCTTAGCATGACAGGTCAGTCATATAAAGGACTGCACGTCACTAGCAGTTCTTGAAGATACAATATTGGACATTTTCCTTTAGAATAGTTTTGTGATAGACTATTCAGTACTTCTAATACCAAGCCAACAGATTCTCAAGAACACTTATGGATTCAAACAACTGCTGTGAAAAACTCTGCATTACATTCTAGTCATAAAAGATACAGGGAACTTCTCTCATCACACAAACCAAAGCCATATATATATATTCACCTCTCCTGCACTGATAAGGCTTATATTTTGAGGATCCAAGCCCAAAAAGGAGTTTGTATCTGATGGAAAAGGGCTCTCCTGTTCAGCTCGTCCAGTGCTAAGGTTGTAAATGACATAGCTGAGTTTAGAATTATTTTTGACGACAGCGTGTATTCCTGCAAAGAAATATGACATGTAAATTAGAATTTTATCATTTATTAAATGTAGGAATGTGTTCAGCAACTCAGTTTGTCAATAAAATTGAGATTCCTACCAATTCCATCAACAGTCAACGTTAGTATCTGGCCACCCTCAGCAACATTCACACGCCTAGGGAAGCGCTGGAAGCAATCGGGGGCGCGAGATGTCGCTCCGGACTTAATAACCTAAAATTAAGATCAGTGACTAACTTCTCATTTTTATTATTAATTAAATCAGATAACAACTTGCACAAAAAGCTCAAGAAGTCTGAATCTATCAGTACTACACTAGTGAGAAATAATAATAATTCTTCAATTAGCTTCTTAGAAAATTACATAATATAAATACTGAATAATTAATAATAAACTTACTTGAAGTTCATCTTTCCTCATAAGACGACAGTCTTGAAGAAGATTGATTGTGTCATCACTGGACAATTCTTTGGTTTCTTTGGTGTCCTTATTACTTGGGAATCTCACTGCTACATGGGCTCCATCAACTTTCAGCACTCTACCTGTTCAAAACAAGAGGAAAAGAGCATTACACCACTGCTGAGAAGAAATATGGTGTTCCTTTCTATTATTTAACATAAAAATCAATTGTAATAAAATTTAAATGATGAGAGAGGGGTTACTGTTGGAACATCAAGAATCAGCAATTCAGATATTACAATTACATTTCAAAAGCTTGCCCTACTGTCCACTAGACCCAGCCAAAGTTACATGTTTACTACCTATCAGTCAGGAAAGTTTGATACATGGAAAAACACGGAACACTTTAGTGCAAATAGAAACTCAACAAGCGGGTGGAACACAAGTCTCATTAAACAAAAAGTATTGGTGAACTGGTAACTGTGTTTTATGATATTGGAAACCTTTCTTGTGGAAAAGGTAGGGACATCCGATAATGATTCATTACAAGTACCCTACAATTATTTACCAAAGGGCTCTGAAATGTGTCTGTAATTGTACAGTACAGTGCAGCAGTTCATTTCACGAGGAAAATTTTGTCTACAAAATTTTCAAATTAACTCTTCATATAGTTGATAAAAATACACAGTACATAACAGCCCTCCAAGATATCACTAACTAGTTTGCTTGACTCATGTTGTAGAGCCTAACCCGTATACTTTGCCACTACCCAATTGTGTAAACTGCCACTTTGGTATTAGTCATCTCCATGCAGAAAGCCTCACCTTGCAGCAAAATATAACATATTTCAGGTAATGCAACATATGAAAATACTACTGTTGTTTACCGTTTGATACTTCTTCACTGCTGTCTTTCTACAGAGGGAGTACTACAACAAACTTCCAAAATACATAAAGTAATAAATGGAGTAAGAATTAGTGAGGCGCAGTGGCAGAAGAACAAGACTTCTGGTCAGGACGGGAGAGGGTAATCAACACAAAAGCAAATACGGATAATGTAGGAATAGGTCTAATAATAAGAAAATGGGAATAAGATTAAGATACTATGAGCAACATAGTGCAGATATTATCAATAACCAACATAGACAGGGAGCGAACATACACAAAAATTGCACACGTTTTTAATTAATATGTGAATTAGCTATGCAGATCACTTTAAGAGACTGAAAAAATGTATCATGAGATAAAATAAATCATTCACATAGCGACAGGAGACGAAAATTTCATTGTGGAATGAAAGGAGAGGCTGCTTGGTAGAATTTTGCAGCAAGCACAATTTAATCATTGCTATTTTATGGTTTGAGAACCACGAAAGAAGAGTGGTATATGTGGAAGAAACCTGTAGACTCCAGAAGCTTTCAGACGGTTCATTTAATAGTACAACATGGTTTCAATACCAGATTTTAAACTGCAAAGTATTGCTAGTGGCTAGTGGAGTCCAGCCATAATTTACTTGTTATGAATTGCAGATTAAAATTAAATGAATTGCAGAAAGACAGGAAATTAAGTAGGTGCAGAGCTTGCTAAATTGATAGAACCGCAAGTGGTTGTGGCTTTCATAAATATCATTAAGGCAAATATTGACAAACAAGGGAAGGGAATACAACAGAAGATGGTTGGTTAACTTTGAAGAGATGAAATATTGAAGGTAGTGGTGGCTCAAATAGCTAATAAACAAGGATCAGTAGAAATTCTTTGATAACACAGAAGATATTACCATTAATTAATGAAAGTAGAAATATGAAAATGCAGCAAATGAAGTATACAAACGGGAACACTGATGACAGAAAACGGAAGTGCAAAATAGCGAAGTGGGAAGCAAAAAGTGGGAAGTGCAAGCTTTTAGATGCATGCATGTGTGTGGGAAAGACACATGGTGCCTATAGGAGAATTAAAAGGATCCTTGGAGAAAGAAAATCAGCTGTATGAATATCAAGACATCAAATGGCATGCCAGAACAGGATATTATATTCTACTTTAAGGCTGTCTCATGTAAGTCCAATTACCCATTTCACTGCAAACCCCCACATGTACAGGTGGCAATTGCTACACCTCAGGAGCTACAATCGTGTGCGTGTGTGTGGGGATTCACTTTCCGATTTCATACCCTACGCTCATTTTAAATTGGTTTCTAATTCTGCTTTGCCCTGTTTGTCCTGATAAATGCTGTTCTCTGTTAGGTCTGCTTATGTCACTCTAAGGTTAAAAACTGAATTGTTGTACTCGGACAATTGTTGTCACTTTACTGAAAAGTTGTTTCTGGCATGTCTCCCCAACATGCCACCATTGCACAGCTCCTATGCACACTTGTCGCAATTAAAAAATGATTTACTCCCCACATCAGGCAGATTTATTCCACGCTTCAGCCACTATAATGGTGGCACACGACTATCCCAAACCGTAATTATATTACATTTATGGTCAGTTGGGTGGACATGCCTCAACCCGAAATTTCTGGCTCGGAAAATCTGATAACTTTTTTCGTAACACTGTAAAAATAAATGTGTCAGTTATATTCAGAAAAACGCAAGTTTAATTTCTTATTTCATGATAGGTTAACGATATGCAAATCAATGTTTATATCTTTGTAGACTTAAGTAAAGTATTTGACCTTGTGGACTGGATTATCGTTTCTAATTCTGAAGGTAGCAGGTATAAAATACAAGGAGCAAAAGGTTATCTACAACCGTGAATCACATGAAAGAGAACCCATGGTTGAAAATGCTATTTAATCTGTTCATCCAGCAAGCAGTTAAGGACACCAAAACGAAGTTTGGAAAGGGAAATAAAGCTCACAGATAAGAAATGAAATTTTAAACCTTGAATATTTATACCAGGGTGAGAAAGAATTTTCTGGCATTATTTGTATGGAGTGTGCCTTGCACAAAGTAAAATGTGGATGATAAACAGTTCAGACAAGAATAGAACAGACACATTCAAAATGTGGTGCCAGAGAAAGAACGCTGATGTGTAGACGAGTATAAGGAGTAACTAATGATGAGCTACTGAATCAAATTAGAGTGGGGGGGGGGGGGGGGGGGGATCATAGCATATAATGAGTTAAAAATTGGAGAGAGAGAGAGAGAGAGAGAGAGAGAGAGAGAGAGAGAGAGAGAGAGAGAGAGAGAGAGACCATGGCTTTAATACAGTAAGCAGGTTCAAATGGTTGTAGTAGTTAAGCAAAAATGAAGATGTATACACAGAATAGGCTAGTATGAGAGTTGCATCCAGCCAGTCCTTGGACTGAAGACAACCGTACTTACTTACCTTCATATGGCAAAATGTTTAGTACTGTCAAGAGACATGCATGAAAGTGGAAGCAATGGCATTACCCTCGCTTCTGGAACTGTTAACTCCTTCCTCCGTAAGGAGGAAGAGAGGGGTGAAGTGGGAAAGGTTAACAATGGAAGACAGGTCACTCAGACCCTAGGATGAAGGGGTCACTCATATATTCTGCTGATTGCAATTTTTTTTTTTTTAACCGAGTTCATATTTGGGCCACACAACATCTGCATGCAGTCACTAAACATGTTCAGGTAACACAACAATTGTATCTAGTGAGGTCAAACAAACCCAGCCATCCTCTGAAGATTGGCCCAGACAATCAAAGCGTTTTATTAGGCATGGTTGGAGGTGGTATACCTTTGCCTTCCTCCGACCTATTAACTTATCCATAACGTATAACACTGGTGAACAATGAAAATGTTTCGGGCTCAAAAGCAGTTACTTCCTTTGTATTTCCATCAGCTTAATGAAAAAATCACCACCACAATGACAGACTAGCTCTTATTTTGGAAATAAAGTAACATTTCATTTTTACAGTCAACATTTTTAGTTTGCAGGAAATTTTATTTTACGAGTTACCACACCTGTCTGATAGCAAAACACAAATGCTCTTCAGCTGTTTGTAAGTCATAAACATAGATACTGTTGCTGTGACTATGAGTTTCATTTAGTTTCTGCTATAATTAAAGCAGAATTTCTGGTTTGAGAGTGCTTTTGTAATGTAAAATCCACAAAAATGTGTAAATAAGGTGAATAATTTTTGTCACATTTGTGGTGAAATAACATTTTGCTCACAGAAACACTATTTAACGTCTCTTGTGAAGACTTCCTATCAGCATTATTTCAGTATAAAAGTAGGGGGGACATGGCTTGGGCTGCACATATAAGTGGCAATGTATGTTCAGTTGCACTGCGAGAATGGCTGAAAAACAAGAAATGATCTATGGCTTTTGCTGTGCCTATGGTTTGACAGGAGCCTACAAACAATACAAGGTGACTCGCATTTCTGCTTGACTCCACCTATAAAGGCAGGGTAGCCTATGAAGAAAGGAACAGTTCAATACCTGAATCTTCAATACGCTAATTGACCTATTCAGCATTCAGATAGTTTACCAGTTCGTACTTCACCTGAAAATGAAGACAGTGTGGAACAAGAAGAAGGAGAAGAACCAAACAATTCTTCCACATTCCAAGACCCTGATTTTGAGGGAAAAGATGATAAACCACGCAGACTGAGTCAAGCAGGATTGTGTAGTCTCATTAGAGACCTTGACCTGTCAAAGGAGAAGGCAGAAATGCTTGGGTATCTACTACAGCAATGGAATGATTCTTCTCAAAAGTGATGTCACAGTCTCACAGTAGAGAAAATATCACACAGAACTGCTTCCCTTTTCAGAGAAGAAAAACAGTCTTGTTCTTTGTCGAGACATTAATGGCTTGGTGAAATCTTTGAATTTGAACCATGATCCAACTGAATGGAGGCCATTCATAAACTCCTCCAAACTTAATTTGAAAGTTCTGTTGCTTCACAATGACAGCCATCTTTCATCTATTCCTGTTGGTCATGTAGTTCACGTGAAGGAGACATGCAAATATGACAGCCCTCTTTGACTCAATCAAATATCATGATCAAAAATAGAAGATTTGCCGTGATCTAAAAGTCATTGTCATACACTTAGGAATGCAACTCGGGTACACAAAACATCGCTGCTGGTATGTATGGTAAGACAGCATGGATAAGAAATCGCATTATATTAAAGCAGACTGGCCTGCAAGAAATCTTAACCCTAGCAAGAAAAATGTCGTTGCCGAGCCTCTCATGGACCTGAAAGATATTGTTCTTCAAATCCTGCATATGAAGCTGGGTTTGATGATTTTTGCATATGAAGCTGGGTTTGATGAAAAATTTTGTCAACAATATGAATTGAGGAAGACGAGCCTTTAAGTATATAGTGAAATCTCTGAAATTAAATGAGGCAAAAGTTAAGGAAAGTATTTTTATCGGTCCACAAATTCGAGACCTTGGAAAGGATCCTGGATTTGACCAAGTTTTAGAGGGGAAAGAAAAGGAAGCTTGGGAAGCTTTCAAGAGAGTAGTTCATGGATTTTTAGGCAACAAAAGACATAAATACACCCAGTTGCTGACAGTGCTCCTGCAAAAATACCATAATCTTGGATGCAGCATGTCCCTTAAAATTCCTCCAAGTTGCGGAGTTGTCAGTAGTGAACATGGAGAAAGATTTCATCAGGACATTTCTGTGATGGAAAAAAGATTTCAAGGCTACTGGAATGAAGCAATGCTTGCGGATTACTGTTGGTCTTTGTGGAGGGACGCTCCAAAACTCTCTTACAAGAGGCAAGCTACAAGATTATGATCTCATGCAGCCACCATGATTCTCTTCAGATCCAACCATCTGTGAGGTTATTCTTCCAGGAATTTAGAACTTGTAAAATGCAACTACCAATTAAAAATTCGAATATCCTTTCAAAGTTGTTAGCATCTGTATTTAAAAATGATAATTTTCACTTAATCTGTTAATATGAAACACTTCCATCTATTGTGTATCACGGAGACTAGAGCTAAGGAAAATTCTTCAGTGTCATATTCGTTCTCCTCAATCCAAAATCATTAAGATTTGACTCATAAGTGCAGGAAACATTTCAAAATTGTTTTCATTTGTTAGCCAGTGCAATTTAACATGGATTCCAAACCACGGTGTAACTCTGCAGATTGACACATTGACAAACCTTTCAAGAGGACAAAGAAGATGCATGACCTCCCATATACACAGTTTTGTGGTGGTGGTGGTTAGTGTTTAATGTCCCGTCGACAACGAGGTCATTAGAGACGGAGCGCAAGCTCGGGTTAGGGAAGGATTGGGAAGGAAATCGGCCGTGCCCTTTCAAAGGAACCATCCCGGCATTTGCCTGAAACGATTTAGGGAAATCACGGAAAACCTAAATCAGGATGGCCGGACGCAGGATTGAACCGTCGTCCTCCCGAATGCGAGTCCAGTGTGCTAACCACTGCGCCACCTCGCTCGGTTCACAGTTTTGTGATTCTTCCCAGTATTAAGCAATAATTTGCCACAACCCAAACAAACACCTATCTCTCCCCATTCACTGGCAACAGTAATATCAATTTTTATATTTAAAAAAAATTACATAACAGGAATAAACTTTATAAAAGTTGTGTAACATAGTCTTTAATGTCAAATATTACTCACCAACAGGAACACTCTTCACATCTTCGACGAAAACAACATCCTTTAACTGCCATTCTTCTTCATCTTTCTTTTCGGCTTCTTCGCCTTTAGGAACTACACGTTTCTGCCGTTCTGTGTAAAAAGAAGGAATTTTGTTATGTACGATACATGAGACATGTTTAATGGTCAAATTAACAAATTTGTGGACATCATCCTTTAGCCAACTATTTGTCACTGGTCAAGAATTTCATATACTTACAGTCTTTATCGAAAACAAAGATTCCAAGACTTACCAAGCGGGAAAGCGCCGGTACACAGGCACAATAATAAAACACACAAACACACACACAAAATTTCGAGCTTTCGCAACCGGTGGTTGCTTCGTCAGGAAAGAGGGAAGGAGAAGGAAAGTTCAAAGGATGTGGGTTTTAAGGGAGAGGGTAAAGAGTCATTCCAATCCCGGGAACAGAAGGACTTACCTTAGGGGGAAAAAAGGATAGGTATATACTCGCACGCACGCATGCATACACACACACACACACACACACACACACACACACACACACACACACACACACACATTTAAAACAATGGCGATCACAGAATAGCATTTGCAGTGAAAGTTTAAAAAAAAAAAAAAAATCGAAAACTATAATTCTTTCATGCACAAATGCATCCAAGGATGGCCCTTTAAGGTTCGAAACTGGCTGTGGGTCTTTTTAATGGAATACAATAAACTGTTAATGTGGTCGTGTAGCCTTTCATTTATTTTAGTTCTAACTATAGAAAATTACAGAGCACCCTCACTACTAATGTGCTTCAAAAAATAATAGAAACTATTCTGAAAGATAGACTAATGAACTACTTAAAAAAATATTTTAAAAAAGACTACTTTCCAATGACCAGCTTGGTTTCTATCACAGCATATCTCACAAAATTTTCTAAAAGCATTGGACTATATGACAGGTATATTTCTCTATCCAACTAAAACATTCGACACAGTTGATCACAAAATCTGTCAAATAAGCTAGACGAACTCTGAATAAGGGGATGGTGAAAGAGCGGTTCCAGTAATCTCTGCAATACAGTACAGTTAACTAAAATTACACATATATATCACGTAACACTAAATATAGAGTGTGTCAGCTGCCCATACCTATAGGTTTTAAGCAACCTGCACTGTTTTCAAAAACTACACTCAATTTTCATTTTCTCTCACTCGCTACACGCAAACTATTAGTCCTACAGAACAAATGAACAAGGTCATCTTCTACAAAATGTAATGCAGTCAAATCTTATACTGGGATATATTTTCGCTAGAAGTCTTAGGTTTCAATTTATCCAAGAAAAACAAACAAAAGTGACCTTCAACAATTTTTTCTTGAATAACTCGAAAACTGTGGCCTCCAGCGAAAACCTATCACAGTACAAAATTTAATTACATTATTTTTCCACAAAAAGGTCCTCTTGTTTTTTTTTTTTTTTTCTGTAGGACCAATAGGTTGCATGTAGCGAGCATATGAAGAAAATGCAAGAATATGAAAATCTCTGTGTTTTCTGGAGGTGTTGGGGGTTCCATAAAATTCATATATAGGGGCATCTGAATCACTCTGTATATTTAAAAATGTATTTCCTACACTGCATTAAGCATGAGCAAACAATAATTGTTTGCAGATGACACTAGTGCACTGATCACTGACATGTCACAAGAAGCACCAAGAGAAAGCTGAAAAAACACTTAGTGTACCTAAGCTGGAAATAAACAATTAAGTCACACTTAATAAAAAGAAAACAAACATTACAAAATTCCAAGTAAACAAAAAACCAGATTACCACAACCTGAAAACAAATAATGAATTCATAAAATGTGTGAAAAGCACAACATTTCTAAAAATTCATGCTCACTCTCAAAGTGGGAAGCGCGTGTAAAAATACTTAGCAACAGAAATCTGTGAATCAAATTCTTACATCTGTATATAACATTTCATGTATCAGATCACTATATTTTTCTTGTATTCTTTCTGTTATTAGTTACAGTGTAATTTTCTGGAGAGTGAAAAGCAAAAATATTCAATCAGAAACGAGCAGTACGTATCATGACCAAGAGCGGCAGCACGGCTTACTGCAATGCTAGAAATTTTAACTGCCCTTTGAGAATATATTCTTCAGAGTGTTATGCAAGTAAAAAAAGAAAAAAATATTGATTACTATTTTAAAACCTGTTTAGTACATAATTATGAAACTAAAAGAAATGTACTTTCCATATGCACAGAAAAAATTAAGTTAAAACTCTGGGTTTCTTGTACAGTGCCATCAAATTATATAATAAATTATCGCAACATATAAAAAGACATAGATATTATCTGTTCTTTCAAAACAAAACTAAAATATTATTTGTAAAATAAAAGCTTTTATATGGCAAATGGGGTACCTGAATTAAAACAGATTATCTAATTAAGAAATTCTGTAATACATATACAAATAATAATTAGCTAAGACTACAAAACAAGATTAAAAGAAATTGTGTTAGAAAGTAATTTTGAGCTGTTTATTTTCAATTCTGAATGACAAAATCCATACAATGAAAATTTTTTCACGGTTTAACAAAGAAATCAATCAATCAAATCAATACATTGTGATATTGAGGTCAACAGCTGTTCATAGACCTTTTTTTATTAAAAAAAAAGAAAGAAAGAAAGAAAAGAAAAGGAAAAACAATTAATGAATGATGTGAGCAAGGGAGACGATGGAGAGGAACTGGCAGCAACACATGGCTAATGGTTAGCTGTTGGGGGGGGGGGGGGGGGGAATATAGTTGTATGATTGTGTCTTCTTGGGTGGGGGAAGCAGGAAGTCATACCAAAGCCGTTCTTCATGCTCAGTGGAGAAGACAAAAGATAAAGTCAGTCACAGGTCTCACACTAAGCCGATCTTACCAGGAAACTTAATAGTGACAAATTCTGTAGTTCCTGTGTGAGGAACATGCCTCCAAAACCAAAGAGGTGTGGCACCCTGGGAGGAAGCCAGTGCATCCGATTCTCTGCAGTTAACCTCAGAAGAAAGACTAACGGTTACCAGGGTGGTACAAGAACTCACTCATAGATGGTCTGCATTAAGAGACAAAACGTGCAATGCTACAGTCTCCACAAAAACTGTACTTCTGTTGCCACCACCGATTCTCTGCACCGCTGACATCACTGTCACCATAGCAAATGGTGGTGCAGTATGCAGGTAAACTCTCAGTGTGTAACAAAACTCCAGCACAATAATTCCTCTGTCCCCCTTATGTATGTTTTATCAACATTGTTTATGCTTTGAAATACATTACGAACATATGCAGTTTTTACCTGCATACTCGCGAAGCCTAATTTTCTTTTACATACCAGTCCAAATAATACAATGTGCAACAGATTTAAAGGATCATTTTTCCAAAACTCCATTTCCCATCCATTGCAACACTGAAGTTTGAAATTTGTGTATAATTTTCGTCTCCTAAGGGAAAAAGTGTGGCACTCTGTGACAATGCTTTAAACAGCAAGGTGTCAACACCTGTGGGAGGGGGGCGGGAGGGTGGGTGGGTGGGCACATCCAAGAAGTTCATGTGGCGGCGTAAATGGGTTAATGGTGTCACATTGGCACCAAACCTCACCACAACTCTGCCCAATGCCACTGTGGACATGTCACTCAATTAGAAGGTCATCACACCCCCTCTTACCCACATTTTTCTCCTCCTTTTGATGCATCTATGATTGAGGTCATAACCACAATGCCCAGCATTGACATCTGCAATTGGTGAGCAGGTTTTTTTATCTATCCAATTACATTATACAGTAAAAAATTGATATTCTTCCTATAATTGTATCACTGTTTTATCTGCATCTAAACTTCACTTCTTCCAGTGCCACTCCATCTTCATATCGACATCAACAGTGGGTGCAAAAGGGAGCGAGGCAAGAAAAGTGAGAAGTGAACTAAAAGCTGGTGGAGGGAAGGAAGCTGGGCAGAAAAAATATGGCAATCAGTGTAGAGGCGCATACAGTAAGGAGGCAAGGGAGATTTGGGAAGGAAAGTGTGTCCTGGAGGAACAGTTCTCACAAGTGCAATTTCATTGGAGTTGGTGCCATCCTTACGAATAACAGGCTGGTTAGAGTTGTCTCTGTGATAAAGCGTGTCCAGCAGCTGCGATGATAGTAACACATTGCATCCCCACTTATGACAGGATATGCAATTTTGTCATTTGATGACATGATGGAGTCCGTGGCTGGTCGAAGGATACCGCTACTGGTTTCGAATCATTGTGATTCATCCTCAGTCAGTTTACACACTTTCTTTATGACGTGGTGTGTAGTTTTGTCATAAAGAAAGCGTGTAAACCGTCTGAGGATGAATCACAATGAGTCGAAATCGGTAACGGTACCCTTTGAATAAAGAAACTGAAAGTAAATTTGTGGCTGGTTGCTGTCCTAACACCATCAACATATGACAGGATATATCCAACAATGACAAGACTAGTTATGCTTGCTACATTTAGGTCCTTTAAAATCCACAGGATTTACCTACTGGTCTGATACATGACAGGTTTGTGAACAGGAATGATCTCATGGTTGGGCCTTTCACACAGGTACAGACCACGCAACAAGGGTTAGAAGCAAAATTTGCCAGAGAATAGAGCGGGATATTTCGTGGGATGGACCAACATTTTGACAAGTGCTTTTGGAAAACTAGGAAGGACTTTGAAGATGACATTCCTCATTTCAATGGGCAATAAAAGTTGCTTAAAGCCATGGTTCTCGTATGGATTACTTCCACTCTAACTTAAAATTGAGTATTAATGAGAAATGGACCTTCGTAGCTGATTATAGGGTGCGAAAGGTCAAAGGAGGTCTGTCTACGGACCAGTCTATTTGGAACCACCCACCTGTAAAGCCCTCTGCAAGTCCTTCACCACAATGGAACGTGAGATCCAAAGTTGTTTCGAGACTGAACGGGAGAGGCAAGGTGCAGACAGCGAAGTACAGTGTGTTCAACTCAAAACTCCCTGATTGCAAAGACACAGGGGAAAAAACCCACAGTAGATATGACAATTAAAAATGCACCACATTGTAGAGCATCTGAAAGAATTTATATTCCCACGTCAGAAGTGCCACGTATTGTCGCCAGAGTGCAGCATGGTCGCATGAAGAGAAAATGGCTATCACAAACATGTTCAATGACAATGTGCAGATTTTACAAACCCAGAATCTGAACATTATGCTTGTTAACCCTTCCTGATAGATGAAAGGTTTCCTCATCTGAGAATAAACATCTTTCCAGAAAGCTGGTATCCATATAAATATGCTGCAGCATATCCGCAGCAAACTTTTTGTCGTTCGGCGTCAGCTGTTGCAGAATTTTCACTCTGTAAGCACACATACAAAGATGCTGGTGAACAACATGATGCAATGTTGATCAAGGTACATCACATTGCCTAGATGCTCAACGAACTGACTTCTGAGAAATGTTTGTCTTATGTCCCCAACTGTCTCTTCTAAAACTCCGTAACGTGCACCGCCAGAATGTTTCAGAACACTTCCTGTTACCAGAAACTTCCTATACGATTCCTTAATTGTTTTCATATCAGGTGGACCACATTCATATGCACGACGATAATTTAGTAATCAGCAGTTTTGTTTCTGCAAACCACACTACTGCTTGTGTGCGCTGCTATGGAGTCGCCATTTTCACTTCACTATGCACTCAGGTGACGATACTTGGTACTTCTGACATGGGAATATAAATTATTTCAGATGCTCTGCAATGTGGTGCATTGTTCATTGATGTATATGCTGTGGTTTCTCTCCAGAGTCCTTGAAATCAGCGAGCTTTGAGTGGGACACCCTGTATTGTTGAGGTCCGTGGGCTTCCATATTGTAACAGGTTTCGTGGAGCCATCACAGGGGATGAGACAGATATTACGCTGAAGTGGAAAGGGTCTACATGAAACAGGTTGAAGAAGAATTAGAAAGCCATGTTTTGCCACAATCCTTATCACGAAAATATGATTAAAAAATCTTTATCTAATAAGAGAGTTACAAATTGGTGCTCACAGGGAGCATTCTGACAGATGACCCACAAAAAGATTTGTGTGAGAGTGCCAGGCACATACCTTTAACTGAGCAGCACACTTGTGAGTACAAGATTCACTCAGTACAGAAATATTTGTCTGTGGTAATACAGCTTGTCATATGTATAAGGTTGAAATAGTAGGCTTGGAATACCGATTTCTGGGCTCTATGAAAACCTTCACCATGACAGAAATCTTGTGAAAATATATTGAAATATCTTCTTTGTTTCCTTGTTGCAAAGGCCTCAGAATTCTTGAACCCTTACTTCAAGTAACTCTTCACTAAACAACAGATATCATCAAGCAGTTCATCATTTGGTAATCTACAAGCTGACTAATCAGCAGCTGAGTTAATCATACAATGCAGCGGTCCAATATGCAGGTAGTGGGAATGATACCATTAAAACACTCACTTCTTTCGTCCAATTTTAATAACAACATTGTTAGAACAGAATGCCGATTAAATTTTCGAACGCACAACACAGCACAAAGTGCATGTATGTATGACCACTCTGCAAATTAAGGTGATAATGAAAGCTTGCATGGTGGACAAAAGAAATATTTCAGATCAAAATGACAGAAAAAAATTAATATTGGTGGTGGCCTGGTATTCAGTATTAGAAAACAAACAGGGGAAAGGGAGTAAAATAAAAAGGGAGACTACTTGGTAGAATTTGACACACAGCACAATTTAATCATTGCTAACACTTTATTCAGGAACGTGAAAAAATTAACATGTGATTGGGGCCTGGAGACACCAAAAGTGAGATTATGTAACGGTAAAACAGAGTGTCAGAAACCAAATTTCAATCTGTAAAACAATTCCAAAGGCAGGTGCAGAGCCTGGGGGGCCATATGACCTGCAGATTGAAACGGAAGAAACTGCACAAGAGTAAGAAATTACAGAGATGCAGAGTGTATAAACTGGAACACCCAGATGTTGTATGTACTTTCAATGGCAACATTTGAAAACTATCAAATGAAAGAGGGAAAAAGAATACAACAAAAGATAAATGGGTAGCTTTGAGAGATGAACTAGTGAAGGCAGCAGATGACCAAATAAGGATAAAAGACAAGACCCAACAGACATCAACATCTATATTCTGCAAACCACTGTGAAGTGCATGACGGAGGGTACACTCCATTGTACCAGTTATTAGGGTTTCTTCTCATTCTATTCACATATTGAGTGCGGGAAAGGCATATTATTTAAATGTCTGTGTGTGTGACGTAATTAATCTTGTCCTCACAACCCCTATTTGAGCGATAAACAGTGGGTTGTACTATATTCCTTGAGACATCAAACAAAGCTGGTTCTTGGAACTCTGTAGGTAGGCTTTGTCAGGATAGTTTACTTGTATCTTCAAGAATCTGCCTGTTCAGTTTCTTCAGCATCTCTGTGACACTCTCTCATGGAGTCAAACAAACCTGTCACATTCATGCTGCCCTTCTCTGTACACATTCAAAAACAGATGTTAGGCCTTTGTACAAGTGATTTGAAAGCAATCTCCTCTGTAGACCGCATTTTCCCACTATTCTCCCAATCGAATAAAACACAAGAAATTGAATTTCACTGATCGAAAGGACAAAATATAAAACACAGCTAATGAAGCAGATAAAATACAGATGTTTAAAAATAGTTTGAAGAATTACAAATGGGAAAGCAGGAATGGTTTGGGGAAGAGAGATAAAATGTGTACGTAAAAGCATGAATTACTATAGGAAAGGTAGACGCCCCTAATGGGGAGACGGGACTTTGTAGAATAAATACCTCCATTAGTTTCAAGAGCCTGGATGATAGGCTGGTACTAAGTACAGAAGAGGAGGCTGAAAGACTACACAAAGAAAATGAACTTAAAGGCAATAGTAAGGAAAGAGAAGATAAAATGAGACTGGAGACTTGAGAATTTGTCAGAGCATTCGCATCCTTAAATAGAAATGTGGAATCTGGAGTAGACGACACTCCCATCAGAATAATTGAAAAATGTGAATATTATAGAACCACTGTTTGATAAGTCAGGGCTGCAAAATACTGATAAATTATTTGCAGAAAAATGAAAACATTGATAGAAGATCAGGGAAGAACAGTTTCGGTCCAGAGAAATATGAGACCACGTGAGTCAGCAGTGACCATATGACTCATCTTACAAAACAAAGAAAGCCAAACCTATATAAAATTTGAAGACTTACATAAGTTTACAAATAAGTTGGCTGGAATAAAACGTTTGAAATCCTGGAGGTAATAGGGAAAAAATACTGTGTGCAAAGGGTTATTTACATCTGCTGTGATGAGAGTGAAGGACATGAAAGGGAAGGGGCAACACAGTGTTGTAGCCTATCCCCGATGTTATTCTGTCTGTGCACTGAGTGAGAATAAAAGAAATCAATGGTACATTTGGAAAGAGAATTAAATTTTAAGGAGAAGAAATAAAAACTATGAGGTTTGTAGATGGCACTGTTAATTCTACCAGAACAGCAAGGAACTTGGAGGAATAATTGAATAGCATGGATAAAGTCTTGAATTGAGTCTATAACATGAATAACAACAAAAGTAAAACAAGAATAATGGACAGTAGCTGAAATGGATAAAGTCTTGAACTGAGGCTCTAAGATGAATATCAACTAAAGTAAAACATGGATAATGGAATTTAGCCGAATTAAATGAAGTGATGCTTGAGGGAAAAGGATTAGGAAATCAAACATTAAAGCTTGTAAATAAGGTCTATTATTAGGCAGTAAAATAACTCATGAACCCCTATGTGGAGAGGACATATAATACGCACTTGAAATAGCAAGAAAAGTATTTATTGAAAAAAAGGAATTTATTAACTCACTATACATTTATGTACTAGGAAGTTATTTTCTGTTGATCTGTCCCACCTTAACCATAAAATATTAAAACTGTCCTTCGATGGATGGAAAGTTGAAAATTCTGCATATGGGAAAGCACAATACACATTAACTGATGAACTCTGATGAACACCTAACAGATCATCTCTTGAGTAGATGTCAGTCTGACGGGTGAAATGATGCGTCTGCAGGTCGTTAAAAGGGTTTTGGAGGGAACAAATCATATCCGCACTTCAAAGTCCAAGTTTTGTATGCTGCTCATAGCTTCTCGAAGTTGTGCTCAACAGTAGGCATGCATAAAGGATTGTTGTGGGCAAATCAGAACTCATTACATACAACAGTGATGATGGCAATTGCAAATATAGTCACGTGCAGAAACAATGACTGCATGCTAAAGTTCTGTTGAACACAGGGATTGCTGCAAGTGGCCCCTATCCAGCCCAGAAAACACAAAGCGACAAAGAGTTTTTGGATGAAAATTGGCAAGCAGTCTTAGAATTCCCATTCATGAAGAACGGAACACTATTATGCTGGGTAAATACAAGAATTAAATGGTGTCCAAGTAGAAAAGTTTCTCTAATTGCAGTTTGCATGCACAACACGTGGTCGGTCATAGTTCGTAACATGTGGAAATTTCACTGCAGTCAAGAAGAGAGATCTCTAATTCAAGACACCACTGCAGACAGTAAATGATCTTTTCAAGTAGGGTGAATTACACTTTGGTCACTAAGAGTGTCCTCCAAATGTTTACAATATCTGGGTCTTTATTTGGCAAGAAGGCATCACTGTCAGTATATTGAAGCCACTATTATTTGAATTCCTCTTCTTGTCAAGATGAAGACAATACAAGTGAAGTTTCCACTGCAAAGATCAACATCCAACTATGGATTTGGTCAGGCCCCATAGACATGTCATCGGACTGTGCTATTGCACTCTGGCCTTCCTATTTGCTGAAGGGGGCACTGTATGTTTCCATAGGATGCAAAGTGAAGGTTATGGTCGGCAGAGAAATTTTTGGAATTCAGTACAGAGCCACAGCATTCTAGTATGGAGCAGAATTCATCATCACAACATATACATGTCTATATGGGAAAATGCACCATTACTTGTGAGATCTGAGCATGCAAGGGTGTAGACACATTCTGCTTCTCTGATACTTCCTTTAGTGCTCTTAGTATAATTTTCACATCATCCATCTCCACTCCAGATACTTGCAAAATTTTCAGTATAAACACACACACAGAATTTCGAGCTTTCGCAACCGGCGGCTGCTTCGTCAGGAAAGAGGGAAGGAAAAGGAAAGATGAAAGGATGTGGGTTTTAAGGGAGAGGGTAAGGAGTCATTTCAATCCCAGGAGCGGAAAGACTTACCTTAGGGGGGAAAAAAGGATAGGTATATACACGCGCGAGCGCGCCCACACACACACACACACACACACACACACACACACACACACACACACACATCCATCCATACACACACAGACACAAGCAGACATATTTAAAGGCTAAATATGTCTGCTTGTGTCTGTGTGTGTTTTATTTATTGTGCCTGTCTACCGGCGCTTTCCCGCTTGGTAAGTCTTGGAATCTTTGTTTTTAATATATTTTTCCCATGTGGAAGTTTCTTTCTAAACATGCTAAAAGTCTGTCAACTGCAATATGATGTATGTATATCAGAAAACTGTTTAATTTTCACTAGTGACAGCTACATATCTCAATTATGTGTGTCCAATACAAGTCACCTTAAAATGTTCAAAGGAAACATTCTGTGTTAGCAAAAATTATCTTCTTACCAGCAGCTATGGTGCTAATTTACATATAACTCTATGTATCAACAGCAGCAGCAGCAGCACAAGAGAGAACATGGAGAAATTATTTTTGTGAAATTCAGTGATAAATCACAACTATCAAGAAATATACCACCAAACACACTTAACAATCGCTTATAACCCTGGGAGGTGTAGTATAGTTCCCTGAGGACAGAGATATGTCAACAGTTAGTCAAAAGGATTAGGTTAATATTTTATATTTTGCCGCTTAAATAAGCAATGGCTTTGACATAAAGCCCAATACAAGCTAATTGCATGTATCCCTCACTCTAATGACGTTTAGGAACTCAAGTATCTCTTGTCAGTAGCAATACATTTTCCTGTATTATACGTCAACCCTGAAGCTTAAGATACGTAGCAATGAGTTCATTTTGTTCATTCACTGTGTACAGTTAAAAGGTGAATAATCACTTTACAATTCAGAGAGTTATGTAAAAGTACTCACTGTGGCTGGTGGTAATGCTGCCTGTATCACTGCACGTGCTGGAAGCAGGTGAGGGAGGTGGTGGCATATCCAACCTATCAGCTGTTTCCTTGTGGCTGTTGCTTTTACTGGAACTAGGAGCTGGCAATGTTCCAGACGAGCTCTGTGCATCGCGACGTTGCTGATCAGGTGCAGTTGTATTTAGCAGCTTGAAACGGCATACATCAGTCAAATTCCATGCAGCATTCAGCAGCTGGCCCACTTTTGGAACCCCACCTGATATGGTGAAACCTGTTAAAGAAAAAGTTATGTTCCTGAGTTCTGGTCATACTACATCTGATTGAAAACAAACACACACACATACACACACTCTCTCAAACTCACATGCATATACAAACAAATGTGGAGCACATTATAATGGGATGGGGGCAGAATCTTAAATACAGAAGATTTTGTTATTGATTAGATTTTTTTCACTGTACACACACACACACACACACACACACGTAATTATCTCACAAATATGACCAATTGCCTAGAAGCCATATATTGGAATTCACGATGTACAAAATGATGTTCCATGACAAGCTCTCGCAACTTTCCCGAAGTGATCAAATCTAAATTGCAATTACGTAACAAGACCAGGAAACACCTTCACATCATCTTCAGTCACTGCACATCTCAGAATAGAACAGAACTGTTCATATCAATCGCAATCAATCACAAGGGACTGATCAACTGAAGATTCTTGAAGTTCAACACTTTGGTCTTTAGAATTCTTGCATAAAAAAAATCAAGTATCAAATTTTACCTAAAGTGATCTAAAGCCACATGTCACAGGTGTACATGCACACACATACACGACACGAAATATTAGGGCTTGACTTAAGGCAAAAATAAAATAATAATAATAATATGTCTTTAACAAACAACAGTTCTCTCTTACACAATGTTCTCAGACAATTCAGAAACAAACTGGACTCGGGATTTTTCACAGTTTCTCTATATTCACCAGTATGTCATTTAAACGGGAGGGCAGCATTTGTGTGTTACAGAGAATGGCTCACTGGCTCAGCACAGTGGCTTGTTTTCTGAAGGAAAAAGCTGTGTGTCATGTGGCAGTGATCTTTCTTTAACTCTGTCAATGTCACACAACCTAAGTTTTGTGAGGCTGGACTATTGTTACAATTTGCTTGGACCCAGGTAGTGTATGTGGTTAATTGGTGGTTAAGTGGGATTATCTCACTAGCACACTCCTTCCAGTTACCTCCAACACTACTGTAGGAGGCAATTAGGAAGTCAGCAGCCGGCTAGGAGAAATGAAGTAAGTAGAGCTAATCAGTGCATGCGCTGTTACCGACTAGTGTCAACCGATCACATAACTTTGGTACTGCCATAGGAAAAAAAACAGTAGCAAAGCTCATTTGCTTAAAAAAAAAAAGAAGAAGAAGAAGAGTGAACGGAGTTTCACACTGGGTGTTTTGGTACACTTTACATTCCACGTGACTCAGAGATTAAATGTCTGGGGTTTAATTCCCAGTCAGGCTTAGGATTTCTTCTGACACATATATTTTTGACACCTCTGGTGATGATTTCTGGATATTGTATATGTATGCCCATGAATCAAAAACTTCTGAAAATAATAGAAAGAAGTCAGTTCAATCCATGTATTTAAACTTCCTGTGCTTCATATCCAACTGGGGCAAGTCACAGGCTCTGAATGGAACTTGACACAAATAATCTATTTTTCATATCAGAAGCTCACTTAATGGATTCAATAGTAGAAATAATAAATAAACACAAAAATATGTTTAAGATCTTTTATTTATTTCACTTTCTCAAATGTTCAATTAGGAACTGCATAAGGAAAATTAACACATCTATGGAACAAAATGAGTATCTATCTCTCTATTCATCCAATTAAAATCTGTACTGTGATTACCACTGAATCTGCAATCCACTATGAAATAAATATTGAACTTCTGAAAACATCGCAGGAGGTATTTATCTTTTTTTCATTTACGGACTATTCATAGAATGTCCCCATGAAACAAACTCTTTCAAATGATGGATACGCTAAAAAATTGGAGGCGTTTCATTTGAGAAATGGGACTTCAAAATGGAATAAAATTTTGAAGCGAATCTTTTTTAACCTCCTTGGCTTAAAATATATCCAATAAGGAACTCAAATTTATTGTAAAAGATTACACAAGGAGTGAACTGATGATCCTAATGAATGTTGCACCAATGGGTTAAAGCTACAAAACTCGATAAAAATAAATGCAAAATGTTTTTTACAAATTGAGTTATCAAGGAAACAGAAAAATCAACATTTTTGCAACACCAAATTTTAACTTAATTATGGCATTAGTGAAGTAGTTCCTTATCCAAGTGCATGGTTTTCTTGTTGCCTGTATGCATACTTCACACAATACATTGAAATTAAAATTCATATTTTTTAGGAACAAAAATTAAAATCTAGCCTAACTTTACTGCTTGATTACTGTATTTAACCCTTTATAAGACATTACCAGGGTGGATCCTCTGAAGAGGACATAGACAATTTCCTCCACCATCACTTTCTGTCTGAACTCTGATCCATCTCTGACGAGGAAATTATGCCTATATCTTCCCTTTCTTATTCTACTATTGTAGTTCATTAATTTGTTCAAGCTTCAGTTCTGCCTGTAAAATATCTTCTATCTAATTATTAGACGAGACATAGAATCCAATTCTGACACTATCTATTTACTCAGCGTATTGTTTTCTGAAATTCATTTGTGTTCAATTGCCAAAGTATTAGCAGTTTACAGTCAAAACAACAGTACAGTACATTACCTTCAGAATAATAAAAGGTCCAAAATAAAAACAAACCTATAGCTCCTGGCTGATACATTGGGCTATTCTTCATGCAAACTTGGCTCCCACACACTATTTCTGCCGATGCTGTGGATGGTCTACGCTTCCGAGTTTTTGCTCTGTGTTTCTCCCACAAGCGTTTTCGTTGTCCAAATGGAAGAACACCCCTAGAAAAAAAAAAAGCAAGAGTCAGACACTGATAGTCTCAATAGCAAAATTTTTTATCTAATATACCTCTTAAGCATTTCTCCATGAATTGGAGGTGGACGGGGAGGGGGGGATGGCAAAAAAGAGACGGGGGATGCTGGCAAAAATGTATCACTGAGAATTTAGCTAAAATTTCAATCAATTCAATATATTTTATAAAAGTAAGTGTACAGTGCATGTGGCCCTAAAACTCAGAAAAGCGTCCCAGTACGATCAAGGGTTACATGATGCGGTAGCCCTCTACCCTCATTCATGAAGAAGGTTCCCATTTTTATGTGAAATGTGTACAGCGACGAACTTTCCAATATTTGAACATATTTTTTCATGATCTTCTGCTCATTGGGCAGTTTTCACCTATTTTAGCTATTTTTCACATGTACAAATATTTTCTAAGTATTTAAATTCTGAATGCATTGTAGAAGTCATTGAAACATTGCACAGCAGACACAGCTGATTGAATATCGACATTACGTCTATTATTTTAGAAAATGGTCAAGCGACACTTGGGTGGTTAGACATGACTGTTTCAGTGCCAGTGCTTACTGTGAATCATTGTTCCAAGATTTTATGATGGGCAGCAATGAAAAAAGAAAACATGAAGTATATGTGTGCATATCTTATAAAGTGGGAAACTTTCTATTCCTGGACTGAACCAGCATGGTCAAATGCTTATAAAGTAAACAGTTCAATCAGCAAACGTCAGTTTAGCATCGCACATGGCAGCAAGCATAACTGTGTAAAGCACATGAATATTTCAGGTAATAAGTATTACTATGTATTATAAAAAAATATATCTTACTGTTGAACATGTTCTAATTGGTAATTTTCTGAGTTAATTTCTTGTATTTGCTTGCAGATCATGAATGCAAAGCAAATGATCTCACTACTCCATCCAAGATAACTACTTTCTTCAACTCTCCTCACTTGGACAAAGATCTAACAAATGATGTGAAAACCATTGCTTGTGAACTTTCATTAGTCTACCACACAGTAAAACACAATCTAAGCTGTAGGAGCCTGGGCTGTGCAATAAAACTTTCATAAAACGTGATAAGTGGATCTAATGTGTCAAATAAAATACAAAAAACGTGTTCAGTGGATCTAATGTGTCAAAGAAAATACAGAGTGTCACGGAAAAATGGGAACATTTCTACAATCCAATAACACTGGAAGTGATGAAGGAAACAAATTGTCTTCATAGTAATTGAAACCTTACTAAACATTCATGGCATTTATCATTTTTTTTTTAATTACATCTGTATGAACAATTCATGAAATCTGCTGTTGAGATTCCTCCAATGACCGCTGCAGCATCTCAGCTCGGATACTGTGAACTGCATCCCGAATTCTCTGTTTTTGGTCATCCAGGGTTCTTGATCAAGTTGTGTAGACTTTGCTCTTGAGGTAACCCCACAAGCAAAAATGACAAATGGATAAATCTAGTGATATAGGGAGCCAGGGAATGTTACTGAATCATGAGATCACACGGTTGCGTAACAATTCTCGCACATCTGCCTTTGATTGCCATGCAGTGTGTGATGTTGATCCGTCCTGTCGAAACCAGGCTGCCTGAATGGAAAGCTGTTCAATGTACGTGTAATGAAAGCTAATAACATCTCCACACAACAATCAGTTCATTTGCAAAAAAATAGGGTTCGATAATCCCATGTGATGAAACACCACACCATACTGTCACTTTACTAGCATGTAAATGGCACTCATGAACATCACTAGGATATGTGTTTGCCCAGTAATGGTAGTTCTGTTTATTCATATAACCTGTGAGAGGGGAACGTGCCGAATCTGACATCCACAACCTGTTTGGAAATTCGTCGTCATTGTTTATTTTTTGTTATCATTTGTTGACAGAATCCTAATCATAACTGGAAATCGTTGTCCTTCATTCGTTGCACCATCTGTAGTTTGTACAGATGAAATTTTAAATTGAGATAAACAATTCTTCACTCTCCTGGGACATTCCAACCACAGCCGCTTCCTTACAATTTGAATGCTGTGGGCTCTGTAAGACACTCACTAGAGAACACATTCCTGTTGGTTTCTGCTTGAGGGCAGATCCAGTCTCTTCAAATTATTAATCCACATTTTATCGCGTGTTTCGACAGAACAGCATCATGATGTCCTAAATTATAAAAATGTCGAAACTCCCTCTGCGCCGCTACCAATCATTGTTTTTATAAAACATTTTTATGGCTAACACATGCAGTTGTCCACTCCACTGATCCACAATTACTGAAATGGCGGACTGTTTACTCACTAAATGTCATGAACCCATAGTGCTGGCACCTGCCCATGGCTGCCAGTGCTCATTTCAAACATTCCCATTATTCTGCATCATCCTGTATTTTGGGGATGAACTAAAACTGAAATGATCATAATGAACATATTGGCCCCATGTCATGTGAACAATTTCTTGGAAGTTTTAAATGACCCCATAAAATGTAGCTTGTTCTTTTCTTTAGCAACAGATGCCTCCAATCACCTAAACAGGGAAATGTTTCTAGTTGTAATACAACATTCTGACTTCTTTAGTGGAACTGAAAACAAACTGTTGTATTTCTTAGAACAGGCAGATGAAAATGCAGTAGGTTGTAAAAAAAAAAGTCAAATAATAACTTGAATGTCGGTAATAAATCATCATACTGTGCTGATAGTGGCAACATAAATTATGGCAAGCACCCTTCAACCGTGAAACTATTAAATAATGAGAATGAAAAGATCCTCAAAGTCAACTGTTTTAACCATGTGCTTCATAATGCCATGAAAAATGCATGCGACTGTTTGCAATCTGTAGATGTTGACGTATCAGATCTGCAGATAAGATGACGATCCTCGCAGATAATCAAGTGATGTTCATTCAAATGCTAAATGAAGCCTGTGCAGCATATGGTATGAAAATTAATAAAACGAAAACCACAAGCATTGTCAGAGGCCAAAGAAGACAAAAGTAAAAATTAAGATCGGGGTCAGAAATTACAGAACAGGTAAGAGCATTCAAGTATTTGGGAAGTTGGATTAAAGAGGACATGGATTGACAACAAGATATCTAAGTGAGAATGGCTCTGGCGAAAGAGGCATTTCAAAAGCAGAGAATACTCCTAACTAGTTGTTTAAACAAGGAATTAAGGAAGCAACCGGTTAAGTGCTTAATATGGAGCGTGGCCTTGTACGGAGCAGAAACATGGACTTTGAGAAAACAGGATGAGAAGGGAATTGAAGCTTGTGAAATGTGGATATGGCGTAGAATGGAGATCAGCTGGACTGATAATGTCAGGTATGAAGTACTGAGGAGAGTTGTAGAAGAATGGAGGATGATGCTGACGTTGAAGAACAGGAAACTAAACTGGACAGGCCACAATCTAAGAAGAGATTGCCTTCTAGTAGAGGCAACTGAAAGTTTCATTCCAGGAATGAGAGGGAAGGGCAGGAGGAGGTTCCAGCATGCCACAAGGAGGGTACCAAATAATGACGAGGAATGCAGAAGACAGAAGCATGGAGGGGTTTTGATGTCAATACCTGCCATAAGGCAGACAACCCATTGTTGTTGTTGATGATGATGATGATGATGATGAAGTGTTAGTGTTGAAAATATATAGTAAATGTGGTGCTACAGAAGAATGCTGAAGATTAGATGAGTAGATCACATAACTAATGAGGAAGTATTGAATAGGATTGGGGAGAAGAGAAGTTTGTGGCACAACTTGACTAGAAGAAGGGCTCAGTTGGCAGGACATGTTCTGAGGCATCAAGGGATCACCAATTTAGTATTGGAGAGCAGCGTGGAGGGTAAAAATTGTACAGGGAGACCAAGATATGAATACACCAAGCAGATTCAGATTCAGAAGGATGTAGGTTGCAGTAGATACTGGGATATGATGAAGATGCACAGGATAGAGTAGCATGGAGAGCTGCATCAAACTAGTCTCAAGACTGAAGACCACAACAACAACAACAACAACAACAACAACAAAGTAACTTTTTCTGTTCTGCCAATCAAAGTGAAACATTAAACTCATTTTTTGAATTTTTTATGCTGAATGGGCTGAAATCCTGTGGCATGTAAATACTAAAAGGTTATGTCAATACTAGATGGTTCTCTCACAATTGCTGTTGGAAGGCTTTTAAAAATTTGGGAGCCTATAAAAAGCTACTTTAAAAGCATAGATGATTCAGACTGTCCTAAAGTTCTGAAAAAGTATTTTTACAATGCAAAAACAGAAGTAAATACAATTGTTCACGCAGATATTAGTTTCTTTGTGAACATTGGAAATGTTTTCATTCAAAAAGAGAAGTACTTGGAAAAATCTGATCTTAGTATTATGGAATCTCATGAAGCTGTACAGTTGATGAAGTTAACAGAAAAAGGAAGATGTATTTTAGGCAGCAGTACTCATAAATTGTTAGTCATTGTTCTTGATTCAAATTTGAAATCTACGAGTGATAACAACTTCATTGAATTCTTATTTAGTTAACAAATTTGATGATAGTGGGATTAAACTCTTTAAAATATGTCTAACAATTAATATTCAATGACATGCATGTGTCAGGCTGGATTGTGTAAATGAAAATGAATTATATGATGATTTTTGTAGTTCTAACAATGCTGTCTCTTTAGAGAATAGCATTAGCCAGAAATGGTTAAAGGTTTTAGCAACTTTGAAATCAAATAACGTGAATTTTAAAAACTTGGGTAAGCTGGTAGATTATGTTACAAACATACCAGAAAGTAATGCTCACACTGAGAGAGTTATTTTGTCTTGTGAATAACAAGTGGAAGATGTAAAGAACAAAAGTAGTAACATCTGCCAATTTTGCAACGTGGAAAAATTCTGTACAGAAACACCAGAATTCTATTTCATGAATGGAAAAATTTGATTACCACCACTGGAAGTAACTCCAAAGGAATTTTTACATTACATGACTGGGGAAACTCCAGAATGAAAACGCTTTTCTCAAAATATAATAGTGAACAATGCCTCTTCCCAAACGACTTCCTTCATTATCACTTTGATCAACACAAACGAGGTGAAAAATACTATGTTTTATTCATCAGAAGGACAAATCTATCACAACATGGGATCATTACTACCACTATTCAATTAGGACCATAAATTTCTGCAAGCATATTTCATCAGAAATGAAGAAACAGAAACGGATCAACAATGCACAAATATCAGTGCAGTGAGACGAGTGGTAGTCCGAAATGTACAGAGGAACCCATACGAATAAAATCAACTGATTCACATACTCAAACCAGCATCAGACAGAACAATTTCTAATGACTATAAATTTATAATCTGAGCAACAAGACACCTGGAGAAACAGCATTTTAATGCACCTCAGATAGACAAAGTTGCCATCGTAATTGGGACAATGAAAACAAGTCGTGACATAACTGCACAATGAAGAAGAGGAGAACTACAATGCATTGCACACACACACCAAACATATGGTGCCCTCCAATGCCCATTAATATTTCAGCACAGAGAGGATGGATATTTTTTATGTGAAACAAATCCAACTTGAAGAGGTGTAGAAACAAACAAAAAAATATCACTTCCAAGAAATTCTACGCTTACCGCTAAATGATCAGAGACAATGAAACATTCAATCACATTCTCAATACTCGCCATTTATTTCGACAATTCCTGACAAGATATGTATTCAACAACAAAAGTGGAATGGATGCTTTAGATAAGACTGAATCAGCTATGCACAGAAGAGTATGTCCATGTTCGAGACGCAATAATAAATGACGGAAACATTGATAACATTAGAACAGTGGTAATCTTACCATCAACATATATAGGGAGCACATGCACGAATATACTCAAGATGCCATGACGACCTACATCCAAAAATATAAACGATCTGGCCTCTTCATAAAATTCACGTACAACTTGTTGCGGACAGAAATCAAAAAACAGCTAAGATATGGACGAGCCCTCGTGCAAGGACACAACATAATAGACAGCATTTTCCAACAAAAACAAATAAGCTTTACTGAAGTCATCACAAAGTACCACAATCTTGGAACCATTAGATGCAGGGTGTACACAATCAAATGGCAAAAAGGAGGACTGCATCTCTCACACAATCTCATATGGCTACACAATATCGAAAAAATCATCCAAGCTGTGTTTCCCAATCCACAAGATGATATGGAACTCTTTGACATAGTAGTGAAAAACATGATTCGTGGACAATGAGAGTCATTAAACCTCAATTCAGCAGTATATAAAACATACTTGGACGACACACAAACTGTAATTGATGGTTATCCAAAATATAGAAGACAATCACCCAAAAATGGTGGCTTCACAGCAAAATATGAATAGGAGGCAGTGACAAACTGGAAACAGACAATCAGTGGATAGTACCATATAACACACTACTTTCCAAAATGTTCCAAGCACACACAAGTGTAGAATACAGTGAAACCCCTTTATAACGTTCCTCCATATAATGTTCTTCTCTTATGTTACGTCCGTTTTTTTCGGTCCCGACTAAAGGTCCATATAAACAATGTTAAATTTTCCCCTTTACTGCGTTTCCTCTATATTACAGTTTCCTCCATGTAACGCTCATATTTTTGGAACCCTGGTCAATTATTTACCTCTTTATAGCGTTTAAGTGACTGGATGTAGACGCATCGTTTTCCGTTATGTGGTTTCACAGTTTGCACTGGCTCGGAAAGCCCACGCTCAGCGTATTTCATATGTCAGCGGCAAAACCCGGTCACGTGACATGTGACGCACATTCTGCTTGCGATCTTTTTGGCGCCATTACAGTCGATGCTTTGTATCAGTACTTAGTAGCGTGTTGTGTGAGCTGAGCAGCAAACAGTTCATGTGCCTAGTTAAGTGTGTGTCTTCGATATAACGTTTTTTTTAAAGCTTTCATCAGTGGACATGGGTGAAAAGCAGAAGAATATATCTCTGGAAGAGAAGGTTTCTATTATTAAAAAAGTGGAGGCATCTCCTGGCGTGAGTCGCGCGGAGCTAGCGAAGCAATTGGGACTGGCCCCTTCAACACTCAACACTATTATGAAAAACAGATCGTCGATAATGGAAGGGTTTGACAATTGTGGAAATTCAAAACGTATGCGTTTGAAACAATCGACTTACGACGAAATGGAGAAAGTTTTATTAACTGCAAACATTCCTATAAACGGAACTATTTTGAAGGAGAAGGCGCTTCAAATATCACTTCAGTTAGGAATGGACAATTTTAAGGTGTCCAATGGATGGACTGATAAATTTCGACAGTGTCATGGTGTTGTGTACAAATCGGAATGTGGAGAAAGTAAAAGTGTAGACAAACCAACTGTAGCTCAATGGATACACTCTCTCCCTAATCTGATACAGGGCTACAAACTGCGTGACATTTATAACGCTGACGAAACCGGCATGTTTTTCAATTTAATGTCGGATAAGACATTTACTTTTCGTGGGGAAAATTGCCATGGCGGTTAAGAAGAGCAAGGAACGTCTTACCATTTTGTTGTAAATAAAATAGAAAGAAACTTCCACATGGGAAAAATATATTAAAAACAAAGATTCCAAGACTTACCAAGCGGGAAAGCGCCGGCAGACAGGCACATGAACAAAACACACAAACACACACACAGAATTACTAGCTTTCGCAACCGATGGTTGCTTCTTCAGGAAGGAGAGGGAAAGACGAAAGGATGTGGGTTTTAAGGGAGAGGGTAAGGAGTCATTCCAATCCCGGGAGCGGAAAGACTTCCCTTAGGGGAAAAAAAGGACAGGTGTACACACACACACACACACACACACACACACACACACACACATATCCATCCGCACATACATGTGTATGTGCGGATGGGTGTGTGTGTGTGTGTGTGGGTGTGTGTGTGTGTGTGTGTGTGTGTGTGTGTGTGTACGCGCGCGAGTGTACACCTGTCCTTTTTTTCCCCTAAGGGAAGTCTTTCCGCTCCCGGGATTGGAATGACTCCTTACCCTCTCCCTTAAAACCCACATCCTTTCGTCTTTCCCTCTTCTTCCTGAAGAAGCAACCATCGGTTGCGAAAGCTAGTAATTCTGTATGTGTGTTCGTGTGTTTTGTTCATGTGCCTGTCTGCCGGCGCTTTCCCGCTTGGTAAGTCTTGGAATCTTTGTTTTTAATATATTTACCATTTTGTTGTGTACAAACGCTGATGGCAGTGAAAAACTGAAACCTTTGGTTATCAGGAAGCCAAAAAATCCGAGGTGCTTCAAAAACATTTCCACGTTTCCGTGCAAATATACAAACAATGCCAAGGCATGGATGATGAGTGAAATATTTTTACGTTTTCTATGAGAATTTGACGCAAAATGGGGAGTGCTGCAAGAAAAGTGCTGCTGTTTGTGGATAGATGTGCGGCACATCCGCCAGACGTACCCTTTCTGAGAAATGTTAAAGTAATTTTCCAGTCACCCAACTGCACCAGCCGTCTGCAACCTTTGGACTTGGGCATAATACACGCCCTTAAGGTTAAATATAGGACAGCCCTTGTAAAAAAAGGCCTTCAATTTGATGGACCAAAGAAAACCGGGAAGCCAGCAAAGATCACAACTGAAACTGAACATTTTACAGGCAATAAATTTAATTATGTACTCGTGGAGGGAAGTAAGTGGTATACTGATCTTCAGTAGTGCCCTATAATTATTATTTGGAAGCCTTCCTCTTTATAGTGTTTTCCTCTATACAGTGTTCAGAATTTGTGGTTCCTTGAAAAACGTTATATAGAGGTTTCACTGTACTGCAATTCAGTCAAATCCAGCAAATGTCTAAGTATGTGAACCAATGCAGTGAAATGGCAGTATTTCAAACAGCCAAAGACAGTGAACAACAAAACAGAAATGATGAGATCCTCATGCACCATACGAGAAGCTAGATAAAAACTAAGCAGTGTGGGGGATTTTCGGTTTTCCCACACATGAATGCGAACCAACTGCGCAACGTCTAGCAGTACATTTGGAAAATGGACATAAAGAGTTTACTTCGCGAAAGAGACTGCAAGAAAAAGACACTGGCAGAAAAACTGCAAGCGAACCACCTCAGAATATGACAACAACAACTTTTTACCAACTGTGCCAAATGGATCCATTACTGTATGTCGAAATTTCTACCTACCATACGTGAAACACAACAACAAAAATTTTTGAACAAAGAAAACAAGGAATTCCAGTAGAATATCATCCAGGAATCATGAAAACTGGCACACTAGGCCGAATATACACCATACATCCACACAATGCCAAATGTTTCTATCTCCAGATGTTGCTACACAAAATATGGGGTACAACATGTTCCACAGATCTCCAGACTTTTGAAGGTCTGTAAGTACAGACGTACAGAGAAGGGTGCCAATGCTTAGTATTACTGAAAAAGAACAACCACCAGGAATTAACACTACAAGAAGCCTCACTCAAAGTGTCAGCTAAACAAACAAGAGACTTGTTCAGTCATAACTCTAACCACATGTGACCCACCAAATCTAAAACAGCACTGGGACTCCTCCAAAGAGAGTACGAGTGACGACATACTGTACCAAATCTCACAAGCTCATCCCGAGCTGACCATCAAATTCAACGATGACATTTTCAATAAAACACTTATTTGCCTAGACGATGAAAGTTTAGCAATAAACAACCAGGTCTTGGTACAACTTGGGATGTAAGCATCACAAAAGGATGCTATCAGTGTGGTAAACTTCAAAAATACAACAGAAGAAAGCTACATCAACAAACTACTTCAATACATTGCCCACAACAAACCACTCCTCAATGACAATCTAAAGAAAATTTACAACGTTATCATGGGCCAAATCAACTACGATACTGGCAGAATTATTAAATGGATGCACAAGGTGGCACCAGGAAAATGTTTCAAATAAATCTATTGCTGGTGGAAATTCGTGCTAAACAACACTTGCACTGGCATCATCCGGTACTGCAGCCACAGTTGTGGAAGGACAACAAACTGCCCATTCCACCCTACAACTACTGCTGAATAATAACCAAAGAAAATCTCAAGAACAACTGGACAGAGTGAACTTCTAAAGCAGGCTCAAATTATCTTCTAGGACAAATGCACAATGACACACAAAAAATCACTCGAAGTCATGGACAGAACATTACAAGACTTGTGAGAAAACTCTGAAGTTATGGGAGGAACTCTGCTCATATTCTTAGGAGATTTTTGACAAACACTTCCAGTTATTCCCACATCGACACAGGCAGACAAGATCAATGCATGCTTTAAAAAAATCACATCTCTGACCACACATACAAATACTGTGATTAACAATAATGTGAGAACTGAACTATCGAAAGATTAAAAAACAGCACATTTTCCTTGACACCTTTTACAAATACACGAAAGTCATATCCTACTGACCAGACTACCAAGCTCGTTAAATTCAACAGTGATTTCTGCAATATAGAAAGTGCTGAAAACAAACCCATTGACCAAATTTATTCAAACATTGTTCAAACTACACCAATCCAGACTGGCTACTTGGAAGACAATTTTAGCAACTATAAATAATACTGTTGATAATATCAACATTAATATTCGAAAGAAAATTCCCGATAAAGAGAGAATACGCAAATCGATCGACACAATGGTAAACATTGAAGAAAGTGTGGACTTCCCCACAGAATTTCTAAAATCCCATTACACTGCTTTCGACTTAAAATTGCACCTCCGATCATACTATCTGGAAATCTCAACTCGCCAAAACCATGTAATGGAAAAAGGATGATCCGCCAAACAGCTGTCTAATAACATCATTGAAATCAAACATAACTGGGAAGTACAACAGAAACACACTATTTGTCCCCAGAACACCACTGATCTCTACTGAACTGCCATTCCCATTTAGAAGACTGCAATTTCCAATCAAATCCGCCCACAGTTTTACAATTAACAAAGTGCAAGGACAAACTTTAATTATACTTTAACCCCACCCCCTTCCTTCCCCTCTTTCCTCATGTGAGTATCACTGACCCATTAATATTAATGATTCAAGTGTTTTATCTTCCATGAGAGCTAACAAGTAAAAACATCAATAAAATAAGAGGGTGCCACCAACCAGTGCAGCTGATTTTACCCACGTGAAACATTCTTATCAGCAATAAGAAGTATTTGCTTGCATTTTAACTAACTGTTAATAATTGTGAGATTATTAAGATACTGTACTATATGCGTAATGTAAATTTGTACTTGACACACTGTGGGCTTAAAGCATATGTAAGCGGTGTCTGCTCCCAAAATACACTCGTCTTGCACAGAAAGCAGTATATAAAACATGTTTCTGGTGTTCCTATAGATGAAGTGACATGTAGAGGTAACACTCCATTAATGTAGTCTAAATTGAAATCTTATTACTACAAACTGCAAAATACAACATTAATATAACACTGTACACAGAACTGATACACATTAAGTAAAACTGGCAATGGGTGGAGGGGAGAGTGAAAGAAGTGAGTAATAGCCAACTTCCACTGGTTCCATCAGACAGGCTGAATTGTACTACACATAGAAACAACAATAAAAATAAACAAAGTGCATATTCAAGTGCATACTGCATATAAAAAGACAATTATTTTGTTGGCCTGATGGCAACTTTTCGTGTTTTAATCTAATTTTTGCTAAATATGGCACCAACAACATTACTTAAAAGTACACATTGACAACTAACATTTGTGAAGTAGTGCTATTTGTAAAGATATAAAACATGATCCTCAATTTTGTTTGTGACCTTTAAAACCTTTGTTATCTTCAAAAGATGTAACTGATAAAATTTAAACTAAATTGCTACATGCTACATTAAATGATCATTGTAAAACTGATTTTTAACTAATAAAAATATTACTGAACAAAAAAGTACAAACCACCAATAGAGTGCTCCACTCTCAAGCCTTGCCACTGTATACAGAGTACATGTATGTAGAGATATTATTCTGTCAACAGAAAATTCTGAGAAGCTTTGAGCAGGATGTTCCAGACGTACAGCTGCATGTACTAACAGTTCGTCTAACCACGTTGCTACTTTTCCACTCTCTGTTGCAACAGAACATCTAATTACAGCACTTGAAATGTGAGTAACCCGTTCTGATAGCAGCCCCAATCCTAAAGTCTTCGGGTGATGCACACTCATGTTCTGGAAAAAAATTTACATTTGACTAATTAATGAATAACAAAAAGTTTTGGTTTGTTTCAGTAGTGGTTCGCAAACAGCCATTTAAAAAAAAAAAAAAAAAAAGAAAAAGAAAAGAAAAGAAAAATTAAAATCAATGTAAAGGAAGCTTATTTCTATGAATGTGCCTGCTTTAACCTGACTTATAGGGTTCAAAACAATAGCTGTTATTTGTCCCAATAAAAGTTTTATCACAAAGAATTTGACTGGTGGCCTTAGTTGTATAATAGAAGCTGAATTCAAAAATCAAATTAATTTTTTCCTAATTATGAACAGTTTGTGACAAAACAGAACTTCTCAACGATGTTAACACATTTCCTTTTGTTCCAAACTCACTATCAAGGTAACAAATCAGAACTTATATCTGCTGTTAAGTCTCAATCAACACGAGAAACATAAATGAGACAGATCTGTACTGCCCATCTACCTAACATGTAGCTCAAATAAATAAAGCACTGCTTCTTCTTATGCTACTTAAACAGCATAGATAGGGAAAACAACTGTGTGTGTGCGTGCGTGTGTGTGTGTGTGTGTGTGTGTGTGTGTGTGTGTGTGTGTGTGTGTGTCAATGGCTGCTACGAAAGAACTGCCTGGACAGAAGAATGCGGTGAACACTCTTCTTGTTGAGCCCAATATGCGTAACTATCTCCACTGTACATTAAATTTGGTCTTGCGAAAAACACAGACAATCGTCACATGGGTGCACGTACTTGCAATATAAGCTCCCAAGCAGCAACAAATAAATATTTGCAAGATCACAAATTAGAGAAGTACTTGGCTATTACTATTTCCTCCAGAAGTCTTGTATTACATGTTCTCAGAACATTTGTGCACTGTACAGGAGAGTCAGATTTCTCTTGCAGATGTTTACAACATTCCACGTTAATGCGGCAGTAGTGGAACAGTCTATTTGAACTCTCTCTTAGCACTGTACTCAACATCGACAACAAAAGATTATTCTATATTTCTATGCACAATGTGTCATTGAATATAGCCTTAAAAATAAGTAAATGGTCTAGCATGAGTTGACACATGTTCTGGACCATACTTCTAACTACTGAGACTCACTTATGAAATAGGCTGTGGAAATTAGAAATTAGAAAACTCTAGTAGAGATAAAGGCTAAGCACTCAGTTATTCATGGCAGTGGGCACATAATATTGAGAGCTGCACAGGACTCCATTCTGTATCATAATAAACAGTGATGAAAAAACAGACACGGCTGATGATCTTTTAACAACAATGTAATATCTGGTTGCAGTGGGTACCAGTTTATCACTTACATGTGTGTGATTCTGTTACTACTTTTGATATTAAATGGCTTTCATAATTAAGTTAATGGTGAATGTTTTAGAAATCTCAGACTTTTACATAGAATTAATGCACCGAGAACATTTACTGCAACTTTCTACATTTGTTGAGTAATGTTGAGAAAAAAATGGTGTAGCTGTCTTTCTAAAGTACTTGCATGAAGATTTTTGGCAACCGTTAAGTGATAACATCACAATAATATTGTAAACAAAGTAATGTGATACTATCACTCAAACCGCATATCTTGGCCGACGATATGGATATCTTTCACGGCGGCCTCAGTACTGTTAGTTACAAATAGAATTAGACTATTAATTAAGAATAATAGCTTAAAACATCCGAGTCTCAACAAGATTAACAGGTTCCATATCTTATTATTAAACACACTAAGAACAGACCATAAAGTACACTAAAATCAAGATAACATTTCACATCAGTATACCAATGTTTTACAAGTAATTTATGTGGTTAGAGAAATCATTTCGAATTTTGATATTTTTAAGATTTAACACAAAGTATTCATGCATTCATCAACAAATAAACATTCATATTAAAAAAAGAATATTTTTGACATACTGTGTGCTAAAACTAAAAAAAGTATAGGTGTTGCTAACATGGGCAATCTAGAGTGCTCGATTCACAGCGATATTTGAGAAGAATGAAGTTTCTGTTCCCATTGTAATAACAGGTCTTCATGAAGACAGTCTTCAAAAAATACTGATTCATTTTTACAATGACAGCAGACGTTTGTGTCACTCAAAATTATTTCTAAAATCTGTGATAATGGAAAAATATATTTACAATATGAAAGCTAAAATATCCTGAAATTTGTTTTCAGACCACTAAAAATATAATTATGTCAGTAAAAGTAAAAAATACTGCTATGAAATTGCTGATAAATCCAAATTTTAATACTCGGCCATTCATGGCAATTAATCTTATTTCGGAAAAAGTTCCCACATGACCATCATGGGATTTACTGAAATCTTGTGTGAACATTCACACATGTTCCCAGTGAATATTGGTAAACTTTTACTTCGAACAATTTAATACTTGCACAGATACAGTGATTTGTTTGACCCCATAGTGCAGATGTCAACAGTTCCCCCTTGAGTTTTTGTCAACTTTGAGACATAATACCTCCAGTAATATTTTCTTAAAAGAAACAGAATTAGCCCAGCTTTTTGTGTTCTCTTACGCGAAATATCCTGAGCAATCTGAGTATGGATAATCTGAAGCAAAATCGATCAAAAAAACAGATGCTGAAAGAAGTGAAGTTTAGCTTTTTATATCTGTGGACATAATTGACACATCCAGTGACACAAGCAAGGTTATCACACACACACAATCACAATCTCTGGCAGCTCTGACCGGAATGCAGATGTCAAGTAGAATGGAAGCAGCAACCTGGAGGGGCCAGGGAAGAGGAAGGGATAACAGTTGCGGGGAGAGGTGGGTTGGGGGGGGGGGGGGGGACAATTTGTCTAGTGGAGTGTGAAGGGACTATACTGCTGAACGGTGCAGTGAGAAGAAGCTGTGGAGCAGAGAGGTGAGGAGGGGGAAGAGGGAGTGAAAAAGGAAAGGGGGTGAGGAAAGACGGTCAGGTGCATTGGCAGAGAGTAGCACACGAAGAGGATGGGAGACAAGAACGGGAGGAGGTGACAGGTTAGAAGGGGTGGAAACCATTGGTGGAGGGTGTGGGGACAGTGTGTTACTACAGGTTGAGCCCCCAGATTATTCTGGGAGTAGAGAATGTGTTTTAAGGATAGCTCTAAAACTGTACAGTTCAGAAAAGTTGGTGGTGGAGGGGAAGAACCAGATGGCTCAGCTAGTGAAGCAGCCATGGAAATCAAGCATATTATGTTCAGCTGCATGTTGTGCCACAGGGTGACCTATTTTGTTCTTGATCATGGTTCGGAAATGGGAATTCATTCTGGCGTAGCAATGCATGGGGTACCAAATTTATCATTAAAGTCCGTAAATTACTCAAATGATACTATTTTTCAGTACAGGTATTTCGTTCATTCCAAGCAAGTATCAATTCGTGACTTCGTCGTCCAAACACGAGTTGACAGTAATCTGAATCCGTTTTAGTAGACTATTAGTTTCTTTCACAGGATAAAATTTTACTGATTATGAAATACAAGTTCTTTAGGTTTATTTATAATAGGAAATGTTTGGTTAGCAATTGCATGCCATAATTTATCTGTTTAATATAAAGGTGTTTTGATTTTTGTATGCATTTAAAAAGTGTGAATTTATGTGCAGCTTTTACTCTTAGGAGAGTTATCACTTAGAGTGCTATATTTAGACTTTACGCGAGATAGACAAATCACGTTATTACAAAAAGACGTTTAGCCCATCAGCGAATATTGAAACTTGCACGCTTGATTTGAAACGTTACACGCTAGCGCGTGATTGAGGTTTCCAGTAAATCGCGTACAATAATCGCAACTGTGCTTGGACTTAATGCACAAAGTTTGAAATTACTTTTCGAGACAAATACTGATTTTTGATAAAAACAAACCAAAAATTTTTTCAAAATAGCTAGGTTCTGTTTTAATTAGGACACATATCACCTTGCACCTTGCTGATCACGTTGCTTAGCAATACAGTAATGCAAATAATTTCATTCATCAGAACAATTTGCGACAATAATAAGTCCCATTACACAGACAAACAGTTACACGGAATTTGCTGATCAAATGAGAATATAAGAGTGTTCTTTTCCAGAAATGTCAATAAACCAGTGGTTTCAAAAGTTAAATTACCAACTGTTGTGTAACTTCATTGGTATTGCATTTCACTGACAAATACTATTCTTATTGATAAATGAACATTAATTGCAAGTAGATTTTGAATACAAGAAACAAGAAAAGAGACATTGGTATACTGGCACCCAGGGTGGGGCCTGAAAAGGATATGCCAACAATTTCAGGCTCGTTGGAAAGGATAAGTACTCACAGCTAACTTGAGATACTCGCAGGTAGGAGTAGGACAGACATAGTATAAAAGAACAGTTCTACTGTTGGTGAAAGTACATTTTGATTTTATCATAAACAATCCTCTTTAAACAGAGCACAGTTGTTCTTATATGTTGTGGACAAATAATTTGTGTGTTGTGTCGATATTGATATTTGATCTGTGTATAAAGATATTAGGAAAAATGTACACATGAAAAAGGAGTGTGTGTGATAAGGCAACTCAGAGTTTGAAAGTGACGGGTGACGGAAGTGGAAGTGAATATAATCCTCATGTAGAGGTAACTAAGGCACCAAGTCTGGACCAGCAATCACATCATTTGAGCAAGGAAAATCTTAAAGAAGGAGTGCCAAATGTAATAAATGTAGGACAGCAATCACATATTACTATCATTGACATGGAGGTGACAGTAGAAGCAAACTCGCGTACAAGTAGATATAGTAATATACAGGAGTCTATGAATACCATAGTTACACAGGAAAGAGTGAATCTTAAATCAAATGTTACAGACCTTAAAGATGATATTATTATTAAATTCATGGCAGGTATGCAATGTTAGTTAACTGAGAATATGCGACGTTTAGATGATAAGTTTAATACTAAATTTGATTCCTAAACTAAAAAATTCAACACTCAAATGGGTTTACTCCAAGAAAATATGGGTTCACTAAATGAAAAATTTGACAAGCTCGAGTCACTAGAAAATCAAATTGTTTAACTTAAAGATGATAATAGATAATTAAATGAGAAATTCGATAGAATGGGAAGAACGATTAAATACTAAATTTAGTGAATTAGAAATAAAAGTTTCCATGGATATGACTAACCCACACAACGAAATTAAGGGGTAAAAGTAATGAGATGGAGAATAAATGTGAAACTATTTCAAAGGAGCATAGTGATGTGTCAGATAAAATCTGTAACTGTAAACTTTAACACTAATGTGCAAATTGAGGATCTGTCTAAAAAGATGTCAGAATTTGAAACAGACACTTGCAAGGGCACAGATAAATATTTAAATATTTAGCAAAATACTGATCAAGTAGCAAAAAAGAGAGGCTACAAAAGGAGATGTACCAACCGGGAGATGCATCAACTAGAGTTTTATAATGGTAAACGAAGTTCATTTAAGACTATTTCGAAAAAATACATTAAAAAACGAGGTACTGGAGTGATCGTACTTCCCATAGAGAAGTGACACGTATTTTGAAAGGAAGATTACCTATTCATATACATGAGAAACTTATAAATGTCCCTGACTATAACATGGAACAGTTTGTGTCTGTAGTCAATTCGATCGATATTAAACTATAAGATGCTCGAGTATGGAATAATTATCAAATGTCTACCTCACAATGTAATAATAATAATAATAATAATAATAATAATAATAATAATAACAACAACAACGACAACTGAGATAGAAATACTAAACCTATACTACACAAAAGAGGGCAAGTGACATCTTATGAGTAGAGCTAATAATAATAATAATAATAATAATAATAATAATAAATATAAATGTAACACCTATTATTCCAAAGAAACCTATGGAAATAATAATAATCGGGTGAATCACATTCGTACAGGAAAACCAAATCATAAACGCAGATATAATGATTCTAATAATCAGTATGGTAATTCACACAGATGTGATATATACCCAGAAGACAATCGTGATAGTATACAACCTTGGAAAGACCCTTCGACAACTGAAGTTCAATGGGTACATACAAATGTAACTCAACAAGCACAACAACCACAAGGACCGATACCACTGGGTAACGGAGCAATACAGTCACGAAGGGAACTACCACCAAATTGCGACCATACTGCACGTATCGGTGAAGTACATGAACCACCGAACACGACATCTACCAAAGGATTAAACTAGAACTGGTCACCAATAGCCTTCCTAGGATGACTAGAAAGGATGAGGATGACAGGCATCACTTTAAAGTGAATGAGGTATAATGATGATTTGAACCTATGGGAGGAACTGATTGGAGAAACACCTTACATTCCGAATAAGTGTGGACGAATTTTGCAGGCAGTAGTTCAAGCAGTAATAAATGGAACTGATGTTGAAATTTTGATCGATACTGGAGCAACCATAAACATACTGACGCAAGATTGTTCTATAACAAATTAGTCACAGAGTAAAAGTGCTTAAATTTCCTGTTACTGGGTGTACTTTACCTGGAACATTTAGTGTGAAAGTGCAAAAGGGCTCAAAGCAGGCACAAGTCACCATTATGGTGCAGGAAGCTTCAATAGAAAGTACCTTCTTAATTGTTTAAAGAATGACCGTACCATGTGTGTGGGGTCTAGATTTTGTGTGTGATGCTGCACCAGTCATCATCAGGAACATGTACCTTGGACTCCGAAGATGACATTTTGATAGTCTCTATGATAAAGGGCAAAATAATCCCAGATCAGCATTGCATGAAGTTAATGGTTAGCTATATTGGTAGTGGTTGTAATTTAGTTGATGGTATTTGCTATATTGAATATAATGGAGAAGAAGTAAGTCAAGTTTCCCTTCAGGAGAAAATCTCCGAATCCAAATACCTATCTGCAAGTCAACGAGAAGATTTGTGTTGCTTGTTAATTAACTAGCTGCCAGTATTTAGCAAACATCCCGAAATAATCAAAGGTTTTGAATACAACATTAAGAAGTATTCACAAGAATCTTTCTGTCGCACTTCCTACTCTGATCCTTGGTCGAAGAGAAAGGCAAAATTAACAAAATGTTAAGGTGGGGAATTATAGAGCCCTCCCATTCTGAATGTTGTAATCCTCTTTCAGCAGTCCTCAAAGCCAATGGCGACGTCAGATTAGTTCTAGTTGCCAGAGAGATAAACAAGATTATCATACTGGTACACACAAGACCTGAGAATTTGGATGAGTTAATTTAGAAATTCTGTGGTGCCCACTTCCTGACATCCCTTGATATGAGAAGTTCGTACTGGCAAATAAAAATCTCGAATGAATCTCTATAAAGTATACTGCTTTTGTTTTTCTGGGCAGAAGTTACGAATTCACTGCGTGCCATTGGGACTAAATATTAGTGGAGGTGTGTTTATACCAGCACTAGACACTGTACTTGGACGAGATTTTCTCTATAGTTACCTTGTATGTGGACAACCTATTGATCGCTACTGAAATGTGTGTGTGTGGGGGGGGGGGGGGGGGGGGGCATCTCAATCTGCTTGAAAAAGTATTTACGAAATTCTTATAGTACAGAGTAACAGTAAATTTAAAGAAATCAAGATTTGCAAGAAGTCGACAGAAGTTCCTAGGACCTGTAATTATGCCACACGGTATTATGCCGAACCCTAAGAAAATGAGTGCTATCAAAGAGTGTCCCTAACCTAAATGTAAAAAGGAATTAAAATCTTTCATGGTATTACCCTTATTTTTCCACCGATTTCTGCCTAATCAATTAATCAGCCAAGAATGTTTATTATCAGTATTATGAAACTTAGAACAGGATTTTTACACTGTCACTGATGGTTCCTAAACAGGTCTAGGCACTTTGCTTTTCCAAATGGACAATCCACAAGATATAAATACCATTAAGATTATAGTATTCGCAAGCAGAATGCTCTCTAAATGTGAAAGGGCATACTGTACCACAGAGTGTGGTATGGGCGCTTAAGAAGTTTAGATATTTGGCTATGGAAAAAGAATAACCACATTTTGTGACCATAAAGCTTTGTCTTATATTTTAATGGGAAGAATGTTTCATTCAAGGTTAACCAGATGGGGGTTAACCAGATGGGCCTTGTTACATCATCAAGAATATAACATTTCATTGCAATATATAAAAGGGAAAGACAACATTGTAGCTGATGCTCTATCTTATTTGCCTAGAAGACAGGATGATGAAAAATTTGAAGAACAGACTTTAGATTTCAAAATAATGAATCTTTCTATTGGTTTTTGTGAGAAACAAATTTCAAAGTTGTGTCACAATATGTTGCAGTTACAAGAGCAAGATCCCTATTGGAAACCTATTCGAGATGTAATCAGCCAAAGAGCTACGAATCATTCTGGTAGTCTATATACTTTACAATCTAATATATTATTTCAAAGAAAAACTCATACCAAAGCAGGGAAGTATATATTCCAAAGGAGCATCTGGAATCTTTACTGTGTTATACACACACAGTGTGGGGACACTTTGGATCTTTAAAATACAAAGGCAAGTTAGCCCAATATTGCTACACCCGAATATAGAACACTTGGCTAGGAAGAAACTGCACCAAAACAAGCGCAGGTGAACAATACAGTATTTATGATGAAGATGCAAATCTGCAAAATAAGGGGAAAATGCACAAGCAAATCTTTAGCACACTTTCTATAACAATAAACCAGCACTTGACAGTTAACGAATGAAATCTTTTAAACACAGCGGTATATCACAATACACACATCGGCGTGAGTACTGCCAACCTGTAGTAAGCAACTTCAAGCCTTAAAGCAGACAACAAATGCTGTAATCCAATTTCAAGGAAATAATCTTTATTGAACAAATTATGAAACACATTCACCAAACTGGAAGAATTGAGCGGTCCAGAATTATGCATTTACTTTGTTTTTCCGTTGACAAAACAATATCAGATGAAGACACTCGCTCCATAGACACTCGCAAGACACCTGTGGAGAAGCAGAGATGATATTACCAGCTGATATGTCATCCAACCAAACATTGTACATGACTCACTTGAAAAGCAAGAAAGAAGAAGATGACTGAGCCAACTATAGCTGCATATACGGCTCGGTGGAGGTCGCAGTTCTATCAATTTTCTATCGGAACTGGCTGCAATCCCTGCCTTGTGCAGCCAGTTGAAAGGGCTTCTCACCAAATAGTGGAGAGAGAGAGAGAGAGAGAGAGAGAGAGAGAGAGAGAGAGAGAGAGAGAGTGTGTGTGTGTGTGTGTGTGTGTGTGTGTGTGTGTGAAATGCATCATGTCCAAAAGTCAAATTCCAACAAATTCAGTGACTTTTGAGGACTCATTTAAATGGGCCATTTCTGCTAGGGCCCCATTTGCAATTACTCATGTAAAATTTGATGTAAAGTGTATGTTACAACTTGTGGTATGAATCTTGGAATGGCTGAACTAACGTACAACACCACAGTACACAAAACTAGCACGCTCCAGTGAATCCTGCAAAAAGTCTACGATCTTAGCACAACATTACAGATTGGGAGGGGGGAGGGAGTGTAGCGATACAAGGGGTACCAAATTTATCATAAAAGTCCGTAAATTACTCAAATGATAGTATTATTCAGTACAGGTGTTTCGATCATTCCAAGCAAGTACCAATTCGTGACATCATCGTCCAGACACGAGTTGACAGTAACATGAATCGGTTCTAGCACACTATTTGTTTCTTTCACGGGACAAAATATTACTGATTATGAAATACAAGTTATTTAAGTTTATTTAGAATAGGAAATGTTTGGTTAGTAATTGCATGCATTAATTTATCTGTTTAATATAAAGGTGTTTTGATTTTTGTATGCATTTAAAAAGCGTGAATTTATGTGCAGCTTTTACTCTTTGGCAAGTTACCACTTAAGAGTGCTATATAAGAGAGCATGTACAGTTCGCTGACCTGTGCGGTGAATTTCATTTAGTGATTTTGAGTCGAATAGAGACAAATACAGTTTCGTTTAGACTTTACATGAGATAGACACATCACGTTATTACAAAAAGACGTTTAGCCCATCAGCGAATATTGAAACTTGCACGCTCAATTTGAAACATGTTACACGCTAGCGCGTGATTGAGGTTTCCAGTAAATCGCGTACAATAATTGCAACCATGCTTGGACTTAATGCACGAAGCTTGAAATTACTTTTCAAGACAAATACTGATTTTTGATAAAAACAACCAAAAATTTGAAACTTCCTGGCAGATTAAAACTGTGTGCCCGACCGAGACTCGAACTCGAGACCTTTGCCTTTCGCGGGCAAGTGTTGGTACAGCACTTGCCCGCGAAAGGCAAAAGTCCCGAGTTCGAGTCTCGGTCGGGCACACAGTTTTAATCTGCCAGGAAGTTTCATATCAGCACACACTCCGCTGCAGAGTGAAAATCTCATTCTGGAACCAAAAATTTATTCAAAATATCGAGGTCCTGTTTTAATTAGGACACATATCACCTTACACCTTGCTGATCACGTTGCTTAGCAATACGGTAATGCAAATAATTTCATTCATCAGTACAATTTGCGACATAATAAGTCCCATTACACATACAAATAGTTACACGGAATTTGCTGATCAAATGAGAATATAAGTGTTCTTTTCCAGAAATGCCAATAAACCAGTGGTTTCAAAAGTTAAATTGCCAACTGCTGTGTAACTTCACTGGTATTGCCTTTCACTGACAAACACTATTCTTATTGATAAATGAACATTAATTGCAAGTAGATTTTGAGTATTCATGAACACTGCCAAGCAGCAGTTCACCTCACAACCAGTAATAAATGCCAATACAACTGAATGGGAATCATTTCATTAAAACAGAGCAATCAGCTTCCAGTTATAGGATAAACTGTACCAGGTGGAATAATTAAAATATTGTGGGAGTGTAACAAGGTTAATCTGAACACTTCCATCACACTTCATTACTTCACATTAACTGGGCAGATTATTAGTTGGAAACGAATTCACCCACAACAGATTGTCCCACGCCACTACCAAACTTTTATCGTGACTCTTCACAAGAGATCTCAAGAAGCCGGGATCAAGATACAAGAAAAGAAGAGACATTGGTAAACTGGGACAGCTTGTTGGTAGCCATACCAACCAAAAGAGCTGTACAATGATTGCAGGAGAACTAGTATATGACATGGCTGCTTTCACAGTTGGCCCAGGCTCTGATGGGGTAGGATAAGCCTGTGACAGGACTGGAATAGCAAGTGCTAAGTGGTTGGATTGAGCAGGTCTTCTGGCGAATGGAACAAAACTTTCTGAGGGGTAGGATGTCCATAATTTCAGGCATGATGATAGGTAAAAAAAGCACTGGCAAAGGATATGGTTCAATTGTTACAGTCCGGGATGGTAATGGGTGATGAAGGGGGCATTCCTTTGTGGGATGGTTCTGGGATGAGGTGGGAGGATCTGGGGTGTGATGAGAAACAGCACAAGATATCTGTTTGCAGTCTAGGTCTGGGGTATAGTGCCTGTCTGAGGAGGTCTTGGTGATACACTTAGCATACTGGGCATGGGTGTTCTTGTCACTGCAGATCCACTGCCCCAGGTGGTCAGGCTGTATGGGAGGGACTTTCTTGTGTGGAAGGGATGACAGCTGTCGAAGTACACATACTGTTGACAGATAGTGAGTTTAATGTGGACAGAAGTGTGGATGGAGTCATCACAGAGGAAGATGGGCAACATCCAGGAAGATAGCACACTGGGTTGAGGAGAACCAGATGAACCAGATGGAAGGGAAGGTGCTGAGGTTGTAACATGAAGGTATCACCAATAGACCTGAAATAGACTAAGGGTATGGCGTTTTGGGAAGCTTGGAAGGTCTCCTGTAGATGGCCCACAAACAGATTGGCATAGAAGGGTGGCATGTGGGAGTCCATAGCTGTACTGCAGATTTCTTCGTATAGTTTCCCTTCAAAGGAGAAATAGTTGTGAGTTAGGATAAAGTTAGTAAATTGTATGTGGAATGAGGTGGTCGGTGGGCATAGGGATGTTGACGTATAGGGAGCTGATGTCAACAGTGAGTAGTAGGGATCCAGGAGGTACAGGGGTGGGAATGGTGGAGAGTCAGTGAAGGAATTGGTCAGTATGAAGGAATTGGTCAGTATCTATGATGTGGAGGCTAGATCAGGGGCAATTGGTTAGAGATGTTGGTCAATAGGACTAGAATTCTTTCAGCAGGAACACAATAACCAGCCACAATGGGGCATCCAGGACTGTTGGGTTTGTGGATTTTGGGGGAGCATGCAGAAGGCGGATGCACGGTGTATTTCTCCCCAACCCACTTCACCTCACAACCTATTGACGCTTCACCTGTAAGCAGTATAGTCCCTGCACACTCCGCCAGACAGCATACCATCGTCCCTCTCCTTTCCACAGCCCCTCCAGATTGCAGCTTACGTTCTACATGAGAGTTGCACTCTCGTCCAAGTTACTGGAGATGGATGTCATGTGTGCCTGAGTTGTGCTTGCTTGTGTGACTGAATGTGTGTGCAATTCTTTTTCTGTCAAAGGCAGTGGCCGAAAGCTGATGTGTTAGTGTCTTAGTTGTACCTGTCTGCAACTTAACATGTCATCTTTAGGCTAAGTAGCCATCTACCTTTACTTTACATTGTTAATTTTAATATAAAATACTGCTTACTTTATATTGCTACTACCGAACCAAGAGCACTGACACCTGTGGCAGATCGAGGTGTGAACAGCAGAAATAAAGACACCCAAGACAAACTAAAACTGCTATCCTCAGCACTGTCTGTTCTGTGTCAGGAGCAGATATAAACAGTGTCAGTTCTCCATGTTAAGGCTGTCAAATAAAACAAGAAAATCTAAAGTCAATGGGATACCACAGCACACATGTTCTCACCAAGAACGCAATCACGATGGAAGAAAGTTATTACTGGCTGTGAGGACCAAAACCCAAGGTCCAGGATGGAAAGGCACACAGATAGCAACAAAGCCTCCCAGTGAAAGCAGTGACACACCAGCATCTGAAGAAATTACGACAACACATGGCAGAAGTGAAAGGGTGTGTAGAACTATGTTTAGTGCTTCACTGTGATTTTGCTGAGAACTGGTCTGTAAAGCAAGATACCAGCTACTGAACCTATTGTTGCTAACAGCTGAAGAATAAGGTGAAGATTGGCATCTGTAATGTGGGAACTTCATTGAAAACCAATAATTTAATTTATTTGTAAAAAACGAAATAAAAAAAATTACTGTGCTCAGAGAACATGGCCCAAAACAAAGGTAATAGTGGCATAGCCCATATCAATTCAGGCTAGTTAGGAAAAAATCTTACCTTTATAGTCTCTAATGTTACTGAATTTAGCATTTGTTGAAATGAAGGACTAAGTAAGAAACAAGTATTTTTTTCCTCCCAAAAACATTTTTGATCTGAGCTACAGCCCCCCAAAGATGACATTGCACGTACCACTTTGGATTTTGGAAAAGATTTTAAAATGCTGTATCTCTGGAACAGTTCTAAATATTTTGTTGGTTTTATTTGAAAGATAATTGCTTTATCATTACAAATAAATCCTCCATTTGGACATACCTGTCAAAGTTCTTTTACTATAGCGTTTTGAACTCTCGCAAAATCCTCAGCGTTCTTAATCGCAGCTGTATTTTGTCAGCAAAAATTATGTTTTGTAGCATGGTGCTTCAGCAGGCCTGCTACACCATCACAAGGCCTCTTTCCATGACCAGCAGCACTGTATACCCAGTCAGTTGGCACAAACGACTTACTCAGTTCAAACAGCTGGTAACGATTTTTACAATGACTAGGAGCACCCTCAGAAATCATGATGATTTTCTCTGCCTCTGTTTGCAGTTGAAGAATTTTGGGAATTGCTAGCAAAGCAGGTGCTGAGTAATGTCCCGTGTCATCACTTATAACTGCAACACTTGTGGTCTTGTTTTGAAAATATGTCACTCCTGTAAAAACTGAAACCTGGTCATTACTCCAATAATACCATTGTACTTCTTGTGGGAGAATTACAGACCAGTTCTCAGCAAAATCACAGTGAAGCACTAAACATAGTTCTACACACCCTTTCACTTCTGCCATGTGTTGTCGTAATTTCTTCAGATGCTGGTGTGTCACTGCTTTCACTGGCCATTTACCAAGTTCATCAATGTCATCCCATGTCGCATATGCAATTTCTGAAGAGTTATCTGCTACGTCTCCCAGGCCAAGTGTCTACAGACTGTCCTCCCTTTCCTGGGCAGTCACCACATTCTTGAAGCAAACAAGTCTCTCACTTTATGTCACAGACTACTAATGACTCCACACACCCAACCAAGGTGTCATACGTCATGTGCGCCTGTAAGTTCTTCAAAGTTACCACACAAAGTTCAAAATTCGCGCAGTACACACATAAGCAGAGAACTCTGGATGGGTGTGGAACTACCCACTTAGATTGCAGAGCATAAATTTTTGATCTTCCAATATGTGAAGTTGTATAGTTGCTCTTATAAATATCAGAAATTTCTTTAATACTGAGAGTCATGTACCTCTTCACTTTCACGACTTTGAGATCTTCTTCTGTTACAGTTATAGTGTCTTCTTTGTTGGCACTCTGGTGAGAACAGTCCTATTTATATTCCAGATAAAATGAATGCACTATTTGACCTTGAGCTGCTTCTACAGGATGACCATAATAGGGATCTGGTCTTCCAAAGACTCCTTTTACAGATCTCATATTTCTTAATTTGTCTACCATGTACATTGATACTGATGGAACATGGTTCAAAATTGTTTTCTTTGCAAATGTCTCTGGAATAATAGTTAAAAACTTGCACCTTTTTACTGTAGAACGCACATATTTAAAATCTGAATTGACATTTGTGAAAAATTCCTGGCAAGAGGTGCAAGAGTGCTTTGGTTCATTTTCTTCTGAAGATGGAATTTCTACTTTCAAGAGTGTGTCAGTTTTGCTGTAGCGTATTCGTCCATAGCTTTAGTAATTTCTCTGCCCTTTCTTGATACATAGAGCTTATGACTCGACCACGGTTTCTTAACAGGACTAACATCCACCTCCATAGTTGACAGATTCAGGGTATTTAATTCTTCCTCTATTGATCTGCATCTGCACCATGGGAGGCTTCATCTTGTTCAGATACTATCATTGTTGTTATTCTGTCAAAACATTTAGAACACAAAAAGTCATCACTGGAAACATCTTCACTTTTAAACAGAGTCTTCAAATGAGAACATTTATTCCCAACCTGAACAAAGTCCGTTTTTTTGTTTGTCTTATATACATCACTATCTTATGGATATGCAAATCTTATGGATATGCAAACATTCAGCACCTTCACTCTCCTGTAGCCCCATTCAGGAAGCATTTCAAACAGTCCTTTTCACAAAACACACTGCAACTGTGTCGACTGGCAAACTCCTCACAAAACACAGAACTCACTGGATGGTCTCAGATTTCTTAGAAGGCTATTCAGTAAACAAATTAGCACAGAACAACTACAATACAGACACCTGCAACGAACAACCACGGCATAGAAACACAAGAATCCACAACAAAGTGTAAGAAATATCTGCAACAATGAAAGTGATAAGAAATAACTGCAACAAACACAATAGAAATAAACATTGTAACAAAGAAGTTAGTAACAAACAACTTTGGTGAAGACATACATTACCCTTCAAAGTTAAAAAAAATGATTTTTTAAAATAAAAGCTGCCCAACTTGATACTCAAATTAAAAAAAAACCTCTTAACAAAATATTTAGAACTGTTACAGAGATACAGCATTTTTAAACAAATTCTGAAATTCACATCTGCAAAATGGTGTTTACACTGCCATCTTTGGAGGCCTGTATCTTAGGGCAGGAATTTTTTTGGAGAAAACAAATAATGTGTGTTTCTTTCTTACTTCTGAATTTTAACATATGTTAAATTTTATAACATTTGGGACTACGAAGGTAACTCCCTGCCTGTAGTGATACGGATTATGCCTGCCAATTTCTATACAAAAAATATAGTTTTACACAGTGGGAACAAAGGAGATGGAAAGAATGGAGATTATAATGAGTGTCAAACTGGTCACCACTGCACCAATGAGGAGCTGTTTATGGCAAAAATTAGTAGTGACCAGCTTAGTTACTTTTTATGTATGCATACAAGATCTTATCGAAAGATCTCTCTCAACTCTCTCAGGAATTATGGTGACAAGTAAAGGATGTTGTTGGCACCAAAGTAAATGTCCAAACACTCATGGATGATGCAGGAACTTAAACTGATGTCAGGAAAGCAAAAGCAGAAATGTTGGCGTGTTGGAGTGTTTTCACATGTTTCTTTATCCAGGGGTACTGCTCCAGTTCAATTCTCTTACAGTAAAGATAAATGATGTAGTTATTAGTGTCAGTGATAAACAGTTGACATCGCTAAAACTGAACAAAGCTCCAGGGCCCAGTGTAATCCCTCTCACATTTCTTATGGAATTTGAATCTGAGTTAGCCTCTCTTAACCATTATATATACTATAGATAAAAAATTTTAAAAAAACTAACTTTGCTTAGCAGGTGGAAGAAGGCACAGGTTACACTCATCTGAAGGCAGGCTTGCAGAAGTGAGCAACAAAACTATCATGCAATGTTACTGATACCCATATGTCATAGAATTGCAAAACATATTTGGGATTCAATAGTAATAGTGTGTCAGAGTGAACTCTGAAAATGTCTTTATGTGGAAACTGGTTGTATAACTAAGAAGAGGTCTTCATTCAATAAATTTATTGCTGGTTGCTCTATGAAGATATACAGAACGGACTGATTGTGAAGAAACTTCTAAATCTGGGAAGAATATGTATATATATAACACCTAACATCTTCATCACTACAGAGAATTCAGTGACAAGAAGGATTAACGTATCAAGCATGAATACAAATGGCACAGGACCCACATTCACCAAGGATGGAAAGTCACGATGCAAAAGCAACAGTAATTGACAACATACTGGCCGACTTCTTACAGAATTAAGTCAGACATTTACTTACATGAATATCATGAAATTAGCTTAGGAAGAGGAACTGGAGAACTAATTTTAACCTTTTAAACAACCGTGTAAAAAAGGTTGAAAGTGACCTGGACGACCATTGCCACATTCAGTTTTGGAAACAACTTTCAACATAGTAAATTGGAAATTGACATTTCCACATGTGTTGGATTCTCTCTCTCTCTCTCTCTCTCTCTCTCTCTCTCTCTCTCTCTCTCTCTCTCTCGCTCTCTCTCTCTGAATATTAACTTCTTTAAAAATTTTACTATGGCTTCTGCGTTATTAGTTATGATTAAAAATTCAAGTCATCACTACATAAAACAAGTTTTTATTATTTTTGAATGTTTTATTAACCTTCAAAATAAACAAGGTGTTTCATCAAAGTACACCATGATTCACAAAGTGTTCTGTCAGAGGGAAAGTTTGGGAATCTCTGCTCTGTATAGTTTATTGTTGAATTATTGGAATAGTCCAGAAATGCTTGTGGGAAGTTAACAGCAATGGAATATACCGAAAGGGATAAGAAAGTAATTATAATTCTGGAAGATTAAAACAGGTTGATAATTTTCTCACACAGATAAGAAGTAGCAACCTGTAATTTCTTTTGGGGCAATGTGATAGCCAAGATTGTATTCATTACTATTTATTCCTAATTACTGTTTTCAACAATCAAGATTGTCGTCTTTCGATCATTAAAAAAAACTTGTTGTTATACATACTGTTTCATTATGACTGAATCACACATACCATGCTGAAATTCTTGTGTACTTCGAAGAATGTGGATCCATGATGTATTTAACTTGCTATGTAAATGCAAACAAGTGCAGAAATGTACACTGTTATGCAATTCAACATCTATCAAGCATCAGTGGATGTATGTGGATATTCCTAGTTATGCAAGAATGTCAATATTGTATATGTGATATGGTCATAAGGGAATAAGACGTTAAACAACATGTTCTTTAAAGATAAGAAGATGACAGTCTTACCTGTTAAGACTGGTAATCAGGAATAAAAATAGTACTGAACACAATCTTGGCACTAAAACAGGTAGTTGGTAGAGCTCACGCTGGGAATAAAAAAAACGCTGGGAATAAAAAAATCTCTGGACATTAAAAAACAGAATGTACCTCATTGGACACACTTATAATTTATTAGAATACTTGGAATTTAAAACATGTCAAAACATAAAAAATGTTTTCTGTAACATGCCATAATTGATATACTACGTAAAAGAGGTACTTGACTTGCCTTCATGAAAACTTTTTTCAGAACTGCGTATACAGCTTTGAAAGTGTAGGGTCCTACCTCAATGCTTGCCTGACACTGCAGTCAAAAAATCTTAAATCTTTAATCCTTCATCCTGCTGCCAAGATACAGTAATGCCGCTGTCAATTCGCCACACTGTGTATTTTCTTCCGCCAAACAAGTATTTTGTAAACAGGAGTTACGAACCTCGGTATTTGTATGAGCATCAATAGATAAACATTTGTACGTTTCCATATTTGCTCACAAGTAATTTTGTCATTCTCTAGGTTCACCATGCAGATTCTGGGAAGAGTTGGGCAACTGGAGCTAATATGGAGGTTTACTCAGAATGATTCTTCTGATATGCCTTCTGGAAATGGAACAGAACCAGGGGAGATTTGGGGGATTGGGAGAGGGGGGGGGGGCAATACTGAAACAACCCTCCCCTATTAAATATAAGGTGGCTTGCAAAGGAACTCTTCAAATAAATTAAAATATGAAAACCACTGCCACTTAAGGAGCCATTGTCTTTATCTTTTAGATCTTTCTATAAACGGATCCCAAGAGAATATCCCCATTCTAAATTTAGTCTCCTGAAGTAAAATACCTTCTTTCCTAGACCAACAGACTGCAGTTCAGCAGTAAATGAAACCTGTGTCGTGTAAATGCACAAAATTTGTGGCAATTTATTGCACCTGCAGACATGTATAGAGACAGAGTATTATATGTGAATCGGCCGTTGGATGACATTGCTAGATGTAGACTCAGATTAGGACATGTCCAGGATTCTGGGTTGCACTAGCACTGTCTCTAAAAACAGAAGTTACATGCACATAAGACAAAGCTCCTAGTAGTAAGCAAGACAACTATTTCAAATCAAAAACAGAGTATCTCTAAGAGAGATCAAATGAAACTGTTTGCTATATGGAAACCAACATTTCTGAACATAATAGACAACTGATAAATATGAAGTGTAAACCTCAGTAAGTGCACATTCTAGAATGTTGTAAGTTTGTTAACAGGCATCCATACGGACATCGAGGTGATAAAAGCTTTCACTATGATTCACATCAGAGGTGTACTCATATATGGACCTGAAAGCTGGTCAAAAGTGATCAAGGCAGAGGACATCTCGTATTTATTACAACTGTCTTTTTCACATCAATGATCACCAAATTTTCCATATGAGCGTATCTGCTGTATACTGTCAATTCGAGTTACACAGCGAATTACATATAACTTTTCCTTTGTCAAACAAGTGGTCGTATATGGAACCCATGCCGTGTTAGCCACATGTAAAGAACTGCACAAACAAAGTCGGTAAAAAACTGTATCATTCACTACAGATAACTCTTTCTCTCATATTAGGTTCCAAGTGACCAAGCCCCTATTTTTTATCCTTCCCGAATCCAACACCAGGGAAGGAATTATCTGCTCTAAAAGGTAGAACAGTATGTATCACACCCTGAAGATAAGTGATGGCCAGAAAATACATCTCGCAAGTTTTCTCTAAAGAATTTCCCTTTTGCTGTAATCGTCCAGTAATATTAGACCTTTTGGTTTCTTGCGATATTTTCTGACATTTCAACAATTCTCTTACCTAGCGAACATTCCTGCAGTCTAATTTTGTACAACTGAAAAGTTGACAAGAGCAGTCTCGCTTTCGATTCAGGTCCAAAAAAGTTATAAGTATGGTAAACGACCCCCACTGTTGTCACTCAACTCATTTCTTTGAAGACAGCACTAGCATGTTTACACACACACACACATTTGTGACAAGTATACGGCTACCAGTGAATACTCCCGATGAATGTGACAAATAATTTGGTCGTGCTAGACACGAAATTGTATTGTGGCTGAAGTGTAGTAACAGTTTGATCTGGATGAAGCCACTTATGGTTTTGGAGTCTGACCACAGTTTGTACTCCAAATTATTTTGAATGTGTCTTTATGTCACTATGAAACTGAGCATGAGTACAGCTTTAATCGACTCACACAAGACCCCTCAGCCCTCGAGATTTACTCGCCTGATGGGCTGTGTTTCTTTTTATCTTGTGAGGTGCAAAACTTATGTTCCACACGTGAGCAACATTTTAGTACAACATTAGAGATTTCTCAATTGCTACGCATGTATACAAATTGGACAAATAATACAACACCGGACAGTCAACATGTCACTCAAATAACATGGCAATTTCAAATATTTGCTTTTACCCCTCACTACCACACAATTTTGCCAGTTGCTACAACACAAACCTTTTTCTTTAAAACAATACCAGACCCTGTTCATTCTTAACTACTTTATTATTCTTGATTCTCCATTCACAAAAGAAGGTGGGAAGGGGGAAATTAAAGCATTATTTTTCCATAGATGTACTGAGTCATCATCTGACTCAGTTTCATGTGTCTCTCTCATTCTGTGGAGAGTAATAGAGCTAGTTATCACCACTTTGTAGCCTGTAACATGTCAGATAGCCTTCTATCCAAATTTTCTTTCTCTGATTTCCTGGGATATTTCTCCGAATATTTAGTTTCATTCATTGTAACGTACTAATATATTTTTTTTAATTTTCAAAGAATGTGCTAAAAATGTTTTGTATACATAATCTTCACCAATGGGAGGAACACCACTACCTTGAAATATTACTCTAACAATTATACTGGCAAGGGCTTTGTACTTTTTCAGGAAGCAAAATTCAAATCAAAGGCTACAAAAGGAAAAAACACACTTACTTCAAAATGTCGGTAAGGTTCTGTCTCATTCCATTTCCATTGGTACAATTGTCCAGAGGAACTAACAGCAACTAACTCACTGTACAACGCCGCTATCATTATAAATTGTGGTAGTGGTTCACTGCCTCGTTCTGGCCAGAATTCAAGCTCATCCGACATCCACAGTGGACTCTGTGCAGCAAACTCTTTCTTTTTACTCTCTGAAAAAATGGAACACACACAGTTAGAAAGCAATATGCATTAAAAATTTGGCATTTTAAAATACAAAACATTGGTCAAACATTATAACTTTCCTAAAGACATGTTCAATTCCCTATGGGTTAGGGAATCAAAAGAGAAATCATTAAGGGGGCAGATGCTGGCAAGAGCAGTAAAAAGAGGTGATTTATCAAAAGGAATATCCTGTACACAAAATAGTTAAATTCACAAAGACAAATGTTTGTCCAGTATGACCTTTGGCAGGAGTAAGGTCTCCTGGATTTAAATACCACAGGTTTCTTTTTCAGGGAAGAAGTGTAGAACTTGGATGGGAAGGGAAGCAATGGCAGGTCAATCAGAAAGGTGTATGAGAGGGAAGGGAACCTAAAGTAAAGGAGAAGGTGTTAAAGTGAAGAGATGGTAAAGACAGCACATCTGTAGGACAGTTTCAATTCAAATATGACAGAAGGTAGGAGTAAAGTGAGGGGTAAAGATAGATGCAGAAGATGAGAAAATGGAAAGAATACTACGAACTGTGATTTGTCTAGTATTTATGCTTTGGGTTCATCTTGTAAACACTGCTTCCAGTGCTACAGCATGTTAGATTTTCCTACAATAAAACAGCAGCCTATCCCAAAGACTGATTTAGGTATTTGATTCCATCACTGAGAGTGTGTCCCACACTGTGCAGGTTGTGTCTTGTTATTCCAACTAACGCTGTTCCTTCTCCAGAACAGCAGGCAATGAGGAGTTTATAATCCCTCATGTGTAGTAGTTCTGTATGGAGTCTTAGTGAAACTCATTCAGCATAAGCAGCAGCAGCAAACACTGCAGAAAGTTCAGCAACAGCAAACAGATGTACTTATAAGGTTTTCAAAGCAGTTAGTTAATGTGTTAGTTCATCTGCAGTAGCACACAGAAAGCACAGCTTCGCAATGTTGATTTTGCTGGTTTGGATAGTTCCTCAAACCTGTGAGTGGGAGCAGTTAGCTTCATTAACGGATTAAATTATGACCTGTGCAAAATTCTACCAAGTGGAGTACATTATTCATCATCACTGCATTATGTCTTCTCATACTAACATTTAGTTTTTAGTCATCTAATTCTTAATTCAGTAGTACTACATTTTAACTTCAGATATTTCACAAGAACTCTTGTACAATGCTTTTTAAGAAGAAGAAAAGAAGAAGAAGAAGAAGAAGAAGAAGAAAGAGGAGGAGGAGGAGGAGAAGGATAAGGAAGAGAATACTCTTATGACATATTTGGAGCTACAATATAAAACAATAATTATTCAATATCTCGGGGCAGTTAGTAGACCCGCAACCAAGCACCTCCCCAAGTGGCGAATAGGGGAATGCCTAATAGATATAGGTGGTACCGGGAAATGAAATACTCGGGGCAGACCAAAACTACTAGTAGCGTCTGTTCCCACAGTGGGCGGCTACAAAAGGCGTCTACTCCACATGTCAGTGGCGGCCTCAACCAACCTCCTGATCTGGAAAGTCAGGTTGTAGCCGGCAGCATGCCATACATCCAACTACTAAACATCATGATGGTACAACGAGAAAAATCTCATTACCCCGGGCCCCAGTCAATAGACTGGGATCGTCGTGAGCATCAGATTCCGGGGGCTCACGGACATCATGAGAAGAATCGGAGCTTCTCAAACTCCCTCAAGACCAAACGCAAACACTACATTGGCACACTCAACTTGAACACACAAATGAAGACAGGAAAGATGAAACAACTGACAGACACTCTTGAAAATTTTCAAATCAAAATATGTGTACTGCAAGAAACACGATTCACAGATGAAGACCATTTCAACACTGAGAATTTCAGAATATACAAAGGAAAACCGTCGAGACAACTGAAAAACCCAAGGCTTTTTGTCACAGGATTTGCAGTACACAGGTCGATCACGGACAGCATAATCGACTTTTCGTCACCAAACGAAAGAATCAGCACCATCACAGTGAAATCAGCCAACAAATCCTACACAATAATCAACGCACATGCACCAACTAATGACTACAACAGGAAAAACCCGGACGAAATTGATGACTTCTGGACGACAATGGAAGAAACTATCAGAAAAATTCCTGCACATAGAGTCAAAATAATACTGGGAGACTTCAACGCTAAACTTGGAAAAGAAAAGATGTACAGACATATCACAGGAAAACATACTCCACACAAGGACACCAACAAAAACAGAAAACATCTGATAAGACTTTTGCAAAAGCCACGACCTCGCCATTTTGTCAACAAAATTCAAGAAACCAACAAGAAAACTTACCACATGGAAATTCCCCAGCGGAAAGCAAGAACTACAAATCAACTACGTAATAGACTAGAAAGACTCACAAAAAGAAATTTTGAACTTAGACACCCGTAAAGGCTACTTCGACTCAGACCACCACCTACTACAGATCAGGATTCGTCTTTTGCCCAAGAAAAAGCTCCAGAAGAACAAAATTATTACACCAGATCCAGAATATGTTACTTTAAACCAGACACAAATATTACACAAAATTAAAATGGAGAAAACGGCAGACTGAAGACAACTTTCACGAAGAATCCGAGAGGCCATGAAACTAGCACAAGCACCACTCACACAGAAACACCGTTGGTGGAACCACACGAGATACAATGTGACAAACGAACAGGCATAAAGTGGACCGAAGAACGCAAGCAAGATCACAGCCAGAAGATGAAAGAAATATGCGCAACCAAAAAGGCAATCAAGATGAAGCCGAAGACACAAAGCCGACAAGAAGCATGGACAGAGGACCGGAAACAGAAACACAGCGAGCGAATGAGGGAAGTTTGGGCAGCAAGGAAGGCAGCAAAGGGAACTGGCCATGTAGTTTAGTCCAAATGCGCCCTTTAAGGGCAAAACACCAATAATAATAATAATAATAATAATAATAATAAATATTCAATATATGTTAAGCTGTAAATGGGGTGTGCGGGGAAGGGGAGCAGTGGAATTACTGAACATAAGTGTAAATGTAAAAATTTTACCTGGATCTTTATCCCATGTAGAATCCCTCAAAGCAGATTCCAACCATCGCCTCGGTCCATAGTACTGACGGTCTCTCCAACGAGAAAAACTGTCCCTTTCCCGTTCCCTATCTGTTTCACGATCACGGTCACGATCAGCATTTAATCGGCGGCTGCTGGAGCTAGCTCGGCTGAAAGACAATAGAAAACCCTGGTGAGAATAATAAACGAAAAAATGAAGAAACGCAATCAATCACCTGCAGCCACTTGACGCATATTGGAGCAAACTAATAATTTTGTAAGTGAGGAAGACCACACAGTCTGGATATTAACTACTTTTAATCACTAAAAAAATAGAGATAAAACATTAACTATGCTAGCTAGAGTTTACTATATAAGTGGCTAAACCACTAACCTTCTTACAGCCGAATATCCAAACATGTCTTCCGAAAACATAGCATCGGCATCAATAATCACAGAATGATCAGCATGAAAGCCTCCATCTAGCAACGAAATTAAATCTTCTGGGACATACGAATCTGGAGCATCATCAGCATCATCTCCTTCTTCATCATCACGACTCAGTAAATTATTCACCGCCAGATTAACATCCAGATTAGTGCGCTATTGTAAGAGTACAATGTGAATAAATTACTTGAACTTGACTAGGAAAAAAACTGGTGTACATTTTGATAATTAATTACATTTTAAGTTACAGTTTAGACTGATAAGTAGCAACAGAAATACAATTACAACAGAAATATAATTACAGAAGTTTGCAGCATCTGACCTGCAACTCCCGGATAATCAAATTGCGACTCTTTCCTTGCAGAACAACTTGGGCCTGCGAGACGAGCTCCTCCGGCACATAGGGTGCCGGTACAATCGGTCGTGTCCCACTGCCACTTCCACCAGAGCCTCCGCTGGCCCCCATGATAACACCAGGGGCCCCTCTGGCTGCGCCCGCGCCCCCTCCTGCTCCTCGCAGGGAAGCATTGGTACGCACTATGCGTGCCCTGCTACGCTGCAACTGCCTTCCTCCACCAGAGCTCGAACTGGCAGCTCCTCCACTGTTCCCTACTTTGCTGCCGCTACTACCATTGCCACCATTACCGTTTCCACCAGCTCCCCCACTGCCACCTCCTCCTCCTCCTACTGCACCCACACCGTTACTCGTACCACTGCTTCCGATTGTACTGCAAAAGAATAAATAGTTACAGCTTTTTAAATCTGTCACAAGCAGAAGCAGCAGTAATTTTAAACTATATGACAAGCATGAAAAAATCTTAACCACAAATAGAGTGGGACACACAGCTTCATAAGTCCTTCAATCTGAAGGCAATTACCACCACGTGATTCTACTGACACTTCCACTACGCAAATGTTTCAACTAGAGATTTGTCAACAACAACTGTGAGCGCACTAATAACTGTCAGAAGGAAAGTATGAAACTGCTGCTCTCAGTGAAGTCAAATTATTTGTAACTCATGTATTCACTACCTTCAAGAAGGACTTATAATCATGTTTCTGTCTCACATATACAAAAAAAAGTCTACAGTTTTGAAGTGAAGTGAAACTTTGACAATGTCCAATCATATAGATCAAACAAAACACAAACGTGGTACTATCGACAACAAAACTTGAGAATAACAGTACTAGCGACATGTTAAAAGTACTGCACAGCATGTGTGCCCAGTCTACGAAAGGTGCAAGCTTGTTTCAGCTCATCTGAAACCTGCAACAATTGTAAAACTCGACTGGCTTAGGTTATAAAGTTTCTCTAAACCCGGAGAACATATCTGGTTCCTATGGAATACCATCCACTGTGTGAGCACAAGATTGAGGCCAAGGAAAAGTTTACTCTAAACCACATCAGTCTTGCAGACAACAGCACCTACAGCAAGGAAACAATTGTGGATTTCTCGAACTACCGAATAACTCTGCCTGGCCTCTCACTTCAGAACCCATCCCACCTGCGCACAAACAGAACTGGATTGTGTGGAGGTCACTCATCCATTGTCATTCTTGAATCATAAGATTCAGGAAAAATCTACAGGAACAGCAGATCCTTGTGGATACCACCAATTGTGTCTGCGAAGAAGGCTAGGTGATGGTAAATGCACTGACTTGTCAAATACACCCTGCACGGAAGACGATGATCTACTTGTCACACAGAGTGCAACTCTCTGATCATCAGCTTTTCGGTGTAACTTGTTAATTGTTTCTTTAATTTATTTTTAGCTGTAATTACTATGCACTGTATGTTTCTGACTTGAATAAATAGACAAACAACATAGAAACCAAGCAACAAGAATTACAATATGTTGTAAATATGTTCGTTCAACACTCAATTACATCTCCAGGTATATGCGTATATGTCTACCAGACACTGAGTATGTCACCATCTCATTCTTTCCTTCCTCTTAGAACCCAGGGAGGAACATCCCTTAGCCATTTATTGCTAACTTGCCTGGTGGGATGTCCTGCCCACCTCCAAACCATTTTCATTACAAGCAAAGTAATGTCTTCCGTTTTTTCTCAATTCATTTTTTTTTCCCCTTATTATTCCCAGTAATCCCCAAAACGCATTGCTTCAGTTCTCAATAAGCAACTTCAGTTTTCGAAAGGTTTTTGCATCACATGTTCGTGTCTCACTGCCTATGTCAGAATGGGTAATATTACAGACCTAATTTTTTGTTTCCAGCATATTAGATACATGGTCGTGAAAGTTCTATTTAGTTTGCCTAAAGTGCAAGAGACTTTTTTGCTATTCTGTTTACTTCTTTATCAGAAGATCCAGTCACTAATTTCCCTAAAGACAACTACCAATCAATTGATTTGAACACTTCAAGCTGATCTGAACAATTTCATTTGCAATGAATCGATTAAATTTTCAAACATGCTTGATGAAGATGTTCCATCTGCTAAGATAGTTCTCATTTAATGTTCCATCTCAGTTGCACATTTTTAAGTAGATTCCATGTTTCAATCTCTCCGGATCATCTTCAGATAAAAAAAAAAGTAAAAGTAATCTAATATTTAGCAATAAATAAAAAAGAATTTTACTTACTTGTAGAACTTACCTAAGCAGTTGTGACAGCAACCTGTCTTTACTCGGATCCATACATCAGAATACTATGGTTTGTAATTGTGGTCAATGTTTTAAACAGGTTTATGCTTGAGGTGGGGGCAGGCGGGGGGGGGGGGGGGGGAGGGGGCAGTGAGGTCGATCAGGGGAGTGGAAAGAAGCATGGACAGGGTGGTGGAGATGTCAGAGTTTAACAAGATAAGTCGTCCAGTATATTTATGTAAATCTTTGAACACTAGCAGCATAGAAATATCGGCATGTAGAATGTAAACAGAATTAAATAGTGAAATTATAAATGCTTCAAGGTGAGACTGAGAGCAGGCAGAATGGGGCGGGGAGGTGGGTACCTGCAGAGACGCTTTGGGTATAGTATGAGAAAGGATCTTCTACTAAAATCGCAGTAAGTCAATAATGTAAAAAGCCTCCTGTTAAGATACCAGAATGGAGGCATAAAACTGTAAAGGGAGGATAAAATAGTATATTAGGAATGTTGAAATAAAGTAGTGAAAACTGAAGTAGTATCTGAAGATAAATTAAAGTGTGTAACTCTGAAAGTATGAAAATAATCCCACAAGTAAGGCCTCCTATTTTTTTTAGAAGTACATAGACCTGTTTATTTATACAATGGTTTACATCATTTTACAGCTTGAAAATTTAGCTATCTTTCACTATTTCTGTCGATGCATGGAGAGCAAACTAGAAACAGCGAACAGTCCAAGTGGTTAAACAGTGACAGTGCCACCCCCCATTTTTTTTCCAAAATTATCCACTGCCCACTCAGTCACTGAAATGTTTGTTCTCTTTCTGTAGTCTTGACAGTTGTCATACTGTACAATGGTTACAGGATATGAGTCATGCGATACTTCAAAAGTAAATATGATGAACAGTAAGAGCAGGCAAGATACCACCTATACAGTTCACAAAAATAAAAAGAACAAATAAACGAGTATGAAGAACATTACGACAAAGAAATTCAAGAGTCAAAACTTCCAAAATAGAATGCAACATTAAAAACATATTTTTTATAGAGCATGGGGAAAACTGTGCGATTCTGAAATTGTTGTGTATATTTTTTGCAGCTTATGTGACAAACTGATATGTTTCATCCTTTCTTTGGGAGTGATAAGATCCACATCCATAAGAACACCAAAATCGGGCAAGAAGGTCTATCTCCAACACTCATCAGGCGTACAAGCTAGGTGTGTCAATAAAAGATTCATACACACGTACTGGCCCTAATGTCTTGTATGACATATCAGATGTGTTTTCCAGTGGAGAATTATGTTGATTTGGCGCATTTTCATCAAATGCTTGCAGTTCCCAATCGAAAGCCACTTCCTTTTTCAGCTGCTAATAAAGTAGTTGTGCAGAATGAACTTTCATTATACGTCTCTTCCTTACTACTCACTTTGCAAAAGGATGTAACACTGTGACACAGACAGAAATTTGAATACAATGTTCATACACGTCAATGATCGGACGCACAGTTTATAATGTACAGCTATGTCAATGATCAAATGGACAATTCAGTTCATAACACACAGAAACAGCAATGACCGGACGGACGGTTCATAATTACATTGGAGGTGGGGGGGGATTTTAAGTTCATCTTGCGTAAAAAGGAATTTACTTTGAAAGTAACGCTTTTCATATCACCATTCGCAATATTTTCCTGGGACCTGTCAGAAATAGATTCGTATCAGTGGTTGCCAGAGAGCGCCAGAAAACAGGCGTTATTGCGCACGTGCAGCTACGATGGTGTAGGAAGCCCCTATGTTCATACCTATAAAGCGGTAAAGAGATCTTACATAACGTCATAAAAGAAACAGGACATCGGATGACACTCCAAGAGCATGGGAATTTCATAAACCACAGTAAAATGTATAATGCGGCTTGAAGTGCACATTTGTATGTCCATATTTACAATGAAGTAGGCCCCAACCTCATATTAAGCTTTTCAGTGTGATATTTTGGATGAAAATTTCTTTAAGTACCGTAATTACTACCTCATGTTTGGTTCTATACTACAGCAAAATGCCGTACATGCCAGAAGATGAAAATGTGCATTTGAAATTCAGCGAACATTTGGAATCAGCCTATACTGTGGAATGAAATGCTTCATTTCAAATAAATTGAGTGCTTCACCAAAAAATATTAATAAAAGCCAAATTTCATTAGCAAACCGAAGAAAACAACTTCATTGTTTGGCAACGCGTTTATTGTTTGACTGCCAAAATTGTGGAAATGAAAGCACAAAACTGAAACTAATAATATGTTTCAGCCTTCTGTAATTATGTGATTGTATTTAAATTCACTTGATAGCTCCACCCACAAAAATCCGTTTTGTTTGCATTTGACATGCGAGCTGTAAAATAAACAAGGGGTGTGATGTCATATTGATAAGGGGGCTCATACTGTCAAGTTCTTTGTAAATTTGATTCAATTATGTAAGCACTGAAATAACATCACATACTCCGTAAAAAAGTGAAGTTTCATTTCACTTCCTCCTCCCCTTCTAGGCGCTTCACTTTTTTGCCAGCAATGAATATGTTGTCACTCTGTATAAATATAAAACAGATGTTATGAAAGTTCCAAGGGGGTTATTTACTAACAAAAAATTGTTGATACTGATAGTATAATACCAAAACATTCTATAACCTGGACACAACAACATTAATAAAATAACAACAACCAAAATCCATAACAATAAGAAATGGGCAAAGTCGTTGTTTTAATGGAACCATTCCTTTTGAATAGTTCTTCTTATTGAACTAGTTAAAATGAACTACCTAGTTCATTTTTATTGTTTAAGTACAAATAAAACATAACACCTTTAAACTAATAAATCAGGAGCAAAATTTAATACTTATAAAAACTAAATGACCTTTAGGAACAAACCAAGTGCGCAAATTACAAACTTCTTTTGTACATGCAATCCCCTGCCCAAGTATGAGTTGAGCACTTTGAATTTTAACCCAGGCCTTCACTTCTGAACATGTACACTGGGAACAACTAAAGATTAATTTATTCTTATTGGCACCAAGAGTGTGTATCAGTATTTTCTTATCTAATAGGGTCTGGAAAAACGAAAAACTTGTTCTCAGGTTTAATAATTCACAAAAATTAATTACCATGATTGGAAAAAAAATGTTTAGATACACGGTAAATAAGACATAAGAAAACAATGGAACTATGTAGAAAGTGTAAAGAACAGTCCAAGGGAGGTGAGCATCATATCTGGAGACTGAACTGAACTAAAGGAAAGGTTTCTACCTTCTGACTGACATTTCACAGTTTACCACTGGGCACTCAGAACTGTGTACACTTAAATGCTGGGAGTAGGCTGTACTCAGTATCAAGAGTGGGGAGCTTCACGTCAACATGAACTACACATGCCAAATAACAACATCATTAAACTTGAATTACAGAAATTATATTCACTGTCAGTAGTTCCTCAAACAAGGGACTCTGTAATGAACCGACAATTTAATATTGAATATTTCCATGTAATCACCAACTTTCTTTATAACAATTTTTACACAAACAATTACTGACATGTTGGATGCCTTCATATGAATGGTTTACTAATACTATAATAACAGTAAATGGGAAACTTTAATTACCTTTTTGAGGAATCATTTTTACTAAGATCTAGCCTGTCAGATATAATAGAGAATGAGACTCTGCACACACGTCCATCGTCCAGCAGAAGAGCAAAATGTGTTGGACCAATGACTATTCTCTTCACTGATATTTTCAAATTAGCCAACGCAGCCGGTGTCACGACACCAAACCGATTAAGTTTCTCTGAAACTTCTTTTAACCTGGAAAAAAAAAAGAATTGCATGAAACAATCATACCCCTAATCCATTCTTATTTTTATTATTTTTCTGGACACACACACACACACACACACACACACACACACACACACGAACAAATTATTTCCTGCTTCTATTGTTTTTGTGGTATTGCATCCAGATTTCCTACCCTGTATCTACTATCGATACTCATCATTCCAGTCATGTTTGTTATTATTTTTGAGTGCTACTGGTTGTACTTAGTGGAGTTCGACTTATATTTTCTATGATTTTGCAGTGCCTTCAAGGCATTTCCTCCCAGTCAGCTTGTGGAACTAAACTCTCATTTGGAAATAGTGTCTGTGTGAAACCTTAGAATGCTCTGTGATTTCATTTCCAAAAATGCTGTGAGCAGAATATGTGATGGTGATATATCCTTGGGAGAGAATCAGCGTCAAACTTGATGCTGAATTGTATAAAATGTGGTGTAATTGCTACAACAATGACATCAGAAATGGTAAATAACAATTTGTGCGAGACTAACATAAGGCTAGTTATGGTCTCAGATCTATGTGCATTACTTGACATTCCAAACCCACCTGCAAAATTTATGACTTAGAGTAAAATTATTGGAACTGCTGTTGCTGAAGTTTGTAGCATCTCAATAAAGGAAGCAGCCGAAGAAGCACTCAAGTAAACGGATGACAGTGAAGGTGGTAATATTTGTGCATGTTTTGATGGCAGTTGACAGAAATGTGGACATATTCACTAAATGGGGTCATGACAGCTACATAATTTGATACAGGTGAGGTAACTGATGTAGAGATTCTAAGCAAGTACTGTATAACTGTGGCAGTAACTGAGAAAGAGCATGAACATTACTGCAGATAAATTATGCTTCCCAAGTGGTAGGATGCAAGCAGCAGGAGTTCTCAGTATTTTTATTGTTCAGTGGCAAACAGAGGTGTCAAGACACACACAGTATTTAGGGTACAGTGACAGCAACGCATATGACCTGATATGTGCATGACAAACCTATGGTCTTAATGTCACAACTTATAAATTTGAATGCAAGGGGCATGTCCTGAAGAGAATGGGGTCCATGTTGAGAAGATTATTAAAAGAAAATTAAAAAATAGTACTGGAAGATGGTAAGAAGACAAATGTTGAAAAAGATAGTTAACAGAATTGTTATGGCTTGGCCACAAGAAGAAATGTTGGGAATTTGGGAAATATGAAAAAAGCTGTATAGCCTATCTTTTTCCATAAGCTTTCTGCAATTGAAAATCCTAAGCACTGTCTCAGCCCGAATGATCCTGGCACTTGGTGCAAATACAGGAGAAATTAAATATATGAGACGACAAACATTCTTTACCTGCAGCAGTAATGAATTAAATTAAACCTATATTTAGAGATCACTATAAAGATATTTTGTTGAAGAAATGTCTTCATGGGAAAACACAAAATTTAATTGAATGTTTGACTTCTGTCATTTGGACCTGGTTACCAAAAACAGTATTTCTTCAGATTAAAACACTCAAATTTGGTGTTTATGATGATATTTTAAGCTTCAATGTGCATGTAACATGGAAACTGGATGTTTTGGAAGTACTGGGCATAAAATCTAGTGGAAACACTGCATAATCCTTGGTGCAAATAGATAAAAGAGAGAATCCACAAAGCATAAATTAATTGCTAATCAAAATGAAAAAAAGAAGCTAGATGGAAAAGAACAGGGACCGAGAGAAGGGAAGAAGATCAGTACAATTCAGATGGTGCTCAAAATAGTACAAGAAAATATTAGTGGTAAGTAATTCTCATAACTATAATAAAATTGCAATATTAAACTTCTAATCAATTTTCCTCAAAATTACTTTTTTTTGCCTTTTGTGTACCATTATTTTCTAAACTAAATAGACTATAAATATGAAATTTGGCTAATTTGTATTCAGGGTAGTTATAGGTTATTACAAGTAAATTGAGAACCACCAATACAACAGAAACTGTTTCTATAATAATTAATGTATTCAAAAAAAGTGAAATTTTATTAGTGAAAAAATAAAAACCTTTTTGTTCAAATCCATAAGACGTATTTTGTTCATTTTACTTGTAAACGCAAGCATATATGTTATACACATTCAGCAAAAATTTCGCTGTTTTAACACTTACAGTTCCTTTGAAAAATATACCAATTCAAAGTGTGAAATAGTATTGGCAGACTTAGGTATAAAATTGCCTTCTGTCTCCCCTTAAATAAACATTTTTTCACAAAGTTTTTTTGGTAAGATTATAAAACAGTGCGAAGTGCGAGTATAATATTAGACTCAAAAATCATGTAGGGCAATTTTATCTCAAATCATACAGGACACCTCAATTCATAATCATGAATTCCTCTGGGCAAAAAATAAATGTTAGACCTCTATATCATGCGCATTCCATGGAAAAAAATGTAAGGCACCTACCTTGGTTTTTGAAAATGGTATAGAACTTTGAAAAATGTATATTTTGTACACAACTCTTAAAACAGTAGAGAACTAAAAAAAATATACCTAATACACCACAACTGCTGGAGACGTGGAAGATGTTAAGGTTTAAAGCTCCCCCCATTCTATGTTCAAATTTAGCTCTCTCTCCCCATCCCCGTCATGCCGCCGCCCCCCCCCCCCCCCCCCCCCCCCACACACACACACACACACACACACATATTAATGGACTTTCTCTTAACATACAGATCTACAAAGAAAATACACAATTTGAATTTTTTTTTTCTAGTTTGGAAAGTCACAGAATGCTGACTTTCTTCTTATATTACTAGATACAACATATAATTATAAACAATGTCTTCTTTGTTCCAGCTATTGTTATTATATAAATATTTATTACTAACAATTTAAAAACTGCATTTTTACGTTTTTACGAATTATGTATTCGAATAACCCCATCACAAAACTTATGAAAATTGCACAATGTATTGTTTGGGTAATGTGATGGTAATTAATGCAAACTCAGTGGGTAATACCTTTGTGTGTAAAGCATTAGAAATTTTTAAACATTCTGTATATTTCACATCACTGAATTTCTAGGGTAAAAAATGGATGTTCGCAACACTGTTTCCAGCACTCCACTAGTGAGAACTTGCCCATGAGCAAGTGTATGTTCTGTTGTAGCCCCTAATATATCTATCATTAAACGTCCAGGCAACACCAGAACCACAAAAAGAAAACGGAATGTACAAAGAAAAGTGGAAGAATCTGAAACATGTTTTACACAAACAACATCTTCAAAGCTTTGTGAAATGTATAATGTACATGCAGTTGGTGCTCAACCAAAAGATAAGTTACATGTGCACCCAATGTGATATGTAGTTTCAAAACCTAAACATTACTATCTCAGCAGAGATCTATCCTGAGAAGGAGCAATTACTGACAATGTTATCAGATAGTTACTCCAAGCAGCAGATATAGAAATACATACCCACTTCCTCCTATAATTTAATTTCAAAAGCTCGTTAAATAATGAATGAAAAAGATATTTGAGTATGCCCAGATTCTTCCTGTAGGCATCCACTGCCAAATGGTACACTTAATGCTGCTCCGGAATATTATCTACGTGATGACAAAGACTGCAGCAGGCAAAGTCTTAATCATGCAGATGTTATCTGAGTTATTGAAAACGTTAAAAAACGTAAAGGGAAATATGATAAGATCATTAAGACAAACATATCTTCTAATGAAAAAGGGGAAAATGGTCCAACGAAGTTGTACTCCTTACAACCAAAATGGGTAAGATGCCAGCCAGTGAAGGAAGTATGCACATGTGTTTATTGCACTAATTTGAAACTTATTTGTTTCATCATAAGCAGTGTCACTGGCAAGAAATACAGAGAGATGGACTTGATGCTTTTGTGTACATGTCATGAGCTGTTAAGATAAATTTTGGTTGCAGGAGTGTGTTCTGTGTCCTGGTGTTGAAGGAATGGTCATTGAAGCATTATAGCTTCAGGATACTGACAATGACATAACCTATGCATTGTGGGAAGGAGGAGAGTAGGTGAAGAAGATACTCGAGCTAAGGAAGTTTGTTACAGAGATTAGGCATTGGGTCATGAAAGAAGTAACTCATCATCATGCCCATAGGATTCAGATCCAGGCCATTGCAGTAGTAAAATCAGCCACAGTCCACACTACTGACACATTAGTTCTTCATTTTGACTTTGCTGAGAACTGGTTTGTTGCTTTATGAAACGAAGTTCAACACTGCCACTGGCAAACATTACAAGTGTCGATATTCACAAGGTGTTGCTCACATACTTGGAACATCAAACTGTTTTGTTGTCGTCAGCGACCATCTCATTCATGATAGTGCACATGCACGTTATGCTGTCAGCATAATTGATGACATAGCATCAGAGGCCACACATTTCCTAACCGAGTGTGTGTGTGTGTGTGTGTGTGTGTGTGAGAGAGAGAGAGAGAGAGAGAGAGAGAGAGAGAGAGAGAGAGAGAGAGAGAGAGAGAGAGAAAATGCAGTATCTCTTTGAAAACCGCTTTCCACTTTTACTTGGAAAACAATGTACAAGAATTGAGACAAAAAAGTGGACATTTTCAGCAACATGTGAAGGTTTAGGAGGCCTCTGTAAACAGCCTGGATTTTCCATTGTTTGAATGTAACAAGATTTAACCTCTAGCATTGATGCTATAAGAGATGCTATTGGGTTTATACAGATCATATGAAAATTACTACAAAATGCAGAACACTTACTTCTAGTTAGTGGAATTCCCTTTAAGAGTGGCATATACATTACAAGAACAGTTCTCCACAAAATATAGCCTGTTACAGTGTGTGAAATGCAGGAACCTCAGTATACTTTAGATGGCTTTGCTGTGAGTGGTGGGTGGGACATATAATTAGCGTCTTTCATGAGCTGCAAGATGTAATTGTCTCCTTTATGGCATACCCTCCCCCCCATGAACCATGGACCTTGCCGTTGGTGGGGAGGCTTGCGTGCCTCAGCGATACAGATAGCCGTACCGTAGGTGCAACCACAATGAAGGGGTATCTGTTGAGAGGCCAGACAAACGTGTGGTTCCTGAAGAGGGGCAGCAGCCTTTTCAGTAGTTGCAGGTGCAAAAGTCTGGATGATTGACTGATCTGGCCTTGTAACAATAACCAAAACGGCCTTGCTGTGCTGGTACTGCGAACGGCTGAAAGCAAGGGGAAAATACGGCCATAATTTTTCCCGAGTGCTTGCAGCTTTACTGTATGATTAAATGATGATGGCGTCTTCTTGGGTAAAATATTCCGGAGGTAAAATAGTCCCCCATTCGGATCTCCGGGCGGGGACTACTCAAGAAGATGTCGTTATCAGGAGAAAGAAAACTGGCGTTCTACGAATCGGAGCGTGGAATGTCAGATCCCTTAATCGGGCAGGTAGGTTAGAAAATTTAAAAAGGGAAATGGATAGGTTAAAGTTAGATATAGTGAGAATTAGTGAAGTTCGGTGGCAGGAGGAACAAGACTTTTGGTCAGATGACTACAGGGTTATAAACACAAAATCAAATAGGGGTAATGCAGGAGTAGGTTTAATAATGAATAGGAAAATAGGAATGCGGGTAAGCTACTACAAACAGCATAGTGAACACATTATTGTGGCCAAGATAGATACGAAGCCCACACCTACTACAGTAATACAAGTTTATATGCCAACTAGCTCTGCAGATGTCGAAGAAATGTATGATCAAATAAAAGAAATTATTCAGATAGTGAAGGGTGATGAAAATTAAATAGTTGTGGGTGACTGGAATTCGGTAGTAGGAAAAGGGAGAGAAGGAAACGTATGGACTGGGGCAAAGAAATGAAAGAGGAAGCCAGCTGGTAGAATTTTGCACAGGGCACAACTTAATCATAGCTAACACTTGGTTCAAGAATCATAAAAGAAGGCTGTATACATGGAAGAAGCCTGGAGATACTGAGAGGTTTCAGATAGATTATATAATGGTAAGACAGAGATTTAGGAACCAGGTTTTAAATTGTAAAACATTTCCAGGGGCAGATGTGGACTCTGACCACAATCTGTTGGTTATGACCTGTAGATTAAAACTAAAGAAACTGCAAAAAGGTGGGAATTTAAGGAGATGGGACCTGGATAAACTAAAAGAAGCAGAGGTTGTACAGGGGAAAGCATAAGGGAGCAATTGACAGGAATGGGGGAAAGAAATACGGTGGAAGAAGAATGGGTAGCTTTGAGGGATGAAGTATTGAAGGCAGCAGAGGATCAAGTAGGTATAAAGACGAGGGCTATTAGAAATCCTTGGGTAACAGAAAAAATATTGAATTTAATTGATGAAAGGAGAAAATATAAAAATGCAGTAAATGAAGCAGGCAAATAGGAATACAAACGTCTCAAAAATGAGATCGACAGGAAGTGCAAAATGGCTAAGCAGGGATGGCTAGAGGACAAATGTAAGGATGTAGAGACTTATCTCACTAGGAGTAAGGTAGATACTGCCTACAGGAAAATTAAAGAGACCTTTGGAGATAAGAGAATCACTTGTATGAACATCAAGAGCTCAGATGGAAACCCAGTTCTAAGCAAAGAAGGGAAAGCAGAAAGGTTGAAGGAGTATATAGGGGGTCTATACAAGGGCGATGTACTTGAGGACAATATTATGGAAATGGATGAAGATGAAATGGGAGATACAATACTGCGTGAAGAGTTTGACAGAGCAGTGAAAGACCCGAGTCGAAACAAGGCCCCCAGAGTAGACAACATTCCATTTGAACTACGGGCGGCCTTGGGAGAGCCAGTCCTGACAAAACTCTACCATCTGGTGAGCAAGATGTATGAGACAGGCGAAATACCCTCAGACTTCAAGAAGAATATAATAATTCCAATCCCAAAGAAAGCAGGTGTTGACAGATGTGAAAATTACCGAACTATCAGTTTAATAAGACACAGCTGCAAAATACTAACGCGAATTCTTTACAGGCGAATGGAAAAACTAGTAGAAGCCGACCTCGGGGAAGATCAGTTTGGATTCCATAGAAATGTTGGAACACGTGAGACAATACTGTCCCTACGACTTACCTTAGAAGCTAGAATAAGGAAGGGCAAACCTACGTTTATAGCATTTGTAGACTTACAGAAAGCTTTTGACAATGTTGACTGGAATACTCTCTTTCAAATTCTGAAGGTATGAGGGGTAAAATACAGGGAGTGAAAGGCTATTTACAATTTGTACAGAAACCAGATGGCAGTTATAAGAGTCGAGGGGCATGAAAGGGAGGCAGTGGTTGGGAAGGGAGTGAGACAGGGTTGTAGTCACTCCCCGATGTTATTCAATCTGTATACTGAGCAAGCAGTGGAGGAAACAAAAGAAAAATTTGGAGTAGGTATTAAAATCCATGGAGAAGAAATAAAAATGTTGAGGTTTGCCGATGACATCGTAATTCTGTCAGAGACAGCAAAGGACTTGGAAGAGCTGTTGAACGGAATGGATAGTGTCTTGAAAGGAGGATATAAGATGAACATCAACAAAAGCGAAACGAGGATAATGGAATGTAGTTGAATTAAGTCGGGTGATGCTGAGGGAATTAGATTAGGAAATGAGACACTTAAAGTAGTAAAGAAGTTTTGCTATTTGGGGAGCAAAATAACTGATGATGGTCGAAGTAGAGAGGATAGAAAATGTAGACTGGCAATGGCAAGGAAAGTGTTTCTGAAGAAGAGAATTTTGTTAACATCAAAAATAGATTTAGGTGTCAGGAAGTCATTTCTGAAAGTATTTGTATGGAGCGTAGCCATGTATGGAAGTGAAACATGGACGATAAATAGTTTGGACAAGAAGAGAATTGAAGCTTTCGAAATGTGGTGCTACAGAAGAATGCTGAAGATTAGATGGGTAGATCACATAACTAATGAGGAAGTATTGAACAGGATTGGGGAAATGAGAAGTTTGTGGCACAACTTGACCAGAAGAAGGGATCGGTTGGTAGGACATGTTCTGAGGCATCAAGGGATGACCAATTTAGTACTGGAGGGCAGCGTGGAGGGTAAAAATCGTAGAGGGAGATCAAGAGATGACTACACTAAGCAGATTCAGAAGGATGTAGGTTGCAGTAGGTACTGGGAGATGAAGCTTGCATAAGATAGAGTAGCATGGAGAGCTGCATCAAACCAGTCTCAGGACTGAAGACCACAACAACAACATGGCATACCATGGTCCAGCAAATTCTTTCGAATGGCCATCATCAACAGATGAACGCGCTGTTCCTATTTCCCAAGAAGTACCCTTGTTGGATCATCCTTACCCATGTGCAAACTCAGCTCAGCTATACAAGTTCAATAAGCACCAGATGAAAAAAATATACGAATTCTTTTCAACCGTGCAGTGTTGATTGTTACAGTATAGGTAATTTTAACTCATAGACTATCATAAAGAAGTAAAATCATGATGGAGGACAATAAAAATTTGAGAATAACATCAGAAACAAAAAAATGCATAGACAAAGCTATTTTCTACAACTAGTTCTTTATAAAATACTTGAACAAAATGAACAATTGTTTTTCCATTCACTTATGAAGGCTGTGATTAATTATTTTGACTACAATATGCCAGTTTTGTATTATATTTGCTCAACATCAGCAATCAATTTAATTTTTTAAGTGTCTATGATTTTTTGACCTTGGTATGACTATGTCTAACATAAAAATTATTCAAATTTTGCACTGCAAAATAGTAACCACTAACTGCATGCGAATAACTAGGTCAATCATAAAAATTTCTCAAATTTTGCTCCACAAAATACTGTCCACTCTGACTGTACTTTCCGTAAGTACAATGAGCAACTGACGTATGATGAGGGTTTTAGAATAAATAGTTTATACAGAATCAATAAATTTTAGATAGAATGTAGAAATACTCTGATAGTTTAACTGGGTGTCAAGCAAAGCTCAAAAAAATTTTTTTACTGTGTTTTCCAGGACAATTTTTGATTTTTTCAGTTCGCGTTGTGCTTGGAGCCTAACCAACTTTGATCGATTTAATGAGAAAATCTACCAATTTTGTCAATGTACAAGAAGATAATGAGGGTCATACTCTTGAGTTTTCTTAAAAAAAAAAAAAAAAAAAAAAAAAAAAAAAAAAAAAAAAAAAAAACCACTTTAAAATCAACATTGTTTATTTTAACCAAGAAGTAAATGTACCAGGATGTGACAACAGAATTAAGTGTGAAATGTAACATGAACAAAAAAATAGTAATGTTCCACACTAATTTTCAAGTCTAAAGATGCACTGTAACACTAATGTTCGTACGTTTACAGGTGCACTCTAACACAAATTTATCCAATTCAGACACATTAATGTAACCACCACCTATGTTTGATGTCAATGTGTAAGAACCACTCACAGATGGCAGCACTAGTAGGGGACGGTGTGTAAGGCATGTTGGGGGATGCAGAAAACAGTGGAGTCATCGTCTTAATGCCGTGATTTATCCGACATCCAAAAGGGCTTTTGGGCCAAGGGTGGAAGCATTTCCAATACATCTAAGTTTATAAACTGTTCAAATGCCACCATGATTAAAGTGTACTGTGCATGGAAAAATAGTACTACCCAAAACCAGCACTGAGGGAACAGTGGTGCACCACAAGCTGTAACTGATGGGGGTGAACTACGGGTGCAGAGATGTGTGCAGGTGAGTAGACATGCAACTGCTGAACAGCTAACCACCTAAATGAATATATGGGTTAACAATAGTCTCTCCTCAAAGACCATTCAGAAAACGTTGCTGTGTATGCGCCTCCACTGCAGGCATTTAGTTCATGCACCTACACTGACAGCTGTTCATTGGCGACGAAGGCTGTAATTTGCACACAATTACAGCTACTGGACATCCACTGTGTGCCAACAGGTAACCTTTTCATAACTGATTGATATATTATCTGACAGGGACCAAACGGCGAGGTCATCAGTCCTGTGATTCCAAAGTTAATCACAGAAGAAAGAAGGACCACTAAAAGTGGACGGATCCAGTCAGGGGAATCAAATTATAAAATAATGAACATAGAACACTCACAAAGAAAGGCATGAAAAGTGAGATCAAATCCAAAAACTGAAAAAACAAGGGGGGCAGTCATGGAGTCACAGACAGAGAAGACTAATGTAGAACCTCACACCTGAAAATAAAATCTACTTTCATAGAGGAAACTGAGAACCAGTTCAACAACCTGTGGATCGTCTGCTAATATTAAATTTAAGGAATCGGGAAGATTATACTTAATATGAAAGGCCGAAAGGAGACAGTCCACCAATATGTGGGATATCGTCGCCCACAACATGGGTGAAGAGTCGTTACATAGGTGGAAACAATGGGTGAGCTGTGCTAGACCAATGTGTAAATGGCATAAAACAGTGAACTCCTGAGAGGAGTGAAAGAAAGAGCGCCAAACTGCCGTAGCCTCCTTGATTGTGTGGAGTTTATTACCATGAGCAGTAACGCTCCAGATGGCATTCCAATTTGAACGAAGAGAGTTGATGCAGATCTGCACATCCGCATCGGGAATCATGAAAGAAAATGGGGATAAGTATCTACTTCTCTAGTCGAACGGTCAACCAGTGCATTCCCTGGGATGACCATGTGTCTTGGAACCCAGAGAAAGAAATTGAACAGGAGGCAAGCTCAATACCAGAGGTAATGTTATGGATAGCAGATACCAAAGGGTGACAAGAGTAGCAACAATCGACAGCCTGCAGGCAGCTCACAAAGTCTGCAAGGAGGCCTGAGAAACAATAATGAGGTCCCCGTGAATGGTTAGAAGCTCTGCTGTGAACACACTACATGATCCCAGCAATAAATGGTGTTCGAAGCCCGTAGGAGATAAGAAAGCGTATCCCAGCTTATTGACTGTCTTAGAACCATCAGTGTAAAAGATGGTGGCACCCTGGAACTCTGCATGGATGGCACATACAAGATGTCAGAAAACCATATGACGAACAGAGACACAGGGTGCAGCCCAAGAAGTGGAGACGCATGCCAACCGGCGATCCACGTATGGGCGGATGTTGAAAGGGAGGCATCCCTCGTAGGAAAAGAGCACAGGGTACACAGGATGGTCAAGGAATTGGAAATTGCGTAAGAAACAAGGAGTTGGCTCCATCAGATGTGTAGAGGGGGAATCCCCACTTCTGTGAGGAACTAGTGCCGCAAAGGCACCAATAGCGAGAGGAATCCCACAATGATGGACAGGGTCAAGGAGTTTCAAAGTGGAAGGAGCTGCTGAACCATAAACCTGACTACCAAATCTGTACAAGACCAGAGCACAGTAAAGATGGAGGAGAGTGGAATGGTCTGCACCCCAAGATTTGTGAACCAGGAGGCAAAGAGCATTAAGCTTCCACATACATGTAGTCTTTAGGTGGCAAATATGGTGCAGCAGCCATGTCAACTTGTTATCAAAAACAAGGCCTAAGAAACGTGACTGTGCTACACCACTGAGGAACTGGTTGCCAAAATAAAGTTTTGGCTCAGGGTGTACTGTGGGTCGACGACAAAAATGCATAACTTGCGTTTTGGAGGGAACAAACTGGAAGCCATGGGCAGTGGCCCACGCAGAGGCCCCTTGGATGTCGCCTTGGAGCTGGCGCTCAGTAGATGCATGCTATCAAGTGGGAGCTGCACCAGATGCAAAAATTGTGGACGAACAATGACGGGGTAACCAGAGGCCCAACATAGGTCACAAGCCCATAGATTGCACTGAGGAAGAGAGTGAAACTTAGCACAGAACCCTGTGGAATACCATTCTCCTGAATCTGAGAAGAAACAATAACAGACTAGTCTGATAAGGACACACAAATGGACTTATGTGAAGTCACAAGCAAGCTGTTTTTAGTGATAGAATTACTTCTTCAATCTGAAAAACCTCTTCTCAGCACTTTCCATGAATTTCATTTTTATAGTTTCTAACACTCTTCAGTTGTCTCTACTCACTTCCTTCTTTCCTAATTTTCTTTTGAGGACTTCGCAGCTCTCATTTTCTCTGCTACTGTTTTACTATACCTACCCAAGGTTGCCACAAGTTTTCTCAAGTGAAATTCCCTGGTATTTCCCTGATTTCCAGGGCAGTTTTAGCATTTTTCCCTGACATGGAGATTTCAAGGTTTAGTAAAACGTAAGTTGGCAAAAAAATGTAAGGACTTATGTATTTCTAAGTCTGTAAGTAAAAATCTTAATTACTAGCATCACCATATTTTGTGATGAACTGTTTTAGGTGGAGAAAGAAAGCCAAATCATGTATATGTTTCATTAAGACCACTAATGTTATTTTATTTCAATAAAATGAAACACATTTGGTGACAAAAATACGCATTTCCAAATTTGGTGACAAAAAAAATTTCCCTGGAGTCATAAGACAGTTTTAAAACAGCTTCACTGATTTCAGAAATAACCTCAGTAAAAAGTAGACCTCTTGAAAGAAATGTATAAGGCAGGGAAAAAAATGTGTAAACCAACACCAAAGGTGACTATCAATAAGATGTTGGTTCTACTATGTTCATTATTGCTGGTTATCGCTCACTGTGTTATGTCTATTATTTTACAGGTATTGTGAGATTTTTCTATCAAGAAATACACGAGCGCATAGCGTATGAACAGCCACAATTTTCTTCTCTGTATTGCCCATACTTTCTAATATATTAAATATTTTCGAATTGTCAAAATGTACTATAATAAATAAAATATCTATAAAATGCCACACTGTACAATGTACTCGTGATACAGTCACAATTCCTGAAATCCATCGCCCATGGCCTGCCAAGAGGCACCATAGTTCTAGGTCCACAGATAAACCACCAAGAGCCGCAGCATTATGCTACATATAAACAGACCCAACCTGTCAGCAGATCAGTGAAACTAGATCTAACGGGCAGGGCCTGCAGATTATTGGAAAACAATGGCCTTCAGATCGGCAGGCCCAATCCATTTAACATACCCACAAAAATGACCTGCAGTTTTGGCCTTAAGTCCACTTGTGTGGCCAGCTATTCATACGTCACAGACATCATGTCGATGAAATGAGACCACGGTGATCATCCATGCAGCAGACAACTTGAGTGAATGCAATGAGAATCAATACTATTTAGGACAGGTAGCAACTCACTGTACAGATGATCGCCGAGCCACAGACAAGCACATAGAAAAGACAATCATATTCTCAACAACTAAGTTTATGACCATAGCCTTTGTCAGAAAACGAGAGCACATACACACTCACCCAGACACAACTTGTGCACATGACTGCTGTCTCTGACTGCTGTATCAACAGTCTCCGAGACTCAGATCCAAACAAACCACTCTTCACATCTCCCTGCCTCCTATCAGCAGCTGCTATGCTAGTGGCAAGAAGTGGGGGCAATGCTGGTAGCAGGCTCAAGGAAGTGGTAGAAAGGGAAAGAAGCAGTAAGAATGAAGGAGTAGGGAGGCAATGCATGTACTCAGTAAATAAACCAAAAATGAGATTTTTCCAGTTTTTTCCAAATTTTCCTGGTATTTCCCTGACATGTTTGAAATTCCCTGATTTCCAAAACTTGTGGCAACCTGTTACCATGTGCATTTCAAAAGATGTGCATTAAATACTCAGATCAACACCCTCCGTGATCTTGACCGCATCGCCGCGACTGAGTCAAATTTTTGAACAGAATGGAGTTGTCAGAGAAACCTCTTTCAAGGCTGCCATTGCCGTGGAAGAGACTGCAAACAACACTGATAAATCTCCTCGTATTTTTTGTCCATTCTTGTTCCCAACAACCATAATACAGAACTGATTGACGCGAACAAAATCTACATAAAGTTCTTTAAGGACTTCCTTCACTGACATGATCTCTACTAGACTTCAGAACTCGTGGGCAATGGCATTAGCCTCATGACCAACAAAGCAATTTAAGGTGTCAATGCCATGCCTAACTGTCTCATCTCATGGTTGACATTAACTGCTACTTCTTGGAATGAACACGGAATGCCCTTCGTAAAGAAATAAGCCAGGGATATTTCATCCAGAATTTTGGATACCATATTCTTAATAAATGTAAGGCACTCATTCCTCAATGCCAAGACAACTTCCTCCGATATGTCACACTGACCCAGAGTATTTTTGGTTCTTATCTGATGTTCACTTTACGAGGCTGTAACTGATTTTGTTATTATTCAGATTTGTTTCGCAGGTAGTCTGTTTCTACAAATTTCTGGTTGGACAAATTTTCTAATTACGTCTCTGACAATAGAGTGGAAGGAATTACAGAGAAAATGAGTCATGGGAGCATCTCATAAAAATTTAGTCATAAACCTGAGCAGCAAAAAGGGCAAGATGAACAATCAGCATCTCAAAGACTTACACACTACCTGGGGTAACAAAGACTCTTAGGAATTCTAGTAGTGACCTTAGGTTTTTGTGTTATCTACTTCTGTTCCTTCTTTACTCTTTTTATTTATTATTTATTTACATGGAAGCTGCATAGGACCAAATTGAGGAACAAATCTCCAAGTTCATGGAAGTGTCAGTACATGAAATTACAACATAAAGTATAACAGATAAAAATAAAATGTTTATGAACCCAAAAAAAGACAATCCATAAGTTTACTTAAACACAATCAACAATGCAAGAAGAATGAGCTTAATTTTTCAAGGAACTCCTCAACAGAATAGGAGTGATCCACGAGGAAATTCTGAAGTTTCTATTTGAAAGTGCATGGATTACTGCAAGATTTTTGAATTCGAGTGCTAGCATATCAAAAATGGATGCAGCAGTATACTGCATACCTTTTGTGCACAAGAGTTTCTCCTTCCTTTACACATTTTTAAACGTTAGCTGAGCCCAGACTGATACTATTTTATTTTCCTCCTACTAGACAGCACAAAACTTCTTTGTGGAAACAACAGGTGCTTGTAATATTGCTGAAACCAGCTTGGCAGGAGGAAACATTTTGAAATATATTACATAAAGCTCTCAGAAACTGAACATGATTCCAACCAACGCTAGTACAACCTGTCGCAAAGCCACCATGTTGTGTATGTCCCAAGGTCGAACACCATGAGACCCTCTGAATTACCTTTGATTTTGAGCTGCCTTTTCAGTTCTCTTAGGAATGCCTTATTAACATCAAGGCCATCCACAACTCTTTTTGGTGAATCATCATCTCACTGCTCTTCACCCAAAACATTTGAAATAGTTTTCCATTCATCTGGTAAGTTTGGAATCTGAAGCCTTCTCTTTTTGTGTCTTCTGATTAAGCTCATTCCTACAATCTTCACAAACTCAAATCTTGACACTGTATTATGCAAATACATACTATTTGTGAACCTCAGCTCACTTATATTTGAAAATAAAATATTGCCAGTGGCCACCTCCTCGTTCAGCGGTTGGCTGAGTAGTTGCTGCACTTCATTTTTAGAGCAACTATGCCAGATTTCATAGCATTATAGAGACAGCTTACACTACACTCGTTCGTCCTCCATTAGAATATTGCTGTGTGGTGTGGGATCCTTACCAGGTGGGATTGACAGAGGACATCAAAAGCGTGCAAAAAAGGGCAGCTCGTTTTGTATTTTCACATAATAGGGGAGAGAGTGTGGCAGATATGATACGCGAGTTGGGATGGAAGTCATTAAAGCAAAGACGTTTTTTGTCGCAGCGAGATCTATTTATGAAATTTCAGTCACCAACTTTCTCTCCCGAATGCAAGAATATTTTGTTAAGCCCAACCTACGTAAGTAGGAGTGATCATCAAAATAAAATAAGAGAAATCAGAGCTCGAACAGAAAGGTTTAGGTGTTCATTTTTCCTGCGCGCTGTTCGGGAGTGGAATGGTAGAGAGATAGTATGACTGTGGTTCGATGAACCGTCTGCCAAGCACTTAAATGTGAATTGCGGAGTGATCATGTAGATGTAATAATGTCTGGCTTGCCATAAAGGTGTTATGGAGAGTTCCTAAAGACATAACTTCAACTGATGATTACAGTGAAGAAGAAAAAGTGATGTTTTACTAACGAGTTTGCTCAGAGGTTAATTCAACTAGCAAGTTCCATGAAATTAAATACTTAAAGAACTATTTGGCCAGACTTGCTTGGACGCTTTTAAGAAACATAAGAAGCCTGTAACAAAAGGTCTGAGAGGAATAATGTTTTATCATTATTCTAAATATAAAAGCCCTTTTATCAATATAATACCAGGAAAGTCACTGTGTCCAACACATTATTCTCAAACATTTGTCATTAACAAAGAAAGGGTTTGTGACAGTCCAGATAAAGAATTTTGTGACTCATCATCAGGAACTATTAAAAAAGTTAAATTAGCTTATGAAATTCTACATGTATCACCTGATACTAAAATTGGAAAAGTAAGTGATAAAAAGACTTTTTGCACTGAACACAAAAATTGGAAAGTGGCAACTACTGTCAAAAAGAATTTGTAAGTCTTATTTCAAAAGAGAAGTTGCATGAAAACAGATGGAGTTTCTAAAAATTCCATGACTGAATGTAATGATTTGATGGAAAAGTTAATAATTAAACGTCTTATTTTGAGCAACATGGATGAAAAATTAATAGGTTTACTACTGAATTCTTGGAGTCTAACTAAAGTTAGTGCAAATATAATGTGTGAGAACATGTGATTAAATTAACAAAGCAGTTAGTAAAAGAGCAGGGAATTTTACCAGCATCAACAAAGAAAAATGCATCAAATTTGACGTACAAAAACATGGTCGAAAAGGTACTAGGTTTTATGAGGATGACAATTACAGCCATTTGATGCTTTGCAAAAAAGAAAGAAAATGGTACAAAGGTTCAGAGACAAAAACTATTTATACTGTATGATTTAAATGGACTATGCACTGAATTCAAAAAAGAAAACACTGACATTAAAATTGGAAGGCTAAAATTTTGAGAGTTAGGACTAAAGTGGTATCATATTGCTATGGGGGCACCTAGCGCCCATAACAGTGTGTTAGTTTGTATCACCAGAATGAAAATTTGATGATAGATGGGGCCAATCTTATTGTCAACTATAAACATCTTTTGGATGTTCTGGTTTGTAAATTGACAGTTACAAATGTATGATCATGGGGAAAATATCAAAACTTCGTCAATGTGGAAAACTTGTACCACTGACAGTATAAAATATGGAGGTAGTGGCTTGTGTTTATGGCCTTCTGTAGTGGGAATCCCAAAGTTGATAATATTGAGTGTTAAAACCAAGATGTGCATGTTACATTTTACCACCTACCAGAACCAAGGATCTCCTTTAAAAAAGTTGAAAAGCATCAAAACCTGGATGCCTACTGATGAAGCTGCTCTCCCCCCCCCCCCCCCCCCCCCAATTTACACCTACGTCAGGGCAAGCTTTTAATCGAACACTCAAACTGTGTGAAGAAATTCCTATGTTGTTTAATGAGCAATGTAGTAAAAACAAATAAGGTGAGAACAAGATAATGTAATTAGGTAGCTCATTTTTTTTAAGTGATCACAGATATGTTCCAATTATGTAACTGATACACTTTATCCATTAGTCCAGTTATTGCAGATACTAAGAAACATATTTTTTACTCATATTGCTATTTTTTCCATAACTTTTCACTGAATCTCAAGTTGAAATTTATACTGAAGCGTTTGATATAATCAAGGTCTATCAAGTATAAAATTTTCAGATTCTAATCTGGTCTCCTAACAAAGATACTGCAGGTTAAAGAAGGAAAAATTCAAGACGTATTTTTTTTTAAATAGTGCATTTTTAAAGCGTAAGTGTCTCATCAATGATACTCTATAAAAAGTAACTACACTGCGTCATGTAATAGTACAAAAAATATTAAGGATGAGAAATTACTAATCCTTTGGAAGAATACTATTCAGAAAGGGAGGTTTTTTTCTATTTTTTTTTAACTAATAACTTCGAGCCATTGCAAATATATTTAAGGAGTACATTCAGCAAGGTGATCATGGTGTCAGCTGAACTAAATGCTTCTTATTTGAAAGGTCTGGGGCAACCATTACTAAATAATTTAATAAACCACAGATGCTTATAAATGCTAAAAACTGCTTGCGGCCTGCAACAAAAATGGCTGCTGTTTCTAAATGATAACGAATAAAATAGTTCGAAAATATTTTTGAGTCCACCAAACAAGAGGGACTTCACCTAATGAATATCAATTTTTTTCTGACATGGTCAAGCAACCAGTCTGGACAATTTGACATTGATTGCCTCAAATGTAAACCCACCAAACACATCACAGATCCCTGCTGGTAACATTGTCGGCGAGCATACGTGTGCAAGACATTCCAATGCCAAAACTCCGGTGAAGAAAAGTCTCACAGCATAGAGTTGAGAGTGAACAGTGATTAAAGAAGGAAAGGCCGGATTTTAAGCCAGAGCACATATATGCAGAAGAAAAGAAGGGAATCTGATAGAAGAGAGTAATAAAATACAAGACAGATGGGCAGCACACATTCAAGAGTTCCTGAACCCAGAAGTAGTAGGATTAGAACAAGACAAACTGGTAGAAATAACTTATTAATGAAGCAGAGGTCATAACACCAAAACCCACACTGAAGGAAGTGATACATGCCATTAAGACCTTAAAAAACACATAAGGCACCTGGAGAAGATCAGATCCAAGCGGAACTTCTCCAATATGGTGGGTAAGCACTTTGGAAAGCAATACACAAGTAGTACTGAGCATCTGGCAGGAGGAGAGCATTCCAATGGAATGGAAAACAGCTATTATGTGCTTCAGACATAAAAAAGGAAATACTCTAAACTGCAGAATTACTGAGGAATATCCCTACTAAATACTACATATAAATTGTTCTCGAAGATCCTAATTGGGATGCTTAACCCCTATGTGGATAGGAGAATAGGATATCAGAGTGGCTTTAGATGGAATAGGCCAAAAACTGACAAAATATTCACATTATGCATTCTACCTGAAAAATGTTATGAACATCAAATAAACATACAGCAGCTTTATATCGATTTTAAACAAGTCTATGATAGCATCTCAAGAATGGCAATGTGGAATGTGATGGAAGAGTTTGGAATACCTAAGAAGCTTGTTAAACTTACTATGATGACCGTCAGTGAAACCAACTGTAAAGTAAAAATACAGGGCAAAATCTCCATAGAAGTGAAAGTGGAGATGAGGCTGAGACAGTGTGACAGTATCTCCTCACTGCTATTCAACCTCTGCCTAGAAAAAGTCTTAAATCAAAGTTATAGAGGAGGAACCATTTTTAATCATTCACTGCAGTACCTAGCCTACACAGACAATGTGGCAATACTCTCACAAAACACAGCTGTGCTGGCTGATGCCTATCAACAACTGGAGAAGGAGGTACAAGGCAACTTGGCCTTGTAGTCCATGACAAAAATACCAAATAAATGGCAATGACCAACCAGCGAAACCTACCAAATCTCATGACAGCCGACAAGAGTTTCAAAGGGTGAGAGACTTCAAGAAACTCATATCGACTATCAAAGAGATAAATGACATCAGCAGCGAGGTGAAAGCTACAACAGCAGTACACAACAAATGTTACTTTGCCACACTACCCATGCTTAGTAACTCACAACTGTCACGAAAATATGAAATCTTAATTTACTAAACAATTATAAGACCAGCTGATACGTATGATGTCGAGACATGGACCACGACAGCAAATGAGGAAAGGATCCTTAGCATTTAGGAGAAAGGTTCCGTGTAAAATATACGGTCCAATATACGTTCAACAAGGTTAGCACATCCATATGAATGTAGAATTAGAAGAACTTTTTGAAGAAACTGACATTGTCACTACCATTAAAATAAGAAGATTGCAGTGGGTAGGACACATGGTCAAACTGGAGGAAGATAGAATATGTAAGATGATTTTTGATGGCAAGGCTTGAGGCAGATGACAGAAGAGATGGGTGGACGAATTGAAGAAGACACAAAAGAGCTGGGTGTCAGAGCATGGAGACGGAAAGCCATGGACGGGACAGAATGGCAGGATATTGTCACGGAAGCCTAGATCTAACAAGGGCTGTAGAGGTAAGTAAGTAAGTAAGTAAGTAAGTAAGTACACAAGAACCTTTCGGTATGGTATTAATCACTAGTGAAGTGAAACGTGGTTGAAACATAAATGAATAATCAATTTAAAAGAACAATGATTAAATTTAAAAGAACAATGATGAAATGATACATACAAAACAAAATAATATTTCTACAAAGTGATTACAGATTTGTTTGCAGAAACACAAAAGTGCCACAATTTCATACTTCTAATGACCAAAAAAACAAATACAATAAAATAAAGAATAATCCTGGACAAAATCCAGAACGAGATCTTGGATTTCTGGAGAAAGAGGAAATTTGAAATACAGATTAAGCTGCAATTATGTCTGTCTGTCTGTCTGAGGAGTACAAAACAGAAGAAAATTGCTGCAAACTAGAAGGAACGAGATGTGCTATGTCAATCTTGGAATGAAGCAGTGGTAAAAGTAGAACTGAGAACGTCAACATTCTCTCACGATCAAGACAAAGTTCGTATGTATACTGCAGAGTGGTCTCAGTCCTGCAGTGAAAACCAAGTTATCTCTGGCAAATTTGAATAAAAACCATAGAGAAACATTAACAAGCCCCAATTTTAAGAGGGATGAGTTCCCTATTCCTTGGTCTGCTTTTAAGAGATACATGTAAAATACAGGGTGTTTCAAAAATGACCGGTATATCTGAAACAGCAATAAAAACTAAACAAGCAGCGATAGAAATACACCGTTTGTTGCAATATGCTTGGGACAACAGTACATTTTCAGGCGGTCAAACTTTCGAAATTACAGTAGTTACAATTTTCAACAACAGATGGCGCTGCAAGTGATATGAAAGATATAGAAGACAACGCAGTCTGTGGGTGCACCATTCTGTACGTCGTCTTTCTGCTGTAAGCGTGTGCTGTTCACAACGTGCAAGTGTGCTGTGGACAACGTGGTTAATTCCTTAGAACAGAGGATTTTTCTGGTGTTGGAATTCCACCGCCTAGAACACAGTGTTGTTGCAACAAGACGAAGTTTTCAACAGAAGTTTAATGTAACCAAAGGACCGAAAAGCGATACAATAAAGGATCTGTTTGAAAAATTTCAACGGACTGGGGATGTGACGGATGAACGTGCTGGAAAGGTAGGGTGACCGCGTACGGCAACCACAGAGGGCAACATGCAGCTAGTGCAGCAGGTGATCCAACAGCGGCCTCGGGTTTCCGTTCGCCGTGTTGCAGCTGCGGTCAAAATGACGCCAACGTCCACGTATCGTCTCATGCGCCAGAGTTTACACCTCTATCCATACAAAATTCAAACGCGGCAAACCCTCAGCGCCGCTACCATTGCTGCACAAGAGACGTTCACTAACGGCGATATGCATGAGGGCAGCATTTGGTTTACTGACGAAGCTTATTTTTACCTGGACGGCTTCGTCAATAAACAGAACTGGCGCATATGGGGAACCGAAAAGCCCCATGTTGCAGTCCCATCGTCCCTGCATCCTCAAAAAGTACTGGTCTGGGCCGCCATTTCTTCCAAAGGAATCATTGGCCCATTTTTCAAATCCGAAACGATTACTGCATCATGCTATCTGGACATTCTTCGTGAATTTGTGGCGGTACAAACTGCCTTAGACGACACTGCGAACACCTCGTGGTTTATGCAAGATGGTGCCCGGCCACATCGCATGGGCGACGTCTTTAATTTCCTGAATGAATATTTCGATGATCGTGTGATTGCTTTGGGCTATCCGAAACATACAGGAGGCGGTGTGGATTGGCCTCCCTATTCGCCAGACATGAACCCCTATGACTTCTTTGTGTGGGGACACTTGAAAGACCAGGTGTACCGCCAGAATCCAGAAACAATTGAACAGCTGAAGCAGTACATCTCATCTGCCTGTGAAGCCATTCCGACAGACACGTTGTCAAAGGTTTCGGGTAATTTCATTCAGAGACTACGCCATATTATTGCTACACATGGTGGATATGTGGAAAATATCGTACTATAGTTTCCCAGACCGCAGCGCCATCTGTTGTTGACAATCGTAACTACTGTAATTTCGAAAGTTTGTCTGCCTGAAAATGTACTGTTGTCCCAAGCATATTGCAACAAACGGTGTATTTCTATCGCTGCTCGTTTAGTTTGTATTGCCGTTTCAAATATACCTGTCATTTTTGAAACACCCTGTACTAAACAAAGAAAAGAAAATATGGTAAGTAAACTGTTTATTAACTCAAAAGTAATGACCATAACTCTAAATACATTTAGTGCTCTGTGAAACGAGACAGCCAATGCCTTCATGGGAAAATGTTTGCAACTGCAACAGAACCATGATGTGCCCAGGCATGCAGCGCTTCACCAGAAGTAAATCAACAGTCACAAACATTTTTCCTCAGGCCTCCAAAGAACTGGAAATCACATGGGCAGAGATTGTGACAGTATCGACAACCTGAAAGGTCTTCCCAGTGAAACTTCTGCAATGTACTCTAAAGGTAAACAAAGTAAGAGCCTACAGAATATCAGACCAGCTGTGTGGCTGGATTTAAGAGTTTTTAGCAAACAGAACACAGCATGTTGTTATCAATGGAGAGACGTCAACAGGCATTAATGTGACCTGTGGCTTGCCACAGGGGAGTGTTATGGGACCATTGCTTTTCACAATATATATAAATGACCTAGTAGATAGTGTCGGAAGTTCCATGCGGCTTTTCGCAGATGATGCTGTAGTATACAGAGAAGTTGCAGCATTAGAAAATTGTAGCGAAATGCAGGAAGATCTGCAGCGGATAGGCGCTTGGTGTAGGGAGTGGCAACTGACCCTTAACATAGACAAATGTAATGTATTGCGAATACATAGAACGAAGGATCCTTTATTGTATGATTATATGACAGTGGAACAAACACTGGTAGCAGTTCCTCCTGTAAAATATCTGGGAGTATGCATGCGGAACGATTTGAAGTGGAATGATCATATAAAATTAATTATTGGTAAGGCGGGTACCAGGTTGAGATTCATTGGGAGAGTCCTTAGAAAATGTAGTCCATCAACAAAGGAGGTGGCTTACAAAACACTCGTTCGACCTATACTTGAGTACTGCTCAATCAGTGTGAGATCCGTACCAGATCGGGTTGACGGAGGAGATAGAGAAGGTCCAAAGAAGAGCGGCGCGTTTCGTCAGAGGGTTATTTGGTAACCGAGATAGCGTTAAGGAAATGTTTAGCAAACTCAAGTGGCAGACTCTGCAAGAGAGGCGCTCTGCATCGCGGTGTAGCTTGCTCGCCAGGTTTTGAGAAGGTGCGTTTCTGGATGAGGTATCGAATATACTGCTTCCCCCTACTTATACCTCCCGTGGAGATCACGAATGTAAAATTAGAGAGATTCGAGAGCACACAGAGGCTTTCCCGCGAACCATATGCGACGAACAGAAAATGGAGGCAATGACAGTGGCACGTAAAGTGCCCTCCGCCACACACCGTTGGGTGGCTTGCGGAGTATGAATGTAGATGTAAACAACCTTGGCAATATGTGAGCCCACCCATCTGTCTTGTTTTCATTTGACTGTACCTTACGGAATACATGGTGAAACTGCCTGTTCAACACATAGACGACCACCACCATATTTCAAAAGAAAGCGTTGTGCAGATCATTCAAAAATGTTGTTTTAATACATCAGATTCCCAAAACTGATTATTTACAGATTACAAACATTATGCAAGGAGCCTGTCAGCACACAAATAGCCTCCAGATATACACCACAATAGAGCCTAGTAAAACAACAAAGTGAATTACAACTACTGCTATATTTGTCTGAGAATTGCATCAATCTGATAGTAGTAGCTCTATTAAACGTAAATAAATGTCGCATCAAATATTATTATCTGGAAGTTCATACATAACACATTCAAATTGAAAAACTGTTCTAACATCTCATCGATAACGTAGTAAGTAAGAGATGGAGCAACTCAAACTGGAGAAAAAATTCGACCTGTCCTGTCCTTTCCTCTCTTTTCCTATCCAGGCAAACCATCTCGGCATTCATGTTATGCAATATAGGGAAACCACAGTAAACCTAGAAAAGGATGGCCAGAGGAGGATTTGAATTATTGTTCTCCCAAATATGAGTCCAATTTCCAACACTGTGCCATCTTGTTCAGTGGAAAATGTTAAAGAATGTACATGCAATTTGCTTGTACAAATGAATCACTATGAAAAAAACCATATGGTTACAAAGCACACAACTATTTACACTAGCAGAACACACCTGTTTAATTCATGTTAATTGTTAACTGTGTAATCCACATCAGTCTTCTTTACATTACTTGCAGCAGAACATGAGTGTCTAATCTATGTTATTATTTTTTTTACAACACTTAGTCTCAACATTTACTGCACTTGAATCAACTGCAGTTTTAGAATACAGTTCCCAGCATTCAACTAGCCTTCAACCTACCACACAGCCTACAGTAACAGGAAAATTCTGTTTCTGCAGGCAACTGTTAAATTCGAGGCAGTATTAGTCTTAATTATTTGAAAATGAGCATTAGATTTAGATGTAATACTGATGACTACAGTATGTCATTACAGATTAACATTCAGACTGCCATACATATGGGACTTGAAACCAGTTATGACTTCTTCCAAGGCACCATAATGGCATTTAGGCTAAGTGATCTAGCTGAATCATGGAAAACCTAAAGTAGACCCTACATCAGATCAGCTCTTGAGCCGATTTGAATGTCTCAAGCATTATACACAACAGCAAATTATCCTCAGTTTAATTTGGACAGATTATCTACTTCTTCCTCTTTTCACACTCATGGATCTGGGTCAATGCACATCAATTGGTGTTGAGGTTCTCACATGACCATAATGTATTTTGAAGAAATTTTGCTTGAACATTTGCACCTTTCCAATAAACACTAGTGAAGTTCCATGATCACTAATTTAATACTTGCAGAGATCTTGCCTCTTGTTTGACCCCTTTCATGCAGAGCTGCATTGAAAGCTCTATCAACAGCGTACCCATTAGTTTTTGGCAACATTGAGACATAATATATCCGGAAATATTTTCTTGAAAGAAACAGGACTAGGGAATCTTGTACAACTTTTTGCATTCTCTGCAGTTAAATAATTAAAAGAAATTTCATGAGCAATTTTTATACAGATAATTTGAATAAAATCGGACAAAAAAAAAACATTGGCACTTGAAGTTTAGCTTTCTTATATCCCCTAAGCTAGTCTTAACAAATCAGAAGCTTTGCATGTGATAATTTGCTGCTCAAACATAAAATTTCTGTAGACAACTTTTGTAAAAAAAATCTCAAAAAGGAATATTTTCAGCCCACTTACAAAAAGCATTTCCCGCAATCTCACATAAACCATTTACATTAGAAAGACTACGTTCTAACCCACCCAAAAAACTAAATTTGGTTTTGCAATGTGAGCAAACAAGACTCTATGCAAACTATAAAGAGGTGAAGGTCCAGTGAAATCACTGACCATATTCTGCTGGTTCTAAAATTGAATCTGACCTTTTTATCATGTTTACAGGTATTTACTGCACTAAGAGGAAGGCAGTATAAAAAATCCTGATCAATAGGAAGTAAGCTTAAATCAGCTTTTGTCATGACCCGTTTTGACACATTTAAGTCAGTTCTTTGGGGTAATAAATTCTATGGAATTAAACTAGTTTGTTTTAAGACACAAAAACAACAAGGGTCATACGCGCCCATGTCAGAACCTCAGAATACGAAGATTAAAAAGGAGTAAAAAATGACTACACATTAAGCCCAATTGACGGAAGGAAAGATAGCTAAAAACATGGGACTTTGTGAAGGGTCCATAAAATACAGGGCAAAGATCTCCGCTGTAAATACTGTGCAGTGTTCCAGAAGCTGATACCAAAAAGCATTAGTGCCAACAATGAAGTGTAGACAAAGGCACTCAGTGAGAAGTTAGAAAAACATGGTGATAGAGGGAGTCCTTAGGAAGCAAGTGAAGTCCAAGGTGAACACAGGCTGGCACATGAAGCCAAGGTGGTGAAGGGTTCACACGCTCTGGGAAAGTGGCAGGTAGCACGAAGATAAGCCGCCGGAGCAATAGTCAAAACAAACTACAGGAGGTAACAGAAAAGAGGGACACACTCCATACAGGCAATCAAAGGAGTCACTGAAGAAGGAGGCATAAGATGGGTGGCCTAGTATGGCAGACAAATGACATGCATATCTGCTAAGGACAAACAGTATAACAGTAGTAGTTCTGCAGCTTCTGCATACAGACACTTAACCAGTCTAGTGTAAATGCCACCAGTGGCCAAACGGATGCCACAATGGTGTATTGTGTTGAGGCAGTGTAAGATGGACAGATGTATAAATGAAGCACCCATAGCCTAGTTTCGAATGGACAAGGGACCCGTACAAACGGAGGAAGGTGGTCTTATCTGCTCCCCAGGAAGTACTGCTGAAGAAACTTGGGACATTGAGCAACTGGGTAGAGATGGCGGCCACATAAGACGTGGAAGGATGAAGAAAGTTTCCTATAGAGCATGAGCCCTAAGAACTTTTTAGTTTCAACGAACGGAAGAGCAACAGGCCCAAGATGTGATGATGGTAGAAGAAACCAACTGCGCTGCCAGAAATTTGTAGATACAGTTTTGTCAGTGGAAAAGTGAAATCCATTGCCTATGCTACACAAGTAAAGAGGATCGAAACAACACCGTAGACACCGCTCAAGGAGACAAGTCTATGAAGAACTGCATTAGGTGAGAATTAAACTAGTTATAAACTTCGAAATATAACTGTGGATTACTGAGGAACTGGAGATCACAGTAATAAAATTATTGCAGAATAACTGCAACAAACATTCTATAAAGTTTTACACTACTGTCGTATGTGTGAATTTTGGTGAAGTTAATAGCAGCCTGCCTGACATTTTTTTGAAGAGGATTCATGTTAATAAGAATTTTGAATGTGTCTTTTTTATTTTCTGATACAACTGATGTTTAATTCTGGTCCAAAGTATAGATATTCTCTGATTGCATAGTTTGCAGTTTATGTGGAACGTAGGTGTACTGATGTAAAACTGTATAAATGTGTTGCTACGGAGCATGGTGGCTTAACAACTGCTGCTTTCTTTTGCAGTGAGAAAACTAGAATTCCATCACCATGGTGGCCATGGGTGGTTGGTTGGGTTTCTTTACCACAGGATCCTAAGCCTGAAAAGTATAACCAGAGTGTCTCAAGCCTGGTGATACATTTCTTTAAGTGTTACAAGCCAAATCTAGAAGAGGTTTCCTTTATGATCTTAACCTTTTGTTTACTCCAAGATACTTAAATGTTTCAGAAGTTTCATTATGGTGTCACTGAATATCACAAGAAAACTGCACTGCCAGGCAGATGTTGCCACTTGTAAGAGCAGGAATAAAGCACTAATCCAAAACCTAGCACTTTTCACTCCTTGAGGGCCAATAAAATTAATTTGTTGGGCCATGTGATGCTTAAAGCTTACAAAAGTGTCCCCCTGCTCTGTGGAAGCCTTAGAAAAGTTTCCAATCCACCACTCTTTTTTTCACACATGCATGCAGCATACTGTCCTTTCTCCAGGTCCAATGTTAAGATACTTTTTTCACTGTAACTAATTTTTGCCAGAAAAAAGAACACGCCATTTCAATTTCTGCTGACCTGAATTACTGTTGAAAACAATGATGATTTTCTGTAGTTCCTGTTAAGAGTATTGGTATGCCCTAGTTTAAACCTCTCTTCTTCTGACATTTCATTTTCCTCAATTTCTTCTTCACTCATGAAACTAAGTTCAATGCGATTATGCTTTCAATGCAGAAGTGAAACAGCTCTTTAGGCATAAGAATCTGCCAATTAATGGGCCCCTCACAAACTTGCACTTGCTGCCAATCACTGTATTGTGCATCCAATCCCAGCACAACACAACTTTTCACGATTTGCAGCAAAAAAATTCTGTTCAGCCCTCATTCCAAAGTATCTTTTACAATAGCACTAACTGAGAAAATTTTTGGTAGTTTTACACTATGTGCTGTAGTCAACAATAAGATAATGGGTGTGGGAAAGCTGAATTAACTGTATTTTCACATATTTGATCAGCTCCTTGATGAAAACATGAACAGTAATTGTGCCATGTTAGAGAGTCACTGACAATATAAAAACTCACAGGCTCCGCCTACCTCATTATGAGGAAAATAGACAACAAACGAAAGGACTGATACTCGACTATTTCCGTCACGAAAACCTTGCATTATATCCTGAATGGTAAATGAATTATTTTCACAAAAAACCACTAGCTTAATAAGCTCATCTTCCTATAGATCAAATGTAAGGGCTTTGAGACGCAAACTTTGATGCCTTATCAATGTAATGATGGTGTGACGGACTCCAAATTTTTCTTTCTACTTCTTCAGTAGATTTATCCATCGACATTTGCTTCGTATCCTGTGTGTCCCGATCAGTATAGATCATCTGACAACACAAAAGAATTTCCTGTACCTTGATGTATGAAATAGCCCGAAACTGCAGATGCTACAATTTCTGGCCCACGACTCATTTCTCAGTGAAGTAGCATGCATTCTTTTACACTGTAGACTGCCATGCTGACACACTCAAGTGATTTCCTCAAATCATTAGACTCACACAAAAAGATAACACTAATTCAACTGTAATACCGAATTCTTTATGCCCTTTCATTTTATATAAAAAGAATTTTACAACTGCAGAATATAATAAAAACACGTGAGATTCAATTTGAGCCCCAGAAGAATTTTCACTTGCCATTCTTATTATGCATTACACGATTTCATTGTAAGACCAATATAGTTCTTTAGGTGGGATGTTCCATATTCAATATGTGACAATATTTGTGGAATCTTTTGCTTATCTCTTAAGCTTAGTATCTTTATGTCAACAAATCTTGCACCTGCATAACCCAGGCAGTGCAATAATTACAGAGAATAAGGTTATCATACAAAATAAGAGCATCAAGTTATTAACTGGTCATTCATTGTGTGCGCTTGGAGCTGCAGCTACACAAACCATGTCGCTGTGGATTGACACAGGAGTTCAGAGGACTGCAATCGAGGGCGTTACCAAGGATGAGCCAAAAACAGGCACTCATACAGAATGTTATGCACACAAAGAAATAATTACCACACTATGTTGTGAATCAGACAGGCAGGGAATTTGTTTCATAATAGCATTTTCCAATACACAGAACTTTGTGAGACCTATCACAGGCTCATGAACTGCCTCTAGACTAACCAATATAACCACAAAACTGAAATAAGATGTTGTGGCATCACATGAAAACACTGATTTACAATAACCGTTTTCTACATCTCCCAAAACAAAAAATGGTAATAACACTGATCACAAATGTATAATATCAACTACAATTTTCTTTTCTGATGTCAGGCAGTATCCAAGTATCATCAGTATCACACACAAGAAAATACAGGCATATGAAGATAGCCTACATGTGGGAGGGAAAGCCACATGGTTGGCAGTGACTTTATTAAGGGACCCATCCTGGCATCTACAGATTGCATGGTATTACAACATCCAAAATATAAACAAATTACAGATATTGAGCTTGATAAATTTCAAGGCTAGCAGTTTTCCTTGATACTTGACTCAAATTAACCTACTCCACTCTCACCAGGAAGAGAATTTCTCATTAAATTTTTCGCATATACTTACAACTTAACTAACTCAAACGTAAGAGAAAATATAAATATTATTTATAGCACATTACAGGTTGATAATAGAACACTAAATTAAGTTTTTCCACTAACCCAAACTTACTGACATGTCTGAAACATCCGTAAAACCCTCGCATTTGGAAAAAAGTAATAATGGTATTAGTAGTGTGTTGTCATTAGCATTACCATGCAGTATAAAATACATACAGTAATAGAACAAACAATCTCTCTTAAATGAGTCTTTATCCAATTATATCTCATAACGCTAAACTATTTCTTCTTATACGCAAACAAGTAACCATCCGTTACGTGGACATCAGAGTTCAACAATTTAACGATTACACGCTACACTCAAGTTTCGCGCAATCTAACTTTCTACGTCACAATATTATGAAACTTCTGCCTTCCCGTTAATTGAACATCAGAAATGGATTCCTAAAATTCTTAAGCAGAAAAATATACTTTTTTCGGCTGACGAAGATGGTGGTCCTATTGCTATAGTATTGATTTTGCAATTTATGTAGACAACGTCATATGATGCAGAAACCTAAATTTATGATATTTCGAAGTTACGTATGTAAAACAAAGTCAGGCAATATCAAACTGAATAACGACAAGTTTATCGAAAGTTTAAATCTTCAATTGATGATGTTTTTACCTATCATTCAGCTGATCTTCAGTTCCTGGAAGTGGATGAACAACAAAATGCAATGACGACATTTCTTCTATTTCTTCCTGCGCCAAATGTTTTCTTTCAAATCAGATTTGTAACACACATAATTTCACACAATCCCATCAACAATCACTACATACAGCCATCTTCCACGACAGCGATCAAACTACGAGTAGATTGTGCTGCACTCTGTGTTTTCCGACCAATATATTGAAAGGACTAAGAAAATCCAACACATTATTAGAACTACAGTTTATCTTTAATAAACAACCAGTGGAGGCTTCCAAATATTGAGGCCTCGTATTTGTTTTGAAACAATCGCAGATTCACATGCCACTAAACATGCAACTCAACTAAGAATTTAGATATCACAGTTCGGAACGTTCACGAACAAAACAAGTGACGACACCGAGAAAAACCTATACCGCGGTAATTCGAAACGTAGTAACAAACAGTTAAATGGAAGTAAAGTTAGTGCTAGCAATGTGATAATGTTCAGATGACATCTAAAACATATTGTGCCGTGCTTCACACTAAACAGAAGCTAAATTGGTAACTCTGATGTTGTCTCGTCGTATTTCTAATTTACAGAATTCTGAGGGGTCTGCCACAGTCATGTCGTAATTCCTCCACGATAGTCTGGCAGTCTATTCGTCGAAATGTGGTTGAGGAATTACGAAATGACTCCGCCGGAAACTCGAGAATTCTAAAAGTCATAATTATATTCGTTTGCTAGTTATGTCCACGTTGAGTAGTAAGGTTCGTAATAAATATAATAACTTTGAAAAAGTGCAATTTATTTAAGAAACGTTGATTATATGGGAAAGCATAAGTTTCGCAGTCAGTAACAGTTGATGTTCCACAAGTGTTTTATAATTGCCGAACAAAAAATTTCATGAACTGCGATATTTTATCTGCCTTAAGCATTAGGGGATGTAGATATAAACATTATTCTGTAGAAAATATAAATTGATATATTTTTTGGGACACAATGAGTAATTTCTTCCCTTCAGATTCAACTTACTACAAGCAAATGACAGTGTTACACTGTTCTTGTACCTCTCATGATGAATCTTCTTGCGAGCAGGTACAAATTGCTAGTGGCGTTCCATATGGTTCAATTCTGGGACCACTCCTGTTGTCATTACATGTAACTGATCTCCTATATTATTCTGTTGACGTAGATATTCTCTTGTTTGCTGACGATGCAAACATCATAATCAAGCCATGTAGAGCAATAAAAGACATATTCAGAAATGTTATAGACAAGAATAACAAAAAACTGAGTGAAATGTGTAACATATGTATCTGGCAACACACAATTTTCAGACCATTTGATTTAATGCACAGGAGGCATGTCAATATTTCTAACAAGAAAATTTTTAACAGAAATAAAAAAGTTTACATTATATTATATACATTTCTGAGACACAGCTACACAAATGAATGCTGCAGTTTCTGCTACACACAAATAAAGTGTATAATTACCTTGTTCAAACTGTGAAACCGACGTTGATTAAATCTTCAATGGAATAATAACACTTTTCCACCAGAAAAGGGAAGTGTAATATTTTCAATGGACTAAGATCCATGTCAAATACACTACTGTCTTTTATTTTATTGTAAATCTTAAACGATATATATAGTCAGGTGTTTGAGCATTGATTTCTGAGAAGAGTGTTGGGAGTTCAAAATTCTCACTGTGGGGAGAGCTGCAGTTGAGCTTGAAATGGGAAGAGTTTTCAGTATTATTATATAAGAATAGCAATACTTTATACATGTACAGACAGGGAATAGATAGTACTTTATAATCTTTTAACATTTGTTGACAGAATACCCCATGTTTGGTAATAGACATGCTCCCAGTTGTTCTCTTTTGAAATACTAAATATCTCTTGATATATGTTCAATTTCTCCAGAAAATTGTGTCATTACAAATAACTGACACAAGTAGCAATGATATGCTACCCTTCTGGTGTCTATGTTTGTGACACCTGCTAAAATACAAACTGCAGATGCTAAACTGTTAAGTTTATTTGTTAAGTACTCAATGTGCGCTTTCCAATTTAGATTATAATCAAGATTTAGGCATAAGAAAGTCATATGGTTTGCTCGTATCGTATCCTCATCGTTGCAAGTTACCTTTATTTCACTGTGTCCTAATGATTTATCTTCAAAATTGCATAGCTAGAGTTTTAGTTACATTTAGTAACCATCATTCAAGTTTTTCTATCGTATTTTTGACACTTTCTCTTTTAGTTACCTCATTATCAATTACATCTGATATGTCGTTAGCAAATAAAATTGAATGAATATCAGTATCAAGTGATACCTCGTCTTTGTAGAAAAGGAACAGACATGGACTCAATATAAGAGTTGAGCCACCCAAGGTAGTGTCCCTGATTCCATATATCTTTAATATGCGAACAAGAAGGGGTAGTTCACTGAATCAAGGGCTTCTGTCAGATTATAGAATATTCCTGTGACCTTTTTACCCTTAGCTAATGTGGAACATATTTTTTCGGGTCAACTGCTTTTTCCTTGTTGGAATCCAAACCGATTATTAAAAGTTATGTCAGTTAAGAACATTTTGACTTTATATTGCTTCAATGTTTACAAACACTTTAGAGAAGACGGGCAGAAGAGAGATAGGGTGGTAATGCCCATGTTTTCTGCCGCTCTCTTTCCGAATAATAGTTTTACAGCGTATTTAAATAGGTCTTGAAAACATCTCCTCTCAAAAGATTGGCTTATAATAACCGACAGTCGTTGTGAAATGATATTATACACGTTCTTCATTACAGATGTGGGTATTTCATATAACATATATGAGTTTCTTTTTTTTTAAAGAACATTTTATTTATTAAGCCCTTTGGCTTTTTTAAACTGTGTGGTCTGGTGGTTTTCCAAGCTCGCAACATTTGCTTTGCATTGATAGACTGCCATATTTACAGCATATTTGCTATATTTAAAAAGAATTGGTTGAAACAATTTGACATTTAAACTGTAAAGTAATTTGAAATTCAATTTGTAGATCTGTTAATTTTTCACTTTTGCTCCTGATTCTTTGAGGATAAATGTATTACTTGGTATTTTATTTAGCTAACACTACAACTTTCCTGAATACAGCTTTACAATGTTTGACATACATAACCAAATCAGGATAACTGTTTCATTTTGACACATTATGTAATTATCTCTTGCTGCCACTACAAATTTGTATTCTTGATGTAATCCTTTTACGATTACTACTTACTTTCTTTTGGCAAGATCTAGGATCAAAAGTTTTATTAAATAAACTAAGAAAACAATTTAATTATTTCCGATTGTTTATGGTGCTTAAAGTATAATGGTCTACAAGCCAGCTTGCAATATTTAGTAAATTGAGTAATAAATGCATATTGATTTTGCTGAAATTAATTTTGTATACATTTCTATAGGCTTTAATTTGTCTGCTTTTGGGACCTCAATAAACAGACCTGAATGATGCAAAATAAATTGGACTATGCAGCACTTATTTACGTTTTCGAACAGATAGCTTGTAATAATGATGTGAATTCAGATAACTGGTCTGTTGTTTCTTCTAGTGGCCCCAAAAAATTTAACTTGAAACTAATTTATGAACTAAATCAAGAAGTTTTGTGGTATCAGTGCTTTCAACTAACATACTTATGTTGAAGTCCGCTGCAATCACAAGGTTTCTCTTGCTTTTATTCTAAAGGTTTTGTAGAAGATATTGGAATGTAGCTAAGAACACTTTTGTTGCAGCACATGAAGGAAGTCTACACTGAAGAGTCAAAGAAACTGGTACACCTGCCTAAAAACATGTAGGGCACCTATGAGCACGCCAAAATGCCGCAACGTGACATCGCAAGGAATCAACTAATGTCTGAAGTAGTGTTGGAGGCAACTGATGGCATGAATCCTGCAGGGTTGTCCATAAATTCGTAAGAGTATTAGGAGGTGGAGATCTCTTCTGGACAGCACATTGCAAGGCAGGCTGTACATGCTCAATAATGTTCATCTCTGGGGAGCCTGGTGGCCAGCGGACGTATTTAAACTCAAAATAGGGTTCCTGGAGCCACTACATAGCAATTCTGGATGGATGGGATGTCGCATTGTCCTGCTGCATTTGTTCAAGTCCGTCGGGATGCACAGTGTACATGAGTGGATGCAGTCGATCAGACAGGATGCTTACGTATGTGGCACATGTCAAAGTCGTTCAAATAGTTCAAATGACTCTGAGCACTATGGGACTTAACATCTAAGGTCTTTAGTCCCCTAGACCTTAGAACTACTTAAACCTAATTAACCTAAGGACATCACATACATCCATGCCCGAGGCAGGATTCGAACCTGCGACAGTAGACTGAAGTGCCTGTCAAAGTCGTATCTAGACGTATCAGGAAATACATATCACTCCAGCAGCACATGCCTACATAATTTCAGAGCCCCCATCAGCTTGAACAGTCCCCTGCTGAAATGCAGAGTCCATGGATTGTCTCTATAACTGTACACATCCAGCCACTTGATGCAATTGCAGACGAGACTCATCCAACCAGTCAACATATTTCCAGTCATCAACAGTCCCATTTCTGTGTTGATGGACGCAGGCGAGGCGTAAAGCTTTGTGTTGTACAGACATCAAAGGTACACGAGTGGACCTCCAGCTCCGAATGTCCATATCTGTAATGTTTCGGTGAATGGTATGCACCCTAACACTTGTTGATGGCACAACACTGAAATCTGCAACAACATCAGGAAGGGTTGGACTTCTGCCATGTTGAACGATTCTTTTCAGTCGCTGTTGGTCCCATTCTTGCAGGATCTTCTTCTGACCACAGTGATGTCAGAGACTTTATGATTTACCAGAGTCCTGATCTTCACAGTACACTTGTGAAATGGTCATATGCAAAAATCCTCACTTCATCACTATCTCGGAGATGATGGGTCCCATCATCTCTTGTGCGCCGACTATAACGTCACGTTCAACCTCACTTAAATCTTGATAACCTGCCACTGTACCAGCAGTAACTGATCTAACTGCTCCAGACACTTGTTGTTTTATATAGACGTCACCGACTGCAGCGCCGTATCCTGCCTGTTTACATATGTCTGTATTTGAATATGCATGCCTAATCAGTTTCTTTGGATCTTCAGAGAATAAATTCTTGAAATTACTGTATTCGGATCACTAACGTTTACAGAGCAAATGTTCAGAATTTCTTGGTTCCCACAGTGATCAGAAACTGAACTGCCAATCACGTATTATAGATCATCTCAAAAGTTAAAATTAAACAAAATTTGCTCCCAATATAATTGCTGATTTGGTTGGGGATATCAAATTACTTTACATACTTTAACTCATTGATCTCATATGGAATAATGCACCTGGACAATTCCACTCACACATACAAAATTTTCAATGCACAGAAACTTGCTGTAAGGACATTTGTTGTCCCTCTTTGAACTTCATGTAGGCAACTATTTAAAAAAAATCAGCATTGACTGCAGCCTCACAACAATTTCTTGTGTTATAAATCTTTTGTGAAGAATTCTTTTTTAATAAAATAGTAGCTTCTTTAATAAACGATTGGGAGAAAAAATTTCCTAACTCTTCTCGAGGAGCATGTTGTGTAGATACGAAAATATTTGACCATCTCAATTCTGAATTAGAGGTTCTGATGGACACTGAAGGTTTTAAAAACACATTGAAACCATATTTGCTCTACAACTCTCCTGTTGTGACACAGAGTTCTGAGTAGATATTATGTATATGACTGGGCTAGATTTATCAAATTTTAGTTATAGATTAATTTTTTTAAAAAAAGTCAGAACTATAAATGGATAACTCTTCATTCAGAGAAAATGTATCTTATTTTTAAACCTAGTGACGCATTTCACATTGTGGAGAATTTTTATGAATATGAGACACAAAATGCGAAAAAATTAAAGTCATCTCAGTCCCTACAAGACCACTGGAATGCTTTTGGAACATCTCTAATCTTTAAATAGCAGTATTCTTCTAGAGAAACTGCATTGTTATGACAGAAAACTGAAAGCCGTATATATTATCAAACCTCTTATTGGCTACAGACACGATTTTGTTCGAATGAAACAAAAATCTTACAAGTGTCCGCAAAATAACTGAAGTATCATCCTTCTTCGACAATGGCCACAAGATCACTTTGTTTGGCAATATGGTCCAGAATGTTTCTTTTCGAAATCGAAACAACTGTAAAAAGCTAGACTCATACATATACCTCATTATATTGCAAGAAGTGCTCGATTTCCCAAGTGAAGTATTTGGTAGCCCTGCGCTTAGAACCATTATTTCTTGGCAATATTTATGATAAATAATTTTAGAGGAATGATAATTACATTTGCTACTGTCATTTCACTGAATGTAAGCTTAATCCTTCTGCAAATGTAGTTTCTAATAACGATGAAAAGCTTTCAGCTGGTAATAATTCACACTTTATAATAACTAAAAGTGCATCTTGTGTGACATGATTTCAAAACCAAGCAGTGAGACGAAGAATTATAAACATGGTAATGTTGTAATGGTAATACTATTAATTATTTTTATTGCTACTAATACTATTATTGATAAGATAACATGTGCAGCATCAGTGTCATTTCATACACATTCCTATATAATTGAAAAGCGACTAATTGTAAACAGAATTAATGCAGGAAATAACCTACAAAAGATATTATGTGTTTGTATGCAAAATGGTGTTTCACTACAGATATGTAAAAATAAATACCATATTTAAAATGTGACCATGTAGCTTCATAACACAGAGAGTTAATTGAGGAGATAATAGGCTTGAAATGTTAATGCGAAAACTTGTAGCACCAGAAAGAAAAATAGATATCTGGAATACAATTATCCTTTCATCAAATTGATCCTAAAAGGGATGTAGTTCAACAAAAGATGTTTGGGCCTACAGTAGCACAATATCTACAAAATAGATGCATGGCATTGATAGCTTCAGCAAACATGCACAAACTAAATTTTTCTAACAGTAGGAGAGCAAACCTGGTAAAACCAAGGTACAAATTGACCGAGGTCATGTACAATCATAAAATAAATGTATTACATAAAAACTCACCACTGAATGAAATATTATTGTAATCTATAATCAGGTCAGAAACTGGGTGAATGTACTATATGAAACTTAAGTATGAAACTATTAGTGCACCTCATTTGTGATGTCGAATGCCACACACAAAGATATTGCAAGAAACAGTCACTTGACTTAGCACAGAAGGTTTCCTTTATTTGCATATGACATAGGCCATAAATAATGGTCTGACACATGTAGAATCCAAGAGGTACTGTGGCTGCACCCCTTTAAATGATGTGCTTTGGCTGAGGTACCTGTATGACGCCATATTGGATTTCATCAAGCTCATATTTGATGTGTTTCATATTATAACTGTATTATAGCTAATGTCCAATGAATAAAAGCCATTCCAAACCACTAGTACATTGAGAATCTTTCGAAAGGTTCAATTTATTTATATTAAATGTCAATTAATGAGTTATTAGCGTTTCAGTGTTTCAGGATGTATGACAGAAGAAAAAATGATAAACCCCAATGGGTCACTCTAGTGTTCTGGATAATGTTATCAGTGACGGAGTGGGGGGAGCAAACTATACACGTTATCAGGAAAAAAAATATTATTTACCTTCAAGTTTCTGAGGTCTTGTCATTCTCAATAATTTACAAATTAAACATGAAACATAGAAACAAGAGAGAATATTCAAAATATGTTGATTATCTGGTAAAAACAAGCTACCACTCAATGTCAGAAAAAGAAACATGAAAAAGATTGACAGATGTGAGAAATAATTAAAAGGTGACTTAGTCTCACTGTCAGCTGCCTACAAAGTATAAAAGTAAATTTACAGGCTAGTTATTTTAGGAGAATTCTTTTCCAAACAAGACCGTCTTCAAATTAAGCACTTATGCAGACGTAATATACTTTGGTGCTGGTACAGATGTATTTCAGCTGGTGTTTCACTTACTTTCAAGAGCAATGGAAGAAGTTTACTTTCCTGGTAACGGGTAAGAAAGTTTTTTTTTTTGTAAATTAGAACATACTGCACACAACCAGCACATTTAATTAACAACGAGGGAATTTTTTCTTAATACTTTCTACAACACATACCATATGTGAAGGACTAGTACAGTTGACAAGTTCTCACATCATTTAAATCATAATAGAGTTTTATTCTTCTGCATCTCTTCTTTCTTCTTAGCTGCTGACCTGAAATAAAACATCTTAGACGATTTTGAATATTTGTAAGCTGTGAACACGGTGTTGTGCTTTATATTTGTGGTTTGTGATTCACTTTCCTGATTATCTCTTAGTGACTTTGTATATGCTTTTATATGAAACTTATGTAAATTTCTATGATAGAATTATCCACTTATTTTGTTTGTTTTGAGATTTTGTAGCAAATATGAGTCAGCTTGTGGAATGTGAGCAGTGATGTATGGACCTGCATTAAGAAGTGTATACTTAGCGCTACATCGCTCCAATGTATGACGCTTAGGGTGAGTATGCAAAAGTACCTCCAATCCTTTTGTAAATTCCTGAGTTTGTCTTATAGTTTTATCAAGTTGTGGTTTCTAATTCTGGCGTTATTTTCTAGGTTAATTAATACATCTCATATCTTGCCATAGGATTCCAGTTGCCAGGGATGTTTGGAAGGGGTCATACCATTCGTTACTTTCCTATACATCGACATAATTTCTGTGGGTGTATAATTACAGTCATATATTGGCAAATTATTGTAAATTTCCTCGAAAAGAGACAAATAGTTCACCCACTTGGAATGATTCTCTGGTATGTACGTTTGCATAAAACAGTTTAGTTTCTTGAATATCCTCTCACAAAGATTATATTGAGGTTTAAATCGTGAGATAAGAATAATTCAGATGTCATTATTTTTGTAAAACTTCATCCATTTATAACCTGTGTAATACGTTGTATTGTCCGAAAGGATGGTGACAGTTTGTCAATCTTAGTTATATAACCTCTACTGCCCATTTAATGGTGTGTTACCTGTCACGCATTTCATGGCATTTAGTTTCACACATTTTGAGAAAAGATCATACAGAGTGAGTATATACTTGACACCGCCTCTGCTTCTAGCATACAGTCCACCTATGTCAGTAGCTACAGTTTCTTTAGGTTTACTGTCAATAATCAGATGCTATTCTACATTTTCAACCTAGATTCTCAGGGTTTGCCTTTTGACAAAGAGTACATGTTTTGATAAGTTTGTCAATTTTCCTCTGCATGTTTGTGAAATAACAGCAAGTGTTTAGTTTCTGCATAATTTTTTTTGTGCCTTAGTGTCTCCAAGTAAAATGTATATGTCAGTTTATATTTTCTTCTGATTCTTGTGGAATACAAATGCACTATTGATTACTATCTGAACGGCGATGATAGAATAAGATGTCCTGATATAGATTGTAATGCTTTCAAATAGGATGGTCAGGGTTGTTTGCTATTGTCGATCTTACTTTGCTCCACATACTGTCAGTCTTCTGCAGTGTTGACAGTGTTGACTCGTTACTATGCAGGTCTAGATAATTTGTCACATAGAGGAAGGTGTAAACAGATGAATGAATAACACTAAATTCACTTAATGAAGGTTTATTCAGCATTTACACATACAAAAGCGCAGAGCGAACTGCCTCCAGCCAGAAGACATAAGGTATATATACAGATACAGAACATTCCAGTACAACGATTCTTGCTACATGTGGATACTTCTAGAATGTACTCGCACCGAAGACAGAAATTAAAATGTTTAACCTTCCATGCAACAATCTAGTACAATAACAACTACACTACAGAGACAGCGCTACTCGGCTTCTTCTGCGACATTTCTCCCTCCTTAAGAGAACAACATCTCGGTGTTACGTCCTCCTAGTGCGGGAACAAGTCCTCGGTCGTGCATACTCCGACTCCCGATGACTGATGTTCGCTCTGACGGTTATCATCTTAGAACTTCCGTTGCCGCTACGTTCTTCGTTATCTTTCCGCTTGTTGCCTGTCGCTGGAGCTTTGTTGCCTGTCGCTGGAGCTTCGAATTTACCCTGGGTTACATGATCCTTATAGGGCTTCATTCGAAGGAAGTGGACCGTATCCCTGATCTTTCGTCGTCTTGTGTTGGGGTCGAAATCTTCAACTTAATAAGTAACATCAGACAACTGTCTTACAACCTTATAAGGTCCAAAGTATCGCCTGAGTAGATTCTCAGGGATTCCAATCTTCCAAACAGAAGTGAAGATCCAGACGAGGTCACCAGGCTGGTAGACAACAGGGAGGTGGCTCGCGTCATACCTTAGGCGATCGTTTTCTTGAGACTGCACCACTCGGAGTGTAGCTAACTGCCGAGCTTCCTAAGCTCTGGTTAACACCTGGCCGATGTAGTCGTCGTTCACGTCATCAGGATGTAGCGGAAAAACAATGTCCATCGTCGTCGTTGCCTCACGCACATGCACTAGGAAAAATGGCGTAAATCCTGTGGTGTCTTATTTGGCGGTGCTGTAGTCAAACGTCACTATAGGTAGCATCTCATTCCAGTTGCTCTGCTCAACACTGACGAACATATGTATCTTGAAGACTGACGAACATGTCTCCCAAGGTTTTATTAAGGCGTTCAGTAAGCCTGTTAGTTTGCAGATGGTAGGCAGACGTCATGTGATGAGTAATATCGTACAGACGGTTTATCTCCGTCAGAAGATTCGATTGAAAAACTTACCCTCGATCCGTAGTTAACGACCTTGAGGCACCGTGTTTTAATGCTGGGTCTTCTACGATGAATTTGGCTACTTCGAATGCTTCGGCTGTTTTCACGGCTTTTGTAATGCCATAGCGCGACAGATAATCAGTGCAAACAATAATCCATCTATTGCCACTAGCAGACGTTGGTAATCGTCCGAGGAGGTCAATCCCAACACGCTGGAAACGCGTTTCGGCTGGTGGAATTGATTGGAGTCGGCCAGGTGGTTTCTGAGGAACTGCCTTTCTCCTCTGGCACTCTCGACAGTGCAACACTTAGTGACGGACACTGCTAAATAAGCCTGTCCAGAAAAATCTCTTGCGCATCGTATCGTATGACTTGTTATTGTTCTTGTGGTCTTCAGTCCTGAGACTGGTTTGATGCAGCCCTCCATGCTAACCTAACCTGTGCAGGCTCCTTCACCTCCCAGTACCTACTGCAACCTACATCCTTCTGAATCTGCTTAGTGTATTCATCTCTTGGTCTCTCTCTACGATTTTTACCCTCCACATGGCCCTCCAATGCTAAATTGTCCTGAGGCATCAAGGGATCGTATGACTTAATAAATCCTAAATGTCTAGCTTCAGATGTGTCATGGAATTTCTGTAGAACATCTAACTGCATGTGTTTAGGAATCACTGATAGCCACCTCTTTCCAAATGGATCAAAGTTTTTCTTCCAAAGTAATCCATTAACTACCTTAAATTGTCCTTTCACATCCTCTGACCGAGTTAAGGCAAGCATAATTTAAGATATCTTGGCGTCCTTCTTCTGCTCAGTAGAAGTGCTGATGGTCTTGCACAGGGTTTCTTGGGAGACAGTCGGCATCTTGGTATTTTCTTCCACTCTTGTACACCATGGTAATGTCATACTCTGGAAGACGTAGTGCCCACCTTGCGAGTCGTCCTGTTGGATCCTTAAGACCTATCAACCAACAAAGTGAATGATAGTCTGTAACAACTGTGACTGGCCTTCCATAGAGATACTGTCGAAATTTGCACATAGATCACAGCAAGACATTCTCTTTCTGTAGTTGAGTAAGTGTCCGATAAGCATAGGCTATAACCTTCTCTTTTCCATCCAAAATCTGCACTAGAACAGCACCGATCCCATACCCACTGGCATCTGTGTGTAGTTCTATAGGTGCTCTCTCATCATACAGACAGCACATCGAAAGAATCTTGTTGAGCAACACCCCAGATAAATTTAGCATTGGCTTTTAACAACTCTTGGAGTGGCCTGGCTTTGATAGAAAAGTCTTTGATAATACGACGGTAATACGAAGACAATCCGAGAAAGTTTCTCACATCTCTAATACTTTTAGTAATAGGAAATTCCGTTATAGCTCTCACCTTTTCTTGGTCTTGCCGCACACCTACGTTTGACACAAGGTGCCCAAGTATTTTGATTTCTTTGGCTCCAAAGAGACACTTTCTTGGATTAAGTTTCAATCTGGCTTGTTGGAGACACTTACGAACAGCCCTCAGCCTTTTTATATGTTCATCAAATGTCTCTGAGAGCAGTATAATGTTATCTAAATAACAAAGATACATTGTCCACTTCAGGAGCCTTAGAAGATTATCCATCATTCGTTCAAATGTTGCTGGTGCATTACACAAACCAAACGGCATTACCTTAAACTCATACAGACCCTCAGGGCTGATCAATTTCCCACTATCAGCCTCATCTACTTCGATCCCGAGTACATGTACATGGTTGAAAAAAACTTAGCCCCCTTCAGACAATCAAGTGTATCGTCAGTTCGTGGAAGAGGGTAAACGTCCTTTTTAGTTATCTTATTAAGCTTTCTGTAATCAACACAAAAGTGCCAGCTGCCATCCTTCTTCCTGATGAGAACCACTGGTGACGACTATGGGCTCTGCGATGGCTGAATGATGTCATTCTTCATCATTTTCCCTACTTCGTCACGAATTATTCGACGTTCCATTGCTGACACACGGTATCCTCTCTGGCTTATTGGTTGATTGGTCTCCAGTGCTAATCCGATGCTTCACCGTCGATTTGTCTAATTTGCTCTTCACCTGTGGATTGAAGCATTCAGAGAACTCTTGAAGAATGGCAAGTAGCTTGTTCTGTTGTTCGTTAGTGAGATCTGGTGATAGTCATACTAGAAGATCTTGTCTCGTAGTGGTAGCGCTAATTTCGCCCACAGACTCGGCATGGGTGGTTTCTATGATGTCAGCTGTTCTGCAGTTAACAGCTCAGCGTTTGCTGCACACATGCGTCTTGGAAGGATCTGCTGTTCTCGGCAACAGTTAACTACCCACAATTCACCGAATACGTTCTTAAACGAGACGACAGAGCCTGGGATGACCAAGTTATTCTTCAGTGGTATGCTTCTTTTACATTTCACTACAAGATGTATGGGTTGATGCGTGGCATGACACATGACAGCTACCTTTCTACCGCTCACTGCAGGAATGATCACTTCATCCAGTACACATAGTCTCCACACACTCGGATGTGCATCTTCCTGTCCACAGTATCTCATCTCGTCTAGCATAAGCCTCGAGCGACCACAATCTATAATTGCTTGAGAAGCTTTCATAAAGTCCCATCCGAGAATCGCTTCATGACTACATTCTTGCAATATGATGAATTCTAAGGCCTGTGTATGGCCACTTATACCCACACAAATGACACATTGTCCTATAGGTTTTACATATTTCCCATTAGCCACCTTCAACAGGGATGTTTTGCTGTCGACGAATACGGTTTTCTGCAACTGGCGACGATACTTCTCCGAAATGACTGATTATGATGCTCCAGAGTCCACAAGAGCTAAGGTGGTCGGCCATCCATGAGGATATCGACGAAGTTTCCTATCATTTTTGTAGTGATCGACGGCAGAGTTTTTTCTCTTCGGCGGCCTCACATCCAAGGAAGGTCGCAACCTTTAGTTCTCCAGGTTGCGGTGGCTAGGTGATCGGCTGGAGTTTCTAAAAGACGATGGAGACCTTGTTTGGCGTGTTGGGGAACGTCTTCTCCAGCGGCTAGCTTGCGGCGAGGTGACTTACGTCCTGCACTCACTTCTTCGTGTTCATCCTCGTCGTCCTGGAGTTGGAGTCAGCTAAGATCGGTCCGCTGTCTTCTGGAGCGGGCGTCATCAAATATCCGCCGCCTTTCTCGACAATAACGCACCACATGTCCCGGTCGTCCGCAGTGAAAACATACTGGTTGGTTATACTGGGTCCTCCAGACACCAGTCTTCTGTGGTGCCCAAACACGTTCCTAATGCGGCGTTGTAGGAACATAACTTCGCCTGGGTCTCGACATTTTTAACGTTTTAAAGGGAAATGAAGAACGAGAGATTGGGTTCAATGTCTGTTCCGCTTCCTCTCTTATGGCCTCTTGAAGCGTCTTTGATTTTTGCTCGCTAAGCAATCCAAGTGCCTTCTGAACTTCCTCTCTCACTGTCTGACGAAGAATTCTTGGGAAATCAGTTTATTCCTCCATTTCAGACATCGATACGACGTTTGGAAGCCGTTCAAACTTCTTACGTATAATTCTTTTTTGATGCATAGTCTCGATGTACTGGCACTATTTTATGAAGACGTCTGCTGTCGAAACCTCCTTCAGGAGTAGGGCTTGATACATGTGCTCAGCAACACCCCTCATGAGATGTGCAACCTTTTCTTTCTCCTTCATTCGAGGATCCACTATTTTACACAGCTCCAAGACGTCTTAAATGCAGAATACTGTCGTTTCTCCTGGACGCTGTGCCATGCACTTTAATTTATCTTCAATCTTGCACTTCTGTCGTTGTGTGTCACCGAAATACTTGCGCAGTTTCGCCTGGAATACTTCCTGGCTTGTGAACTTCTCCTCGTTGTTCTCATACCATTGCTTGGCGGTGCCCTCCAAGTAGAAAAATACGTTAGCCAAACAAACGGAGTCATTCCATTTGTTAAATTTGGCTATGCGCTCATATACCTTCAGCCACTTGTTTGGATATTGGCCATCGTCACCAGAGAACCCGGAAAGATGTCTCATGTGGTGGCACACAGTTGCTGTAATCGTGACGTCCTCTTCTTCTTCTGTCCCCGGTAGCTTGCGACCTGTTGAATATAGCTCGAACTCGGGTTTCTCGCCACGTAAACGGCGACTCTGTCGCGGTCTCATGGGAGCCACTGTGTCGTTGATAATGTGCGGTAGCTCAAGTTCCAATACCCGGCGCCTCCATCAGAATAACGTCACGTTGAGGAAGGTGTAAGTAGATGGATGCTGAACACCAACTTCACTTAACGAAGGTTTATTCAGCACTTGCACATACAAGAGCGCGGAGCGAAGAGCCTCTGGCCACAACACATACAGTATATACACTGCTACAGAACATTCCAGTACAATGATTCTTGCCATTTGTGGATACTTCTAGAATGTACTCGAACCGAAGATAGAAATTAAAATGTTTAAGTTCAGGTGACCCTCCATGCAACGATCTAGTATCATAACCATTACACTACAGCGACTGTGTTATTTGGCTTCTTCTGCGACAATATTGATGGTAGTATTTGTCCTGCATCAACACGTCACGATAATCGTTCATATGCTCCATATCATCTATATCATGAGGTAGTCCCTGAGGCAGATGTGACAATGCGACTGCAATTATGTTGACTTTTCCTTTAATGAATACTATTTCAAAGGAGTAGTTCTGCAAGGTCATTGCCCATCGCGATAATCGAAGATGTAGGAGTTTGCATGTCACTAAAAAGGTTAATGCATGGTGGTCAGTTTATAGCTTCACATGTCTTCCAAAAATATAATACTTAAATATAATAGTTAAATTTCCAATTACCTGAAAGAGACATGATCCAAGCCCTGTGTCTGATGCATCGCTTGCAGTATGGAAATCTTCATTAAGATCAGGATGACTCAAAATATTTGAGTTTTCCAATGCTTCCTTTATTCTGTTAAAATCTCCTGTGCATTTTTCTGTCCAAACCCAAGCAACAATCTTCTTTAAAAGTGGCAGCAAGTGTTTGCTGTCAATTAATTGATTTGTCACGAAATGCCTAAAAATTACGCTAAGCATAGGAAAGATTTTAATTGTTTTCTGGTACACAGGCAAGGAAAATTCTTAACTGCTTCCCATTTGCTAGGATCTGGGATAATGCCCTCATAACTGATTATGTGTCCAGAAACGTCATTTGATTTATTTAGATTTGCTGTAACACCAGCTTGTGCGAATTTATATGATGTCTTTTCTAATATGTATATGTGATTTTCTCATGTATGTGTGACTATAAGAATGTTATCAACGTGCAATGTTGACTTTTCCAGTAATTCTGCGCCTAGAACTTTGTCTAGAGCAGTAATAAAAATACCTGACTTTACATTGAGTCTGAATGGTAGTACAGACTGTGGCCATCAAAAATTAGCACAGTGTACTTCATTGAATATTTGCTTAACGGTACTAGTCAAAACGAATTTTTTTAAACCCACAGTTGATAAGTACTTTAACCCCAAAAATTTCTCCAATTGTTCTTCGAAATTTTGTGGACTGGCATGATGGTATTGTTGATTGTACACTTATCCAGAACTAAGCATATATTTCCATTTGGTTTTGTTACAGGTAATAACGGATTTCAATAAAGAGATATTGATGGTTCTATCTTGTTCCACTTAAGCATTTGCTTGATTTCTTCATGCAGTATAAGCTGCTTGCACAGAGGAATCTTAAATGTGTTATAACAATAGATTCTGTGATGTTTAGCTTCCATGTTATATACATACATATTAACCATGTCTGGTTTCTTTGTAAATAGGTAGATGTAGTTTAGCAATAGTTTGTGTAGGGTTTTTTTTGTTGTTGTTTGTTAATAGTTAAAGTTTCATTTACTTTACCATTAATTAAGGACTGTTGGTTTTCCATCTCATGATCACATACAAATTCATTGCTAGTAGTGTCTCTTGTTTACATAATAAGTGGTTTTGTATCCTGACAGTGTTTATTGTGGTCCAGTGTCTTCTTTTCCAGACTAATGTCGATCAGACAGCCGTTGTGCTTCATAAAACATTTATGGTGTGAGAAGTCAATTATGCTGTCCTTCTCTCTCAATAAATCTTCGCCTGTCAGGCAATTTATGATCAGGTTTTCTACGACAAGGAATGGCCATTCTAGTGTACCATTTCCTACTTGCAGAGTCACAAATATTTACCTACTTACCCTTTTTGATTTGCATCCAACTGCAGTCAAGATTTGGCATTTTTGAACCAGAAATTCAGGTATCGATCCTAATTCAACCACTTGTTTATAAAATTGTGAGATTTGTCGCTAATCACCACTCCCATATCAATCATAATACTCGTCGGTATACCACCTATAATACTTTTAGTTGTTGCTAGAAGTATTGGTTTTACTGGTGATCAGCACTGAGTACAATCCTCAAGTAGCTTGTCTGGTAAACTTACATCATGATTGTACTTTAGTAAAAGTATATGTGGCTTGTATACATCCCAAGTTACACTTGTGTTTGTGTACTGTTTTTCATTTGCTGTGTCAAACATGTCTGTTATTGTATCATCATCCACCACGCATCATCAGTCACCACCTAGAGATTAAATGTGACCTTATTTAGTTTGTCAAATGTGTGGTTGTAGGAGGGACTTCACTCGCCATCTCCATAATATTTACTATCGGATATTATGTGTTCCACTCACTGTTTTGTTATCTTAGCACGTGTGGTGTTGTGTGTTGATTTTTCATATTGTTGCTTGGTTGACCATGATCCATTAAATTACTGTTTTTCTGCGTAACATTTGTTGGTGGTTCCCAACTACATTGCTGATTTTTAAGTTGAAAAAACCACCATGTCCATAATTGTTTTCATAATACTGTGGTTGTGGATTATTTTAATACAGTGAGTTTTGGGTGTCATATTGACTGTAATTCTGATAGTTGTTGTTATTGTTACCAGATTTTCGTTTTTTGTTTAGATTGTGTCCATTTGAATGCGTCCCATTGTTATTACTGTATGCATTCAAAGATAGTTGCATGTTTCGCTCTGTCATGCAGTTGAAATTATTCTGTGTGTGTGGATTATGTTGGCTAACCTGTGCTATTTGCATTTCTGACTGAAGTGTGCCATAACTGCCATTCTGCACATTCTGCATGTCTTCATTAATGATCGCAATCTAAGACTGAAAGGAATTGTTCTACACCATGATCTGGTACACGTATTCACTTTTCCCTGATGTGGAATGGTAATATTGTTTTTAATAAGCGGGTTATGTCTCGGGAAGACACAGGATCATCCCAGTAGTGTGTCATGTTCAAATATTTCTCAAAGAAACGACGAAGATTAACTTGCTGTGAACTGAACTGTTCTGGATCCTTTTCCCTGATGTGGAATGGTAATATTGTTTTTAATAAGCGGGTTATGTCTCGGGAAGACACAGGATCATCCCAGTAGTGTGTCATGTTCAAATATTTCCCAAAGAAACGACGAAGATTAACTTGCTGTGAACTGAACTGTTCTGGATCGAACACCATTTTTCGAAGCCTCTCGTGGACCGTAGTTGACCACAATTTGTCCATAAAAGTTCGCTCGAATTATTCACAATATGTACAATGATCGACAAAAATACACACACACATGACTGCTTCACCTTGTATGAATCCGAGGACATAAAATATCTTTTGTCCATCTGTCCACATACTGGGAAAGGCGTGTCTAAAAGCTGTGAGAAAAACAACTGGATGGACTGTTCTCTTTTCATGGATGAAGACTTGGAATTGTCTGAATTTTAATAAACTTTCACCCTATAACATTTCTGCTAATGCAATTCCTGCCCATTATCTAAAATATGCTCGTTTCCCACATACATTGGAGACAGTATGTTATTTATATTGCTGCCATGCGACTGCAGTACATTCTCATACACATGTTGTTGCTGAATGGGCTCAAAAGAATATCTATGATTAGCTATGTAATCACTTGACTGTTTGTCTATTTGTCTGACGATTTGTGGTGGAAAATGTACAATATATGTATCACCCGTCAACATTTCTTTAATTATATCATTGACAGTCGTGGGAAAATTTTGTTGTAAAAAAATTTCAAAATTCTTATTCTTTTCCTCCAGTAAAGGGTGAAAATCTTTGTTAACTTGACTAAAATTATTGTTGCTTTCTAATTACAAACTTTCATTCACAGTATTTGCTAATATATCCATCTACCTTGCTACTTAGCGCTGCGACATGTGTGTTTAGAGAAGTGTGCGCCTCACCAACACTTAGTACTTGTGTGCTTAATGTTGTTGTTGTTGTTGTTGTGGTCTTCAGTCCAGAGACTGGTTTGATGCAGCTCTCCATGCTACTCTATCCTGTACAAGATTTTTCATCTCCCAGTACCTACTGCAACCTACATCCTTTTGAATCTGTATAGTATATTCATCTCTTGGTCTCCATCTATGATTTTTACCCTCCACACTGCCCTCCAATACTAAATTGGTGATCCCTTGATGCCTCAGAATATGACCTACCACCCGATCCATTCTTCTAGTCAAGTTGTGCCACAAATTTCTGTTCTCCACAATTCTATTCAATACCTCCTCATTAGTTATGTTATCTACCCATCTGATCTTCAGCATCCTTCTATAGCACCACATTTCGAAAACTTCTACTCTCTTTTTCTCTAAACTATTTATTGTCCACGTTTCACTTCCATACATTGCTACCCTCCATACAAATACTTTCAGAAAATAATTCCTGACACTTAAATCTATAGTCGATGTTAACAAATTTCTCTTCTTCAGAAACGCTTTCCTTGCCATTGCCAGTCTACGTTTTATATCCTCTCTACTCCAACCATCCTCAGATATTTTGCTCCCCAAATGCCAAAACTCATGTACTACTTTAAGAGTCTCATTTCCTAATCTAATAGCCTCAGCATCACCCGACTTAATTCGCCTACATTCCATTGTCCTCGTTTTGCTTTTGTTGATGTTCATCTTATATCCTCCTTTCAAGACACTGTCCATTCCGTTCAACTGCTCTTCCAAGTCCTTTGCTGTCTCTGACAGAATTACAATGTCATTGGCGAACCTGTGTATGTATACCTATAACCTGATCAGTGAGTTGAGTGTACACTCCTGGAAATGGAAAAAAGAACACATTGACACCGGTGTGTCAGACCTACCATACTTGCTCCGGACACTGCGAGAGGGCTGTACAAGAAATGATCACATGCACGGCACAGCAGACACACCAGGAACCGCGGTGTTGGCCGTCGAATGGCGCTAGCTGCGCAACATTTGTGCACCGCCGCCGTCAGTGTCAGCCAGTTTGCCGTGGCATACGGAGCTCCATCGCAGTCTTTAACACTGGTAGCATGCCGCGACAGCGTGGACGTGAACCGTATGTGCAGTTGACGGACTTTGAGTGAGGGCGTATAGTGGGCATGCGGGAGGCCGGGTGGATGTACCGCCGAATTGCTCAATACGTGGGGCGTGAGGTCTCCACAGTACATCGATGTTGTCGCCAGTGGTCGGCGGAAGGTGCACGTGCCCGTCGACCTGGGACCGGACCGCAGCGACGCACAGAGGCACGCCAAGACCGTAGGATCCTACGCAGTGCCGTAGGGGACCACACCGCCACTTCCCAGCAAATTAGGGACACTGTTGCTCCTGGGGTATCGGCGAGGACCATTCGCAACCGTCTCCATGAAGCTGGGCTACGGTCCCGCACACCGTTAGGCCGTCTTCCGCTCACACCCCAACATCGTGCAGCCCGCCTCCAGTGGTGTCACGACAGGCGTGAATGGAGGAACGAATGGAGACGTGTCGTCTTCAGCGATGAGAGTCGCTTCTGCCTTGGTGCCAATGATGGTCGTATGCGTGTTTGGCGCCGTGCAGATGAGCGCCACAATCAGGACTGCATACGACCGAGGCACACGGGGCCAACACCCGGCATCATGGTGTGGGGAGCGATCTCCTACACTGGCCGTACACCTCTGATGATCGTCGAGGGGACACTGAATAGTGCACGGTACATCCAAACCGTCATCGAACCCATCGTTCTACCATTCCTAGACCGGCAAGGGAACTTGATGTTCCCACAGGACAATGCACGTCCGCATGTATCCCGTGCCACCCAACGTGCTCTAGAAGGTGTAAGTCAACTACCCTGGCCAGCAAGATCTCCGGATCTGTCCCCCATTGAGCATGTTTGGGACTGGATGAAGCGTCGTCTCACGCGGTCTGCACGTCCAACTCGAATGCTGGTCCAACTGAGGCTCCAGGTGGAAATGGCATGGCAAGCCATTCCATAGGACTACATCCAGCATCTCTACGATCGTCTCCATGGGAGAATAGCAGCCTGCATTGCTGCGAAAGGTGGATATACACTGTACTAGTGCCGACATTGTGCATGCTCTGTTGCCTGTGTCTATGTGCCTGTGGTTCTGTCAGTGTGATCATGTGATGTATCTGACCCCAGGAATGTGTCAATAAAGTTTCCCCTTCCTGGGACAATGAATTCACGGTGTTCTTATTTCAATTTCCAGGAGTGTATATTTTGTCACCTTTTGTGTTTAGTGCAGTGTCTCTGTTTTGGAGTGTGGTTAATTCTGCTTTTGTCTAAAGATGTCCAGTTTCGGTAGTGAGATAATTTTCTATGTTATTCAATTCATTTTGCATTGTGTCCAGTTTACCATGTTTGCTTAATACGATTTGCAGTGGGTTAGTGACGTTTGATGGCGCCGCAGGCTGGACCATAGCCATTGCGTCTAACATTGACACGTCAGCCACCATTAAAGGCTGCGACAGAGCTTAATTTATCCTACTAAACGTATTTCGTATCATGTTTTCATTATTATCTACGTTTTGTGTATTTACAGTGATATTCTGTAACACACATTGGTCATTTTCGTTATCTACAACATTGGCTATGTGAGAATGTGCAGTTTCAATGTTATGCTCCATTTTTGTTAATTTTCTATATGTTTTAACCACCCCTGTACAAAAATTATGTTAATAAAATTTAGTTTTTACAGCAGATGTCTGATTATTAAACATTCCCTCTTACCAAAATTAACAAATTGAAATTATAGATTTTTTTCTCAGTGTTATTTTCTTAATGGCGTTTCGCCATTTTATGAAAGATGCAGGGAAACGATACCATATTGTTAGAATAATGTTCTACATTTTATTGTTATACCCTATTGCAGGGTGAGTGTATGTTCCATGAATTTTGAAATAAAAGGTGTTGCTTCAGCTTCAAACTAAACAACATTTTACATAATAAAATCTACAACAGTTGTGCACTCTTGCCAATGCCTCACCACTAAGCCTTACTAGACCTTACCTTTTCTGGTTTTTCTCATGTCAATTCTGCTTTTAATTTTCTCGTCAGATAAATCTTAATTTTTGGTTACATTGTTTCCCTGAACTTCAACAGTTTGTAGCATTAAACAACAAATAAAATAAATATTAGTACACAATTACAATAGTCCTTTCATGCACATCTCCAATATAGATTACTTATTGAACAATTTCATAATTATTCTTAAGAGAAGTTTGAGTTGTATTCTCGCAAATTAGAATTTCTACAGTTGCCAGACAAGGATACATTAGCCTTTGATATATAGAAGATACAAGTTGCTCTTCTGAAAGGACACATATTACAATACGAGATCGCTGATATAATGTTAGTTAAGCGCTGTAATGCTACATCAGTTATCTTGGTTAATTGCTGTGAACTATTAATATACAAATACAAATTCCTTATGACAAAGCAAATAGAATGAGTATACTGTCATTTTAAATAAAACCCTGGTATTTTTGGTGACTTACCTGATCAACTAAATAACTGTACAGCATCTACTAGCTTAAACTTCTTTCCTCTTCAAACTCTGACAGACAGAACTGAACACAAATAACTATTGAAGTTTTTGTCTTTTGTTTTAGAACTAAAAATTATCTGAGATACTAACTCTTACACCTGTCACATGTATATAAATTAATTGTTTGCCGCTACTTGGCATTCTTATTGCACACGTATTTTCTGTTGTTAATGATCTTTTAGAACAAAAGTAGCCCAAAACAGTGATGACTGCTGGCCTGATCACAAACTGCTGGTTAGCCATCTGACAATCTTACTCTTCATAACCACAATCTCACTTCTCAAACCCTTCCATCAGAAAATTAAACATAAATAGTCTGTTGAATGAAACTGTTGCCTCTCAGCTGCAAGGCACACTTTTACATCAATTTATCAATATGCCAGTTAACGCAACGTATGTTTAACAGGAGTGGACCACTTAAAAAAAATAACCACCATCAAAAGGCCTGTTGAGGCCATTGGTTTCAATGCGAAGAACAGAAATAACTTGTTTGATGACAACCATGAAGTGATTAAGATCAAACACGATGCTTACCTAGCTTTTACCCAACATCCAACGTCAATGGAAAAGAAAATACACTTTCAAGGGCTCAAGCAGAAAGATCAAACTACCATAAGATCAAAAACAACTTGTGACAACAAATGTCCAAGGAACTTCAAAGTGTATCAGATACCATGGATCAGGGGGATTTTTACGCTCGAATAAAAGAAATATGTGGGCCTTTTCGTTCTTCATCAGGAACCCTGAAAGCTGTGGACAGTACAACCATACTCACTTACAGCCAGGACGTCTTGAATCGTTGGAAAGGGCATTTAAGATTCTCTTAAGCTGTATTTCTACTGCAGCTGATGACTTTCTCAAATATGTTACACAACGGCCGACACCACCTTGGATGGCAGTTCCACCGACATTTCATGAATTCAACGAGACTCCAGCTAGTATGAGACCCAGAAAGACACCTGGACCTGACAACATGCCCCTAGAAATGATTAGAATTTGTGGCTTGACTCCAAAAACCAGACAATACTCTGTGTTCCTTCTAATGTGGGAAACATGTAAGTTACCAACTTTAATAGGAGCGACTGAAGCATATGTGGTAATTACCAAGGCATGATCTTGGTCTTCGTTGTTGATAAAATTTTTGGTGGAATTCTGTTGAATCGCATTCACACTGTTTCTAGACTGTACTTCCTGAATCTCAGCGTCGATTTCGGCTCTTAGGTGGAACAATTCATATGATCCGTGCATGACACTTGCAGGAGACGAGCAGGTTACAAAATAAGCTTTTACTATTTGTGTTCTGTGACCTAGAAAAGGCCTTTGATACAGTGACATGAGAAGTGATGTGGAGGATCGTAAGACAGTTTGACTACCCCAAACACTTTTTTCAATTGATTCAAGCTTTCTATAACAATATGTCTGGCCAAGTGCTATACCATAAGTAAACATCTGACAAATTTCCTATTACTTAAGAGCTCTACTAAGGACGTTTTCCTGCGCCAATGTTGTTCGCTCTGTATCTATCAGCCATGTTTTATGAGACAAGGTCTGTAAGCCATGCAAGAGTAGAACTGAAATACAGTTTTGACAGAGGGACATTTAATCACTCCATACTGTATTCTAAAAGTTCGCAAGTCTCGATTAGATAACTGAATTACAGTGACCAGATGACAATGCTTCTCCATTTCACACAGCCACAGAGCGGCACCTGTCTGAAAATTGTTTTAAATACTGCATATAAACGGTTTTGACCTGACAATCAACATAAAAAAATATAGGTACTCACACAGTCCACTCCTACAACTATGCTTCTGGATTTCAATAACTCTATTTCTAGCACACTTTTGGAACAAGTAGATTATCACCACCACTACCTACGAGGTGTACTATGAAATAACCGCTCATCGAAAAGGATACAGAGCAGTCATGCTGAACAAGTTACTTTTGGTCGTCTTCTATATCAGCTCTTCCTGAGTAAAGATCTGACACTAGGCAACAAAGTGTTGTATCAAGCAGTTGTTGCTTCTACCGTGCTCTATAGTTCAGAAACCTGGACGCTATATCGCTGTGATTTTAAGAAACTAGAATGCTTCAACCAACAGCAGTTTGGAGATTTCATGGCTTCATGTCAAACCTACTGTTCTTGGGAAGTCAAATGTGTAAAGTATAGAACGCAGCGTTATTGTCCACCAACTCAGATGTTCAGCAGATGAGAAACGACAGACATCCTTGTGTATAGTGATGGTACACCCTTGTGCTTCTCTGAAGAGCTATAACCAATTCAAGGAGAGTCTAGGGACTAAACATGGATAGGAGTAACTGGTGCAGCACAGCAGAAGATGGTAACCGTTGGTGTACAACTACTTCAGCTGCTGTCTAAAACATTTTGAGATGAAACGTCAGAGGCAGGAAAATAAAAAAAAACGTCGGAGATGCAGATTTCGTCAAGCCCAACCACGTCCTCCACCTTCCACTTGGCCTCGTGGTTCATGCCTTCATTGTTGTGTAAAACAATCGAAGTCGACTTCGTAGCTGAACTGCGATGCAACAATGGAAATGCAAGAGAAAAACGAAAACTCAGCGTATCAACCAACGACGACCACTTCCTTACAACAACATAGCGACACATTTTCACGAAGTTGGGCTGGGTCTACATACATTAACGACCAATAGTTTCCCTTTCACAAGAGACAACACAAGAGGAAGAAGACAGTGTAAAAGAAGAGAAAGCATTTCCAATAAGGAAATACTAAGATTCCAAAGCCTGCGCCGCCTCCAGCAGCGAGAATGTTCCATGCCATGCACCTACCTAAGATCTAGATATATACTCTGCAGACCACTGTGGAGTGCAAGTCAGAGGCTGCATCCCACTGTATCGTTATTAGGGCTTTTTCCTGTTCTCTCAAGTATGGAGCACGAGAAGAATCATTACTTAATGTCTCTGTGCACAATGTAGTTAGTCTAATATTGTTTTCGCGAGCACTATGGAAGATATAGGTATTCATCACATAAATTTGGCTCTAACAACTTTCTAGCTAGATTTTCATGGGATAGCATGTGTGATGCATAAAATCCAAAAAGTTGTTTTAGAAAGATATCTGTCGCCTGTATGGAAGGGTTTCACTTTTGTGCAGTGCACTAAATGCTAAATGTAACTTTGTTTCTCAGGAAAAGGAAATGTTTTTCAAAATTCCTTGAAAATTAGCAAAATGGACCATGTAAGTAGGGACTTCCAAAAGTACCGATGTTGTCCCATACTAAGATCATTGTAAGAAGAGAATGTTCTGGTTGTCCTTCAACACAGTTCTGCACAGATACAGATAACAGGTGCGCCATAGTGTCAGGGTGAAAAGCCACAGCAACTGGAAATGTACTCCAAATTTGCACACTTGAAAAACTGGTGGGCCATATTGAATGTCACATCCAGCCGTAGTGGAATGGTGCCAAAAAGTTGACCCAGGCTGCATGATGTGTAAATGAGTCATCGTCCACTTCTATCATTGTAAATGAAAGCAGTAGTCCTGTGTCTTGTGGACAATGATACAGGAATGAATCTAGTCACAGTGGCATATCGCCTGACCATGTATTGTATGGGGGCAGTGTCATAATTATCTTCTTTTATATTGGATGAAATTCTACTTAAACACAGGCAATTTCAAGTATTCATTCCTGTGGGAAAAAGAATACATCCTGCCATGTTCAACAAGGATTTCAAAAAGATGCTACACAACTTGTTGAGTCATAAACAAAGAATTCAGTGCATAACAGGCTTCATCCCTGGGGAAGCCACCCTTCAGGCACTGAGACAGTAGACAATTACCACAATAATACTCTATTTTGATGGGCATTTTTGGCAAAGTATTTGTCTAGGTGTGTGCAGGAAACACACAGGAATGATGTATTTAACTCAGAGCTCTTTTAACAACAGACAGGATACCCTCTGAGAGTATTTGAAGAATATCTAAACAATACAAGATTCTGGGACGAACCTACACTGTAAAACAGGGTGAATAGAAACAGCAGGGTGAATAGAAACAAAACGTCGTATACACAAGTACTTTGAATACTATAAGGTTATACAGGATAGTAACTATTACTGTTTTTGGGTTGGGAACACTTCAGACTAACAAGGAAATTATGTTTTGTTGTGTTGGCAGCATTCTAGGTTAATGTTTATCCTTGTGTCTGTGTCGATAGTTTTTAAGTTGTTTTCCTACATGCTTTGAACTTCTCTGATAAGTAAACATGTATTCTACATATGACAGTTAATGGCGTTGTAAGCACTAGGTATAACATCTATATAAAACAGTAAGGACTGGTTTTTGTTTCACTTTCAATGAAATCAGGTCTGTGAATTTTCAAATTTTTTAGGTTATGTTTATCAACTTTACAGGGTGAATAGAAACATATGAATTCTGGTGTTTCTATTCACCCCACAATAACAAAATCTAAAAAAACTATTAATATGCCATATTAATACTATATAATTCTCTAGTTACGTTACATGCAAAACTAATGTACCTTCCTTGTTTCAAAGTTGATGTTCAAATATGCTGGGGAAATACAAACCCATCATAGGAGGTGGTTAAAAAAAACACATACCTACTCGTATAAACAATGCCTTCTCTGGCATGAAATCGGGGGGGGGGGGGGGGGGTTAGGTTGCGGAAGGTAGCTGAAAAACATTGGATTCATTTTGGCGAACTATACAGACATCTAAAAAGAGGCGTCAACATTAACCCTCAGGGTGGACAAACTGCCTTGTCTTTTGAAGAAGATAGATTGAAAATATGCAGTGAATGGCGCTATCCCAGTGACTTTATAACCTTGAGACTTCTAGTAAATGATTCTTTGAACAAAAAGGGGAAGGAAGTGAGAAGGTTTACAAATAATCTCCCTGGCCGTGATTCAGTGGAATAATTTATGAGCGACACAAAGATCAATTAGCAGTGTGAATGTGCCAAAACACAAAACGCTCCAGAACTGGTGTTACACCGGGCACTATCCACAGTTACTTCGATGAACTGTCAAAGAAATTGGAGAATGTGCTGCCGTTTAATATAATAAATTATGATGAGACAAACTTTACATATAATCCAGGAAAACGAAAGGTAGTCACACGGAGGGGATCAAAATATCCCAAAAGGGTCATGAACACCTTAAAGGCATCAATCTCTCTAATGTTTGCCCCCTTATGTCGTATATAAGGCTTTGCATTTATATGGAAGCTGGGCTGAAGTTGGGTCAAAATATGCAAGACACAATCATACAAAATACAAAATGTGGCTGGTTTGATTCGTTCTGCTTCGACGATTGTGTCCTTACAGTTGCTGCCCTATATCTGAAAAAGCTGAAAAGTAAGAAATTTCTCACTGGAGACAATTTATCTTCGCATCTGACCATAAAATCAGTTAAGCTGTCTCAGGACAATGACATAAGACAGTAGTCCTCGCCCGGAGATCCAAATGGGGGACTATTTTACCTCTGGAATATTTTATCCAAGAGGATGCCATCATCATTTAACCATACAGTAAATCTGCATGCCCTTGGGAAAAATTACAGCTGTAGTTTCCCCTTGCTTTCAGCCCTTCGCAGTACCAGCACAACAAGGTCGTTTTGGTTAGTGTTACAATTCCAGGTCTGTCAATCATCCAGACTGTTGCCCCTGCAACTACTGAAAAGGCTGCTGCCCATCTTCAGGAACGATACGTTTGTCTGGCCTCTCAACAGATCCCCCTCCGTTGTGGTTGCACCTACGGTACGGCTATCTATATCGCTGAGGCCCGCAAGCCTTCCCACCAACGGTAAGGTCCATGATTCATGGGGGGGAGGGCAAGGGGGGCATTACAAGTGTAGGGAAAGCAAAACAGATGATTCAGTGTTACTCATTCAGCATAAAGCATGTGAGATAATTTTCCGTAACACTCATAATCATCTCAAAATACACTCCTGGAAATTGAAATAAGAACACCGTGAATTCATTGTCCCAGGAAGGGGAAACTTTATTGACACATTCCTGGGGTCAGATACACCACATGATCACACTGACAGAACCACAGGCACATAGACACAGGCAACAGAGCATGCACAATGTCGGCACTAGTACAGTGTATATACACCTTTCGCAGCAATGCAGGCTGCTATTCTCCCATGGAGACGATCGTAGAGATGCTGGATGTAGTCCTGTGGAACGGCTTGCCATGCCATTTCCACCTGGCGCCTCAGTTGGACCAGCGTTCGTGCTGGACGTGCAGACCGCGTGAGACGACGCTTCATCCAGTCCCAAACATACTCAATGGGGGACAGATCCGGAGATCTTGCTGGCCAGGGTAGTTGACTTACACCTTCTAGAGCACGTTGGGTGGCACGGGATACATGCGGACGTGCGTTGTCCTGTTGGAACAGCAAGTTCCCTTGCCGGTCTAGGAATGGTAGAACGATGGGTTCGATGACGGTTTGGATGTACCGTGCACTATTCAGTGTCCCCTCGACGATCACCAGAGGTGTACGGCCAGTGTAGGAGATCGCTCCCCACACCATGATGCCGGGTGTTGGCCCTGTGTGCCTCGGTCGTATGCAGTCCTGATTGTGGCGCTCACCTGCACGGCGCCAAACACGCATACGACCATCATTGGCACCAAGGCAGAAGCGACTCTCATCGCTGAAGACGACACGTCTCCATTCGTCCCTCCATTCACGCATGTCGCGACACCACTGGAGGCGGGCTGCACGATGTTGGGGCGTGAGCGGAAGACGGCCTAACGGTGTGCGGGACCGTAGCCCAGCTTCATGGAGTCGGTTGCGAATGGTCCTCGCCGATACCCCAGGAGCAACAGTGTCCCTAATTTGCTGGGAAGTGGCGGTGCGGTCCCCTACGGCACTGCGTAGGATCCTACGGTCTTGGCGTGCATCCGTGCGTCGCTGCGGTCCGGTCCCAGGTCGACGGGCACGTGCACCTTCCGCCGACCACTGGCGACAACATCGATGTACTGTGGAGACCTCACGCCCCACGTGTTGAGCAATTCGGCGGTACGTCCACCCGGCCTAACGCATGCCCACTATACGCCCTCGCTCAAAGTCCGTCAACTGCACATACGGTTCACGTCCACGCTGTCGCGGCATGCTACTAGTGTTAAAGACTGCGATGGAGCTCCGTATGCCACGGCAAACTGGCTGACACTGACGGCGGCGGTGCACAAATGCTGCGCAGCTAGCGCCATTCGACGGCCAACACCGCGGTTCCTGGTGTGTCCGCTGTGCCGTGCGTGTGATCATTGCTTGTACAGCCCTCTCGCAGTGTCCGGAGCAAGTATGGTGGGTCTGAAACACCGGTGTCAATGTGTTCTTTTTTCCATTTCCAGGAGTGTACAAACGAAGAAAAAGTACATCGAAAGCTTATTTGAATTGAATATAATGTAAGATATCAAACGCTTTGCACCTCGATGTCGAATGTTTCTACGTGCAATCTTTTGGAGCATACATGTAGAATGTCATAATTACCAGGAGATTTAAGAAATATGTTGGTAGGGATGGGAGTAAGAAGAGACGCAGTCAACAAATATTCGGTTCCACATATCATTCATTTCATTTGAGCCTGATCATTGTTTTCGTAATGTTACCCACTTGTCTGGCCTGTAAACGATGAACAGACTCCAAATGTATGTCTCTGCATGAAAGTAGTTGTTCAAACCCATCATGCATTGTTTTTTGTGGTTAGTTCTCAAAACTATACCGTTTTTTATCCACTGGCGTAATTTATTTAGACAGCATCAGCACAAGACTATCAAACAAAGTCATCCATTTACAGTTGCAACACATTAACCAGCAGTTGACGGTCATGGTCCTAAATTAGCTGCTCTCTGCTACTGTGGCAAAGTCCGTACTACATTTTTGAATCAGCAGCACCAGTTGATCTGGTAACACTGTGTTAAATCAACAGAAGAAGTTGCAGAGTTGTGCCAGCGTATCTGTCCTCCCATTGACATCTTCATGTATCTCACTTCTCCTGAAGAGCTGATCATGAGATGCCGAAATAAATGAGTGTATTTTGCATGACGTGACATTCATTATTCCCTTCTTTCATAGCCAATCTTCATGTGCATCAATACCAAATAGGGATGTGAAAACTCTTACAAGTGAGAGAATGACAATAATAATTGTAACAAGAAGAAGCAGGTAATGAATGAAGTTTGTTGCAATGCCAAATGAGAATGGCTGTGCAAAAAATCTATAAAAACAGGTTGATCGTTGAGCTTGCACAATGCAAATATCTTCATAGAATTTTGTTACTGAATTTAGTTCTGTATGTTTGCAGAGAAAAAGGAAAATTCGGTACTTGTCTCTAGTGTAATATAATGTGAATCAGCAGCTACCCTTTCCTTAGAACACGACTCAAGCAGGTTCCCTAGTAGTTACCAAAGCACTGCAGCATTGTGCTCCCTGACATTTTTCTAATGATGGTTAATGCATATAGTTCCGATTATGAAATACAAAACGTATTGCAAGGTAGTTCCTAGGATCGTAATATTAAATTAGCGATGGAGATGGCAATTGAACGTTACGACTATCCAGATGACTCACCAATATAAAAAGACAATATTATGAGAATTTAGCAGGATTTCTCAACATGAATTCTGAAATTGGGTGACTGACCGCAAAGGTTCTAAGCGTCATGAAGAATATACTAAGTCCCAATCGCACTCACAATATGAAAATCGTCTTCGACAGATCGCCACTTTCATATTGCTATCTCCACCCTACTCCAGACAGCCCTCAGTGGAGCTGCACTAAGTTACCGATGGAAATTCAAGGCCTTCAGACTGACAACTGACCATACATTGAAAAATACAAGAGAATTCTCTTGCAGCGTAAGCTTATTTTAACTAAACCTCAAATGATTGGATAGCAACATTGTCCTATTAAGAAAAAGTAAAATGTACACACTGTTGTCGTCAAACAGATATTAACCTACGTCCTGTCTTGCGTCCTACTCATCCATATTATCAGGTGTACTTTCAAAATGATTGGATATAATGGATGCCAATGTAAAGCATTGATACCAGATGGTGGGTTCACAATAATATTGATGCGAAAATGAAACAGAAGTTTGCAAAAGTGCGGTTGTGCATTTTCATACGTGTTCACCTCCACATGTACCACAGATAATGCATACTAACAAACTTGGTCATTGTACATGTAGTTTTTGCCCTCTTATTTCATACTGAGTTGATGAATAAAGTAAAAATTCGTAACTCTTATAGATGCTTCGCATCTGTTCAGTAATTTTGTCAGTAATTTTGATGTGACTTAAGATTAGTGGGGTCTACAATCATGGCAACTCCTGCCAGTTTGCTAGAACACACTTACATGTGACAGGTATCACCTCATTTAAAACTTACCGAAAGGAATTGATATGACACATCTTTTGCAGCACACATGGAACTGCTTTCAGAGGGAACTACCGTTTTATAAAGTCACTACTTTACAACTACGATGCCAAGGAATTCCTGCATAAACATTCTCATTGCCATAATCGCGACTGCAGTAGATAACTGATAACTAGCAACGTGAAGGATTAGACAAGGGTTAGATTCTGCATTAAATGTCATTGTACTCACAAACTCAGTAAGATATCTTCAGGGGAAATATTCAGAATATTTCATACAGATGACAAGAAAATGTCAGGTGAATTTAACAGGATAAATCAGTCCCCAGCTGCAAATCATTGTTATGTCATCAGGGTTGCCAAAGGATGACTACAACATTCCAGTCTGGACCACGCTGGCAGGAAGAAGAACGTATTTTCGTAGCCTGAATATTTCATGATAGGATCTGGACATCTAACCTATCACAAGAGAGTCTGCTCTCCAAATTTTAGATATGCGGTGTGGCCATGCACCTACAATTTAGTAATAACCCTCTGATTGTTATTCCCATTTATGTGATTCAGATGACGAGAAAGCCCTAACATGGGTTATCTGTTTGTCTACTGAAAGCAAGCGACATTACATAATAGCAGGATGCCTGTCATATACTTCCAGATAAGGTTTCCTGAACCTCAAATATATATGATATTAGCATCCTTACCCCATCAAAAACGATTTCTTGTTATTACATTTTACATGCATTTTACCACTGAAGGCCTCAGGTTTCCTGCTTTTCACATAACAAACAATGGCTACCACTCTCACTGCCGCATGTCATAACCTAATTCCTTCAGCATCATCTGGTTTAACTTCGACTACAGTTCGTTATCCTTAAACATATGCCTATACTTCAAAAACTACAAGAATCATCTCTATTTAATGTTCGCTGCAGGGTTACTCAAGAAGCTTTTGGAGTAGAAGCGAAAATCGTTCAGCGGATGAGAATTTTATATCACACCTCAGAACGAAAGAAACAAAATAACAGTAAGAGCAACAGGCTGATCATATTGAGCACCGGCACGGTCAACGCAGCGCCCTGAATTTGGCCATATTCCTCCGAATTTACTTCCTGATAGCCCAAAGGCACTGTCACTACAAAAATATCTGCCTATTCAGATGGGAATTACTAGCAACATGTAATTGTTAGAATATCTTGCTACGTAGGGTATCAGGTATCTGTTATCAGACGCTCGATCTGAGCTGTTGAATTTTATTGAAATAAACTGCTGTGTTTAGGAAATTGATCAGAGCAACTGGATGAGTTTATTATTTTGGTATAATATATGAAAATACACATTTTACACTTATCTTATCCTAAATAGTCCACAATCGGTTTGAGATGAAGGTAAATAGTATGCAGTGTGGATAGAATGGGAGTGAATATTGAAACAAAATTATTGGAATCATGGGAAGGCAATGACGTGTCGCTAATCAGTGACATGAGAGTTTTCTGAGGTAGAAGATCTGTCTCTGACATTGGAGAGAAGGGGGCCAGGTTTGTCTGTATTCTTACGTTAAGCTCATTGAGTAGAAAAGTGCGGGCAGATTTTATTGTGTGCTGTGCAGAAGACAGCCAGGAGTTTCAAATGCTTGAAATTCTGGAGCCTTGATTGGCCAGGGTGCACACCACCCCTGCCGTAGAGAGGGGGAGATCGGTAGCATGGTTAGAGAAACGCACTTGTAGTGATGGGCTAAACTGTGATTTTCCGATATCAGTGATTTCTGTGAATGCTACTTTTCAGTATCTGCTATTCTTAAATGTGATTTGTCGCAGTTAAGAGTCGCAGTTAAGGACTGTAGGTCGCATATCCCTCCGCCACTGCAATTTCTGCTACTTCCGCGATTTCTGTGACTTCTGCTACTTCTGCGATTTTTGTGACTTCTGCTACTTCTGCGATTTGTGCTACTTCTGCGATTTCTGTGACTTCTGCTACTTCTGCGATTTCTGTGACTTCTGATATTTCTGCGATTTACCACCGTTTGAAAAAGTTACATCTGCTCACACAGAAAATTGCATCTCAACAAATCTGTCATTGGTAAGTAAGTTTTACGTTTGTTCTTCCGTTGGCTTTAATTATGTATTAAAGAAACAACTGTGAAAATATTAATAGTGTAATTAATATGTAAGTAGCCATACAGTAGCGTAATAGTTCATGTTTAGAAAATGAATTCTAACATATTGTTATGTTCACAGGTACCCGAACTACATTTCAGTCACTCAGTAAATTGATAACTCAAAATATCATTGTCAAGAGATCTGGAGAAATTGCCACTGCGTCTTTAGACCTTTTTTGTCAGACGAGAGGTTAGTTTCTAAGTGTTTTGATGGACTTAATTACTTCAGTGAGATCGTTCTTGCAAATGTGAAATATACCTCATTGAGTGGCTTTCATTATAGCAAATATTAGCAATCTACTGTGTCAATTATATTGCTTGTAATTAGTGACAGCAAAAATTGTTTAATAATCCTTGTGATTTTGCAGACACAGTTCTGACTCTTGATTGCTGGTTGCTGTACGTATCTATCCACATCAAGGCTATTGAGAGAGACTCGTGAAGATTCAAGACAGCTCTTAGAAGATTTGCAGTTTAAAAGTGACATAATTGTGAAATAAGTGTGCAGATGAGTGATTAAACTGTGTTTTATTGAAGTTGTTATGCGATTTTAAAGGAATAATAAATGTTAAATACAGTGATTGAATAATGAAAATCTCATTTTAAACATATTTAAGCCGTCCTATACCCGTAATTTTCCGCCACATATTTACTGGTAAACACTAGTTGAAGAGTGACATGCCGCCGCAACCCTCCACAATCTTGGTGTGACACTGACCTGTAACATAGCCCGAGGTATAGAATATGCATTTTGAGGCTGTTGATATGAAAGTGGGAAGTACAGATCTTCCAGTTAAATCAGGAATAGCTTAAGTGCAGTACTTGAAAGTAACACAGGAAAAGTTTACTTATGTAAGTGGTTGTAGTGTCGGCAAAAAGTTCTTGTGTGTGAAGTTGCCATGCAGAACCAGGGGCAAAACTTTTATCCCGAGTCTTGAACTGTGCCAGAATAAAAGTGAGGCATTCATTTGACTCAATAGTGCAGTTTTCATTTCACTACACTTATACAGATGTCTGAGTTCTGCTGTGTTAACATTGCAAAGTCCTGTAGACATGCGGAGTATTAACCAAAATTGTCATATTGGAATCACATTTGTTACGTTACTTGATATTTTTAGGAGAAACAGGCAATGTTGCTTCTTATTAATATAATACATTCAGAGTTACAGCTGTGTTTGACCAATCATAACTGGTGCTGAATGTGCATGTCGTCATATAATATGAAGGGCTTATTTCAATACTGGTACAAGTCCATTACCTCCACTTTTCTGTCTACAATGCTTCTGAAATTAATGATCCAAACAAACATTAATAAAGGTTCATTTCTAGCAAGAAGCCATATGCTTGAATATTTTCGGTATCTCAACTGTAGATTTTTCAGTGCTCATTTAACTTTACGACTCCGTATATCAAAATGAACAATAATGGACTTGTACCACTAATGAAATAAGTCCTTCATACGCACACACAGCACCCCGATCTCGTGAGGCACAAGGTTCTTATAACGAAGTACGTTCGTCGTTCAACAGATGGCACTAGGAAAAGAATGTTAACTGCGCTTTTTAGTTGCTACTTGTGACTCTTAGTTGCGATTTGTCACGGAAATCGCAGTTTGACTCGGTAGCGAATAGCATAGTATGAGCTTTGCTCAACAGATGGCACTGCTAACTGCGTTTTTTAGTTGTTACTTGGGACTCTTAGTTGCGACTTGTCACAGAAATCGCAGTTAGACTCGATAGCGTGTCGCAGCGATGAGCATAGTACGAACTTTGGCCAACAGATGGCACTGTTAACTGCTCTTTTTAGTTGCTACTTGCGACTCTTAGTTGCGATTTGTCACTGAAATCGCAGAAAGCAGTATGGAATTCGGTCAACAGATGGCTCACGGCGTTTATTGTGAAATGCTACTTGCGACTGCTAGCTGCGACTGAAATCGCAGTTAGATTTTGTAAAGATGTTACTGTGATATCTGTGACTTCTCAATCACTGTGATTTCTAACAGATACGCGATTTCTTGCCCATCACTACGCACTTGCCTGGGGACGACTGAAGCAGCCGGATGGACTGAGGAAGTGTCGGAGCAAAATGCTCTCCTCAAAGGGAAAGGGAATGGGTTTTTTAATGCTTTAATGTTCCACCCTACGAGGAAACCTTCTCTTTCACGGTACATTTAATTTAATATAACATTTTTGAAGGAACCAAATTGCTAATAGGCAGGTAAAAGATAGGCAAATATGAGAATACTATGTCACTACCGCAAAGATTAACTTGAAAGTTAACGGAATTTGGTATTTCGTTTGAGTAATTCGGTGAACAGTGAAGTGTTAGAATGCAATTGTAAAGCACGTACGACACAAATAGGATACATGTGACGAACTATCATAGCCTAAAGACCTGGCACTCACCACATGGGGCTGATGAAAATGATGAAGAGTGGATGACTGGGTGCTAGGGACCATTAGTTTATAAGTAGGAATGTGTTGGTTTACCATAATTGTTTTTAGTAATAATAAATTTAAATTTCTTGATTTTGGTTAGTTTGTTTCAAAATCTGATCTGGAAGTGTAGGAAAATATTATCTCGTGGCTTTAACTAATCAAGCTGGTAACAGAAATTCATGGTAGAAAGTAATGCTCTTAATTTTGATCTGAAAGAATTAGTTTTCAAAGGAGCCATTTGTAGCTTGCGTGTGTTTCAATTTGTAATTTGACGAGTTTCTGAAATTCGTGGGTAAAGGCAAGGTTGCTAATTTAATATGAAAGAATAAGAAGTCACCTTTTGTGAAATGAGTCAGTAGAAATTTACGCGTGAAGCTGATTTTTAGAACAACGGGATTTGAAAGATTCGTGGGAATCAGTGAGATCGCTTTCCTGAATTAAATAAAGGGGAAACAGCATAACAGTAATTCGTGTTGCCCTGCTATGCACGCTATACAAGAACTGTAAATATTGTGAAAAGTTCTGTGTATGTATTTATGTATCTTTTGGGGAGGACGTTTTGGATGATATATTATTTAATGGTGCCGAGATATAATTAAAAAATCAGTCTAAGTAACTTGTAGAGGACTTCTTTTCAGTTGAAATAACGCGCCGCGCACGAATATGAGAGGAACGTAAATTTCGGAACCGGGACCTTGTGAACTTTCCAGCCACGCGAGACTTAGTTAACATTTATGTACGTCAATATATGAGAGGTGTGATTGCAGAAGTTACAAAATTTTTGTAGTACTCGTCCGCGTGGAGATACAATGTGCTGTGACGTTATGAATCAAGCATTGTGGGTTATCCTTCATTCCTTTGCGGGAGTGAGAAACCATAGTAAGTAAAATATCTTTATATGTGCTGTTACAAGATCAGCTGTTACAAAATTTTATCCTGTATGTTACTGGTAATCCTGTTGTTATGTTTTGAGAGATGAAAGTAAGACAGAATGCGAAGAAATGGCTTACAGAATGGAGGAGGAGTTATTATGCAGGCCCAGTTACGATTCCGATTACTTATGTATTTTCTTTAAACACAGTCGGTTGATTAACAGTGTACCAAATTTGGGGTTAATACTACAAGCATGGATGTGTGTGATGTCCTTATGTTAGTTAGGTTTAAGTAGTTCTAAGTTCTAGGGAATTGATGACCTCAGATGCTATGTCCCATAGTGCTCAGAGGCATTTTTGAACCACATATTTTCAGTGGGGTTGAGGTCTGGTGATTTTGGCACTAAAGGAAGAAGTTTTATTCTCTGCTGACCTTGGAACCAGTTCTGGACGGCTCTGCTATTATGAATCGGGCTATGGTGCTGTAAAAAAATGATCATCCATTAACTTAGAAATTAAATACTTCTGAGTAATACTATGAATACTTAATTTCCATACTGTGAAAAATTCGACAACTGCAATGGCTGTGTAGTCCAAGCTACAATGCAGTGCAGCAGTCTCTTGAACTGTTGGACTCTGTTGCATGGTTGTAAAACTTATCTGCTTCGCTTATTCAAAACTATTGCTAGCCTTCACTATACAATTCTTTTTTTATCTTTCCACTGAGAAAGACATATAGAAGAAACAAATCTGTTTTATAGCGAGATATTCTGTACGGACTTTCCACGTGCTCGTTCGCTCTATGTGTTGCATTTACCGAAGGTGACCGTGGCTGCTGACGTCGAATGTTCACACCTCGTGTCAACGCGGCCCTGCGCTCGGAGTAAACGCCTACAGTTCAGATAAATAGCTGATTCCAGTAATGTTAATGAAATAAGTCTTCCTTTCATATTAGTGAGAACTAAATACCACTACGAGTACGTATCTTTGTGTAATACTCATTGCTCAAGAACAATTCGTCTATGCAACGTAGCTGTTATGACTAAGATCATAAACTCTGTAAATCGTAACAAAAAATGTTCAAATGTGTGTTAAATCCTATGGAACTTAAGTGCTAAGGTCATCAGTCTCTAACCTTACACACTACTTAAACTAAATTATCCTAAGGACAAACACACAAGCCCATGCCCGAGGAAGAATTCGAACCTCCGCCGGGACCAGCCGCACAGTCCATGACTGCAGCGCCTTAGACTGTTCTTTTTTTTTTTTAATCTCATTTTGTTCTATATTGTTCGTTGAATTTGTTCGTGACGGACGTCCGATGACACTCATTCAGGTGTTCGTTAATCCGTTCACTCAGTTATTTTTATTTCAGAAGGTAGCTAAATCCTCTGACCGAACACGCTGAGCTACCGTGCCGATAGACCGCTCGGCTGTAAATCGTAGCCGGTCAAGGTGGCCGAGCGGTTCCAGGCGCTACAGCCTGAAACCGCGCGACCGCTACGATTGCAGGTTCGAATCGTGCCTCGGGTATGGATGTGTGTGATGTCCTTAGGTTAATTAGGTTTAAGTAGTTCTAAGTTCTAGGAGACTGATGGCCTCAGAAGTTAAGTCCCATAGTGCTCAGAGCAATTTGAACCATTTTTGTAAATCGTAACCTAATTCATATATTTGCATGCGCCTACAGAATATTAAACATGAAAACAATTTGTTTCTTTGTCATATAATTTTTAATCAAGGCAATGCAGGCAGTTGTCAGCTGACATCAAATTTGAACATAAATAGGAATAAAGAAAGAGATATACAAGAAACAAATCTCGTGAACAGCAGTGTACTATCTTGGAAACGAGCTGATGCGGCTGTCTCACAATTTCAGAGGATGAGAAAACCATCCTTTCCACTTTCCGAGGACTATATTTCCTGACAGAAAGCACACTAGGGTGAACGGCTTTAGGTTGAGACACCAGCAACCTCAAACTATGTCACCAGTACGTTCGCTCTCCGATTCGTAGGCCCGTCGTCAGGCACTTCCCATGTCAAAGTGGCTGGCAGAAACAAGCGCGAACGACCTGGGATTAGGTGATACAGACATCGCCTCTACTGTTTGACAGATATGTTATCATTCAACCATGCCAGGAGGTGAGGAAATACCCTTACGAAACGTTGAACTCATTTTAATTTTACATGTGGACATTACTACGCAATTATATTATTCTAAGTTACGAGAAGTGACCTGGAGAAAAAGGGTGTATATCTTGGGGGACATGTTACAGATCACCTGGAGAAAAAGAGTGTGTACCTTGGGCGATATGTTATATATCAAGACTGTAAAGTTAGTAAGGTACTGTGAAGTATATTTTATCTTATGCTTAACTTTAAAAGAAAAATCAGCTAAGAAAGTCAACAGTGAAAAGTACAAGCCTCCAAGAAACGTATGAACATCGTACAATTTTAATAAGTGGTAATATCGGTTTATTGGGGCAGCACTATTCGGGAACAAAGTATGAACAATCAAATCAATTACAGGTTTGAATGTGCTGGTAGTTAAAAGAGAAAAAAATGAACCGATAAAGAAATAATTCCTTCATTGCTATAGGAATGGTTCGAAATGGAAGGTATAATTTTACTATTATAAAAACTGGCCTGGACTGAGCTGATTAGTTCCAATTTTTTAATACATTAGATCCCAATAAAAAATACAAAAGGAATAAAATAGGAATATAAAGTCTGGAAAGAGTAAGCGTGGACGTCCTTTGTCTACATATCTGCTTCGAATACAGGGTATTAAAAACAAGTAATCCATATTTCGAGAGCTGATAGGATAGACAAAAGCAAGACAAATATATCCACTAATCAAGAGAAATGAGTCTGAAGTCAATATCTTAAGAGCAATGAGCACTTCTTCACCTTTACTACTGTGAAACACATCTGTTGTTATATTTAAAACACTTCTGTTGTACTGAAGAAGTGCGTGTAGCTCCTGCGATATGCAGTTTGTCGTGTTTTAGTTGCCGGCCGTTGTGGCCGATCTGTTCTAGGGGCTTCAGTCTGGAACCACGAGGCCGCTACGGTCGCAGGTTCGAATCCAGCCTTGGGCATGGATGTGTGAGATGTCCTTAGGTTAGTTAGGTTTAAGTAGTTCTAAGTTCTAGGGGACTGATGACCTCAGATGTTAAGTCCCATAGTGCTCAGAGCCATTGAACCATTTTTGTTTTAGTCAGTACTACCGATTTGCAAAATATGGAATACCACTTTCCTTAGCACCGTGTATATATATTCCAGAAGCAATACAAACAACAGAACAGGAAACATTAACAGTTAAATTCAATTGTAAAAAGATATGCTGCATCACATTTGTTAACAATTTTCTAATAGTTCCAAATTCAGAAACAAAATGAACAACATTTTTCAGGTATTATCAAAAAATCGAGAAAAAAATAACACTGGAATGTAAGAACAACATATGAACACAGCAACAAAAACTGATGGCATTAAAAGTACAGCACTTCAGCTAATTCATACCAGAATCAGAGAGAAATAAATGCTTAACAAAAGTAAAACGAAGAACAGCGATAGAAAACCATTTATGTTTACGAATAACATTCCTTGAAGTAAACGTACAAGTGATAGAAATATAGAAACACACTGCAAAATGGATTATATGGAGTACTCTTTTCATTGGAAGTGAAAGATGTGACCTGAAAAAATAAAGTATGGTCCACCTACAGGTAACAGGATACTGAATGTAGCGAAAAATGACCAAAACAAGGTAGAAGGAGATAGAAACGAATCGCAGAGTTGTATAAGAATTAACTGTGGAGAGAAGCCTAAGATGAGAAAAGCTAATGGCTGGAAGCATTGTCCTCGTGGGAAATATACCAAACGCTAAAAACATTAGCGTGTTAATGCAAATATTCACAAATTCAAGGGTAACATTTATTTATCAGATGAAGGATGAACTACTAAAATCATGATATAGGGAACTGTTTGTTATTTTGTGCCTACTACAAATGAAAAGTCGCTAACAGCATAAACTAATAACTACACGGAGAAAATTTCGTGTCTCACCTGAACAGGGGCGTAGCTACAGGAAGAAAATATTTTAACATCCGAAAAGATTACTCTACTCCAGCCAAAATCGACATCTTCTGCTGAAAAAGCTATGCGGTCTATCCTCTGATAGTTGTTTAATTGCTGCTTTATAGCAGCTCTCCGACAATATAATCCGGCGTCTTTCAGTCTCTTCGTAACAGTCCTTCCGCTGCCGGGAAACTGAGGTAGCTCTTTCAGGGTACGGCTACTTAGGAATGGATTAGCACGTATATTCTCCAAAACACGTTGATCATCTGCTGCATTAGACACACGGAGCCGGCCGCTTCCTCCTTTCCGCCCTACATAACCCCTTTCCTGGTATCCTTTCCGCCAGTGTCTAACTGTTCTTGCCGGTACTCCAGACTTTTCTCCAGCTTCTGATGCCGTATAGCTGTCATGCTCAATCAGTGCAACCACACGCATCCTACTCTCTATTCCACTGCAACTGCATTGCGACAGTCGCCCTTGTGACGTTACTACGCGTTTTATAAATAGAACCATTTACAACGCAGTGGAGAAACGAAGACTGACAAAATAAAAGAATATATTTTTTTTCAGTTATCTGAGATACAAAAATATAAACTTCGTTAAAATGCTTTGTCAAGAATCACTACTAAGAAAGAAACGACAATCATTAGGCAAGATATTAAACGAAGGTTTTGTTTGATAGTCTTGTGCTGATGCTGTCTGAATAAATTATGCTAGTGGATAAAAAATGGTTTAGTTTTGAGACCTAACCCTCGAGGGGGGGGGGGGGGGGGGCACAGTGGTCTGCTTCATGAATTCCAAGCCAAAAAATACAGGAATGGTTCGAACAACTACTTTCATGCAGAGACATGCATTTGGAATCTGTTCATCGTTTAGGGGCCAAACAAGAGGATAACATTACGGAAACAATGATCATGCATAGAGCATACATATTTCAAGGAGGAAACTTATGAAGACGCAGACTTCCTCGTTATCCATATGTGCGGCATATCTTTCGTGTTAACGAAGGTAATATCGCGCTTTACTTCTTCTTAAATCTCAAATGAAATGAATGCCATGTGAAATCGAAAATTTGTTGACTGTGTCTCCTCTTGCTTCCATCCCTACCAACATATTTCTTCATTCTCGTGGTAATTTTGACATTCTATGTGTATGCTGCAAAAGATTGCACGTGGACACATTTGACATCGAGATGCAAAGCGTTTGATATCTTACACTATATTCAATTCAAATAAGCTTTCGATGTATTTTTTCTTCGTTTTTATTTTGAGATGATTATGAACGTTACGGAAAATTATCTCACATGCTGAATGAGAAACACTGGATCATCCGTTTTGCTTTCCCTACGTTGTTATTACGGACACACAACACCATGATTCCAATACAACATTTATTTATTTCTCTCCAAGGAACGTGCATCATGGAATATAAAACATTAATTCAAGGATAATCAATATTTCCAGAAAGTCTATAATTACAAATATCAACCCGCAACACCCTCCCCACCCTGGTCAACTTCTAGAGGAATGACCAGTTGAACGGGACGTGAGATTATGGATCCTTCTGAATTTTGTAAGGTTACAGTTCGTATTTTCCCATCTCTACCTTCATGAGGATCTTCTATCCATGCCTTCCTCCACATGTGTCATGGACGAACATCTTCTTGCAGAAGAACGACATCACCCAGCTGGAGCCTTCCTGAACCTGGCCTTGATTGATGAGTTTCATGGAAGTTTCTGAGCAGGATCAGATATTCTTTCTTCCACCTGTTCCAGAAGTGTTCTACCATCTTCTGCAGAAGTTGAAATTCCTTGGACAAGTCCTTTCTAACTGGTGATTCTGGACCAGTAGGTAGTGTTGTGAGTCGATCACCTACAAGGAAATGTGCGGGCGTCAGTGGCAGTGGCTCAGATTCCTCTCTGCCTTGCGTAATTGGTCAAGAGTTTAGTGCTGCTTCTATGCTGACCAGGATTGTGTTGAGACCTTCTTCGTCCAACTGTGACTGTCCTAAAACTTTTCTCAGGCAGCATTTGACAGATCCCACCATCCGTTCCCAGAATCCTCCCCACCAAGGCGCGTGTGGGGCGATGAATTTCCAAGTGATGGCTTGTTGGGTGAGGTATCTGTGCGTCTTGCTTGCCATAAGAGCCTGCCAGAGCGCCTTGAGCTCTAAGTACGTGGCATGGAAGGTAGTAGCATTACCAGTGTAAATTGTGCTGGGCACTCCACGTCTTCCGACAAACCTTTGTAGGGCTTGAAGAAATCTGTCAGTTGACATATCTGAGCATAGTTCCAGGTGTATGGCTCGTGCTATTGCGCATGTGAATAGAGCAATATATGCTTTCTTCGTAATATGTCCCTGTCTGACATATAATGGACCAGCAAAGTCAATACCTGTTACTGTAAATGGTTTCAGTGGTGAGACTCGTTCAGCTGGTAATGGAGCCTCAGTTTGATGAACAACGTGAGCTTTCACCATCTTACAAGGTAGGCAACGGTGTAGAACACGTTTAATTGCCTGTCGAGCTCTAAGGATCCAGAATTCTGTTCTCAGTTCAGATAACACTATGTTTACTCCGAGGTGATACAAACGAATGTGAGTGCTGGATCAGTAAACGTGTGAAATAATGATGTCCTTCAAGAAGAATCGGGTGGCGATGATCTCTGTGTAATTCTGCAAACTGCAGCCGTCCACCAAGACGAATAAGGCCATTATCCAAGAATGGGTTGTAGCGAGCTATCTGAGGATTACGTGGTAGAGGCATGTTGTTGTACAGTGCATGCAGTTCGAGCGCAAAATGTTGCTGTTGAACAACTTGAATCCAGTGAGTGTGTTTCGCCCAAATCTGATGCTGTTAGTTCTTTAGATGTTCTGTTTTCTTTCAATAAGTGCCGTTTAAAGCGAAGTACCCATCCTGTAACTCTTAACAGCTTGAAGTAACTACTGTACCATGTAGCAGTTAAAATAGGAATCGTTGTTTGTACCATGAAGACTTGGTCTGTTAATTTCTTCTTTCTGGCAAGGAGTGCTCTTCTGTCTGTAAAATTCGAGGCCAGTGTGTTCTGTTCTTTGTTAACCAAGCAGATCCATGGAACCATACAGAAGCATGGTGAAGTTTATCTGCTATGGTACCTCTGGAGGTTAGATCAGCTGGATGTTCGTCACCAGGGCAGTGCCTCCACTGTGACAGATTCGTTAGTCGTTGTATTTCTGTAACACGGATTGACACAAAGGTTTTCCTTCCATTAGGGTCATGTTGTACCCATCCTAAGGCTACAGTTGAGTCAGTCCACAATGTTGCACGACTTGCATTATAGCTTGTGGCTTACAGAAATAATGAAGTAGTCTTGATCCAAGAAGTGTCGCTAGAATTTTCAGCCCTGGAAGAGTTATTTTTTTATGAGAGCTAGTCGGTTTTTACTGCAAACTAAATGGACTGATACCATATTTGTTGTGGTGCGCCATACATAAAGGACTGCTCTGTAGGCCTTTTCTGATGCGTCGCAAAAGACATGGATTTCTGGCTCAGTGTTTTCAGATACACCAACCCATTGCGGCATTTTTATGTGTGAACATGATGGCAATGTTGATACCCACATTCGCCAGCGTTTGCTAAGATCAAGGAGTAAAGGCTCATCTTATTCAATTCCTGTTGACCAAATTTCTTGAAAGATTATTTTTGCAGTGAGGGACACAGGCGTCAACAAACCCAGTGGGTCATAGAATCTAGCAGTGTTTCGTAGTACTTCTCGCTTAGTGGCAGGGCGATTGTCGGTAACATTGTTGTGAACAGCACTGAGCGTATCAGTCTGTGTGTTCCAGTGAACTCCCAGTACCTCCGTATCTGTAGTGTTTATGACACCTTCTGATTGCCATATTCCAATCAGTTGGCTTGAATTTGTGGTCCACTTTGCCATTGGTAGACTGATCTGTCCCATGAGTGATGTAAGCTCATAATATAAGTTAATTACGGCATTGTCATCTTTAGCACCTGCTACAAAATCATCCATGTACATATTATCTTCAACAAGTAAAACAGCTTGCGGAAAATTCGTTTTGTGCATTACAGTAAGTTCTTTCAGCGTGGCTCCAAGAAGAAACGGACTGCAGCTAAGTCCGAAAGGTAGCCGTGTGAAGCGGTATGTAACCCTTTCGTCAATTGTAATATAGTTTCCTTGTTGATCTACGATTACTTTGTACCAAAAAAACCTCGTGAGATCTCTGTCTTTTCTGTGAAGAACTAACTGTAGAAATGCTTGTTTGATATCGGCAATTAAGGCTACGTGATGTAGAAGATATCTCAGTAATATTGAAAGAACATCACGAAGTAAATTAGGACCTATTTCTAAAGAGTCATTCAATGAACGTGCATTCTGGTCGTGCGACGAACCATCAAATACAATCCTCCATTTGACGACACCTAACTATTCGTTCTTTACTGCAAGATGTGGCAGATAAAATGTGTAACGCAATTTCTGTCCAGAAGGGGTGACTTTCAAATGTTTCTTCTTGATGTGTTCTATCATTTGCGCCTCGTAAATTTGTTTCAGTTTCTTGTCGTTCGTAAATGTTTTCTCCAATGAAGCAAATCTTCTCTGCTTGCTGAAGATTATTAGATAACATAGCATCGGGTTTTCTGGGGAAAAGACACCACTCTTCTTTTGTCTTCGATGCAGTAGGATTTTGAGAAATCTTGCAATAACGCCAATTTCTTCTGATTCAGAGTTGTTGTTTCATCTTTTGTGATTCCCATTGTTTCTAAATTCCAGAAACGTAAAATATCGTCTGCTGTTGTAGCTGTCTCTAAACTGATGTAGTTTGCCGTCACAAGGTTAGCTGTGGTGTTTGTTTGCTTCCACTAAGAATCCAACCTAGAATGGAAGGTACCAGAACAACTGATGACGTTAGTCGAATCGGAGGGGAATCTTTAACGATTTTCCAATAGTAATCTGCTCCGATAAGAATCTCGATGGGAAGATCTTCTGTACCATCCCTTAGGTCCTCAAACTGGATTCCCCGTGTGCGTACAAGTTTTCTTAAATCGGAAGGCACAGTTGGGTGCGCGGAAAATGAGTATGTGCTTTCAAACGCAGTCATAGACGTCTTGGAATTAGTCCATGTCACTTTAGTGACATCTGGTGATCCTAGATATTTGTCTCATCTCAGATATTGGTCAGAGTTTTCTCATCCTTTTTGATCGCATTTTGCAGCCTGGAAGCTTTCCAGCTTATAATTCCACATACCAACACTATGAATTAGATGAGCCCACTACACAACTTAACATCAGTCAGCTCTGATCCTGATCTGCTTGATCTGCTTGCAGGATGATGCTGCTGCTTTGAAGGTGTACTTCCTATAAAACATGCAGATACCTGCTTACCTTGCTGCTTATTCAGCATTTCAAATTTCCCACTCTGTAAATTTTTTAATCCATCAGAAGTCATTATATGATTGAGGATGCCAATTAACTGCAGGCACAAAAAAAATTAACAAATAAAAACCTAAATACCAGAAAGAAAGTAAGGTCCATATGTAGATACTTCTAAGAAACTGTTGTACGATGATATATTTAACCTTTGAAACATTTACTATTGTTAACAAAGAACAAATTGCCAACCAGACAGTCAGTCTGACATGACTGGAGCTCCGGCCGACTCTAGCCTTCACTGCTGCAGTCACAAATCTTGTTGTAGTGCCTCTGAAGTATCTCAGTCCTTTAAAGTGGAGATTGCTCACCTCCAATATAGGAAACCAGTCCACCAGAAGAGGTGGGCCTTCTTCCTCGATAGGGCTTGCTGGCTGCTCCTCTGGCTCTATCTCTTGCAGCCCCATTGCTCCACCAGTCCTGCATAAGCCAGTAAGCAAGCAAAAAATGAGAGATTAGGAGACCACAGCCTCACTTGATAGGTTCCCCATATCACCTATTGTGACCAGGCACAGAAGATGTGACTGAACCCTAGATAATGTGTCTGTTCTTTTGGTCACACAAATTTTCATTGTTCAAGATTGTCCTATTCCAGTAGAAGACAGAAATTCTTTCATCAGCCATATATAATGTTTCAATCCAAACACGTTGAACATGTCTGTAGTGCTTGACTACACCCAGCACTATCTTCTCATACATGTGTGAATAATCCTGCAGCAGGAGAGAGCCAATGCAATGAGGAGGAAGACTGAAACCAGTTTGTGCATATTGAAATAAATAGGAGATATAAATAGTGAAATATGGAATAAGTCTATAAGTCTCAATTGGCTGTGGATGGAAACAGCAAGTCTGCTATGTACATATACTGCTTTGCATTATTGTGTCTCCAGTTGGGTACCACTCATTGAAAGCCACACACATTTGTAAGAAAACACACACTGACACAGCTCTTTCACTGATACTGAAAGTAAGGATATTATAACAGGGAAGTGCTAAAGATAGGAGTCCTTGCAATGCCGTTTTTCGTGAAGGTTTCAAATAACTAAGCCAATGATTAAGAAATATAGGTGCACAGTATAGAGACCAGTATTTCAGATGTCAAGCTGCACCCTGTCTCTTGTGAATTAGGGTTCCTTTACAACTAAATTTCCAGATGATAGGAGGAGGGGAGTAAATTTGATAATTATCAGAGGTGAGGAATGCTGTTTAGGATGATTCACTAGACTTGTTTCATAATTTTCTTACTGTCTGCAGTCAGGTCACCAAAAGGATAAAACCTGTGGAAAATCACAAAAGGATGTCTTGATTTGTTCTGATTTGTTAACAGTTATAATTTAAAATTTAAGTAATCATTGAGTAAAACGGATTCTCTGTATTTCACATTTATTAATTCAGAAAAGCAAGGTGTTCCACTAGTCGCAGGGATCTGAGTGTTCCATCAGAGATGTTTAGCAGACACTTCCATATTGAAATCAAATATAAAACAGGAGAGAGAGCATGAGAGTTTCCCTCTACTACCAGAACACAAAATGTTCATTACAACAGCTATAAACAATTCTCACCCAGAATGATTGCACAATTTGCCCCTCCACCCATCCATTTCCCTGTGTTTGCTGAAACCCCTTAAAATTTGATATTACTTGCTAACACAAGATGTCTTGAAACAAACAAAATAATCATATATGTGAAAAATCAAAAACGTGACTCACTTGCGAAATATCTGCTGTGGTCATATAATGAAGAGCTCCATGGAGATGGTATCGTGGATCTTGATCGAGCATTTGCATCACAATTTCTTTTTTCAGTATTTTCAGTTTGCTTTCCCCTTCATTAATGTCATTCAGTATACAATGGCATACATCACAAAATGTGTAAGGGCTGTTGGGGTGACCCTGTTGATTTAACTCTTTGACTACACATGAAGCATTTCCTCTGCATTTCTTCAACTGCAAATAGAAGCAAGTATCTATGGTAAGTATTCCTCAATATTCATTTTTGTGACACTGGGCTACAATACTGCATACTCAAAAAGGAACACCAGCTATTATCAATCATTCACAGCAGCACAGAATATGATGATACAATGGCCTCAGCCACACTATTTGTCGCCAACAACCATTACTTTAGACAGTGTCTAGCTCATCAGTCTCTCTTTTAACAAACTTTAGTAGGCTGAACAAGACACTGATTTTTCTTCGGCTTCTATTGCATCAAGTTATTAAAAAATGGAATATATGTTTTATATCATTTAATTGGACCATGTTGAACTGCAGACTTTAACAAATTATAGTGTTACTTCCAAAAACAAACGTTTGTGTTGTCATATGTTTTTCCACTATTCACGAACAGAAATATCTTAAGATAACAGGAAGCAAGTGATACAGATGTTGTTTATATTAATACTAGAGTAGAGATCTCAAGTAATCAGTGCTGTGGCCACAGATTCAGCTGTGATGTCAGTGAGAGGTGTGGCTGCAGGCCACCTGGTGTAATGATCAACAATGGTCATGCTGTAGCGTTGACTGTTAATGCATGGTAGGGGGCAACAAGATGTAAATGGATGTGAGTAAAGCATGGTAGTGTGTGTGTGTGAAATCTTATGGGACTTAACTGCTAAGGTCATCAGTCCGTAAGCTTACACCCAATTATCCTAAATTATCCTAAGGACAAACACACACACCCATGCCCGAGGGAGGACTCAAACCTCTGCCGGGATCAGCTGCACCATCCAGTGGCATGGTAGTGGTAGAGGGAAGTCCTGAGTAGTGGCATTCACATGTCGTGAGATTTTTTGTTGGTGTGCAGGGCAGGAATGGGACCACATAGGACTGTCCTTTTTGATCCCAGTGCAGACGACCTTGCTCATCACAAATTTGACCATTGCCTTGATACTGGGATTGTGTTGGAAACATTTCAGTCGTGTTTTGGCAGTATGAGTGGGCGTAGTTGGTTGTCACTGCTGTCACACCATGTTTCATATGAGCAACCATGAACCAGTACGTATGCCAGAGAAAGTGAGGCAGAGTTTGTGCTGTTAATACTTGGCACCGCTTGTGAGATGCATTAAGCGATAGTGTTACCTTTGCCTTTGTTGTGGTGAATGATAGCTCAGAATTGAGCTAAGTCTACATGTCTGGCTTGATGTGATGCGGCACATACCATTGGCCAACTGGAGAATGAACGTGAGGCTGATGATCAATAAACACTGCAACGTGTTTTTGACCTTCTCGTACATGTTGGAAGTATTTGATGGGAAGATACATGGCCGGCAGTTCTCTACAGCATTCAGTTTTGTTTGAAATATTGCTCCCAATTCAATAAACCACAATTCTTTTTGTCGACCCAGTGGCAGGAATTTCACATTGTCACAGTTTGGCAGAGGCAAAGCACGATGCAGGTCCAGATTGGCATGATGACTTAGGTGCTGTGGTCGTAATAGAGGCTGTTGGTGCAGAAACTGGTGTATGTTCCTGCGTGATTGATGTTATAAGTGGCTCTGAAGTAGGATGCAACAGTGACATATTGGATATTCGGTAATCCAGCCGGATGTTCGCGTCGTTCTCGCACGATATTTCAACAGCGTGCCTCGCTGTCTTCTTCAGGTGCTACCTGAGACTGGTCCTTGGGTCGATGGAGTCCAGTATTTATGCCTGGGAGGAGCTGGGCGTTCCCTAATCGGTCCGCGCCGAGTCGAGTGTTCCATCCCACGCTCACCAGACTCGGTTTCAACGGACCCCTCCAGTCGCGGACGTTCCGACTGCCGTCGGCGCCCGTTTTGGCCGTCCTCAACGGTTGTGGTTGTCATCTGCGGTGTGTCGGACCCAATCTGAGATGTTGGATACTCTACCTCATGACTGTTACTATGATTTCCACTTCTGTTTCGTGCTGGGTGCTCCCTAATCGGTCCTCGCCGCCTCGTGTGTTCCGTCTGAGGTCCGCGCCCGCCAGACGCGGCTAAATTGTCCCTCTCTGGTCGCCAGTGTTCCCTCGGCCGTCCGCGCGCGGCCTAGCCGTTTCCTGAAGCCGAGTTCATGATCTGGGGTGTGTCAGATCTGGTCTCTAATGTCTGACGCATTGTCTCACGACTGTTCTCTCGGTCTCCACTTCTATTTCTTGTATAATCCCAGAGTGTCCTGCACTGAGTTTTCACAAGCTCAAGTGCTGGATTCCAGGCAGTGCTGATTTGGTATCCCGAGTCACGGTTGATTATATTGTCTGTGACCTTAATCTCAATGGCTTCTTTAATGATACTGTCCCAAAATCTTGAGGTCTGTCTCACAATCTGGGTGTCACTGTAATCCATTGAGTGGCCAAGTTCCAAACAATGCTCTGCTATGGCTGATTTAGTTGCCTGCCTGAGTCTGGTATGTCTTTGGTGTTCTTTACACCTGATGTCCACAGTTACAGGATGCAACAGTGGTGGAACTGATGCTGTCACTGATTTATCCATGTTCTAATTGGTTGGCAGTTTAGGAGATAATGACAGTTGTTCATTCGTAGTTGAGACGACTCAAATTCCTGTCATAGAGCACAACAAATACTTTACAAAACGTCAGAATCTGTAAGAAGATCACAGATACATACAAACTCAAAACATTGAAGAAACCATGAATGCATCTGTTTGCTCTGCCACCAAAGCAGTTGAGGAGCTTATTGCCCACCTTTAGTAACAGTAAGCTAAGCGATGGAGCTAAGGTTTTCAGGTCCAAAACCAGAAGAGTCAGACTCGGAGTTATATTTAGCCAGACGTTTTGTCCTAAAATCTGGACTACCTTTTTACGTAGCACTGATTAGTTATTTTCACTCTTTGATTAACAAGTAGTTCGAGGGAGGTATCGACATCAGCAGCTATTAGCCACTGAAATAATTCCAGTGGATAAAGTTTAAATTTGTGCTGGACGGGGACTTGAAGCTGGATTTCCTGCTTTATGTGTTTGCCCCTACCCATCTGGCCCATATTCTCAAACTAAGCAAACTGCCTGCTATGACATCATCAGTGTAGATGCACAGTAGGTTTCAAATCTCTTGTGAGAACACATGAAATACTGCAGCAGTGAGGTAACTGAATGGGTGTAATGAGAGGGAGGTTGAGAACTCGGGTCAGCTGGAGAGTCATTAAGGTGACCACTTGCATAAAGTGTGAAATCTGGATTAAAGTCCCAGTCTTGCTCAAATTTTCACCCATGAATTACTTCATTGCCAAATTGATTCTGACGTCGGAGTCTCCCTCAAAATATTAATGATTGAAGCCACTGTGACGTGTGACGGAACAGACCTGTTTTGTTAGTCAGAACACACCATATATATGTTGTAGTAATCAATAAGTCAGGTTTACATGGTAGCAACCTGAAATACATTCAAACTAAAAGAATTGGTGAACAGCCTTGTAATTGATCCAATTATGGAACAAACATATGGTTGCAAAATCTGCCAATCAGTGATTTACATTTTAAATCATGGATAAAAATATCTGCAAAGGAGGCAATTACCCATCCCAAGTCCATCTTTTTGATAATAAATGTTTTCATTGAAGGTAAAAAAAATTGGAAGCTAAGAAACAATCTAGAGATTCAATTACTTCTGTACACTCTGCAGTACTAGTCTTGTTGTGGCACAGGAGATTACGTCTAAGAATGTCTATAGTTTCTTTTACTGTAAAGATTTTTTAAATCGAAGGATGCTAATGTCGCATTATTTGGTATATGTATACCTTTGATTGTATTTGCTAGCTCAGCACTGTTTTTGACCCCAAAATAATTATCCGACTTTTGTCGTCTTCTAGTGCATAGCTTTTTATTACTGTAATGCCTTTTACACGTTATAAGCTCATTACAGACTTCAACTATTGTATCCCCCTTTATTTTGCGCTGTTCAATTAATTATTGAAAACTAGTGTATGCCGACATTAGTGACATCTGGTGAACTTAAAACACCAACATCTTGTGGCTACTGTACGGCAGCTTGTTTTGAACAGTACTGCTACTGACATGACTCGTGCATATGATGTTATTTATATGTATTTGACGATGCTGGTGCTGATTTTTCATTTAACATTTGACGATGCCACTATGGCTACACTACATTACAACATTGTTTTTATAAAACAGGTATGCCTCTTCATACTTAAAGCGCACAAATGCATATATTTGTCAGTAGTCCTTTTCATTATGGTCTATTTATTGTTTTTAAGCTGTAGACAATCTGCGAGTGTATTTATGTTTTTTACCATTTTTGCTGCAAATCTGATGATGGTCATTTAAGACAAACCGGTAGTCTGTTAACAAAAAGTTTGTGGCCATAGATGTAAATTAAAGGAAACTTATTGTATATATGGGTCACTGTTTTATTCACAACAATGTTGCAGCTTGTGAAACTGTCTGCAATGTATGTCTTCCTGAAGATGGTGCAGTACCCCTGAATATATTAGCTGCACTGATTGATCATCTCGCTAAATCTTTCCTACTTCTGGGAGATTTTAATGCCCATAACCCCCTGTGGGATGGTACCCTGCTTACTGGCTGAGACAGAGATGTCAAAACTTCACTGACGCAATTTGACCTCTGCCTCTTAAATATTGGGTCCGCCACACTTTTCAGTGTGGCACCAGGTAGTTACTTGGCCACTGATTTATCAATTTGCAGTCCAGGACTTATCCCATCCCTCCAATGGAGAGCACATGATGACCTATGTGGTAGTGACCACTTCCCCATCTTCCTGCCACTGCCCCAGCATCAGGCACACATACGCCTGCCCATATGGGCTTTGAACAAGGCAGACTGGGGAACTTCCACCTTTGCTGTCAGCACTGAATCTCCCCCATACGGCAACAGCGATGTGATTGTTGAGCAGGTGACTAGCACAATTGTTTCTGTGGCAGAAGACGCGATCCCTCGTTCTTTAGGGTGCCAGAGGCATAAGACAGTCCCTTGGTGGTCACTGGAAGTCGCTGAAGCAATTAAGGAGCATCGGCAAGCTCTACAGCAGCATACGTGGCACCCTTCCATGGAGCACCTCATAGCCTTTAAACAGCTCCGTGCCTGCATACCCCGACTTATCAGATGACTGAAGCAGGAGTGTTATGTGAGATAAGTCTCGACCGTACATCACCATTCCAAGTCTGGGCAAAGATCAAATGTGTTTTCAGGTACCAGATCCCAACAGGTGTTCCCAGTGTTAACACGCCATTTATGTTATCTACTGACATAAACGCGATTGCTGAGTACTGTGCTCAAACCTCTGCATCAGAGAATTACTCCCAGCCTTTCGCACTCTCCAACGATGTCTGGAAGGGAATGTCCTCTCATTCACTACACGCTACAGTGAATCCTATAACACCCCATTTACAGAGTGGTAGCTCCTGAGTGCCCATGCACATTGCCCCGACACAGCTCCTGGACCAGATAGGATCCACAGCCAGATGACTAAACATCTCTCATCCGACTACAAGTGACATATTCTCATCATCTGCAAGCGGATCTGATGCGATGGCATCTTTCCATTGCAATGGCAGGAGAGCAGCATCATTCCAGTGTTCAAACCTGGTAGAAACCCGCTTGATGTGGATAGCTATCAGCCCATCAGCCTCACCAATGTTGTTTGTAAGTTGCTGGAATGTATGGTGTGTCGGCGGTTGGGTTGGTCTGGTTGGGTCCTGGAGTCATGTGGCCTTCTGGCTCATGTCAGGGTGGCTTCCACCCCTCCGATAGTCCCCACATAACCAGGAGACTGGGGTCCTACAGGGCTGTGTATTGAGTGTCTCTCCATCTTTAGTGGCCATTAATGGTCCAGCAGCAGCTGTAAGGCCGTCCTTCTCACCGTCTCTGTATGCAGACAATTTCTGTATGTTGTACTGCTCCACCAGTTCTGGTGTAGCTGGGTGGCGCCCACAGTGAGCCATCCACAAGGTGTAGTCATGGGCTCTCGCCCACCGCTTCCAGTTTTCAGCAGCAAAGTTGTATTATGCACTTCTGCTGGCATCACACTGTTCAGAACTTTATTTTACTGACGATCCCCCCTCTGTAGTGGAAACATATCGATTTTTAGGACTGGTTTTCAATGCCTCATTGACTTGGTTTCCTCACCATCATCAGCTTAAGTGGAAGTGCTGGCAGCCCTCCGTTGCCTGAGCAACACCAACTGGAGTGCAGATTTCTCTACGCTGCTGCAGCTCTACAGAGCCCTTGTTCAATCCCACCTTGGCTATGGGAGTGTGGTTTGGTTCGGCGGCACCCTCAGTGTTGCGTTTACTTGACCCAGTGCACCACTGTGGCATTAGACTAGCGACGGGAGATTTCCAGACGAGTTTGGTGACCAGTGTCCTGGCAGAGGCTGGAGTGCCTTCATTGCAAGTTAGGCATGCACAACTGCTGGCCAGTTACGTAGCACACATTTGTAGTTCTCCTGCGCATCTGAATCACCATCTCATTTTCCCACACACAGCGGATTATCTCACACATCGGTGTCCCATGTCAGGTCTTCCAATTACAGTTCGTATCTGGCCCTTTCTTTCTGAACTGGAATCCTTGCCTTAACCACCTATACTTGAGGTCCACCTCCATGGTGTACACTTAGGCCACAGCTTCGCTCCATGGTTCTCCACTGCCACCTCCTCTAGATTCTACACAAGTACCGAGACCTCAAAGTGGTTTACACTGATGGCTCGATGGCTGATACTCAAGTCAGCTTTGTGTATGTCTATGGAGGACATACTGAACAGAATTCCTTGCCCAATGGCTGCAGTGTATTCACTGCAGAGCTGGTGGCCATATCTCGTGCATTTCAGTATATCCGTTCATGCCCCGAGGAATTGTTTCTTTCGTGTACTGACTCCTTGAGCAGCCTACAAGCTATTGACTAGTGTTACCCTCACCATCCTTTGGTGGCGTCCATCGAGGAGTCCATCTATGCCCTGGGCTGGTCCCATCGTTCACTGGTGTTTGTATGGACCTCAGGGCACATCGGCATCCCAGGCAACGAACTTGCCGACAGGCTGGCCATACAGGCTACATGGAAACCACTTCTGGAGATGCGCATCTCTGAACCTGTTCTGCATTCTGCCCTACACTATAGGGTTTTTCAGCTTTGGGAGATGGAATGGCATAACAATACATACAACCAACTGCGTGTCATTAAGGAGACTACGAATGTGTGAAAGTCTTCCATGTGGGCCTCTCGCAGGGAATCAGTTGTCCTCTGCTGGCTCTGCATTGACCATGTTTGGGCAACCCACGGTTACCTCTTGCACAGTGAAGACCCGCCTCAGTGTGGGTGCGGCACCCGGTTGACAGTGGGCCATATTCTGGTGCACTGTCCCAATTCGACTGCCCAGCAACGAAATCTTGGGTTACCGGACTCGTTGCTGCTCATTTTATCTGACAATGCCTCATTGACTAGTTTAGTTCTACATTTTATTTATGAGGGTGGCTTTCGTCATTTGATCTAAGTTTTAGCGCATGTCCTTTGTCCCTCTGCGTCCTCCATGGCAGTGCTTTAGGGTGGAGGTTTTAATGTGTTGCAGAGTGGCTGGCTTCTCCTTTTTATTCTCGTGGTTGGCCAGCCACTGCAATCTGTCTTCTTGTTTTTCTCTCTTCTGTTTCTAGTGCCTATGTTGTTTTCTTGTCCTCCTTTGTTCCTTTTAGTGTTCTTTGCCTTTCCTTTGTCCTTGTGGTTTTTCCTTTCTTTCTGTTTTGTGTTATATGTCTCAACTGTTTTATCCTCACACTTGTGGCATTGTTTCATTAGGAACAAGGGACTGTTGACCTCATGGTTTGGTCCCTTCTCCCCTCTTTTTAACCAACCAACCAACCATTAGGTGACCACACCCTAACTTGATAGCCTGCCTAAACCAACTGTCATAGCCAAGCACAGAAGATGTGACTGAACCCTAGATGATATATAGACATAGTGTCTGTTCTTTTGGATGTGTGACCAAAAGAACAGACACAACACCTTTATAAATATATGTGCCTGACAGTGCATTTGGACTGAAAGGCCAATATTCTATGTCAGATAGCCAACAGGATTGTAGTAGACCTACAGGCAAAGAATAACACATTGGGTACACTACTGAGTAGTGCCCAGCATATGGAGATTTGGGCCAGATAGGAAACATGCTCTAATAGCTGGATGTTAAGGTGACAAATCGTGTAAAATGAGAAATCTCTGTTCAAATCCTGGTACGGAAGAAATTTTGATCTGTCACTATGGAGCTGTTTTGATGTCCTGTTCTAGTATGTAAGAAACTTTTTTCATTAGCCCTAGATCATGTTTCACTCCAAACACATTTAGCATGTCTATAGTGCTTGACCACATCCAGTAATGTCTTCTCATTTATGTGTAAGTAATGCTGCAGGAGAGAGCCAATGCAGTGAGGAGGAAGACTAAAATCAAAGTGTACATATTGAAGTAAATAGGGGATCTAAACAGTGAAGTATGGGATAAATTCAGATTGTGGATGAAAACAGCAAGTCTGCTACATACATATTGCACATATACTACTTTGCATTATTGTGTTTCCAGTCGGTTACCACTCATTGAAAGCCACACACAGTTGTAAGAAAACTTACATTGACATGGATCTTCCAGGAATACTGGTTGTAATAAAAAATAGAACAACAGGGGAGTGTGTAGCATTGTGTGCTAAAGATATGAGTCCTCCAACTGCTTTTTCTGGTGAAAGTTTCAAGGAACTAGGCTGATGATAACTACATCTTGGTGTATAGTATAGAGAATTCAGTATTTCAGATGTCAAGTTGCACCCTGTCTCTAGTTGTAAAGGAAACCTAATTCACAAAATTTCTGGTATTAGGAGGAGGGGAGTACACATGATAAAATCAGAGGTTAGGAGTGCTAATTTGAACATTTCACCGGACATGTTTCAAAATTTTCTTACTGTCTCCATCCAGGGTACTAAAGTAATAAAACCTTAGAACAAAGCAAGAAATCCTTTTGTGATTTTCCAGAGTTGTTACTAGTTATAATGTAATAATGTAGTAATCACTGAATAAAACAGTATTCTCATTCTTTTACGTTAATTAATTCAAAATAAGCAAGGCATTCCACCAAAGTCCTTTTAACTGCAAGTACAGGCAACTATCACTGCATTCATCTAAGGATATGGATAAAGTGTCATATTTGGAATAGGAAGAGATGTTGAAGTCACTGATTTTGGTCTTCATTCAGCAGAGGACCCTACAACAGTCTCATAAACTTCCACAGTGGACCCATATTCCAGACGGTGTTCATCTGGATCAGGTAGACAGCACTGGGGACATAACAGAGAATCAGCCATACATATGAAAGAGTCTCTCTGGTGATTCATATTTTTATGATTGACCACCAAATACCAGGCCACTCTGGCATTGGAATTAAGAGAACCATGCACAAGATGCCAGAACACTGGCCAAGCAACAGAGGGTAGACAGCTTTCAGTTGGGTTTCTGGGATGGCCTCTGTAACATCATAGATTAAGGGTCGACCTGCGACAGTAATCGCACAACTTGCGTATGAGCCCTAGACGCCGCCACAAGCACTAAGAGTGCATTGCGATAGAAGACGCGCGTGTTGCATACGGGCCGGGAGGTGCTGCCACTAGCGCAACCATACATAACTGCCGACAGAGTTCGGCCAGGCTCATTGGGTTGGAATCTCATTTTTGCCTATTCTCTTATTTGCTTAATTGCTTAGCTCTTATTCGTTTATAGCTCATGTTATTGTGCTCTCTTTCAGTCATTCTGATTGTTTTGATTTACTACCAATTGAGAAGTGCTCATTTTGGCATTTCACTTTTGCATATTTCTCATTTTGATAATAATATGCTCCTTAGCTTTTTACAGTTGAATTGATTAACATAGTCTCGTGTACTGTTTGTTCATTTCAGCCTGTTCATATTTTGATGTTCTTTGAATACTGTAGTAATTATCAGAAGCATTTCTTCCCTTAAACTTGTGTACAGTATTCTCAATGTAGAATTTGTTCTGTGACATAGGTGTAAGGTTTTGAATATAAATTACATACGAAACTGTGCTTTAAAAGGAATTTATTTTTTCAGTTTGTACTACATCAGACGACAATTTTGTGGTATGAGGGAGAAATTTGATCCCCTTTAAAAATAAAAATTGGTGTGACACTGAAAGACGTAACACTGGAGGAACTGAAAATTTATATATATAAAATTATATGCCACACCTCAAATCATATGGCAGTTAACATCATGGGCTCCTTCTGCATTCACTCACTTAGCAGGTCAGCGTTGACATACCTGAAGTCCACAAAAAATTCCTTTAAGTGAGACAGTGGTGGTAGAATTTGTGCCACTGCAGTGGGTGGTTTGTGAGAGGAGGGGGCCAGTTGTTCAAAGTACCTGTGAAGCTGTCCTGGCGGTAGTTCCACATCATCGTGGCAACATATAAGGCAGCTGCACTAACCCACACATTGACTGTTCCAAGATTGCCCTCTGACGTAGGAAGAGTGTCACATTGCACTTTGACAATCATTCCTTCTTTCGAAAAGGAACCAAAGACTGCTTCTAAACTGTCGGCTATCAACTTGGCATCAGGAGGACCCCCTCCCCCCTGGGGGCTCATGGTCATTTCATGAGTATGTGTGTGGTGACCACTGGTCCCCGAACTATTGCAGCCTTCCTTCTGTCCCGGTCTGCATTTCTTTTCCCTTCCCCTCTTTTCCTGTCCTTGCCCCTTCCTCACTACCCTCTCCTCTCCCTCTCTTGCTGTCCTTGTTTAGGTTGCCCCGCTATCCTCCTCGTTATGTTGGCTTTGAGATTTGGTTTTGTTGAGTAATTACCTCATCCTTTTGGCATTCTCTGGGCCCTCTTTGTGGTTTGACATTCATTACTAAATTTCTATTCCATAGCGTGAGCCATTTGTGGAAGAGCAGCTTACCTAGTGTCTCAGGCATGTGCCCTCCTCGTTCCTTCCACTTTTTCCTTTACATCGTTGTCTGATGCTAGGGTACATAGCCAGCCAGGGTACATAGTTGCTATGTACCCTTTGGCTGAGCTCCCTGAAAACACAGGGATCACACTTCTGATACCTGAGCTGTGACCACCTCATGTAAGCGTAAGAGTGGTTGCTTGTCATCCTGGAGCATTGGAACTCGCGGCAATGGCCACGTGCCAGACAGCCCTAGCTGTGGCTGGGTGGTGCCTGTGGGGAGAACCCCTGATGAGAGTGGGTGGTACCAGGGTGGACACTATGCAAATGAAACACATTTGGGTCCAGGACTCTGGCCATCCTTTACAGCCGTCTCTTTGAATGGAAGTGATTCTTTTCGTGCTGCTTCTTCTGCCCCTTCGGCCTTCCTTTCCATGGCTACGTCCTGGGAGAAGGGTCAGGCTCGTCGGCTAGGGGCGAAACCTTTCCCCCGCTATCTGGTTTGCACCAGGACGGATCGGGATACTTTCACCAATACCAAACCTTTATTTTTTGTGGAACACATTGATGACAAGTTTGGCGAAGTGGACTTCCTGAGCAAGATGCGGTCAGGTCCATTGTTGATCAAAACTGCTTCAGCTGCCCAATCTGTGGCCTTTGTGCTTGTGACCATCTTGGCACAATTCCGGTGTCCGTTACCCCCTACCAGTCTTTGAATATGGTTCTAGGTGTAAGTTTTCACAGAGGCCTAATTCTTCAAACTGATGAGGAACTTAAGAACAGTTTAGGACGGCGGGGTGTTCACGTTGTTCAGCATGTTCACTTTGTTCGCCGTGTTCAGAAGGGCCTGAAGGACAATTGCATTGATACTGGTTAATTTATCCTGGCCTTTGAAGGGGATACCCTCCCTGAGGTCAAGATTATGGTTTATCAGTGTGACATGAAGCCGGATATCCCACCACCTATGAGATGTTTTAAGTGCTTGCATTTTGGTCACATCTTCTCACTGTTTGCAGACCCCTGTCTGTGGTGACTGTGGACGTCCACTCCATGAGGGGAGTTCCTGTGTTCCCCCTCCTGTGTGTGTTAATTGTCATGGCAATCATTCTCCATGTTTTCCAGATTGGCTGGCTTATACTCCTGTATCTTCATTCCCTTCTTATAAGGCCCTTGATCGTCTAATCTACACTGAGGCGCATGAGAAGTATGCACATCTTCATCCTCTGTCAATGACGTCTAGCTATGCTTTAGTTACATCTTAACCCCTTCCTTCCCCTTCCTTACCCCAGTCCCGAACCCCTCTCCTCCCCTGCGGTTCCCACATCCTCCCCTCCGGGCACCGCTCCCCCTCCCCAGCTGGAGAAGTGTCCACTTCTTCGGCGTCTGCCAGTCAAGGGCGCCCCTCCTGGGCCCCCCTTCCCAGCATCTTCCAGGCAAACGGTCTGCTGTCACATGACGACCACAACCACCATGAGAAAATCTGAAGAAATTCTGGTCGTATGTAAAGTACACAAGCGGCAAGACGCAGTCAATACCTTCACTGTGCAGTGCCGATGGCACTGTTACCGATGACTGTGCCGCTAAAGCGGAGTTACTGAACGCAGTTTTCCAAAATTCCTTCACCAGGGAAGACGAATGGAATAGTCCAGAATTTGAAACACGAACAGCTGCTAACATGAGTTTCTTAGAAGTAGATACCTTCTTGGTTGCGAAGCAACTCAAATCGCTTGATAGGGCAAGTCTTCAGGTCCAGATTGTATACCGATTAGGTTCCTTTCAGATTATGCTGATACAATAGCTCCCTACTTAGCAATCATATACAACCGCTCGCTCACTGATAGATCTGTACCTACAGATTGGAAAATTGCGCAGGTCACACCAGTGTTTAAGAAGAGTAGTAGGAGTAATCCATCGAACTACAGACCTATATCATTGACGTCGGTTTGCAGTAGGGTTTTGGAGCATATACTGTATTCAAACATTATGAATCACCTCGAAGGGAACGATCTATTGATATGTAACCAGCATGGTTTCAGAAAACATCGGTCTTGTGCAACATAGCTAGCTCTTTATTCTCATGCAGTAGTGGCCGCTATCGACAGGGGATCTCAAGTTGATTCCATATTTCTAGATTTCCGGAAAGCTTTTGACACCGTTCCTCACAAGCGACTTGTAATAAAACTGTGGGCCTACGGGATATCGTCTCAGTTGTGCGACTAGATTCATGATTTCCTGTCAGGAAGGTCGCAGTTCATAGTAATAGACGGCAAATCATCGAGTAAAACTGAAGTGATATCAGGTGTTCCCCAGGGAAGTGTCCTGGGACCTCTGCTGTTCCTGAGCTATATAAATGACCTGGGTGACAATCTGAACAGTTCTCTTAGGTTGTTCGTAGATGATGCTGTAATTTACCGTCTAGTAAGGTCATCCGAAGACCAGTATCAGTTGCAAAGCGATTTAGAAAAGATTGCTATATGGTGTGAGAGGTGGCAGTTGTCACTAAATAACATAAAGTGTGAGGTGATCCACACGAGTTCCAAAAGAAATACATTGGAATTCGATTACTCGATAAATAGTACAATTCTCAAGGCTGTCAATTCAACTAAGTACCTGGGTGTTAAAATTACAAACAACTTCAGTTGGAAAGACCACATAAATAATACTGTAGGGAAGGCGAGCCAAAGGTTGCGTTTCATTGGCAGGACACTTAGAAGATGCAACAAGTCCACTAGAGAGACAGCTTACACTATACTCGTTCGTCCTCTGTTAGAATATTGCTGCACGGTGTGGGATCCTTACCAGGTGGGATTGGCGGAGGACATTGAAAGGGTGCAAAAAATGGCAGCTCCTTTTGTATCATCACGTAATAGGGGAGAGAGTGTGGCAGATATGATACGCGAGTTGGGATGGAAGTCATTAAAGCAAAGACGTGTTCCGTCGCGGCGAGATCTATTTACGAAATTTTGGTCACCAACTTTCTCTTCCTAATGCGAAAATATTTTGTTGAGTCCAACCTACATAGGTAGGAATGATCATCAAAATAAAATAAGAGAAATCAGAGCTTGAACAGAAAGGTTTGGGTGTGCGTTTTTCCCACGTGCCGTTCGGGATTGGAATGGTAGAGAGTATGATTGTGGTTCGATGGACCCTCTGCCAAGCACTTCAATGTGAATTGCAGAGTAATCATGTAGATGTAGATGTAGATGTAGAGAACCACAGTCTGTGGGCCCCCAGGTCGCCCACTCTCTTTTTTTCCAGACCTTGCTGCAGCTTGCTCCCTTTTGCAGCACAGCTGCCCTCAATCACAAGCAGAAAAGAAGAGGAAACATAAGTCCCAGGACAAGGAGTCTCTGGTGTCACCAGCAGTCCCGTCCTCACTTTCACAACCTGACTCTGACCCGCTGTTCATGGATGTTGCCCCCTTCTTGTCGGTGACGGATGGTGACTCAGTCCCTTGAGTGGCTTTAGCTTGTTCACCCCCAATTTGAATCGTCGTCCTGTGATTATCCAATGGAATTGTAATGGATATTACCATCACCGTCTGGAGTTGACATCCCTCTTTTTGTTTTACTCTGCTGCTTGTGTGGTTCTGCAGGAATCTCATTTTACTGATGATCACTCACCGACCCTCCGTGGGTTTTCGTGCTTTCTGTTGAAATGGGGTCGACCCCATGCAGGCCTCTAGTGGAGTTTGTACGTTGATCCGTACAGACGTTGCTAGCGTGTGGATTCCTCTTCAAACTACATTGGAAGCGGTTACTCTTAGGGTCCACCTGGTCTCTGGAGTAACAGTTTGCAAATATTTATCACCTGTCTGACAGGACTCAACACCTGCTGCCTTAACTGCCCTTTTTCAGCAACTTCCTTCTTCTCATGGATTTTAATGCTCCTCATCCCTTGTGGGGCAGTGCATTTCCATCTAGTTGGGGTCTCCTCATAGACCAGTTTCTTGCACAACACAACTTGTACCATGAATGGTATTGAAATGGGTAGTGGAGCCGTCATTAAGAAGGCACCTTTTCTGCCATTGATCTTCATTTCTTCTCCCTCCCTCCTCCCTTAATTACACTGGTCGCCATACGATGACCTTTGCGATAGTGACCCCTTCCCACTCCTCGATGGGCAGGTTACCTTGATGGTCTTTCCAAATTGCTGATTGGCCTCTATATACCTCACAGGTCGTTTTTTCTATCTCTTTGTTTGGTTGTACTGATGAAGTCCTACATCCCACAGGGTTCCGGATTGAGTGTACTTCTTTTCCTCATTGCTACAGATGGGCTTGTGGCATCCATTAGTCCTTTGGTCACCCCTGCTCTGTTTGTGGCTGATTTCTGCATTTGGATTAATGCCTCTTCGATGACTTCTGCAGAGTGGCAGTTCCAGGGTGCTATACGGCATGCTTCTGCATGGACCCTCTCACACGGGTTTCAATTCTCTCCTTTAAAATTGTGGGTGGTCCACTTCTGTCACCGTAATATGGCCCACTCCAATCCAGAGCTGTACCTCAAAGCATAATGATTACCTGTCCTCGTACAGTTTTGTTTCCTTGGTCTTCTTTTCAACAACAGGATCACTTGGCTGCCTCATATCGGGCTTCTGAAGATAAGATGTTTCTGTAAACTCGATGTTTGTCACTTCCTTGCTCACACCTCCTGGGGTGCAGATCGTTCCACTCTTCTCCACCTTTATCGGACTTTAGTGCTGTCTTACTTGGACTATTATTGTCAAGTATATGGTTCGGCTGTTGCTCCTACACTGTGCTTCCTGGATCTGGTCCATCATAGTGGCATCCGTTTGCCACCGGTGCCTTCCCTACTAGCCCTGTTGATAGTCTCCTCATTGAAGCTGGGATCCCCCCCCCCCCTTTTCTGTTTGGCAGTCCCAGCTTCTGCAATCGCTGTCCATTCCTCTCCCACTCATCCTTCCTATTCTATCCTGTTCCCAGACCAAGGATGTCGCTCACCTGATTCCCGCCCTCGGGTGGGTTAGCAGTTTGGCTCCGCCTTGGGTCTCTTCACTGTGACTTTCAGCTTCCTTCTTTGTCCTGTCTCCCACGATCCCACCACAGCACCCCTCCTTGGTTAGTTCCTTGGCCCCAGATTCGGATGGATTTCCACCAAGGTACAAAAGATTCCATCCCCTCTGATGGTGTTCCGTTGCTTTTTCCGCCACATTTTATAGGAGTTTCGGGATGCTGTTGCTTTGTACATCGATGGCTCTAAATATGCTGATCGTGTGGGGTATGCCTTCACACCCTCTGTTGGCATGGAATATCATCTCCTTCCAACTGAATGTGGGGTGTTTACTGTGGAACTGATGGCGATTTCCCAACTCAACCACATTTTGTTATGTACGTACTCAATGAGTGGCCTTCAGGCTCTTGACTGGTGTTTTTCGTGTCATCCCTTGGTCTCGGCCATCCATGACCAACTCACTGACCTTCGCCATGCTGCTTGTTTCGTTGACTTCCTTTAGGTCCCTGGCCATGTGGGTATCCCAGGTTATGAGCTTGCTGATCATTTGTCTGGGGGGGGAGTCATTTACCCCCCTTCTCTGTAACCCCTCCTGCAGCAGATTTACGGCTTCATATCAAATCCCACTTTGCAGAATTGTGGGCCAACTCTTGGGAGGCTACCTCCCTGCCTAATAAACTTCATGCAATGATGGTGACACCTGTCCCGTGACGTTCTTCCTTCTGCCTCTCACAAAAGGACTCTACCACCTTGTGTCGTCTCTGCATCGGCTATACCAGGCTGACCCATGGTTTTCTTTTGCATGATGATCCACCCCCAATTTGTGGTTGTTGAGCCTTCCAGTTAGTAGCCCACATTTTGGCTCTGCCAATATCAAAGGTAAAGTGTGTGAAAGCCTGTACTTAGTATGCAGATGATACCCGGATGGTTGAACTGGTTCTCAGTTTCCTCTGTGAAAGTGGTTTTTATTTTCAGTTCAAAGGTTTTTATTCTCCCTCTGGAGTAGGGACAGGGTGGTTAGGGTTGGGGGTGTCGCACTGTAAGCTGTGTTTTGAAGCTTCCTGACTCTCCTCCCTGACCAAGATCCTCTTTTCTCCCCATTTTGCTCTGTTTTCATCACCTTTTAGATTTGGTTAGACTCCTTTTCACAATACACACTTTTACATTCTAGGGGTTGAATGCTTTTGAATAGCTGGTGGTCTTGCCTGTACTGCATCAGAGTTGGGATATTTCTTGCCTCTAGAATGGCCTTGGGGTTGCCCACTTGCTGAATTCCCTCCTTTTGTTTTCACCATCGACAACACGACAGCACTTTTAAATTTTTTAGCCTTACCTTTTATTGTCATGACTCTTCTGAGATGTAAGTCCATCCAAATGGACCACCTTTGAAACAAGGGACTGATGACCTTGCTGTTTGGTCCCTTCAAACCCATTCAACCAATCAACCAACCAACCATCAGGAGGATCATGGCCAAAAGTATCATCTTGCCAGATACATCTCGATATAAGCCACCTAGTGGACCATGTTCAAAGATTGCAGCAAGTTGCTACAGACATCTGTATGTATGTGTCGTATTAGATGACTACAGGTAAGGCATGAGTGTCTCATGTAAAGATAACACCAAACATTTCATAGTGTCCCAAAGTGAATACGGTCCAATTTCCCTTCTGGTCAGCTGCTGCTGATTACCATCACTTCAAATTCCCCAAGTTCAAGCAACTTCCGGCTATGGCACTGTATTGGGCAATCCAGTCCAGTGACCTTACAATAGTAGCTGGTGAACACACTTAAAATAAAAGACTGTCCGCATATGCTTGGGAGACAAAAGGTATGGTAATTCCCTGCAGCTGGCATCAGCATCATATTCCATTGAACAGTGGCTCTATGGCAATGGCATACATAACCACTGATAGGGGCAACCTTGTCTCACAGAGCAGGTGATAGAGATATATGACAACTGATTGTAACCTGTGAAGTTGCACCACACATAAGATGCATGGCTGTTTATGAAGGCCTACGGGAAAGGCAGCTGCTGCAGTACCTCCTCAAGATAATCGTGGCATATGCTATCAAAAGTGTGGTCAGTCCACAGACACAAAGGCCCTACTCACATCACATGCCTCTGCCAGTGTGATGACATAGTGGTAATTGCTGAGCACCATCTGTACGCTGCTGTTACCACAAAGACACATCTAGTTCATAGAGAGGGCACAGTGCAGGACATTCTGAATTTTGCTACCCAGAATTTTTGTAAATATCTTGAATCGCTGTTCAGCATAAAAGGCTAGTAATGGTAAACTTACCATCCAGTATATGGCATGGGGGCTGATACAAGGACTCTGTCGACAAAGGCAGGTGGCCACTGCACTGCAGGGTCGATCAGTTCTTGGAATATTGTAACCCATCTGGGCATCATAATGTCATGGAATGTATGATAGAACTCGTTTCAGCAGACCATCTGGGACCAGCGATTTGTTGGTGGCCCATTTCCTCAGGGCATCGATGACATCCTCCACCATTATGGGGTCTGTGAATGTTGCCGTTGCATTGACATTAAGGATACAAGGTAGCTAGCAGAAGACTTAATCCACATCCTGGTCTTCCACAATGTAGAACCACTGGTAGTGATCCAAGAAGGCTTCGGAAATATCCTTTTGGGCCATCGGGAGCCAGACATCTGACACATCCTGCACGGAGAGCATTGCTCTGCAACATCTGCAACGTTAATGGACAATGAGATGCATGGCTGGCAGTTCATGCCAAAGCTAGTCATGACGGAGCATGTGCCCATGAGACAACATGTAAGCATTGTGATCTTAGCCTGACGTCTTGATGATGAAGGTTGGGTGGATGACATCTGAAGATTGCTTGCAATCTTCTGCAGCAGATATTCTATGATGTGTTATTGTCATCCAACAGCCCCTCAACTGTAATTCATCTTCAGATGCCACAATGAAGGTGCTACACAATAGAGGCGGCATCTGACTTTTCTTTCCATGATCCAGTGGTGGCTCTGAATCCCTTCAGGTCTACACTGTCTTCTGCTGACACTCTGAATCTTCCAGGAGTGTTATGTTCACCTTCCAAGTACTCCCTCTGTGGAGGGAGATGGTGCAGAGGTTGGCTTTATTATCTGTAAAGGCTGCTGGCCACATACCAACGTAAAACGTTGCCACCATATGTTTTTGGGAGACCTAGACCCAGTCAAGATGACTCACTCAATGCCTGGTAACACGTGTAGCTGTTGCTGTGGATACTCTGCCATGTGTCGACGAGGTGAAGGTCTTACACCAAGCGTTGCCGTTCTCTGTATGTGCTGAAGTGTGATATTTGATCCTGTCGTGACAGGACAAGATTGAAGTCGCCCCTAGGATGATACGATTGTAGCATCCCTCGAATAAGGATGCAACCTCCTCCACATAAAATCTGAAGCTCTCTCTCCTCTTGTACATACAAGATGGAGGGCATACACATTCACAATCCTGACGCCCTGGTATGTGATACCAAGTCTTCGTGCTGATGTTCAATAGGTCACACCACAGATCACGATACTTTCCTTCACAAGAACGACCATACCACTGTCATTATCTGTGCACTGCACTTATAAATGTCATATCCACAAATAGATGGAAACTTTTCGATGCACACATCCTGGAGGAGAGTGATGTAAGAGATCTGCAACACACAAGAAATCTTAAAATATCTGCAGCTTGACCATAGAACAGTTGGAAATCAGACTGATGGTGCCAATCCGGTAGGTCTGGCATTGGGAGGAGGTATTGTTGGTGTGTGTTGGGAGACTGGAAGAAGGCCCCACTGTCAACAATGGATCTCCTCCTATTTTCACTGGCATATAATTGTTGTGGTGTGAAGCAACTGCAACCACTTCAGCCATTGAACAGACATCACATGCTCAACATTGCAATGTAAGCCTGCCTGCATGGGCTGACAAACATCACTGAGAATTAATGGGATAGCTGAAGGTTGTTATACAGTCGTGACTTAATCAGATACTGAATCCATCTGCTGCTCTTCATCCAGAAGTGTGGCACTATGAGAGATCTCATTCAAATGTGCTACTGATCGAATCCTGTCAGCAGAACCAACAATCATATCTTCCTACTGTGAAAGGTCATCACCATTGAGATCTTTGTCTTCTGTTAACTTTCTGCTGCAGGTATAGGATAGAGCCAGTCGACATTTCTTCTGTCACTTTGGAGCCCATTGTTTTTTTGAGATGTAGGTATTAAATACAATTGGGGGTGGTTGCCATCAGGAAGAAAAGTAGTTATCACCATCAAGTCTACAGTAGCCAAACTCTCCTGGAGCGCCGTTCCCTCCTTGCATTGCAAAGCTGATGCCGGGGCTTGTTCTGTCAGTGCAGAATGTCCATCTGTAGTGGCCTGTCACCGCATCAGAATCTGCTCAGTGTCAACTCGAGGCAACACTTCTGTTGATGGCCGATCAGATGGAGCAGTTTCAAGGACCTCCAGGTAAGTCAGTTGGAGCATGGTTGGGTTGGGTGACATCATCTCCTCACCCCGTCAGCAATTGCGTGATGTGACATTGCATACAGGTTGATCTGAGAAGTCCCACTTGTCCACTTCACTAACAAGTCTTTGGTTGGCTGTTGGAAATTACAACGGCGTGGCATCCACTACTGTTAGTAAGTCAATGCTCAGCTTGTGTACTACTCCAGAATGGGGTACATAGTATAGTGTGCCCATCTTTCCAGCATATGTCTTATCACAGTACCACAGGGCCTCAATGCTGTGATCACCATCTCTACTAGCACCTCAGTTTCCAACTTGAACACACAGGCCATCCTCTGGCCTAGATCTGAATGTTCCGCTTTCACAGGGCCAATGTGGCTGAACTGAAGTTTGCTCGTCCTTTTGAGAACTTTTCACAAGTTGCGTCACTCACAAGTTCCACGTAGACCACACTGCTCACGATGGAAAGGTAAATCTGCGTTAGGTCGTAATAATCGAAGTGAACATCACTTCGTAAAAACTGTTCAATGTCTAATGCTTTTGCATAAAAAGTTCTCGGTTTACTTGCTGTGTCAAATTTGGATAAAATCCCGAGCTTTCGATGACTATCTCTGTCATCTTCATCAGGAGTAAAACTGACTGTCATGGACCGGTGAGGCTTCCGCTTTTATAAGCACTGAATGGCTTCTCGTTGCCTGGATGACGTCACAGTGAAAACAGCGACAGGTGGCGGCCTCTATGTCCATAGATTTTGTCTGCATGCTTTGTCCAGCGTTGCTTGCAGTGCCATCCATCTCAACAGGCAGAGAACTGCAAGGAATGTAAGAAGCCTCCCTTTGCACTCTTTCTTTACCAACTGCGCACTTCCATGCATTGCTGAGTGCATATCCAGAGTCTGCTGAAATTATTTTCACATATTCTGTCATCAGGGAAGCAGTTGAAATTAGTCCCAATAGTTTGAAGCGTGAGCAAGTATTTGTTTCATCGAACAGAATCTCATGTTTATTTAACAGTAACATAGAGGCCGCTATCTCCGTACATGCCGTTTTCACCGTGACGTCATCCAGCCAATTAGAAGCCGTCCACTGCTTATAAAAGCGGAAGCCTCACCAGTCCACGACAGTCAGTTTTACCCCTGATGAAGATGACAGAGGTAGTCATTGAAAGTTCAGGATTTTATCCAAATTTGACGCAGCAAGTAAACTGAGAACTTTTTATGCAAGTACTCCATCGCGAAAGACTTCATAGTCTATTGCTTTCAGTTGCGCGTACTCGACCATAAAACTGAACGTCAATGTTTATCTTCATTGTCAATGTCGTGGTGAATCAAAGGAAGTAAGCTGCATAGAGTCGGCTATAAATCGCAACAACACCACATGTGTGCTAACGTGGCAGGGATGTAAACATGACGTCCAGGCCGCTGCCCTGCTGAAAGCAGACTCTGCTGTATAATGGAATGATGACAGTGAAAATGTGTGCCCAACCAGGACTCGAACTCGGATTTCTCGCTTATTGCAAGTGGTCACCTAACCATTTCGCTAGCCAAACACAACTTGTGGCCACACCCTAACTTCCATATGCATCATAATTCGGAATAACACAGGCACTGCAATATCATATTTATCCTCCAACACCAGACAAGCAACTCCCATGTACAATGTCTCTCCTGTAGAGGAATATACACAATTGATGTAAAAGTACAGGTTGTAGCCACCTGAGTGATGACATATGGAAGTTTGGGTCTGGCAGTGAGTCATGCTTGGACTTGCATAGTACAGTGGCCACTTGTGATAAGTGGTAAGTCCGGGATCGAGTCCTGGTCCGTGTGTGTGTGGCACACTTCTGCAGTTACTTCAAAGGTACTTATTTATAGTACAGATAATTTTATAGTCAGACATTTACTTATTTAGGTTTGAAAGGTGTGGATAACGGCGAATAAATTATCAGAAAGAAAATTCTTATTATTTCTAATTAGAGGAGTTGTATCAAATTTTGGAGGTACTCTTGGTCTTATAATTCCAGTTGATCATTCAGTATGCAGTCAGGTTTATAGTGAAAGTGGTTGCATATTTCTAATTCCTCTAAACAAAAAAATCTGTAATCCTTTATCAGCAAAATATATCTCTAAGTTTTCTTCAGTGCTTATCTGTGTTCCGAGTGAGTAGTGAAAGTTGACTTATTTAGAATGGTGAGACTGAAACCATCCATGTGTTCATGTTATCATGTGCTGAAACTGCTACAAGTTTGGGCAATGTAAAATTTTGACATACAGAACAATTTAGCTTATAAGTGTCACATGTATTGTGCACTCAGTTTTTAAATTTAAACTGTGAACAGTATTGTAAATTAATGGGTGGGGCAGATTCTCGTCCACTAGGGGAGGGAACTTTTATGTTTCTCACTACTACATCTCGTATGAGTATTTTCCTAAAGTTTCAAAAGCTTATAAATTTATTCTACCACTTTTCTTCATTTTCCTGGGGTATAACAAAGGCGACAAGCTACAGGTTGTCCATCAGTTAACTTATCTTCTTAACTGTTTTAAGAAACAGTGTTATTTCAGAGAAATAATACAGATAAAAAAATTATCAACTACATTCACCGAGTAACATATATTAAGAACTGTGGATATGACATGTCATTAGCAACATGGCTTAACACTATATCTTATATGTATTACTATTAGCAGACGTAAATTGCTCCAGTGGTATCCAAGGTCTCCCGGCCACTAAAATTTAAGGTAAGTACATTATGATCCTTCCGTCCCCGTCTCCCATCTCCTCCACAGAGGGGAGTAGCAAGCTGTTTGAGGGCATGCTAACTACCCTTTACAGCCATAGGTTTTAACTAATTTTATTTTTATTGTATTTATTTCCCTTTTTGTGCAAAAAGTGTGTAATTTGTTTATTTCAATCTTACAATTTTAAGTTATTTCTATAGATTGTTCCTACAAATTTTACACGTAAATAAGACATATAGCTAAGGAAAAGACAAGAAAATTGAATTTATATGTTGTTGTTGTGGTCTTCAGTCCTGAGACTGGTTAGATACAGCTCTCCATGCTACTCTATTCTGTGCAAGCTTCCTCATCTCCCAGTACCTACTGAAACTTGACTATAGACTGGTACAGACAAATGCAGACTGACTAATCGGAGGTCTGTACACTCGTTATAATACCTCGAGCATTCAGGTACCACTGCGCGAATGTGATCCGCAAGGAGAACAGGTTCTACGTTTGCAGCAATCTCATTGGCTGCTTTACATATTAATACACAGATCAGTGGAAGCAGAATTTGGTCTGTCTCTAAGACAACGCCATCTCGTAGTGCGGAGATGGACGAGCGCTGCGCCTGCGCTGTTGTGCTTAGCAGGGCGCGCTCTAGTGGGAAAGTTGTGTACGCGCTAACTACGCGAAGTATGTACACAACACTACTTTTTAAGTGTCTCATTTTCTAAACTAATTCCCTCAGCATCACCCGACTTAATTCGACTACATTCCATTAACCTTGTTTTGCTGTTGTTGATGTTCATCTTACACCCTCCTTTCAAGACACTGTCTATTCCATTCAACTGCTCTTCCAAGTCCTTTGCTGTCTCTGACAGAATTCCAATGTCATCGGCGAACCTCAAAATTTTTATTTCTTCTCCATGGATTTTAATATCTACTCCGAACTTTTCTTTTGTTTCCTTAATTGCTTGCTCAATAGGCAGATTGAATAAAATCGGGGATAGGCTACAACGCTGTCTCACTCCCTTCCCAACCACTGCTCCTCTTTCATGCCCCTCGACTCTTACAACTGCCATCTGGTTTCTGTACAAATTGTAAATAGCCTTTCGCTCTCTGTATTTTAACCCTGCCACCTTCAGAATTTGAAAGAGAGTATTCCAATCAACATTGTCAAAAGCTTTCTCTAAGTCTACAAATGCTAGAAATGTAGGTTTGCCTTTCCTTAATCTTTCTTCTAAGATAAGACGTAGGATCAGTATTGCCTCATGTGTTCCAACATTTCTATGGAATCCAAACTGATCTTCCCTGAGGTCGACTTCTATCAGTTTTTCCATTCGTCTGTACAGAATTTGCGTTAGTATTTTGCAGCTGTGACTTTAAATTAAACTGATAGTTCGGTAATTTTCACATCTGTCAACACCTGCTTTCTTTGGGATTGGGATTATTATATTCTTCTTGAAGTCTGAGGGTATTTCGCCTGTCTCATACATCTTGCTCACCAGATGGTAGAGTTTTGCCAGGACTGGCTCTCCCAAGACTGTCAGTAGTTCTAATGGAATGTTGTCTACTCCGCAGGCCTTGTTTAGACTCAGGTCTTTCAGTGCTCTGTCAAACTCTTCACGCAATATCGTATCTCCCATTTCATCTTCATCTACATCCTCTTCCATTCCCATAATATTGTCCTCAAGTACATCGTTCTCGTATAGACCCTCTATATTTTCCTTCCACTTTTCTACTTTCCCTTCTTTGCTTAGAACTGGGTTTCCATCAAAGTTCTTGATATTCATGCAAGTCTTTCTCTTTTCTCCAAAGGTCTCTTTAATTTTCCTGTAGGCAGTATCTATCTTACCCCTAGTGAGATAAGCCTCTACATCCTTACATTTTTCCTCTAGCCATCCCCACTTAGCCATTTCGCACTTCCTGTTGATCTCAGTTTTGAGATGTGTGTATTTCTTTTTGCCTGCCTCATTTACTGCATTTTTATATTTTCTCCTTTCATCAATTAAATTCAATATTTCTTCTGTTACCCAAGGGCCTCTACCAGCCCTCATCTTTTTACCTATTTGATCCTCTGCTGCCTTCACTATTTCATCCCTCAAAGCTACCCATTCTTCTTCTACTGTATTTCTTTCCCCCATTCTTGTCAATTGTCCCCTTATGCTCTCCCTAAATCTCTCTACAACCTCTGGTTCTTTCAGTTTATCCAGGTCCCATCTCCTTAAATTCCCACTTTTTTGCAGTTTCTTCAGTTTTAATGTGTAGTACATGAAAATATGATAAGAAAATGGCAAATAAATAATATTATGCGTTGGGGTATTTTCTTAAGTTCCAGCCTTAGCTGGGACTGATCTTTTCCTTTTCAGTGTAGTAGCCATAATGGTTTGCCATGGTCTCTCAGAGACCACTCAGTCTCCACTGTCTTTTATCTCCTTTGAAATTGCTAATACAAACTGTCAAAAAAAGTTTTGCATCACTGCAGTTCCCAGAACTCCTGAAGATAGACACTGACTGTGGATATTGTATCACACACACAGTCCCATTGACTGTTCAGAGACGTCACTAAACCCACTCAAAGATGTGAACAATCGTACATGAGCAGCACCTTACACAGATGGGGTCCGACATCCGAACAGTTGCAGGTGTTCCACCTGGAAGGTGGTACACAGCTCGTGTTGTCTGTAGTTCAACCATGCCTAGACAGTCAATACCACGGTTCGATCATATCTGCATTATTACTTTGTGCCAGGAAGGGTTCTCAACAAGGGAAGTGTCCAGGCGTCTCGGAGTGAACCAAAGCAGTGTTGTTCGGACATGGAGGAGATACATAGAGACAGGAACTGTTGATGACATGCCTCGCTCAGGCCGTCCAAGGGCTACAACTGCAGTGGGTGACTGCTACCTACGGATTATGGCTTGGAGGAACCCGAAAGCAATGCCACCATATTCAATAATGCTTTTCGTGCAACCACAGTATATCATGTTATGACTCAAACAGTGCGCAGTAGGCTGTATGATGTGCAATTTCACTCCCGACATCCATGATGATGTCCATCTTTGCAACCGTGACACCATGCAGATGGGCCCAACAACATGCTGAATGGACCACTCAGGCTTGGCATCACATTCTTTTTAGTTGTAAGTGTCGCATATGCCTTCAACCAGACAATCATTGGAGATGTATTTGGAGGCAACCCGATGAGGCTGAATGCCTTAGACACATTGTCCAATGAGTGCAGCAAGGTGGAGGTTCCCTACAGTTTTAGGGTGGCATTATGTGGGGCCGACATACTCCGCTGGTGGCCATGGAAGGCACAGTAATGGCTGTACAATATGTGAATGCCATCCTCTGACCAATAGCGCAACCATATCGGCAGCATATTGCCGAGGCATTCGTCTTCATGGATGACAATTCGCACCCACATCGTGCATATCTTGTGAATGACTTACTTCAGGATAACGACATTGCTCGACTAGGTGGCCAGCATGTCCTCCAGACATGAACCTTATTGAACATACCTGGGACAGATTGAAAAGGGCTGTTTATGGATGAGGTGACACATTAACCACTCTTAGGGATCTACACTGAATCACTGTTGAGGAGTCGGACAATCTGGACCAACAGTGCCTTGATGAACTTGTGGACAGTATGTCACAATGAATACAAGCATGCATCAAAGCAAGAGGATGTGCTACTGCGTATTGAGGTATCGGTGTGTACAGCAATCTGGACCACCACCTCTGAAGGTCTTGCTGTATTGTGGTACAACATGCAATGTGTGGTTTTCATTTTCTGTACACGTTCCGGAACTCTTGGAACTGAGGTGATGCAAAACTATTTTTGATGTGTGTACTATTATTCAGTCCTTCCTGCAGTGTGAGCCACACTTTGCAGTGGATTACTTCATCAATTATCACTGTTTGGTAAATCTTCATTGTTTGTCTCCCCAGGTAGCCTCAATCGTTTCTGTTGCGCAGTTGGCCAAAATCACCTTTTTTGCTTTTCACCTCGGGGCGACCATTGCGATTGTCCATCTGGGGTGTCTGTGTCTCTCATGTTGTTGATAGTAATCTTTAATTTGGGAGGCTGTCGTAACACCCATTTGTGCGCTGACTTACATCGATCGTGACTCTGCTTATGGTTGCTGGTGGTAGGCAGCTCAGTAGGCTTCCTTCAGTAGGGGCAGGCTGCTTCAAAGTCAGCATACTGTACGCTCCTCACAACAAAATTATATAGCATTCCCAATGAAGTATGTCAAGGTCTGTGACAGTTCTCATTGTAAATAGGCTGAATCCATGTTCGTGTATAGTACCTTCATTAATGAACTAGAAATATGAAGTTTAAAGGTGTGTCTTACTTTAACTATTATTTGACAGAACTTGATAAAATAACACAAGACTAGAAGTAACGTAGTTCGCAGAAGTTATCACATCCAGTTCAACTATTGCGTATTGTCTCAGCACTGTCAGACTACACCCAAATATTGATGCTGATTGGCTAATGTCCATAACGTTACATGGCTGAGCCAGATGCAGCTGCCTGCCCTGTTTCAGAGGATCATTCTCAGCCTTCAAGGTCCGGGCAATCGCAGAGGGTGGGCTTACTGGTAGTTGGGAGCTCCAATGTTAGGCGCGTAATGGGGCCCCTTAGGGATACGGCGGCTAAGGAGGGGAAGAAATCCAGTGTGCACTCCGTGTGCATTCCGGGAGGAGTCATTCCTGATGTGGAAAGGGTCCTTCCGGATGCCATGAAGAGCACAGGGTGCAGCCAGCTGCAGGTGGTGGCACATGTCGGCACTAATGACGTGTGTCGCTTTGGATCTGAGGAAATTCTCTCTGGATTCCAGCGGCTATCTGATTTGGTGAAGGCTGCCGGTCTTGCTTACGAGATGAAGGCAGAGCTCACCATCTGCAGCATCGTTGACAGAACCGACTGCGGACCTTTGGTGCAGAGCCGGGTGGAGGGTCTGAATCAGAGGCTCAGACGGTTTTGCGACCGTATTGGCTGCAGATTCCTTGACTTGCGCCATAGGGTGGTGGGGTTTCGGGTTCCGCTGAATAGGTCAGGAGTTCACTACACTCAGCTGGCGGCTACACGGGTAGCGGAGGCTGTGTGGCGTGCACTGGGCGGTTTTTTAGGTTAGAAGGCCTCGGGAAAGTGCGGGATGGGCTGCAATGTCAAAGGGTGCTTGGCAATTACAGGACGTGCTTGGATCAAGGAACAGTCGGAATTATAGTTGTAAATTGTTGTAGTTGCGCTGGAAAAGTCCCTGAGCTTCAAGCGCTAATAGAAAGAACAGAAGCTGATATCGTTATAGGTACAGAAAGCTGGCTAAAGCCTGAAATAAGTTCTGCAGAAATTTTTACGAAGTCTCAGACGGTGTTCAGGAAAGATAGATTAGGCAGAATTGGTGGTGGAGTGTTTGTGTCTGTCAGTAGTGGTTTATCTTGTAGTGAAGTCGAAGTAGATACTCCGTGCGAATTGGTGTGGGTGGAGGTTATACTTAACAGCCGAATGAAGTTAATAATTGGCTCCTTCTACCGACCCCCAGACTCCGATGATACAGTTGCGGAACAGTTCAGAGAAAGTTTGAGTCTCGTAACAAATAAATACCCCACTCATACGGTTATAGTTGGTGGGGACTTCAACCTACCCTCGGTATGTTGGAAAAAATATTTGTTCAAAACCGGTGGTAGGCAGAAAACGTCTTCCGAGATTGTCCTAAATGCATTCTCCGAAAATTATTTCGAGCAGTTAGTCCACGAACCCACGCGAATTGTAAATGGTTGCGAAAACACACTTGACCTCTTGGCCACAAACAATCCAGAGCTGATAGAGAGCATCATGACTGATACAGGGATTAGTGATCACAAGGTCATTGTAGCTAGGCTCAATACCATTTCTTCCAAATCCATCAGAAACAAACAAAAATAATTTTATTTAAAAAAGCGGATAAAGTGCCACTAGAAGCCTTCCTAAAAGACAATTTCCATTCCTTCCGAACTGACTATGCGAATGTAGACGAGATGTGGCTCAAATTCAAAGATATAGTAGCAACAGCAATTGAGATATTCGTACCTCATAAATTGGTAAGAGATGGAACGGATCCTCCGTGGTACACAAAAAAGGTCCGAACGCTGTTGCAGAGGCAACGGAAAAAGCATGCGAAGTTCAGAAGAACGCGAAATCCCGAAGATGGGCTAAAATTTACAGACGCACGAAATTTGGCACGTACTTCGATGCGAGATGCCTTTAATAGGTTCCACAACGAAACATTGTCTCGAAATTTGGTAGAAAATCCGAAGAAATTCTGGTCGTATGTAAAGTACACAAGCGGCAAGACGCAGTCAATACCTTCGCTGCGCAGTACCGATGGTACTGTTATCGACGACTGTGCCGCTAAAGCGGAGTTATTGAATGCAGTTTTCCAAAATTCCTTCACCAGGGAAGACGAATGGAATATTCCAGAATTTGAAACACGAACATCTGCTAGCATGAGTTTCTTAGAAGTAGATACCTTAGGGGTTGCGAAGCAACTCAAATCGCTTGATACGGGCAAGTCTTCAGGTCCAGATTGTATACCGATTAGGTTCCTTTCAGATTACGCTGATACTATAGCTCCCTACTTAGCACTCATATACAACCGCTCGCTCACCGATAGATCTGTACCTACAGATTGGAAAATTGCGCAGGTCGCACCAGTGTTCAAGAAGGGTAGTAGGAGTAATCCATTTAACTACAGACCTATATCATTGACGTCAGTTTGCAGTAGGGTTTTGGAGCATATACTGTATTCAAACATTATGAATCACCTCGAAGGGAACGATCTATTGACACGTAATCAGCATGGCTTCAGAAAACATCGCTCTTGTGCAACGCAGCTAGCTCTTTATTCGCACGAAGTAATGGCCGCTATCGACAGGGGATCTCAAGTTGATTCCATATTTCTAGATTTCCGGAAAGCTTTTGACACCGTTCCTCACAAACGACTTCTAATCAAGCTGCGGAGCTATGGGGTATCGTCTCAGTTGTGCGACTGGATTCGTGATTTCCTGTCAGGAAGGTCGCAGTTCGTAGTAATAGACGGCAAATCATCGAGTAAAACTGAAGTGATATCAGGTGTTCCCCCGGGAAGCGTCCTGGGACCTCTACTGTTCCTGATCTATATAAATGACCTGGGTGACAATCTGAGCAGTTCTCTTAGATTGTTCGCAGATGATGCTGTAATTTACCGTCTAGTAAGGTCATCCGAAGACCAGTATCAGTTGCAAAGCGATTTAGAAAAGATTGCTGTATGGTGTGTCAGGTGGCAGTTGACGCTAAATAACGAAAAGTGAGAGATGATCCACATGAGTTCCAAAAGAAATCCGTTGGAATTCGATTACTCGATAAATAGTACAATTCTCAAGGCTGTCAATTCAACTAAGTACCTGGGTGTTAAAATTACGAACAACTTCAGTTGGAAGGACCACATAGATAATATTGTCGGGAAGGCGAGCCAAAGGTTGCGTTTCATTGGCAGGACACTCAGAAGATGCAACAAGTCCACTAAAGAGACAGCTTACACTACACTCGTTCGTCCTCTGTTAGAATATTGCTGCGCGGTGTGGGATCCTTACCAGGTGGGATTGTCGGAGGACATCGAAAGGGTGCAAAAAAGGGCAGTTCATTTTGTATTATCGCGATATAGGGGAGAGAGTGTGGCAGATATGATACACGAGTTGGGATGGAAGTCATTACAGCATAGACGTTTTTCGTCGCGGCGAGACCTTTTTACGAAATTTCAGTCACCAACTTTCTCTTCCGAATGAGAAAATATTTTGTTGAGCCCAACCTACATAGGTAGGAATGATCATCAAAATAAAATAAGAGAAATCAGAGCTCGAACGGAAAGGTTTAGGTGTTCGTTTTTCCCGCTCGCTGTTCGGGAATGGAATAGTAGAGAGATAGTATGTTTGTGGTTCGATGAACCCTCTGCCAAGCACTTAAATGTGAATTGCAGAGTAGTCATGTAGATGTAATCCAGACAATTTGGACTGTTGCTAATTTTGCAAGGAATGCATTCAGCATTTGCAATTGTGAATTTGGCCGTGAGAATTGTCTGGAATGATGAGTTCATACTAAGAATTTGTATGCATCCTTGAGGAATGTTCATACAGTACAACAGAAGATATTGTTATGTGCTTCAAAGATGAATACAGCTTTTTGGCTATTTGAGATTACATGGGCAGGAAGAGCATGTTATGACAGTGCTAAAAAAATGACTATATTCTTATCATGGGATAGTAAGTAACATAAAAGAAATAGCTTTATGATATGTGCATTTAAGGTAGTTTCATTTTCCCTATCAACAGGTGAAGAACAGTTCTTTATACATTAACTGAGTTTCATCCTTTGTGGCCATAATTCTGGTGCAGTTTTAAACTCTTATTTGAATATGCATACAAAGATTTTCCTTTTTATTAATGCCATATTCTCTGAAGAATTTACTTCTATTCTACATTAAAGTCATAAACATACTAATCAACAATGGTTAGTGTAGCGTTTATTCTTGTTAGCTAGTAACAGTATTCACTGCATTCTGAATTTAGTATGGCTCAATTTTTTTCTTTTAGAAACACACGCAAATACTTCTGACTATTCAAAATAACAACATCAGCTACAGTTAATTATACAATTCAAACTGAAATGTTTAAGTTCAATGAAATCACAATTTCCAAAGAAATCTGTGAGATTTTGGGTAAAGTTTGTGTCTCGTCTCTTCAGTAATGGCTTATGAATGGTTAGTAAAATGTTTGTAAAGTCTTCATAAATATGAGATGACACAGGGTGGCCAAAATAGAACTGGACTGGAAAATATTTGAGACTGAAATTAAATACATTGGCCAAATTAATGAACAGAACATGCCACAAATTGCCACCCTCTCTCTCTCTCAAACCAAGTGTTGTTAATAAAGAAAATAGACAATGTGTGTGCTTGTTTCTGTTCAACATATTGTTGACAACCTTTAATTGAAATATCAAATTGAGTATTTTGATATTAATTGGCCTCTGTCAATGTTAGTGGTTTTGCTACTTTCCATAAGTAAAGTATCAGTATCCACTGAAGTCTTGCATAAAGGTGCATTTTTAAATATTGTAATACAGTACTGATAGTATATCTACACACTGTAATGTGATCCTTACAATCACTTTTTTACAGTTTTATTACTCAGTTGTGGCAAATGAAATGCACCGAGAGTGAAGATGAGCAAAATGTGGAATTGCAATTGTATTAAACGTTACAATACTGATTGAGATTTTATTACACTAATATTCATTGTTTAATATTCCAGGTTGAACTTGGTTTGCAATGACCAAGGGCATAAGGTATATTGTGTTAGTAACACCACTAAGTACTACAAAGGGATTTGAATTCTGCCTTGGGGGATTATCCTGTACACCTGCTTCCTGTGTTTAAATAAGTATCTAATACTCTTTATTTGTGGAAAAGCAATTTCTAAGTGGCCTGTGTTTTAATCAGTGATTTTGTAATACAGAAATAAAAAGTATTGCAAACATACAAATCTGGTATGACTGATGATACTACATAGAAAACCTATATATTAGGAGCCCATAGTGATTAAAAATTACTTGTATTTTATGTTTTTTTGTGTAAACATACTGAATTCTGTGAGCTATGTAACACACTGAGGAACATGTACAAGACAGTTGCACCCTAGTTTCCTGTAGTCAGAACACAATTAAAATGAAACCAGTATTTTCTTGGCCAATGGTCTCGACACAGTGGTAACACCAGTTCCCATCATATCACTAAATTTAAGAGCTATTGGGCTTGGCTAGTACTTGGATGGGTCACTGTCCGGGTCTGCTGAGTGCTGTTGGCAAGTGGGGTGCACCTAGGCTTTTGGGGAGGCCAATTGAGGAGCTGCTTGACTGGGAAGTAGCAACACCAGTCACAAAAGCTGTCAAAGGCTGGGAGAGTGATGTGCTGACCACATGCCCTCCATACGTTGGGCCTTCAAGGCCTGCTCGTACGGTGATTTTTTTTTTTTTTTTTTAAGTATTTGTTGAACACGCTGGAACCATGTCAGAAATAATTATACATCCATTCACTATTATATCAAATGTTTGTTGATAGTAAATACTGGGACTGAGAATAGCTAACTGAAAATAATAAAGATACAGATGCATATTTGACACCCTTAAGAAGTGGTGGTAGGGTTGGTGGGGGGCGGGGAGGGGGTTCTGTTGTGTGCGAGCACTACCTGGTAAGGGAATGTAGTTCAGCAGATGAAGCCTACTCAAAAGCAAAACTTCTAAGCTACCGTTAGCAAGACTGAAAAAGATCATAAAGACAACTCATCTCAGTACGACTAAGAATATAATTCTAAATAAAATAGAAAGAAACTTCCATATGGGAAAAATATATTAAAAACAAAGATTCTAAGACTTTACCAAGCGGGAAAGCGCCGGTAGATAGGCACAATAAATAAAACACACAAACACACACACAGAATTTCGAGCTTTCGCAACCGGCGGCTGCTTCGTCAGGAAAGAGGGAAGGAAAAGGAAAGATGAAAGGATGTGGGTTTTAAGGGAGAGGGTAAGGAGTCATTCCAATTCCAGGAGCGGAAAGACTTACCTTAGGGGGAAAAAAGGATAGGTATACACTCGCGTGCGCGCACACACGCACGCACGCACGCACGCACGCACGCACACACACACACACACACACACACACACACACACACAGAGAGAGATAGATATCCATACATACACAGACACAAGCAGACATATTTAAGGGGTAAATATGTCTTTGTTTTTAATATAAGAATATAATTGACTTGAGTGCCTAATAAGAAAAGCACCACAAGGACGACTATGGTAACTGCTGATAGTGGACAAAGCACACTGCTCAGCAAATGACTGCAGAGTAAGATGGTCACATATCTTAAACAAAAAGGTAGACAACCAGGAGCTGAGAACAAGACTGATTCTGCACAGGTGTCAAGTTATTTTGAGCTGCATGTAACATAGTGATACGTAGAGTAACATGATGTCTGTGTTCATGCCATGCTTATTGCACGTTTTGTTATAAAAACAAACTGCACGGTAAATTCAGAAAGCATATACAGGATAATAAACAAGCACCTCATGAGTGCATAACATACATTGTACGTAAATTACAAAAAATGCAATGGCCGAATGGTGTACTGTCTTTTAACCACATGCAATAAGTAGTTCTAGTTTATTTCATGATAAATAATTGAGAACATTTGACAAGGATTATTACATGACTTCCATATGTCACAGTGTTTACTTTCTATGCAGTGACTGAAATTTAAGTATTACATTATTTGACCATCTTTTCATATTTACTGTTACTGCTGCTACAAATCCATGAAAGGGGAAACAATTACATTTCATAGGACAGTATTACAAATATTCAACTATATTAGTAAGAAACAAATACACAGAATTAGGATGAAAACAAAGAGCATACAATGTAAGCTTGCTTGTGTGTGTGTGTGTGTGTGTGTGTGTGTGTGTGTGTGTGTGTGTGTGTGTGTGTGCGTGCGTGCGTGCGTGTGTGAGCAACTGTATACCTGTCCCTTTTTCCCCCCAAGGTAATTTCACGTTTCCCTCTTTCCTGATGAAGCAACCAGGGGTTGCGAAAGCTTGAAATTTGTGTGTGTGCTTGTGATTGTTATTGTTTCTATCAACGTACCAACGCTTTCGTTTGGTAAGTTGATATATGTCAGTCCTGGCATACTGTGACAGATCAAGCTGACATCCTCCATCTACTCTAATTACACCCCAACTATACAAATAACTTTCTCTCTTTTCTGTCTCTGGGCAACTTTTGGTTCTGATTTTTAGTAATATTCATATGAGATGTAGGCCTAAATCTACACATTTTTTATTTAGGTCAGATTTCATTGTTTTGTTTAAAACCATGTTAATTAAAAGTTATGTCTGATTAAAAATTTTGCTATAGTAAATGGCAGTGAAAATATTTTGAGCTAACATACATTTGGAAAGGACAATTCTACTCATTGTAAAGACTAGCAGTCCAACTTTTCATCAACATAGTTAAAATCTTGTGGAAATATTTAACTTACAAGATAATTATAATTAAAGTTCAGAAGTAGCCACATTTTACATTGCAGATTTTGACTCTGTGCTTAATAGATTTCATCTTTGACCACTATACTTCTGTTACTCCAATTGTTAAGCACAAGGTGGCTTACTTCATTAACTGATTGAACCATTAGTTATGGATTTTGGTTAATCTACAGTGATGTTCAATATTGCACTGGTATCCATAAATGCATTAGTGCCAATGCAGACACACAAAATGATTCCAAGTACTTTTTCAGATTTTCCAAACAAGTTCATGAAATAATCACACTGAGTGGTTGTAACAGTAAGATCTGCTTATATTAGTGACTTTGACACAGAAATGTGGAATGGATGAGCGCACTCTATGAATTCTTACATTGAGATTTTAAGGTGAAAATAGATAATAATCACTCTAACATGGAGAAGTTACTGTAACGATTACTAGGAGCTAAATTCATATTGTTATATGAAGAGAACAATGTTGAAATTAGTGGCAATGACATTATGGGGAAGCAAGACAGATGATTGCGATATAAATAAAATTGGATTGATTATTTTATTCACACAATGTGCACTTCTGTGTGGGTTTACTGAGCCTCTTGAAAATTTCACAGGATAGTAGTTTTAATTTCTTAATTGTCAAATTACTCTGGTAACAAACTATTTTCTAGTTCAGAAAATTTGGGGCAAGAAAATTATAGCTACAGTTATGATGATATAAAGATACTTAGGCCGAAATAATATTTTCCGAGTGATGGAAAGTTTAATTATGAATAACTTTTCACAAATAATAAAATGTTTACTGAAAGAGTGAAATGAGGACTTCCAAATAATTTATGTCATTTTGGAAATAAACAATTGTTACTCCATGATATGTTGCTGAGCATATGGCTTCTGAATAAAGTAAATTTCAGATTTATCTCAAAAGAGCATGTATAGTGAAAAAGTAACTATACCATTGGCATTAGCAGAACTCTAACGGATGAATAATGACTTTTACTGAAACACCACATAAATAAGATTTTTGGTGCTTTAGAGTAAATGTAGAACTACTACCAGCATAATATAAGGCAAAAGCTATCTAAGAAGTAGAGCTGTAGCAAATCGTGTTATTTGAACTTGCTAAAGTTTCAAGTTCCTCATTTGTACAGTAGAAGCATGTCTTCTGCTGCCCCCACCTCAAAAAAGTGAGTCTACAGTTCTCAAATCGAAAATGGCGGACATAAATCAATGTTTATGAAGTTACTGTTGATTGCTTTAGCACTGCAGATAAGCTAGCTGGATTATGAAAACCTACCAAATTTAATGAAATCTTTAACCCAGCACATAACTGCAAGTTTCTGAGGAGAACACAGTATTTAAAATAATAAAATTCTGTATAATAATGATAGAGCACATGTGTACACAGATCTACAAAAGCAAACTTAGTGATAGTGGCATACGACGGCAGCCAAATTAATATGAATTAATACCAAATTGAACAAACATAGAAGAAACTGTTGTAAATAAGGGTTCACTTTTATAGCCCTTTATATACTCTCAGAGAATGATCAGTCTGAAATAACAAGCAGATGAGGAGGAAAAAGAACAAAACACATGACAAGTAAGAAGCTGTACATTATTGGCTGAATGTATTACAATTGGCTCATTATAACTTATACACATTGAATCTTTGATGAGATTTCTAGGACAGATGGATTTCAGTATTTCTTCATTCTATCAACATTTGGTATTGCTAGAAGTTATGCTGTCAAAAAAAGAGAGGTTCAGTAACATCTGACTGCAAACCCAGAACTTTATGGAATATTTCCCCGCAATAAGAGAGAAAAGCAGGTTCAAGTCACGGTCAGGCAGAAATTTTCATGTCACTAATAGGTATTACATTTATTCCTAATACTGCTGATGTCTAACAGCTCAGAGTAAGTGAAGAAATTTTGATAATTGAATATATTATAATACACATACAACATTCCATGCCCACAGTCAATCACAAAATATTTTAATTTCATACTTTTCACATCTTTACTTTTGAAGCCATATAAGCAACTCAGTCAAAAAATATTATCCTTGCACTTACAATCATAAGTGGATGGACCAATAAACACTCTTCTCAAAAGTGTTTGCATTCCTCTCACCTCCCCTCCCCCTTCCAACACACACACACACACACACACACACACACACACACACACACACAAACACAAACACACAGTGCAGAACATCAGCAATGATTCTGTAGTTACTTTCTCTGGTTGGGGATGGGTGATGGGAGCTGGGATTGTGAACAACACACTTATCAAATGGAACAATGTAACATATGTAAGACACATAACCTTTTTTGCAATAAACAAATTTATTTTACTACAGCTGTTTTTAACATGACATACTTAAAACATCTCATTCATTACAACAGTCAACTCGAACACACGAGATACAAGTGTAATCAACTTTAATAAACATAACAAGAGGTTTTCACAGTGGAATGTAAACCATTTCATTTTCTTCATGTTTCTATACTACTATTGTTCATGCCATCACATTAATATACACGGTGAGTGAGGAGGAAAGGTACATGCTTTGAGGGGTGATACTACTGGTGATTCTGAACAAAAACCCTCTAACAAACATATGCCCTTTTCTTAACCATCTCTGAGTAACCCAATGGAAACTACTAGGAACGGGAAAGGTGCAGGTGACGGTAAATTAAGATACTGTAATGTTATGGTTTGTTTAATTGTATATGTTTCCTCACAGATGATCAGTCCATCGCCAACTTCAATGTTGCTGCTCTTGTAGACAGGTGCTGTGTCACCGATCGGAGCTCAGTTTTGCAATCCTTTACTTGGGCACAAGCATGTAAAATACAAGTGAGAAGTTCCTCTCTTGTGTCCACACTGTGATTGTAGATGTTGCTCTTCAGCCACCGCCACACACAGTAATCCAATGAGGTGAGATCAGGTGACCTCTGTGGTCAAGCAATGACTCCATGGCAACCGATCCAATGATCAGGATATGTTGTGCTGAGATACAGACTGTGTAGAAGCTCCGTCAAGCTGAAAGTACATACAAGCTCATGTTGCCGAAGGGATATCCTCCACGTATTCTGGTAACACATTTTGAAGATACTCAAGATACTGTATCCCAGCAAGACTGTCATGTAAAATAACTGGACTGATGAGTTGGTCATCAAAAATATCGCACCACACGTTGACTGAGAAACATCACTGAAAATTTGTTTCCACAGTAGCATGCACATTTCATGTTGCACATATTGTTGATTCTGTTTCAGGTAAATGTTGACTCATCAGTGAACAGAATATGTGGAATTAATTGCTCACTGACAATGATCCATTAACAAAATTCTTGTCGGGAGTCAGCATCTCCTTCATGTAGATGTTGTACACTCTGCCCATGAATGGGATACAGACTGTACTCATGTTTGTGGAATATTCTAGAGCTAGTAGTAGTGTTGTGTTCCACTACTTGAATAATGTTCTCACCTCCATTAAGAGTTTGTTGTATAGGACATTCAGAGACAACATTTACACTGGGAAGCATACCACCCGCACACAATCTGTGAAACACCCTGCTGCCTGTCACTCTGCGATTCAGAAATCGCTGCTGGTATTCTCACACAGCAGCTCTGAAATTCCCATTGGACAAACCATAGACCAACACCATGTCAGCATACTCTGCATGTGTGAAAATTCGTGGCATTTTGACTACACTAAACTGTATTCATTGTTCACATAACAGCACTGTTGTACCTCGCACTACGACAAGCACTGTCAGACTGAGACTTTGTTGGTTTGTGGGATTGAAGGGACCAGACTGCTACGGTCATCCATACCTTTTTCCAAAACTTCAACCACCCACACAGAATAAAAACGAACAATGGAGATGACAACAGGCGACACAGTACAAGAAACACTCAGACAGAGACCAGACATAAGTAATTAAAATCACACAGAGTCTGACAGTGGTTGGCCAACCATAGAGACAAAAAAGGAAAAGCCTACCACCTAGAGCCACACTAAAAAAAAAAAAAATAACCCAGTCTAAAATCGTAGGCCAAAGGCCAGACTCAAAACAAAAAATTACAAACACTCAGATTAAGTGATAAAAGACCACTGCACGAATAAAACGCAAAACTAAGCCTGCCACAACAGTGTCATCTGTTAAAAGGACAGGGAGCATGCAGTGCAAACGTATGCCTGAGCACAGCTAAAAGGGGACAGGCCAACAAAATGTGGACCACCGTCAAAGCGGATCTGCAGCAACATAGAGGTGGGTCCTCATGGCTGTGCGTCATCTGGGTGTGCCCAATGTGCAGCCGGCAGAGGACAACAGACTCCTTCCAATAGACCCGCAAGGAGGAGAGCCACGCACCGCTAGCCTCCTTGATGGCCTGAAGTTTGTTTGGTGAAGGCAGGGTGCACCATTCTTCAACCCAGGTGCGAAGTACATTCTGCCGCAAAACTGCCCTGAGATCACTCTGGGAAAGCCCAATCGATAAGGCTGGTGCATCGACATCCTGTCTGGCCAGCATGTTAACACGTTCACTGCCCAGGATGCCGACATGACCGACATGATAAAGACCACAGAGTGGCCGTAACGGGCAAGAGTATGGAGGGACTCCTGGATAGCCACCACCAGACGAGAGCGAGGGAAACATTGATTGATAGCTCATAACCTGCTCGCGGAGTCGCTACAGATAACGAAGGACTCACCTCAGCAGGAACGGATATACTCTAAGGCACGAGAGATGGCGACCAGCGCAGCAGTGAAAATGCTGCAGCCAGTCGGCAATGAGTGTTGTTCGTAATGGTCCCCTAGAGTGAGAGCATAACCGACACGACCAGCAACCATCGAACCATCGGTGTAGACAATGCCAGAGCCCTGATACGCGGCCGTATAGATGGCAGACTACAAGCTCACCAGATTATCGGGGGTAGAGTGGTCTTTATGGAACCCACCCTGAGATGGAGCCAGAAGATCCAGAGACTCGAGTACCTAACTCAACCGCCGGCTCACCATACATTGGAGTAACCTGCAAAGAATGTCGGTGAGGCTAATGGGGCAGTAGCTGTCGACCTCCAGTGGGTACTTGCCAGGTTTCAAAACGGGGATTACAATGCTTTCTCACCCACTGCGACGGGAACGCACCCTCAACCCAGTTACGGTTGTAAAGGTCTAGGAGGCGGCACTGGCAGTCCACTGAGAGATGTTTGAGAATCTAACAGTGGATGCGATCTGGCCTGGGAGCCATATCAGGGCAAGCGGCTAAGTCACTTTGGAATTCTCACTCGCTGAACGAACATTGTAGCATTCAGGGTGGCACGTGTGAAATGAAAGGCTCCAACGTTCCAACTCCTCTTTAATGGAGCGGAAGGCCTATGGGTAACTCACAGAAGCAGACCTCTGAGCAAAATACTCTGCTAAGCAGTTGGCAATTGTGTCGGGGTCAGTACAAACTGCTCCATTCAGTGAAAGCACAGGGACAATGACGGGAGTCCGATAGCCATAGAGTCGCCTAATCTTGGCCCAAACCTGCGACGGAGAGATATGGAGGCCAATGGTGGAGACATACCAATCCCAGCACTCCTGCTTGTGTTGGCGAATGATGTGGCAGGCCCGTGCATGGAGACGTTTAAAGGTAATGAGGTATTCTAATCAGGGATGCCGCTTGCAACGCTGGGGCGCCTGCCTGGGATCTTTAATCGCCTCCGCGATCTCTGGCGACCACCGAGGCACAGTCCGCCACCGAGGGGTCCCAGAAGAACAAGGAATGGCAGATTCTGCTGCAGTAATGATGCCGATGGCGACTGAGTGAACCACAGCATCAATTGCGTCAGTGGAAAGAGGCTCAAAAGTGGCAATGGAGGAGAACAAGTCCCAGTCAGCCTTATTCATAGCCCATCTGCAGGGGCGCCTAGAAGAGAGATGCTGTGGCAGTGACAGACAGATCAGAAAGTGGTCACTGCCGCACAAGTCATCGTGCACACTCCATTGGACAGACGGTAAGAGGCTAGCGCTGCAGATCGAAAGGTCTATGGCTGGGTATGTGCCATGCGCCACACTGAAATGTGTGAAGGGACTATCATTTAAAAGGAAAAGGTCGAACTGTGCCAATACATGCTCAACGGTGCTGCCTCGGCCTGTTGCCACTGTTCCATCCCACAGAGGGTTATGGGCGTTCAAGTCGCCCAGTAACACAAAATGTGTAGGCAATTGGGCTATCAGAGCAGCCAGTACATGCTGTGGGACATCAACATCTGGTGGAAGATACAGACTGTAGACATTAACAGCCTGTGGCATCCACACTCGAACAGCAACAACCTCTAAAGGTGTTTGTAGAGGGACAGACTCGCTGTGAAGGGAGTGAAGGAAATAGATGCAGATGCCAACAGACCCCCTTTCGTAAGCTGCCCTGTTCCTATAATAACCCCGACAGCCATGGAGGGCAGGGGTGTGCAACACTGGAAACCAAGTTTCTTCAAGAACAATGCAGAGGAATGGATGAAGGCTGAGAAGTTGTCTGAGCTCAGAAAGATGATAGAAAAAACCACTGCAGTTCCACAGGAGGTTGACATTGTCCATGTCTGAGAAAGGGAAGGCAGAATACGCCGCTGATTCACCTGCTGTCACCAACTGAGCACCTGTGCAAGTGCTATCCATTGTGGCTAAGGGACTGGAGAGATCTAGGTCCTCCGCGGACGCCAGGATCTCCACCTCATCCTCAGACGCAGAGCCTGCAGTGGGAGGGGGGGGGGGGGGTGCCATTGCTAGTTCCTTGGTCTTAGGAGGGGTCTTTTTCTTGGACTTCTCTCGCTGCTCCTTGGGTCTCACTGGCTCGGAGGGCTTCACCCATTCAGTCTCCGGGACGGAGGAGGATTGCGAAGCCCTACGAGGTTGAGCTTCTGTGCATTCAACTTAGCTCATAATCACTCCAGCAAGATATGAATGACTACCCTACATTGCATGTCATACGCCCTGAAGCCACCCATTCCGACCAGGGGGCCTCCCCACGGGTGCCACCCAGCTGCAGCAAAGGCCACCTGGCAGGATGGCCATTGACAGGAGTCCCAATGCCCCAGAGGGATGGGAATCTATGCCTTGGCATACGTGGGGAGTTAACGGAGCAGGCAGAGCGATCCTTGTGTTGTCAGGGGCAAGAACCAACTGGGTACATGGCGGCCCCACCACAACGGACTGGCTACTGTGCTGGATATTAAGTGCAAAGACGTCCATGGTCACCGTCTGCAAAAAACAACACTGCACAGTGCATAGTGGTAATGCACCCAGGAACGTATCCTCCCCCAAGAGATGGAAAACGAGTGGGACAGCATTGCGATGATGAGAAAGCTGACTAAAGTTCTCAATGCACGACGGATACAATGCACCATGTAAGCCGCCCTTCACCAATTGGCTCACTCTTCGGAAGAACTTGGAATGATGGAGGTCAAACCCGAGAGGGGACCATCACATAAGGCCGAAACTTTTGAGACTCCTTTTAGTCGCCTCTTACGACAGGCAGGCCTACCACGGGCCTATTGTTACCCCCCCCCCCCCCCCCCCCCCAACCCGCACGCGTGATTGGGGGGGGGGGGGACACTGAGACTTGAGGTAAACAACTGCACCACGTTCAAGTGAACTGCATACTGACACGATTAGTAAGGACGATGCTGCATATTTCCGTTCCTATTTGTTTTCATTAGTTTACCGATAAATGGTAAAGAAAAGGTCTGAAAAAGGAGTTCTTTGTTCAGAATCACCACTAGTATCACCTCTCAAAGCATGTATCTTTCCTCCTGACACACTATATTACAGATACATTAATTTGGCACAGATTGTAAAATATGAAATAAAGATCTTGAGTATTGGCCATGGCCTATTCTTAGTAACCATCCCAGAACATACGGGGTGGTGGCAGAGAAAGTTTGGTTGTGCAATTCTGTAGTCATGTGCTGGTGTGGTACTGGATTTGCAGTGTGTTTCTGAAAATAAATCAAATGTATGTTGAATGAATTACTGAACATCTTTTGATTGAACCTGGCAGTAATGGAAAGAACAAACATAAGTAGAATAACATCACTAATGTTAAATTAGAAAAGAATCAAGAATGTACAGATCAGTAATATGAATTTTGTATTTAGCATACACCACTCCTTCGTCAATGAGATGCAAATCAATTTCAAATGAAGTACCTAGGAGTACATTTGCACAAATATTAAGTTGTCAAATGGTGACTTCAGCCAAGTTCGACTGGGTATATAAGGCTGCTAGTTCCCGGCAGATGTCGAAATTCGATCGCTTGGCGCCACAACACCCGACGCCACAGGAAATTACTGTGCGACGTTCCGTGATCAATCTCACGGAGAAGATTTTAGACGATGCGACGCTGTCAGTTTTGGGCAAAGGTCTTAATTTTGCACCTACACCAAGTGCAGTACCTCTTATTAGTTTTGTAAGTGGTGTTGAACAAGCTGTTCGTCGCCTTCCTTTGGACGCTGCTGAAGAAATAAGAAGGGAAACTAGTCGGGTTCTTCTGAAAGCGCCTCCCCAATGCAGTAATATAACCGCTCAAGAAAGGGCTGCACTACGGAACATTCGACAAGATCCGGAAGTAGTGGTGCTGAAGGCTGATAAAGGTAATTCTACCGTTTTGTTACCTCGTGGGTTGCATTTAGAGAAGATGTATAGTCTACTGAGTGATACCATGTACAGGAAGATTGATCACGACCCAACAGCACGTGTGCAACGGAAGACGTGTGCACTTTTAAACTCTTCGTCGTTAGCTCCAGAGACCATCAAGCGGTTAAGACCACATGGCAGCGTACCACCGAGACTGTATGGTCTTCCTAAAGTGCATAAAGAAGGTCTGCCTTTATGACCTAAAGTGAGTAATATTGATGCACCCACGTATGATTTAGCCAAACATCTAGCTTCCTTGCTGAGACCATTTGTGGGCAAATGTTCACATTATATACGGAACTCTGCTGATTTTATCGATAGACTGGGGTCTCTCCACTTAAGTAGTTCGGATCTTCTAGTGAGTTTTGATGTAGTTTCCCTTTTCACAAAAGTACCTCTTGGGGATTCCTTGTTTCTAATTGGTCAACAGTTTGAATCGGACATCACTGCTTTGTTTCGACATGCTCTTTCCTCAACTTATTTTATGTTTAACCAGGAATTTTTTGAACAGTCTGACGGTGTCGCCATGGGCAGCCCTCTGTCCCCTCTGGTGGCTAACCTTTTCATGGAGGATTTTGAAGAGAGAGCACTTGAATCAGCGGTTTGTAAACCTACTATTTTCTGGAGGTACGTCGATGATACTTTCATAGTCTGGCCCCACGGAGAAGAAAAGTTAATGGAGTTTTTTCATCATCTTAACTACATCCATCAGAATATTTGATTTACCATGGAACTAGAGAAAGATGGTGTCCTTCCATTCCTGGATGTTCTGGTTAAACGGAAGAGTGACGGCTCGTTGGGACACACTGTTTACCGAAAGCCGAGTCACACTGATTTGTACCTGCATTCTTCCAGTTGCCATCACCCATCCCAAACCATGAGTGTACTTAAAACCCTTGTGCACAGGGCACACACGGTGTCGGATGCAGAAAATTTGCCTAAGGAACTTGCACATTTAAGGACGGTGTTCAGAGACAATGGTTACTCGACCCGGAAAATTAACAGGACCTTCGCAACTAGAGCCAGGAACCGGGAAGTGGATAAAGAAGGGAGTGCGCCAGCCAAGTCCCTAGCTTTTCTTCCCTTCGTTGGTAATATCTCTTTTAAAATAGACAGGATTCTAAATACTTTTCATGTGAAAGTTGTTTTTCGTCCGCCTTCTAAGATTTCAGATTTGCTGGGTTCGGTGAAGGATGATCTGTTGCTGCGGAAGGCGGGAATTTACAAAATACCGTGTCAGTGCGGTATGGCCTATATAGGACAGACAACACGTACTGTGGAAGAGCGTTGTATAGAACATCAACGTTGCACCCGTCTACTGCAACCCAGTAAATCTGCAGTTGCGGAACATTGTATTTCTAAGAGAATCCGTTGAAATACGCAGTGCTGGAAATTTAATGAACCGGGACAGTGGTTACCAACTGAATAATGCATGGAATCCCGTCATCACAGAAATTTTCTCGAGACGAAGACGCCAGAAGACATCGATACCTGCGGCCAGCGACAATACCGACGGCACCTGAGTTTCGCAGTTCCACCAGCGAAAGGCGCTGTTGCTGGGTGGTGTGGTTCTTCTGTCTACGCGACTGCAACGCATGCGCGGCAGTACTATCAGCGTACTAGATAAGACGGAACGGAGAACGTCTTCGTCAGTCCTCGTTCGGCTCACCTGAAGATGGCTGGCAGTTGTCCAGCCGAAATATCGTGCGAAGAAGTTTACGACGACCGGCTGCAAGCCCGAAATCTATTTGAACAATTGATTCGCCGGGAAAATTTCAAATTTTATACTTACTTGCTGTATGTTAAATGGGAGCTTTTCAAACGTCTTCACACCATACTACATAACTTTGTTAGATCCTAGGTAAGGATTTAAAGTTTACACGAAAGCCATATTTCTGTCTTGTATTGAGAGTGCAGATCGTAGTTCAGCTTGAACTGGTTTTTCACAACTACACTACACCTTAACTAAAGTAACTCTGTGATCATGGCAGTGGCTAGGAGTCAGCCAACTGCATTTCTTTCTTGGAACTATGTGCCTGCCATAATCACTAATTTATTAGGCACCACACAACTTTCTCGGGCACACTAGTATGCATGGGAGTAGAAGAACTAACTGCTTCTCTAACAACCACTGCCGCTAACATACTTCCCACTGCCACTGACGACGACAACAATAAAAATAATCTGGATGTACGCTTGGTTGGTTTGAAACGGGAGGGGGAGAGGGGGGCGCTCAAACTGCTAGACCATTTGTCCCTTGTTCCGATTAAAATAATTCCACAAGGGTGGGAGTAAAATAATCGAGACATTCAAAACACAGCTCAGCTGGATGAAAGGAGAAAACCACAAGAATGAAAAAAAAAAAAAAAAAACACTAAAACGGACAAAATTGGAAAAGAAAAATACAGAGGTACAAGAAACATGTAGAAGAGAGCAAAACAAGAGAGCAGGTTACCATGCCTGGCAGATCATGAGAATAAAAAGGAGAAGGTAGCAACTCTGCAACACATTAAAACGTCCATCCTATAATCACTAGTGTGAAGGACACAGAGGGGCAAAGGACAAGTGATAAAACTTAGATCAAACGATAAAACCCACCCTCATGAATAAAAAGTAAAACTAAAGCTGCTGTTGAGGCATTGTCACCCAACATTGAAGGTAGGGTGCTGAGAAAGTTAAGAGTCCACTGCAGAGCAGCTAAAAGTGAGCAGTCCTGCAAGAGGTAGACAACCGTCATTGGTAAGCCACAGCGACACCTAGGGCGATCCTCACGGCGGAGATGGTAACCATGCGTTAGCCATGTATGGCCAATGTAGAGCCGGCAGATGACAACTGATTCACTGTGAGACGACCACATGGAAGATTTCCTCACATTCACAGACTCCTTAATGATATGCAGTTTGTTGTGCATACCGTTATGTAATTCCACCTCCCAAAGCCAAAAAACCCTGCACCGTAAGACAGAACACAGTTAACTTTCAAACATGACCATCTCCAGAAGCGGTTTCTGTGTAGCCTGTTTGGCCAGAATGTTGGCAAGTTCATTGCCTGGGATTCCAACACGTCCTGGGGTCCACACAAACACCATTTAACAACGGGACCGTTCCTGGGGCATAGATGGATTCCTGGATCGATACTACCAAAGGATAACACTGGCTGATAGCTTGTTGGCTGCTCAAGGAGTCAGTACACAGGATAAATGACTCCTCAGGGCATGAACGGATGTGCTCAAGAACACAAGATACAGCCACCAGCTCGGCAGTGAAAACGTTACATCCATTGGACAAGAAATGCTGTTTAATATTTCCTCCATGGACATATGTGAAGCCAACGTGCTCATCAGCCGTCAGTGTAAACTACTACATGACCTCGGTACATGTCAAGCATTGAGAGGACGTGGCAGCGGCGAGCTGCGGGGTTAACTGAGTCCTTAGGACTATCTGAAAGGTCCAGGCAAAGCCGCAACCTAGGTGTATGCGGATGGACCTCAAGTATAGGTGGTAAAGGCAAGAAATGCAGATCGGAAACACAGAATCAGACACAAACTGCAATTGGAAGCCCTGACCTTGGCTGCAGATGCACTGCCATGGGTGGGTAAAGAAGACAGTAATTCGGACGTGCAGGAAAACTGCGAAAGTGTGCAACGTGACTGGCCAGCAGTTGTGCACGTCTAACATGCAATGGAAGGACTCTGGCCTCCACCAGGATGCTGGTCACCAGACTTGTTCTAAAAGCTCCTGTCACTGGGCTACTGTCACAATGGTCTCTGGATGTGTTTTGCTCCATTTGCACTGCATGTACAGCTGTTGCTCACTCTAAGCACGTGGAATGTTGTATACAACCAACAACCCTGCACCAAGTTGTCAGCCACCAAGTTATTTTAATCAAAATTTATAAGAAATAATAATCATTCATCACTAAATTTGCCAAATGTTCATGAAAGTTTTCAACAATGGCCACAATAGTTTTATTATTTTCCTACTAAAATAATCTGACAGGAACCAAAACAGTTTTAAAACTTTATGGTCTATCTATTATATATATATGGGACACTGTGGCTGTGATGAATAAAGGTTTCCAGAAATTACTGCTATCAGCTGTATTTTGTATTATTTTTCAATATTTATTTAACATGGCCAGCTTTGAATCACTGTCATCAGATTGTACATATTATTGCATGCTCGCAGCATTTTTGGAGTTGGGCAGCTGCGCTGTGGCCAAACATGAACTGTACTTCTCACCACATTCAGTGCACACATTTTCTCACATCTTGCCATGGCTACTGGGCCACAAACAGGACTGACAGCATACTTATATTCACTCTGTCCTACAGCAGTTTCTTTTCAAGAAGTGCAGCTAAGATCTAAAAATTGTCCATCTTAACACTGAAGTTCTTATACTTATATCCTAAATCACTTAATCCCTAATGGTACTTATGATTAATAACAAAGTGTAAATTTAGTAGACATTGATTTCATATTCGAAATTTCTTAATGTCAGCCGAGACATTTTTATAAACCTCCACCTACTATTTCAGCATCTTGTTTTACAACTGCAAATTTCCCATAGTATCTCGGGTTTTCTTTCCTCCACGTCTCCTTCTGCTTCAATATTTCAGTACTGAGAATAAAGTTCAAGAACTCAATTTAAATGAGAGGAAACTCTGAAGAAGCCTACCAACCGCGATTACAGCAGTAGTGAGTTGCATACAGCACACCTAAAAAACTAAATCTGCTGTTTATAACGCTCATCAGTACAACACTGCACCTTGGATACGTACGTCACAGTATGAAATAAATCATATACATTTATATTCCAAGGGCAAATACGATATTTTCACTGCAATCATTTTAACTGTTCAACTTACTTGACTCTCAGACTGTGAATGTATATTACGTTTCCTATCTCCAAAAATTCTACAACCATTTTCCAATCCGATTTTCGTCATAGTAGCGTGAAGCATATGGCTGAATGATCTAGTTTCTACTACTGTTCTCTGTAGCATCACAATCCTGACGAAAACAATGACAAACAGTCAAAAACACACAGCTTCCCGCCCCCAAAAAATTTCGTGTTCGAAGTAATAGAAGACTATCGTAATAGTAACAACTAACAACGCCATCAACTGAATGTGGTAACTTCTGTGAACTGCGTCAGTTCCCGTGTTTCGCTGTCGCCAAAGTCATGTTCTTTCGGTTCGTAAATCTCATATTTTATGGACAAAAATTTTAAGAAATGAAGACTTTGCTACTCGCGATTGAAAACAAGTATTGTGCGCGTCGTATTATGAGCGTTATTGTTTTTGTGTTTTAAGATTTTTCAATGTGCGGTAATTTTAGATAAAAAAATGATGATTTTAAGTACATAATGCCATAATTTTGTCTTCTGAGGTTGGCAACGCTGTTATGCAGTACAGTACCACAGTAGGCTGATGTCGTCTGCTATTTGCGTGTGCGAAAATGTTTAGTATTTCAATCGGTTATAGAAGGCACGTGAATCGTGGTGCTGGATGTGAAACTCAGTGAAATTGAATGTGTGGAGTTACTGTGTGCTTCACTATATCGTATAATTATGGCGAGTTTTGATATTTCCGTTTTGTACTCTGATGTGTATGGTGTTACATCTGAAATTTCAGTTGGTACAGATGAATCCGATGATTTGGAAGGTAATTCAGATAGAGACAGTGATTCGCTAGGGTCCGAAAAAAACTTTAATTTCAATGGGTGCGGTGCGATGATAGGCAGGAATGTGGCACACAGTGCCGACGCTACTCTAGTGACAATGGACACCACATCTCGTGAGTTTGACAGTCACTGGAGAAGAGAAATAATAAGAACTGAAGAATCTGGAAACGTGAGGAAGTATATCAGAAGTCAGTCTCTATCGACATTTCAACAAGTGAAGTATACTGCTGGTGAAATCCGGTGCATAAGAGACCGCTTGTTGTTAGCACATAAGAGCTCGCGTTCAGGTTCCCTGAGAAACTTTACTCGTATGCAGAAATTGACACTGACATCGTTGGCATTAGTCGACTTCACAAGCTTCTGTTCTATGTCGATCATGGCACCCTTTTTCCCTAAAGAGGTTTGTTAAGATTCTTTGAAAAATGTTAGCAGCTATTGCGATGTAGTTAAAGTAAGCATGCTACACAAATATTCGAGTCTATGTCGTTTTGCTGATAATAATTTAATGCTAGGTTGGTTTGTTGGAATTTTTGTTTTATGAAACAATAATTTGTGCATATTGTAACAACTGATTGGCCCAAGTATGGTATAAAATAAAACACATGAAACATGTTGAAAGGTGATATTGTGTCGTGTGACTTCTTTGAGCACTGATAACATACTTAAAACTACAGTGATTGGCAGGCGTGCTTTGCTAAGTAGTTTGCTATCTCTTAATTTTTTCACCCTGTATTACAATTTGTGAAATAGCACTGATTTCACAATCAATATGAATCAAGAGGTTATTATAGAATTTGAAAATCTAATTATCAGACTAATAGGACATTTGTGGTAAGTAGATTAATAAAATTGGTAACCTTATATACAGAAGAGTAATGTGTTGAGAGGAGCCCTAACTGTAGACGTAGGCTATGCCTTGAGTAGTATGTTTTATGGCACCTGGACTCCTTCATAGATTTGTGCACTTGCCAGATGAATAGTAGTGCAGCTTAAGAATATCCTAATGTTTTACTAATGGTACAATGAGTACTTTATTCAAATAACCTATGAGAATGCAACTAGGTGAAGTTGACAATTGCCGACATTTTGACTGGTGCACACCCTGTTATTTTCAAGGCAAAAGAACATGTCAACATCACCATTCCTTTAACTTATTGAACATTATATACGGTAGGAAAAACTCAGGTCTCATATGAGTTTTCTTTCCTTCTGCAGAGTGTTTTTGTGCTGTCTGTATGTGACAAGACACCTAAATGTGGGACCAGGATCGAAACCCAGACATTAGTGCCATACAAATTACACCTCAGCTCAAAGTATCAACTTACTAGGGATTTGCAACTTTCCTTTCGGGATCTGCAAAGCTCTTTTCCTTATTCTCTACACTTGAGCGACAACCTTGAAGCTGAGGGCAAGGCACTCATCTGCTGTACCTGTTTCCTGAAACTGTTTATCTCATATCAGTGTAGGAGAGCTATTGAAATGTTTGGGAGATCATATGACCAATTAAAAAAATGAAGGGTACGTGGATGGGGTAGTTAGTTGCCCTCTATCTGAAAAAGGCACAGATCGTAGTTTAGCACACAGCTTTAATTTGTCAAATATAGTGTAATGAAATTGTGACTGGATTGAGGTATTTTTTGGTAAGGAGAGCAGCATGTTATTTTGGCTAGAGACTGATCAACATACATAGAAATGACTTAGGGTGTGAGCCAGGGAATTATGTTGGGATCCTTATTGTGTGTGTGATACATATTAATCAACTGTCATACAATATATTAGTAACCCATACTTTTTGCAGTTGATGCTTTAGATGTTCAGGAATGTAGAATTTTGCACTTCACAAAATGAAAGACATAAGAGCACCTGGGATGTAGGTTTGAATTGCCGTCCAGCTCTTTTACGGACGACTACTTGTTGTGTCAGTGTGATGACAGGTGTGACAGGTTTTTTTGTAGTTCTCTGGCATCTTTGCATTGTCTCTTCAGTTCAGGATGACCGAGGGTCAGGTGAGCCTACACCCAGTCAAACTGAAGAGAGAATGCCAAGATGCTAGAGGACTACAGAACAACCAGTCACACCGACACGACAACTGGTCATCCCCACAAGAGCTGGATGATAAGTCAAATTCAAGTACCCCTACATCCCAGATGCTCTGCACTTTAAGGGGGAGCCATGTGGGAACAAGAGACCAACCTGAGAGTTGCATTTTTTGTTCCTTGGAAGAGTAACTGATTTTGAGAGTTAGATGTTTATTCTTTGTTTTTCCTTAGAGTTGTTGCTAACCAAATAAATTTTTCAAAGTGGGTTTGGTTTCTGATCTAAACTACGGTAGGAGTTACAGTTGGGATTATTCAACTCAAACAAATGCCGACATGGGGGGATGGACGTAATGATCGCATAGGGTCAATTGTAGATGTCGCAAGAGGCGTTAAAAGTTAAGAGCTAGACCACCTTGCATCTTGCATAGTTGGTGTACCATATATGTGGATAATATGCATCAAAATATTCTTTGCAGACTCATGATTATTTTACATATATTTCCTGAATTTACCTTGCAGTTTTAGTTTTATGATGAAAGTGCTTTAAATATAGGCAAGTGCGTTCAAATATTGCATGAATATAAATATTAGGCCATGCTACAGTTCTTTCTGTTTAAGGATTTTTTTTATTCTCTCTCTCTCTCTCTCTCTCTCTCTCTCTCTCTCTCTCTCTCTCTCTCTCTCTCTCTCTCTCTCTCTGGTTTTTTTTTTTGGGGGGGGAGGGGGGGGAGGAATGAGTGAGTGCAAGTGGCAAATTTCAGTTCACGGTTAGTATACTGGGAAAATGCATTCAGACTACATATTAGATTGCTTGAAAAACGCTTGTGTGTTTCATATCAAAATACTGTTGAAGTGTATGGGACTCGCATACCAAAGAAGAGTAACAGGTGGTACTGAATCTTTGAAAACCTACTCACAAAGTATGAAGACCCCTGCATTGAGGGAGGGACTTAGGAAATAACTGCCACCTCCTACATATTGCTCCTATGGAGCAATATGTAGCTTGTGATTTCATACATGCACGATGACCGTCACAGTAGGACCCATTGCACCTTTTGTTTTAAGAGAATGATAGTTTTAAATGTGTTTCTTAGTGTTAATTGAAACTGTTGGTTGTAGTACTACTTGTTGGCTTTGATGTATGACCTTCATTTCAAGCTAGTTCTATGTGGTGATCATGAAGTCAGTTGTTACATATATGAACAGACACAAATAATATGAAAAATAGTTAAGTGCAGAAAAAACACGAAACTAATTCAACTGCTACCTGTATTAGGGGGTTTTGTCTGGGGACAACTAAATATGCAACAGTCCTACTAACACAAAACTAAAGCAAACAAAATCCTCAGGAGAGGGGGGAACTGGTAACAGAAATTTCAATGAAGCTCAAACAAAATTTATGATAACTCAAAACCCCACACAACTTGATGAATCCAGTATCTAACCCAGCAATTGACCTATCATCTCAAATGATGTTTGCAGTACCGCAAAACCAAAACTCACTCATGTAACAAATATGAAAAGCCTAACCTCACCAATGTGGGTGAAACAAACTTCACGAATACCTACCAACCACAATCCAACATACTTCCCTCCCACCTCACCCACACACCCACCCTCCGTGTGGAGGGGAGGGAGGGACTGACATCAGTTTTGCAACTACATGCACCCATGGGACCACAGGGTTTGCAGCCCTCCTTCCTGTCTGTACTGCAATTCTATCCTTCTAGTATCTTTTCTTTACCTCTCTGCCTCTGCCTTTCCATTGGATGGTCTTGTTAGTACGAGTTCTGGTTTGTGATTTTGAGCATTCACTTTCTTCCCTTCCAGCATTGTGTAACTTTTCATTCTTAGCTATGAAACAAATACTAACAAAGAGATAGAGGGGCTGGCCAGTAGTTGCCTCAGCTCAGTACAGCCAATAGATACACAAAAAACGACCAAAAATTTGCGTTCCTAGCTATTGGAATAAATGTTCCTTCATCAGGGAGGAGAGAGGTCGAAAGAAAGGGAGGAACGGAAAGTGGATTTAGTTACTCACAACCCAGGTTATGAAGCAACAGGGAAAGGAAAACGGGGAGGGTAGCAAGGATGGAGGCATGGTTGTCAGAGGGAAGCCAAAGATATTCTACTGTAAGTACTGTGCCAGCTTCAAACCAAAGAGGATGCATACAGAAGCAAAGAGGTATATAGCATAAAGATAAATACAACTATGTAGGATGAAAAGATGCGTGAATGGCTAAAGAGGAAACGGAAAGAGGAGAAGACTGAAGAGTAAATGGGAGTGAGGTTGTTTAACGCAGGTTCAGTCCAGGGGGATGGTGGGATGAAAGGATGTGTTGGAGTGCAAGTTCCCATCTCCGCAGTTCAGAGGGACTGGTGTTGGGTGGGAGAAGCCAAATGGCACATACGGTGTAGCAGGTTCCTAGGTCCCTAGAATTATGCTGGAGGGCATGCTCCGCTACTGGGTATTGGACATCTCCTAGGTGGATAGTTCGTCTGTGTCCGTTCATGCGCTCAGCCAGTTTAGTTGTTGTCATACCGATGTAAAAGGCTGTGCAGTGCAGGCACGTCAGCTGATAAATGACATACGTAGTTTCACACGTGGCCCTGCCTTGAATTGTGTGTGTTTTACCAGTAGCGGGGCTGGAGTAGGTGGTTGTGGGGGGATGCATGGGGAAGGTTTTGCAGCGGGGTCGGTTACAGGGGTAGGAACCGCTGGGTAGAGAAGGTAGTCTGGGAATATTGTAGGGTTTAACAAGGATGTTACGGAGGTTAGGGGAGCGACAAAAGGAAACTCTGCGTGGTGTGGGGAGAATTTTCTCAAGGGATGATCTCATTTCAGGGGTTGACTTGAGAAAGTCATATCCCTGTCGGAGTAATTTATTGATGTATTCGAGGCCAGGATAATATTGGGTGACAAGGGGGATGCTTCGGAGTGGTCTGGGGGTAGGAACATTGTTGTTGGACGGGGAGGAATGTATTGCTCGAGAGATCTGTTTGTGGACAAGGTCTACAGGATAGTTGGGAAGAGGAAAGCACTGGTCAGGTTATTGGTGCATGAACGGACACAGACGAACTGTCCGCCTAGGTGGTGTCCAATACCCAGTAGCGGAGCATGCCCTCCAGCATAATTCTAGGGACCTAGGAACTTGCTACACCGTATGTGCCATTTGGCTTCTCCCACCCAACACCAGTCCCTCTGAACTGTGGAGATGGGAACTTGCACTCCAACACGTCCTTTCATCCCGCCATCCCCCTGGGCTGAACCTGCGTTAAACAACCTCACTCCCATTTACTCTTCAGTCTTCTCCTCTTTCCCTTTCCTCTTTAGCCATTCACGAATCTTTTCATCCTACATAGTTGTGTTTATCTTTATGCTATATACCTCTTTACTTCTGTATGCATCCTCTTTGGTTTGAAACTGGCACAGTACTTACAGTAGAATATCTTTGGCTTCCCTCTGACAACCATGCCTCCATCCTTGCTACCCTCCCTGTTTTCCTTTCCCTGTTGCTTCATAATCTGGGTTGTGAGTAACTAAATCGACTTTCCGTTCCTCCCTTTCTTTCCCCTCTCTCCTCCTTGATGAAGGAACATCTATTCCAAAAGCTCGGAATGTAAATTTTCGGTTGTTTTTTGTGTATCTATCGGCTGAACTGAGCTGAGGTAAGTATTGGCCAGCCCCCCTCTCTCTTTGTTAGTATTTGTTTCACGTCTTTATATGAGATTTTCCATTAATCATTTACATTCTTTGTTGGGTCTGACTTGGTACTTTTCGAAATTTTACAGAAGTGCATATTCTGCAGGGAAGGTCACACAGTGTGGTGTATATTCCACCTCTTTTGCCTTCTTTCTTTGCACCATTCTTTTCTTGCAAAGGTACTACACCCAAAACTCAGCATGGTAGCCTAATGGCCCCAGCAGTCTCTTCAGATGGAAAAGATTATTATAAGGCAGAGAGATATGACTAATGACATTCTCTTCCCTGTGTACAACGTTGGACATTTCTGGGGGCAAAATATTTCACCCAGTACTTGGTCTGTATCCAGAGTGATGGGGTTACTTTCACTGCAACAAAACTGTTTTGTTGTTGCAAACATTGAAGACAGATTTGGGGAAGTTAAGTCTCTGAGGAAAATGTGAAATGGTTCATATTAAAGTGTAACTCCCTCTGCTGCACATCTACAGCTCTTCAGGCATATGATTGTGTAGGTGTCATACCTGAAGCCATTTCCCCCACACAAAACTTCTGACTTCTTATTCTCCAAATGGATGAGAAACTATGGCCTAATCCCAGTGGTGAGACGTACATTTTATCAAACACATATAAAAATCACTCAGGAATAACCATAAGGATACATGTGCCTCTATGTTGGCCTTTGAAGGAAATATTCTCCCAGAGAAGGTTAAGGTAATGCTCTATATCCCCCTGCAGGCTCGGGGGTTAGAATAGGCCTGAGGTATTCCTGCCTGTCATAAGAGGTGACTGAAAGGAATCTCTCACCTTTTGGCCTTCATGTGATGGTCCCCTGTGGGATGTGACCTCCATTTTTCAAAATTTTCCTGAAGAGTGAGCACTCGGGGAAGGGCACCTTACATGGTGCATTGTGTCCATCGTGCATTGAGATCTTTAGCCCACATTCTTGTCGAGGCATTGCAGTCCCACTCATCCTCCATATCTTGGGTGAGGACACCTTCTTGGGTGCATTTCCTCCACCCACTATGCAGTGTTGTTTTCTGTGCCAACAATGACCATAGAATTCTTTACACCTCACATCCAGCGCGGTAGCCAGTCCGTTGTGCTGGAGCTACCATGTACTGTGTTGGTTGTAGCCCCCTGACTACACAGGGATTACTCTGCTGATGCCTGTGCCGTTAACTCCCCACATATGTCAACTAGTAGATGCCTGTCACCCTGGGTCATTGGGACTCCTGGTAATGGCCATTCTGCCAGGTGGCCATTGCTACAGCTGGGCGGCTCCTGTGGGGAGGGGGAGGTTCCCTGGTCGGTGTGGGTGGCATCAGGGTGGATGACGTGCGATGAAGCGTACCACTGCTGTCTGCTTCACGTCTGCTGTTCAGCGAGCTACCTTAATTTAAGTATTAACTGTATTTTTCTTACTTGTCACTTCTTCTTCCGTGTGTTTCTGCTTTTAGGAAGCTTTAATTGTCGAGAGCTAGTAAGGTTCCACAGATTTCGTGTTTGTTTTGAATACAGTCAGAGTGAGTCACTTTAGTCAACCATAGTGCCAGTAGTGCTAGTGTTTGTTTTCAATACAGTCCAGGGCCAGGTAGTGCTATTTTCATTATTTTCTACAAGAAGTGTCTAGCAACCACAGTTTAGTCAACAATCAGCAGCCTTAGTGAATTAGCAGTCTAGTTAAAAGTTGATTGACTCTCTACAGTAAATTGATTTCTCAGGATGGATAGGATGTGTGACTGCTGTGTATGGACACAGGAGGAGCTGGCCACTGTTTGAGAACAGCTGAACGTGTTGATGGCCGCGGTCAGCTGTCTTCAGGCTGCTGCCTCGGAGTGTAGCGGCAGTGGGGAGTCTGGTGTGTCGTGTGGTACACCCCAGGTGTTACATGCTTCACCCACTGTCCCTGCTGTTGAGACATCTTCGCGGGTACCAGGCACGGTTTGGCCACCCTCTCCCCAAAGGGAGTGGCGGGTTCAGCGGCGTTCGCAGCGCACGAGGCGGAGGGTCAATGTGGAGGCTGGCTGTGTGGCATCCCCTGCTCTGCCTGTGAGTGGACATGTGGCCTCTCCTTCAGCAAGGTCCGAGCAGGCACATGGGGGGAGGGGTTTATTAGTTATTAGGAGCTCCAAGGTTAGGTGGGTGATGGAGCCCCTTAGGGAAATAGCGGAAAGGTCGGGGAAGAAGGCCAGTGTTCACTCTGTCTGCTTGCTGGGGGGTCTCGTCTGAGATGTGGAGGCGGCCCTGCCGGCGGCGATAGAGAGCACTGGGTGCACCCGACTGCAAATTTTTGCTCATGTCGGCACCAGTGACACCTGCCATTTGGGTTCAGAGGTCATCCTCAGTTCGTACAGGCGGTTGGCAGAATTGGTCAAGGTGGAAAGCCTCGCTTGTGGGGTGGAATCAGAGCTAACTATTTGTACTATCGTTCCCAGAACTGATCGCGGTCCTCTGGTTTGGAGCCGAGTGGAAGGCTTAAACCAGAGGCTCGGACGATTCTGCGGAGATCTGGAGTGCAAATTTCTCGACCTCCGCTATCGGGTGGAGAAATGTAGGGTCCCCCTGAATAGGCCAGGCGTGCACTACACGCCGGAAGGGACTACAAGGGTAGCGGAGTATGTGTGGAGTGCACATGTGGGTTTTTTAGGTTGGAGAATTCCCTGCCTAGGCCCGACAAGGTGCCTCCTGAGCTGTGGCAAGGTAGGAGTAGGCAAAATGCAACAGGGAATAACAATATTAATGTGCTAATAGTAAACTGCAGCAGTGCCTATAGATAGGTCCCAGAGCTGCTCTCATTAATAAACGGTCACAATGCCCACATAGTACTAGGGACAGTAAGTTGGCTGAACCAGATGTAAACAGTAATGAAATTTTGAACTCAGATTGGAAATGTATACCGCAGAGACAGGCTGGACAGTGAAGGGGGAGGCGTGTTTATAGTGATAAGAAGTGCAATAGTATCGAAGGAAATTGACGGAGATCCGAAATGTGAAATAATTTGGGTGAAGGTCACGGTTAAAGCAGGCTCAGACATGGTAATTTGATGTCTCTATAGGCCCCCTGGTTCACCAGCTTTTGTGGCTGAGCACCTGAAGGATAATTTGGAAATTATTTAAAGTGAAGTTCCCCACCATGTTATAGCTCTGGGTGGAGATTTTAATTTGTCAGATATAGACTGGGAGACTCAAACATTCATAACGGGTGGCAGGGACAAAAAAATGCAGTTAAATTTTTTTAAAGTGCTTTATCTGAAAACTACCTTGAGCAGTTTAACAGATAATCAACTCATGGCGATAACTTATTAGACCTTCTGGTGAGAAACAGATGCGAACTATTTGAAACAGTTAATGCAGAACAAGGAATCAGCTATCATAAAGCGGTTACTGCTCCGATGATTTCAGCTGTAAATAGAAATATTAAAAAAGGTAGGAAGATTTTTCTGTTTAGCAAAAGTGACAAAAAGCAGATTACAGAGTACCTGACGGCACAACACACAGGTTTTGTCTCAAGTACAGATAGTGTTGAGGATCAGTGGACAAAGTTCAAAACCATCGTACAATATGCGTTAGATGGGTATGTGCCAAGCAAGATCGTAGGAGATGGAAAAGAGCCACCTTGGTACAACAACAGTGTTAGAAAACTGCTGCGGAAGCAAAGGGAACTTCACAGCAAACATAAACATAGCTGAAGCGTTGCAGACAAACAAAAATTACGCGAAGTGAAATGTAGTGTGAGGAGGGCTATGCGAGAGGCGTTCAATGAATTCGAAAGTAAAGTTCTATGTACTGACTTGGCAGAAAATCCTAAGAAATTTTGGTCTTATGTCAGAGCGGTAGGTGGATCAAAACAAAATGTCCAGACACACTGTGAGCAAAATGGTACTAAAACAGAGGATGACAGACTAAAGGCCGAAATACTAAATGTCTTTTTCCAAAGCTGTTTCACAGAGGAAGACTGCACTGTAGTTCCTTCTCTAGATTGTCGCACAGATGAGAAAATTGTAGATACTGAAATAGATGACAGAGATATAGAGAAACAATCCAAATTGCTGAAAAGAGGAAAGTCCGCTGGACATGATGGGATACCAGTTTGATTTTACATAGAGTACGCGAAGGAACTTGCCCCCTTCTTGCAGCAGTGTACCGTAGGTCTCTAGCAGAGCACAGTATTCCAAAGTATTGGAAAAGGGCACAGGTCATCCCCGTTTTCAAGAAGGGACGTCGAACAGATGTGCAGAACTATAGACCTATATCTCTAACGTCGATCAGTTGTAGAATTTTGGAACATGTATTATGTTAAAGTATAATGACTTTTCTGGAGACTAGAAATCTACTCTGTAGGAGTAAGCATGGGTTTTGAAAAAGACGTTCGTGTGAAACCCAGCTCGCGCTATTCGTCCACAAGACTCAGAAGGCCATAGACACGGGTTCACAGCTAGATGCCGTGTTTCTAGACTTCCGCAAGGCATTCGATACAGTTCCCCACAGTCGTTTAATGAACGAAGTAAGAGCATACGGACTATCAGACCAATTGTGTGATTGGATTGAAGAGTTCCTAGATAACAGAACGCAGCATGTCATTCTCAATGCAGAGAAGTCTTCCGAAGTAAGAGTGATTTCAGGTGTGCAGCAGGGGAGTGTCATAGGACCGTTGCTATTCACAATATACATAAATGAACTTGTGGATAATATCGGAAGTTCACTGAGGCTTTTTGCAGATGATGCTGTGGTGTATCGAGAGGTTGCAACAATGGAAAATTGTACTGAAATGCAGGAGGATCTGCAACGAATTGACGCATGGTGCAGGGAATGGCAATTGAATTTCTATGTAGACAATGCTGCGAATACATAGGAAGATAGATCCCTTATCCTTTAGCTACAAAATAGCAGGTCAACAACTGGAAGCAGTTAATTCCATAAATTATCTGGGAGTATGCATTAGGAGTGATTTAAAATGGAATGATCATATAAAGTTGATCGTTGGTAAAGCAGATGCCAGACTGAGATTCAGAGATTAATTGGAAGAATGCTAAGGAAATACAATTCGAAAACAAAGGAAGTAGGTCACAGTACGCTTGTTCACCCACTGCTTGAATACTGCTCAGCAGTGTGGGATCCGTACCAGATAGGGTTGATAGAAGAGATAGAGAAGATGCAACGGAGAGCAGCTTGCTTTGTTACAGGATCATTTAGTAATCGTGAAAGTGTTATGGAGATGACTGATAAACTTCAGTGGAAGACTCTGCAGGAGAGACGCTCAGTAGCTCGGTACGGGCTTTTGTTAAAGTTTCGAGAACATACCTTCACCGAAGAGTCAAGCAGTATATTGCTCCCTCCAACGTATATCTCGCAAAGAGACCATGAGGATAAAATCAGAGAGATAAGAGCCCACACAGAAGCATACAGACACTCCTTCTTTCCACGAACAATACGAGACTGGAATAGAAGGGAGAACCGATAGAGGTACACAGGGTACCCTCCGCCACACACCGTCAAGTGGCTTGCAGAGTATGGATGTAGATCACTTGCTGTTGATAAAACGCCAGCAGTCTCTAAGCATTCCAAGTCTCAGTACAATGCAAGGAAGTATGATCCTAAATTGTTCCCTCCCTGGCCACACTGTGGGAGGAACATCAGGTTAAGGATGCCAGCAAACTTTATGCGCACTGGTACCTCGTATGTATGAGAGCTGATGGGGATTCCTTTGTTTCTATGAAGCCTCAGGTTTTGTAGAGCATTTAGAGGCCAAGTTTGGGTGGTGGAGGGTTTGTCCAAAATGCGATCAAGGTCAGTCTTGATAAAAACAGCATTCTCTGCCCAGTCACAGGCATTACACGCTTGTGTAAGCTGGTGGATGTTTCCGTTACCATCACATCTCATAAGAGCTTAAATATGGTCTAGGGTGTTACATTCCACAGGGAACTTCTTTTGCAGTGTGACGACGAGCTGCGCACTTAGTGACGAGGAGTTCATTTTGTATGGCACGTCCATCGGGGCCTGAGGGATAATCAGGTTGCCACTGGTACCTTCATTTTGGCCTTCAAGGGTGAAACATTACCCGAGAAAGTCATGGTGATGGTCTACCGCTGTAGTCTTATTTCCCTCCCCCAATGCAGAGCTTTAAGTGCTGGAAGTTCGGGCATATGTCTTCCCGCTGTACTTCTAGCATCACATGTCGAGATTTGGGACATTCATCCCATCACAGTAATCCATGTGCCCTGCCTCCCATCTGTGTCAGCTGCGGAGAGCATAATTCCCCTTGCTCACCAGACTGCAGTATTTTACAGCGAGAAAGGAAAATCATGGGATACAAGACCCTGAACCGAATGACCTACACTGAAGCCAAGAGGAAATTTGAGCATGTACATCTCGTGGCTATGACCTCTTCTTATGCTGCCGCTAAGAAAACTGTTGTAGTCCCATCAGTTCTGTGAGTTCCAGGCGGCTACACCTGCCCCCTTGGTGGCGGGGGGCACTACCGTCCCTTTTGCTCCAGCACCATCTACCTCGGGAGCACTGTCTCCCCAACCAGTCCTCACTTCTCAGCTGGAGAAGCATACACCTTTTTTAGGCTCCTCTCGCTAGGAAGGGGTCCCTTGGGTCACCTACTTCCCAGGTATCTGCTAGTGGCAATGATGACACCCGCCGATGGCTAAAGTGCCCAAAAGCAGCTGGTCATAGGGTTTCACACTCATCCTCAGTCCCGGAGACTGAATCAGTGAAGCCCTCCCAGCCAGAGAAACCCAAGGAATAAGCAGGAGAAATCTAGAAAGAAGACCTCCAATACCAAGGTAGTTGTGGTTGTACCCACACAAACACTGCCTACAAGCTCTGCGTCTGAGGATGAGATGAAGATTGTGGCGTCTGCTCAAGACCTAGATCTTGCCATGCCCTTCAGAGACAATGGATATAGCCTGTTCAGGAAGAAAGTCAATGGCAGCAGGTGACCCTGAGGCATAACCAACCTTCTTGCGCATTTCATGCCTTCCCAGCCTCACGACAATGTCATCCTCCAGTGGAATTGTGGCAGTTTTTTTCCGGCACTTGGCTGAGCTACGGCAACTCTTCAGCTGTACAGCTGCATTCTGCATTGCCCTTCAGGAAACCTTGTTCCTGAAATGCGGACCACTGCCCTCCATGGCTATAGGGGATATTACAAGAACCGTAGTGACTATTATAGAGTATCAGGTGGAGTTTGCGTCTATGTCCTGAACTCAGTATGCAGTGAACCTGCACCCCTTCAAACACCTCTTGAAGCTGTGGCTATCAGGATAAGGATGACACAGGAAATAACTGTGTGCAATGTATATCTTCCTCAAGATTTTGCAGTACCCCTGAACGCATTGGCTGCACTGATTGATTAACTCCCTTAACCTTTCCTACTTCTGGGACGTTTTAACGCTCAGAACACCTTGTGAGGTGGCACCGTGCTTACTGGCTGATGCAGAGTTGTCAAAACCTTACTTTCTCCATTCGACCTGTGCTTCTTAAATACAGATGCCCCTACACATTTCAGTGTGGTACATGGCACATATTCGGCCATTGATCTCTTGGTTTACAGTCCAGGCCTTCTCCCATCTATCCACTGGAGAGCACGAGATGATCTGTATGGTAGTGACCAGTTCCCCATATTCCTGTCACTGTCCTGGTGTCAGGTCCATGGACGCCTGCCCAGATGGGTTCTAAACAAGGCAGACTGGTATGCTTTCACCTCTGCTATCACCGTTGAATCTTCTCCACACGGTAACATTGATGTGATGGTTGAGCAGGTGACTACAACAATGGTTTCTGTGGCAGAAAATATGATCCCTCACTCTTTAGTGTGCCCCAGTGAAAGGCAGTTCCTTGGTGGTTGCCGGAAGTCGCTGAAGCAATGGAGAAGTATAGGCAAGCTCTGCAGTGGCATAAGTGGCACCCTTCCCTGGAGCACCTATAGCCTTTATACGACTCCATGCCCACATTCGCCAGCTTATCAAAAAGTGTGTTGGGAGAGATACGTCTCAACCATTGGGTGCCATATGTCATCTTCCCAAGTTTGGGCAAAGATCAAATTGATTTTTGGGTACCAGACCCTAACAGGTGTTCCCAGTGTTAACATAAATGGTGTGTTATCTACTGACACAAACCCAGTTGCTGAGCACTATGCTCCCGCCTCTGCTTTGGAGAATTACCTCCAGCATTTAGCACTCTCAAAGGGCAGATGGAAAGGACAGTCATCTCGTTCACTGCATGCCACATTGAACCCTATAACACAGAGTGGGAGCTCCTCAGTGCCTTTGCACGTTGCCCTGACACAACACCTGGGCCTGATTAGAACCACAGTCAGATGATTAATCATCTCTTGTCTGAATACAAGTGATATCTCCTCGTCATCTTCAACCGGATCTGGTGCAATGGCGTCTTTACATCACAGTGGTGGGAGAGCATTATCATTCCAGTGCTCAGACCCAGTAAAAACACGCTTGATGTGGATAGCTAGCGGCCCGTCAGCCTCACCAGTGTTGTTTGTAAGCTGCTGGAACATATGGTATGTCGGCGGTTGGGTTGAGTCGGGTCATGGAGTCAGGTGGCCTACTGGCTCCATGCCAGGGCAGCTTTCAACCAGGGTCGCTCTACCACTGATGATCTTGTGTCCCTCGAGCCTGCCACCTGAACAGCCTTTTCCAGATGGCAACACCTGGTGCCGTCTTTTTTGACTTACATAAAGCATACGACACGACCTGGCGACAACATATCCTTGCCACATTGTAGGAGTGGGGTGTCTGGGGCCCCCTGTGGATTTTTATCCAGAACTTCCTGTCGCTCCGTACTTTCTGTGTCAAAGTTGGTGCCTCTCATAGTTACATCCATATCCAGAAGAATGGGGTCTCCCTGGGCTCTGTATTGAGTCTCTCTCTATTTTTAGTGGCTATTAATGGTCTAGTAGCAGCTGTCGGGCCCTCCTCCTCACCTTCTCTGTAAGCAGATGAGTTCTGGATTTCGTACTGCTGCCCCAGTATTGATGTTGCTGAGCATCACCTAAAGGGAGCCATTCACAAGATGCAGTCATGGGCTCTAGCCCACGGCTTCCAGTTTTCAGCCACAAAGTTGTGTTTCATACACTTCTGTCAGCATTGTACCGTTCATCCGGACCCGGAACTTTACCTTCATGATGATCCACTCACTGTAATGGAGACATATCGATTCTTAGGACTGGTTTTCGATGCTTGATTGACTTGGCTTCCTCATCTTTGTCAGCTTGAGCAGAAGGACAGGCAGCACCTCAATGCCCTCCATTGCCTGAGCAACGCCAATGGGGTGCAGATCGCTCTACGCTGCTGTGGCTCTACAGTGCCCTTGTCCAATCCTGAATTGACTGTGGGAGTGTGGTTTATGGCTCGGCAGCACCTTCAGTGTTGCATTTACTTGCCCCTGTGCCCCACTGGGGGTTCGACTGGCGACAGGAGCTTTTGGGACGCGTCTGGTGACCAGTGTACTGGTGGAGGCTGGGATCCCTCCACTGCAAATCAGACATGCACAACTGCTCACAAATTATGTAGCAGACATTCATAGTTCTCTCTCCTGAGTATCCAAATTACCGCCTCCTTTACCCACCTGCGGCAGTCCATCTCCCGCGTTGGCAGCCCGGGTCAGAGCTAATGATTGCAGTTCGCGTGCGGTCCCTTCTCTCCAAACTGGAGTCCTTCCCTTCACCACCTCTACTTTCGGTTCATTCACGTATGCCTCCATGGTGTACGCCTTGGCCAAAGCTTTGTCTGAACCTTTCACGTGGCCCTAAGGACTCCGTTAACCCTGTGGCTCTCCGGTGTCACTTCCTCTTGATTCTTGACATGTTCCAGGGCTTTGAAGTGGTTTACATGGTGGCTCGATGGCTGAGGGTTGCGTTTGCTTTCCCTATGTTCACAGTGGCCATATTTAACAGCATTGCTTACCCAATGGATGTAGTGTATTCCCTGCAGAACTGATGGCCATTTCTTGTGCACTTCAGTATCTCCATTCATGCCGTGGGGAGTCTTTTCTTTTATGTACGGACTCCTTGAGCAGCTTGAAAACTATCGAACACTGCTACCCTTATCATCCTTTGGTAGTGTCCATCCAGGAGTCCATCTATGCTCTGGAACAGTCCACTTGTTCAGTGGTGTTCGTATGGACCCCTGGTCATGTCGGAATCCCAGGAAATGAACTTGCTGACAGGCTAGCCAAACAGGCTACACGGGAACCACTTCTGGAGATGGGCATCCCCGCAACTGACCTGCATTTGTTATTATGCTGCAAGGTTTTTCAGCTTTGGGAGACGGAATTGCAAAATCTCAGAATGCACAACAAACTGCAAGCCATCAAGGAGTCCACAAATGTGTGGATGTCCTCGATGAGGGCCTCTCACAGGGACTCTGTGGTTCTCTGCCGGCTCCAAATTGGTCATGCATGGGAGACCCATGGCTACCTCCTGTGCCATGAAGACCGACCTCATTGTCGGTGTGGTGCCTGGTTGACAGTGTCCGATATTCTTCTGCTCTGCCCTTCTTTGGCTGCCCTGTGACTTCGTCTTTGGTTGCTGGACTTTTTATCACTGATTTTAGCAGACAACGCCTCATTGGCTGATTTGGTTTTAAGTTTCATCCGTGAGGATTTTATCATTCGATCTTAGTTTTAGCGCATATACTTTGTCCCCCTGTGTCCTCCATCCTAGTGGAGGTTTTAATGTGTTGCAGGGTGGCTGGCTTTTCCTTTTTATTTTTGTGGTTGGCCAGCCACTGCAATCCGCTTCCTTGTTTTACTTTCTTCTAACTGTTTCTTGCATCTCTGTTGTTTTCTTACCATTTTGTTCCTTTTAGTGTTCATTGCCTTTCCTTCGTTCTTGTAGTCTTTCCTTTCTTTCTGTTTTGTGTTATATTTCTCGCCTGTTTTATTCTCCCACTTGCGGCATTGTTTTATTAGGAACAAGGGCCGATGACCTCATAGTTTGGTCCCTTTCCCCCCTCTTTTAAACCAACCAACCAATCCCTTCCTGTTGCTTCTGCTCCACCTGCTTTGGGAGCAACACCTCACAACCATTGGGGATATCAGTCCCACTTCTGAGCTGGAGAAGCACAAGTCTTCTTTGGATACTCGATAGGAGGTCACTCCCTTCCCAGGTTTCTGCTAGTGGGAAAGATGACGCCCTCCAGTGGCTGAAGTGCCCAAAAGCAGCTGGTCATAGGGCTTCACACTCGTCTTCAGTCCCAGAGACTAAATCAGTCAAGTCCTCCCAGCCAGGGAAACCCAAGGAGCAGTGAGAGAACTCCAAAGAGAAGGTCCCCAAGACCAAGGGAATTGTGGTGGCACCCACACCACCACTACCTACAAGCTCTGCATATGTGGATGAGGTGGAGATTCTGGCATCCATTGAGGACCTAGATCTCGCTGGACCCTCAAACACAATGGGTATAGACTTCTCAGGCACTAACTTGGTGGCAGCAGGTGACCCTGATGCTTAAACTGCCTCCTTGAATGTTGCATGCCTTCCCAGTCTCGCAATGAAGTCATCAGTTAGTGTTATTGTGGCGGTTTTTTCCACTGCCTGGCTGAGTACGGCAACTTTTAAGCTTTAAACCTGCTATCTGCATTGCCCTCCAAGAAACGTGACCTACTGGCTCCATGTCAGGGCGGCTTCTGCCAGGGGTGCTCTACCACTGATATCATATCCTTGCCAAATTATACAGGTGGGGTCTGAGGCCTGCTCCTGATTTTTATACTGAATTTCCTGTTGCTCCATACTTTCTGTGTCCAAGTTGGTGCCTTCCATAATTCCCCAATATCCAGGAGAATGTGGTCCTGCAGGACTCTGTATTCTATTTTTAGTCTCCATTATTGGTCTAGCAGCAGCAGCTGTAGGGCCGTCCATCTCACCCTCTCTGTATGCATACGACTTCTGCATTTCGCACTGCTCCACAAGCACTGATGTTGCTGAGCAGTGCCTACAGGGAGCCATCCACAGGCCACAGTCATGGGCTCTCACCCACGGCTTCCAGTTTTCGGCCACTAAGTCGTGTGTCATGAACTTTGTCAGAGTCGTACCGTTCATCCAGAACCTGAACTTTATCTTCATGATGATGAGCCACTCACTGTAGTGGCGACATATCGATTCTTTGGACTGGTTTTTGATGCCTGGTTGACTTGACTTACTCACCTTCCTCAGCTTAAGCAGAAGTGCTGGCAGCACCTCAATAGCCTCCTCAACCTGGGTAATGCTAACTGGGGTGCAGATTGCTCTACACTGCTGTAGCTCTACAGAGCAGTTGTTCAATCCTGCCTTGACTATGGGAGTCTGGTTTATGGTTTGGCGGTGCCCTCAGCATTACATTTACTTGACCCAGTGCATCACTGTAGCGTTCACCTAGTGACAGGAGCTTTTAGGATGAGTCCGGTAGCCAACATCCTTGTGGAAACCGGAGTCCCTCCATTGCAGATTAGGCATGCTCAACTGCTGTCCAGTTACGTTGCACACATTCATAGTTGTTCTGTGCATCCGAATCAGTCTCCTTTTCATGCCAACTGCGGTTAATCTCCTGCGTCCACGGCCCAGGTCTGGTCTTCAAATTGCAGTTCATGTCCAATCCCATCTTTCCGAACTGAAGTCCTTGCCTTTACCACCTGTGTATGAGGTTCGCTCATGTGCACCTCCATGGTGTCCACCTAGGCCGCGGCTTTGCCTGGACCTGTCACATGGCCCTAAGGACTCAGTTAACCATGCAGCTCTCTGCTCGATTTGTGATGTGTACTAAGGCCATGGAGTGGTATACACTTATGGCTTGATGGCTGATGGTCACGTCATGTATGTCCATGGAGGATTTATTGTACAGCATTCCTTGCCCGCTGGCTGAAGTGTTTTCGCTGCCGATCTGGTGGCTATATCTCGTGCTCTTGAGCACATCTGTTCGTGCCCTTGGGAGTCCTTTTTTTCTGTGGTCTGACTCCTTGTGCAGCCAAGCTATTGCTACCCTTGTCATCCTTTGGTAGTGACCATCCAGGAGTCCATCTATGCCCTGGCACGGTCCAATCGTTCAGTGGTGTCTGTCTGAACCCCAGGTCATGTCTGAATCCCACGCAACAAACTTGCCGACAGGCTTGCCAAAAACGCTACATGGAAACCACTTATGGAGATCAGCTTCTCTGCAAGTCATCTGCATTCAGTACTATGCTGCAATGACATAATCTCAGCATGCACAACAAACTGCTTGCCATTAAGGAGACTACGAATGTGTGGCAGTCCAGCCTCTCCGGGACTCTTTGGTTCTCTGCTGGCTCTGCATTGGCCATGCCTGGGTGACACACGGCTACCTTCTGCACCATGGTGGCTGGCTGGAGTGGTCGTTTGGTTTGAGGCGCTTCAGTCCAGAACCACGTGACCACTACAGTCACAGGTTCAAATCCTGCCTCGGGCATGGATGTGTGTGATGTCCTTAGGTTACTTCGGTTGAAGTAGTTCTAAGTTCTAGGGGACTGATGACGACAGCAGTTAAGTCCCATAGCGCTCAGAGCCATTTGAACCATTGCACCATGATGACCCACCTCAGTGTTGGTGGGGCGCCTGGCTGACAGTGGTCCATATCTTGGTGAGCTATCTTTCTTTGGCTGCCTTGCATGCAACAGACTCTTCAGTTATGGGACTCGTTGCCATTAATTTTAGCTGACAACGCCTCATTGGCTAATTTAGTTTTACGTTTTATGTGATGGTGGGTTTTATTATTCTATGCAAGTTTTGGCGCATGTCCTTTGTCTCTTTGTGTTCTCCACTCTAATGCTTTTAGGGTGGATGTTTTAATGTGTCACAGAGTGGTTGGTTTTTCCTCTCTATTCTCATGGTCGGCCAGCCACGGTCAACTGCTATCTTGTTTTTACACCTTCTACCAGTTTCTTGCTTCTCTCTGTGTTGTTCTTTTCATGTTTTGTCCATAGTAGTGTTGGTTGTTGTTCTTCTGGTTCTTCCTTTCTCCTGTTATTGTGCTGCATGTCTCCTTTTTCCTTTTTGTAATTATTTTACTGGGAACAAGGGGCCAATGATCCCACAATTTGGTCCCTTCCCCCCCCCCCCCCCCTTTTAATTTAACCAACCAACCAGCATCATGGTAGAGTCCCTATCTTCTCCTACAGCTGTGCAACATGCTACCAAACTTTTGCCTCACAGGGCGAAGTCACAAGCTACACAACCAACAAGTTGGAAAAGACAGAAGAAACACTGCTGTGGAGTCTTCCTAGGTCCCTCCAGCCAACCAACATATGAGACTTCCTCTGCTAACCGGAAAGGCTCAAAGAAGCAGAAAAAAAGGCAAATGGTCTTCTCCTTCACAGATTCTGAGATCCCCTTCAACGGTGTTGTCACGTGATACCCACACCCGGCTGACCTGGATATCGCTGGTGTGCACCACCAACCGTTCTGCTGCACTGGACTCTGCAGATTAACAGAGGGAGAGTGCCCACACTTCTGTAGACTTTATGGAGTGGGATCCTCCTGCATATGTGCCCTATGGTAGTCAGTCTTCGAAGGCTGCCACCCAGCAGCGACCGATGTGACACCTCTTCATTTTCAGTATGATCTAGAAAATCTGAATATAAGGGGCAGTTAAATGAAAATGAAACAGATGGAAAAACATTAAGTAATCTGTTTATTATTTCAAATGTAATCATCATAACTGTTAATACATTTATCACACTGTCAGACAAGATGGTCAATACCTCATGGAAAAATGTTTGTGTTTGCCTACAGAACCATGATTTTACTCAGGCATGTACACCTTCCTGTGAAGCAAATCAAAGGCTATGAATATCAGTCTTCGAAGGCTGCCACCCAGCAGCGACCGATGTGACACCTCTTCATTTTTTCCTCATCACGACTTTCCTCCAATGGAACATTCACAGCCTCCAATCCAAGAAAGAGGATCTATGGCTGCTCTTAGAATCACTCTGCCCACTTGTACTTTACCTTCAGGAGACAAAATTGTATGCTCACGACCGCTTTGAGCTTACATTTCTTCCCAATCCGTTTTGATCTCCCCCTCGAGGACGGAATTCCATCTCAAAGGAAGTCATGCTGCTCATAAAGGACTTTGCCTCCAACCTTGTCATCATTATGGGGTGTCCAGGACTCCTTCATACTCAGTTTGCTAGACAATCAAATCAAACAAATTGTATTACTGAGTTTTATTGCAAAATGAAGAGAGACAACACTTTACTTTGTGATTACACAGATGTCACAAGCAAAGGGTAGCAAACAAAATATTAAAGTTTCTTCAGTATAAACAATCCTAAGTTGTTTAGATAAAAGTCACTAGTCTTGATGATACTATTGAACTGGGCTACGACCAGTCGGCCACAGACTTTGTGCTCTCTTCACATAGGGGCTGTTGCTGTCACATTGTCATCCTGGAGAAGAGTTAGTCAGCATGTGATTGGCTGATGTCTTCTCACAGCCATTCTTCTCTGTCCTTCCTGACTGGTGTGCCAGAGTTTGCCTTTACATTGTAACACAGGATGACATTCATAGTCAACCTATTTCCCTGACTACCCACCTTCAAGTTGTTGCAGTTTGACTTTTCTTTCCTCAGTTGACCTTTTTCCTTTCTACTGTTTACATCCATGTGTAGTTCAATGTCGCCAGGGCAGACTTCCTCCAGCTTATTGGGCAGCTACCTCACCCCTTTCTGCTGCTTGTTGACTTCAATGTACATCACCCCATTTGCAGTTCTTCCAGCACTTGTCATACATACCCTCTTGGCTGACCTCCTTAAGCAACTTAACCTCTTCTGCCTTAATACAGGTGCACTCAATTTCGTTCAGACTCGGCACACACCTATTCCAATTTGGACATATCCTTTTGCACTCGCTGCTTGCTTTGGTGAACTGACAGGAACCATTGCAGCAACACCATTGGCCTTCAGTATGATCTAGAAAATCTGAATATAAGGGGCTGTTAAATGAAAATGAAACAGATGGAAAAACATTAAGTAATTTGTTTATTATTTCAAATGTAATCATCATAACTGTTAATACATTTATCACACTGTCAGACAAGATGGTCATTACCTCATGGAAAAATGTTTGTGTTTGCCTACAGAACCATGATTTTACTCAGGCATGTACACCTTCCTGTGAAGCAAGTCAAAGGCTATGAATATCATTCTTCAAGGCTCCTAAAATACAAAAATTGCATGGGGAGAGACTGGGACTGCCCACATGGACACTGCAAATTTCCAGGAATGTTGACAGATGGCATCGTTCCTTTGCAGGTTAATGTCAGCACACTTGTTGTCAAGGTTATTTTGACTACATTGCTGCAAAGCTCTTACACATTGGCCACACAGTCCCAATCTCTCGCCATGTGATTGCCATATTTTTGGAGCTCTGAGAAAGACATTTCTGGCTGTCGGTGTGCTGTGGAGGAAGATGTGAACACGTGGGTACAATCATGGTTCCACAGATAATTGCAACATTTTTTCATGAAGGCATTGGGCCCTTGTCTCACAGTGGAATAGATGTATTAGCAGTTATGACAGCTAATTTTGAAATAGTAAACAGATTACTTCTTTCCATTTCTTCCGTTTTCATGTGACTGTCCCTTTTACCATTCAGGGACATTCACAGACTGCCTGTTATGTTTGCATGCAAATTATGTTGTACCAAGTTGAGATGTGTGGTGGTTTTTTTAATTACATTTTTTAGGACGCTATAATATAATTTGTAGTGCACCCTAATGTGAGGTTTATTAGGATTTCTGATTAGAGTGTAAATCGTTATTTTTGTTTTACATGATGTTTAGATTCCCTTAGTGAGCTACTGTCTCCTGCAGTGACACAGGTCACCAGCTTCAGGAAGGGTAATAAATTCATGCCACAATGGGTTAAATTTATCACTGACATTTTAAGCCTCATATACTATGTTCGTCTAAGTGCTGCAAATGTCTGCTGAAAGTTTCCAGATTTTAAACTACTCTTGGTAGCAGGACCTAACAACATGCATTTTCAACAGCTACCCATTATAGTTAGAAAGGCCATTTAAGATTTGTGACACATGTGCTATCAATTGTGTTATCATCTACTAAAGTATTGTCAACCAGATTTGGGCAGTTCTTTGTCACTCTTGTGAGGCAAGCTTACAATTGCCTGTAGATTAAAAGAGCTTATTACACTCTCATAACCTGTTCTATCATTATTACAGGCAAATAAAAAAATAAAAAATAAATAAATAAAATAAAAAAATAAAAAAATAAAAAAAATTAAGTGATTATTTCTTTAGTTTTTGAGAGCAAGCAAATTAAAAGTGATACTACTAGTCTGGAAGTTATGTAAACAGTAATGGCATAAAAAAGTAGTGTATTAATATACAGTTCAGTGCAACAACCCTCAAAGTGTTGACAAACTCAACAATTTATTACACCTGTAGACTTACACACTATACTATTTTTCACATATGCTATTACTCCCTTTATCCGTTGTATTTCTAGTGTAATAAGCCGATAAGCTGTATTTATCTAGTTGCATCGTATCATTCCTTGCCTTCAATCTTTTTCAGTAAAATATAATATATGGACATTGTTTACTGAATAACTGTCATTAATGCATACAGACAACTGGTCCAGTCTGTGTCTTAAATGCATTATATTCTGGTGAAGTATTCAAAGTTTGTCATTGCCTAAGCTCTTTGTTCTGATGACACTGTTTTGTTGTAAATTAAAAAATAAAGTAGCGGATCCTTAGGTAACAGAAGAGATATTGAATTTAATTGATGAAAGGAGAAAATATAAAAATGAAGTAAATGAAGCAGGCAAAAAGGAATATAAATGTCTTGAGAATGAGATTGACAGGAAATGCAAAATGGTTAAGCAGGGCTGACTATAGGATAAGTGTAAGGATGTATAGGCATATATTGCTAGGGGTAAGATAAGCACTACTGACATTAGAGACCTTTGGAGAAAAGAAAACCACTTATATGAATATCAAGAGCTCAGATGGAAAACCAGTACTATGCAAAGAAGGGAAAGCAGAAGGGTGGAGGGAGTAGATAGAGGGTATATCCAAGGGCAGTGTACTTTAGGCCATTATTATGGAGATGGAAGAGGATGTAGATGAAGATTAAATGGGAGATAAGATACTGCGCAAAGAGTTTGACATAGCACTGAAAGACCTGAGTTGAAACAAGGCCCCGGGAGTAGACAACATTCCATTAGAACTACTGACAGCCTTGGGAGAGCCAGTCCTGAAAAAATTCCACCATCTATTGAGCAAGATGTATAAGACAGGCGAAATACCCTCAAGAAGAATATAATAATTCCAATCCCAAAGAAAGCAGGTGTTGACAGATGTTAAGTCACGGATGCAAAATACTAACGCAAATTCTTTGCAGATGAATGGAAAAACTGTTAGATGCCGACCTCGGGGAAGATCAGGTTGGATTCCATAGAATTGTTGGAACACATGAGGCAATACTGACGCTACAACTTACCTTAGAAAATAGATTAAGGAAAGGTAAACCTACATTTCTGTCATTTGTAAACATAGAGAATGCTTTTGACAATGTTGACCGGAATACTCTTTCAAATTCTGAAGGCTTTTTACAATTTCTACAGAAACGAGATTGCAGTTATAAAGAGTTAAGGGTCATGTAAGGCAAGCAGTGGTTGAGAAGGGAGTAGGACATGGTTGTAGCCTATCCCTGATGTTGTTCAATCGATATATTGAGCAAGCAGTAAAGGAAACAAAAGAAAAATTTGAAGTAGGAATTAAAATCCGTGGAGAAGAAATAAAAGCTTCGAGGTTTGCCGATGACATTGTAATTCTGTCAGAGACAGCAAAGGGCCTGGAAAAGCAGGAATGGACAATGCCTTGAAAGGAGGATATAAGGTGAACATCAACAAAAGCAAAACAAGGATAATGGAGTGTAGTTGAAGCGATGCTGAGGGAATCGGGTTAGGAAATGAGACACTTAAAGTAGTAAAGGAGTTGGTCAAAGTAGAGGATATAAAATGTAGACTGGCAGTGGCACGGAAACCGTTTCTGAAGAAATTTGTTAACATCGAGTATAGATTTAAGTGTCAGGAAGTCATTTCTGAAAGTATTCATATGGAGTGTAGCCATGTATGGAAGTTAAACATGGACGGTAAATAGTTTACACAAGAAGAGAGTAGAAGCTTTCAAAATGTGGTGCTACAGAAGAATGCTGAAGACTAGATGGGTAGATCACATAACTAATGAGGAGGCACTGAATAGAATTGGGGAGAAGAGGAAATTGTGGCACAACTTTACTAGAAGAAGGAATCAGTTGGTAGTACGTGTTCTGAGGCATCAAGGGATCACCAGTTTAGTATTGGAGGGCAGCATAGAGGGTAAAAATCGTAGAGGAAGATCAACAGATGACTACACTAAGCAGATTCAGAAGGCTGTAGGTTGCAGTAGGTACTTGGAGATGAAGCAGCTTGCCTAGCATGGAGCAGCATGGAGGGCTGCATCAAACCAGTCTCTGGACTGAAGACCACAACAACACAAGGTTATCTGCAACAGAATGAATTACAGTTACCTGTTGTTGTTGTTGTGGTGGTCTTCAGTCCTGAGACTGGTTTTATGCAGCTCTCCATGCTACTCTATCTTGTGCAAGCTTCTTCATCTCCCAGTACCTACTGCAACCTACATCCTTCTGAATCTGCTTAGTGTATTCATCTCTTGGTCTCCCTCTGTGATTTTTACCCTCCACACTGCCCTCCCATACTAAATTGGTGATCCCTTGATGCCTCAGATACAGTTACCTATGATTAATAATTTTTTTCTTATGTCTTTGTGTTTTGTCACAGCCTTGGATACTTAGGGTGGTAAAAATCTTAGTCTAGATCACAGCTGATGTTCAGAAACAATATTTCACTTCTAATGAAGGATAAAAACAGCCAACCGGTTGCACTAATTTTATTGTATTGACCTGGTTTCAATACCAACAAAGGTTATCTTCATCAGAGTAAGTTAGATAGCTGTGTTTGATAATTTTATTCTTACATCTTTGTATTTCATCACAGCCTACTGGTTTCATCCTTCATTAAAACTTGAAAATTGTTGCTGAACATCAGCCATATTCTGGGTTGTAAGTTTTTTACCAGCACAAATATCTAAGGCTGTGATGAAATACAAAGATGTAAGAAGAAAATTAGTTAACACAGGTAACCGTAACTTACTTTGATAAAGATACCATTAGTTGGCATCAAAATAGGTACATTCAATAAAATGTGTGCAAGTAGTTTGCTGTTTTCATCTTTCATAAAAATTTAAATACTTAAGATAGTCCTGGAACTGAGATCAGGTACCAAAATTCCTGTAGAGATATGTGTTTCTTGATTCTTGCACTTCTGAGATCATAAGAACCCACACCATAACCTTAGAACACCAATAAGTAAAAGAAGTTCAAAGCTACTACACATTGAGCCCAATTCATGAATGGAAAGAGAGCTTTAAACAAGGACTTCCCCTTGGAGAGACGTCCACAAAATATTCCATAGGGACAATGAAGGTCCCAACCCAAGATTAAACGGTCTTCACCACATTGCTATGAAAAGTAAAATGTGGTCGACAGCTCACACATCATTCACTAAAATCGCTGCTAACTGAGAGGGAAAACATATGCTGGAACAGAAGTGAATTAAAAAGAAAAAAAAAGGGGCATTTGGTCAGAAAGTGGCAAACCATGAAAGGTTGATGACAATGGGCACTGTGGGAGGACCAAACTGATGAAAGGTCTTGAGCCACTGATGACACTGCTGGTAATGAATACAGGGGGACTTCAGTAGTAGGCTTGATGGCTGCATTTCAAACTTGCAAGATCACTGTTGCTGCACTTGAAGTTTGTGATAGTGTTCCTGCCGATTCTTCCAGTGTGTGCACTGGTATGGTTCAGTCTCCTAAACCTGCCCCTGCTGGCAGGGGAATTGGGATTTTGTTTACTTTAGTTGCTGGCACACATGGATTCTTTACCCCTGTTATTTCTTTGTGGACCATGTTTTTTAAAGAACTCTTACAGAGCTTTAAACTGGCATTAAAGTTGCATTGGGAAATGATTTACAGATTTTTTTAGTCATCTGTTTGCGTCTGCAATTTCAGTATTAGCACACGGATTATTTTTTGTTTAATGAAGTCGTGCCTCCATGCAGAAGCCATAGCAAAAAGGATGATATGTGATAAGTAAATACAAGTAAAAAGGTTGGTACTGAATGAATTGGATAATTCTAAGCAATCCTATCTAGTAGCTGAAAATTTATGTTCTGGTTCATCAGAACCAACTTTTACTATGCAAAAATTTAGTTTGATGAACAAGGGTCTTCCTTTAGAGTACTTGCATAAACTGTTGGTTTACCATAAGAATGAAAAAATCAAGAGAACTGTATCACAGTGTTATGTGCACATTGACTGCACATTGTTTTTGTGCTCATTGACTGCTCGATGCTTCAGCTGTACAGTGCATTGTTTTCTCACTCGCCCAATATTGATTATGATTTAATTTGAGTTTCTAAACCTGCATCCAGTACACTATAGTCAAGATGGCACTATAGTCAAGATGGCATAAGAACATCCCTGATAAGCTGGCAACAGTGTTGCGAGCTTTCAACTGCGAAGCACTAATGGCTGCATCCAAAAACAGTTGCCATCTAGAGCTGTGAAAGAATGAGGCATTACTATAGAGGTGTTTACAAAATTGTGTTACAGTATAGCCATTGCATTGTTATCTGACACAGGTGGAAGATGTTCTTTGTTGCTGATCTGTTTTCATGATTTTGACTGATAAACTGATGATACAATGCTTTCACACTCTACTGTACTAGAAGGCATTGCAAATTCAGTTAAGTAAAAACTCTGTCTGTTTTGCATGTTTATTTACATTTGTGAACTGACTTAAGAATTATCTGCACGATCAGAAAGGTCTGATTTGAAATTCTAAATTCTGATACTTTACTGCATAATCTTTCATTATTTGTGTCAAGAAGTGTGGGTATCATGAGATATAGTGTATTTTTGAACGTTGGCAAGTGCCATGCAAAATTCATACTAAATTGTCAGTTGTGCATCTAATTTGTGCTTTCTAGAACTTCTCTAACCTCTTTCAAAAACAAATGTCCTTTAATCTCATTATTCATTTACATGAAAATAGTGTCAAAAAGTTTGTTTCCCCTAGTTTTACTGTATACATACATGCATAATTAAATTTTTGAGACTTTCCGGAAGTTACAAGTGTTGTGCATAAAACGTTACATTCTGTAGTAAATTGGTGTTTGTGATTTACAATTAGAAGCTATTGTGGATGGGTTTGGTGGGAGGGCTACAGAGAGTTGCACGTTTCCAGCTTATGGTCACTGTGATCGGCCACTGCGCCTAGTGTCAACTTGGTTTGCACGGATAGTATCAGAGTCGCCAAAAGTACTTCAAATACTATCCTCTCCTGTGGATACTATCTGCTCTACACAAAACATAGGATCTATCACTACTCATCCACTTGACTGTGAATGGCATGTTAGTGGTAGGTCTGGGTACCATGTACAGAGGAGACATGGACCAGGGAAAACTTGGGGTGTTCCTCTCATGTTCCCCAACCAACAACTTTGTGCTGTCTATGGGACTCACTTCACCTGCTGGGAAATGTGCTGTGTTCTGTGTCAAAGGGAGGCAAATGCAAATGTGTGGGTTACATTGTTCACAGTTGAAATGAATGGAAAATAATGGTATCCATGAGGAAATTGCCGAACAAAGAATGGAAAGAAACACAAGGTGCACTTAATGACTCTGCCTGGGGACTCATTTAACTTGTTGAAGAGGCTGCTTCAGCAGCAAGAAACGTCATGCAACCAACTCTGGATTGTGGCACACATTGCAACAAACTGTCTGTCACCTGGGCCCAGAGGTCATACTTGGATCATACCATGACTGGCAGAGATGGTTGCAATGCCAGTGTTGCTCACAAAATTTCAATGAAGCTCACAGTCTGCATCATTGTTCTCAGAAGTGATTGTTGCCTCCAGATTCTAAGTCAAGTAGAAGGCTTCAGCCAGAGACTTCAGAATTCTGTGACAAGCTGGATTGTGATTAGAGACATGTGCCATAGTGTTGAAAATTGAAGTGTGCCTTTAAGTGGGTAAAGTATGCACTACACATCAGAGGAAGCTACCGAGGTAGCTGACTGTGGGTGCAGAATTTTTTAGGTAATTGACCTGAAAGTAACTATAAAAGATCCAAAGAAATGCCCCAAAGGTGAGAGTATTTAACTTCTAGTTTTTAGTATTCACTACAAAGTGCCAGAGTTTGAGTGCACTGGAGCACACAAAGCTGTTTAAAACTTGAAATTTATAGCAGGTGGATTTTTGGTGAATATTTAAGTGTAGATCCAAAGGCTAGGTTAATGCGAAATGGAGGTGGTGTATTTGTTGTGTAGACAAGAAACTCAAATCCACCAAATGTAAATTGAAGCTGCACATGAGTTTTTGGCAAGAGTGATTATCAAAAGTTGCCACAAACTTATAATTGCTTCTAGACTCATCTCCAGACATAATCAAAAACTTAAGATAAAATCTGTTTGCTGGTACAAATTCCCCAATCATACTGTTGGCATTGGGAGAAAAATTTAAATCTTCCAACAATTAATTGAGAAAATTAAAGTTTTGTAAGTGGTAAGCATGACAAAACATACTGCAAAACATACTGCAAAACATACTTAATGTCTTCCCTGGTAACTATCTAGAAAAGATAGTTCAGAAACCTTCTCATGACCTTTTAGTGAACTTCTACATTGAAACCAGTATCAGTATCAGTGACTATGGGTCATTTCAAGTAGCAACAATGATTACCAAACTACAACAGGCAACATTTAACTCCAGAGAGGACCATGTAGAAGAACAGTGGCTGAAATATAAAAGAGTAGTTGATCGAGATGTAGCGGGCAAAAGTACTCCTGTCGGTACAAAGGTGGTTTCTTTACTGTGTTGCAGGAAGAGGCCAAGTGGATGCTAAAAGACATAAAATATTAGTTCATTTTATTATAACACAGATAAGAAAAATTGCTTAACTTTGGATATTCCATTTCCACATGAGCGTCATGTGTATTTACGGTTGCCTCTAAGCATTATCAATCGGAGTACATTTCACAGTAACTTTCATGTTCTGCCTTATACGTTGATCACAAAGCTAGCCTACTAGAAGACAATGATGTCATATTAGTCAATGATCACAGACTGAACTGAGCAATCCTGTACTTGGCTGTAAGTAGATGACCTGTAGCAGAAAGTTTTTGGGCAAGGCTCTGCTCGTGTTACTGTGTTACTCATTCTTTTCTTGTGGTTGCATTGTGAGGTACATACTTTTCTTTGGCAACTCACTCTCCCCACCCCTCCCCCACCTCCTCACCCTTGTCTTGCAGGGCAGTGGCACATGACAACAGCTGGGGGGGGAGGGGGGGGGAGGACTTAGTGTGGATGCAGATGAGGAGACGGGGAGCATAAGTGTAACAGATTGCAGCTCCCTGCCCTCATCCCAGTATCCACTTGCCAATGACCGTGCTGATACAGATGCAGATGCTATGTTCAGACAGGCAGCAAGTGGATCTTCTTGGGTGGTGTGAGGATCATCTGAGAGTGGTGTGTACACAGACATCAGATTGGTCTGCAGGACAGATGCAGACATCAGTGGTGACAGTGGCAGGGCATTGACCTCCATGGGCACCACTGTGGATCGTGCTGGCTTCGACTGTTGGAGAAGCGGAGGCAACTGTTTGTGTGGAGCCTGGCTGTTTGCTGGATCTGTAGGCAAAGTCGCAAGTGTGCTGCAGCTGGGTCTGGTGATACAGATGCACCTGAACAAAACCTTGTATGACAGAAAAAGATTGTCCGATGGCTTTTGTAATGACACCATGCTCCAAACACTGTTTCTTGCCAAACATTTTAAAGAAGACTTCATCCTGAGGCTGAAATTTTGTCTTGACAGGTGGAATAGTGTTTCTGTGGCAGTCGCAGAGGAGGCAAAAGGGGATGATGACTGAAACTGTGTACTAATTCTGTCAGCAACTTCCCATTGAGTGGCGAGGAACTGTATGAGGGCAGAAGAATCTTCTTGGTTACTCCCATGTGCGGGAGGAATGGAATTTCCACATGTGACTATTGATTATTTGAATGAACTGTTCAGCTTCACCATTGGACTGTGCGTGAAAAGTTACAGTAGTCACATGCTGGATGCTGTTGGTGGCACAGAACTGTTGGAAATCAGCTGATGTGGATTGTTGTGCATTGGTTGAGACAGTGCTCTCAGGAAGACCTTAGAGACAAAAAATAAATGACAAAGCTGGTACCGTACTTGGAGTAGTGATGGATGTAATGGGTACAACGAAAGGGCTTTGTCCAACAATTACTATCGTGTATTCCAGGAAGGACCTGTGAAAGCATTATGGATGTTTTGTCGTGGCCTGAATGGATGTGGCCACTCAAAAAAGAGTTGCAGTGGAGGTGATTGTTATTCCACATAGATATCACAACAAAAGACAATTTACTCAATCTGAGCATCCATGCCCTGTTCCACGTACAATGGCATCTGCCAAGTCGCTACATGGAGACTATGCCCCATTGACCTTGATGGAATAAAGACAAAACTTCCCAGTGCAGGGTGTGAGGAATCACAACACACAAATTGTCGTTCTCTGTGTGCAGCAGTACAACTGACCATGCGGATAGCACATGATGATGCAAAAAATAGCAAGACACACAGGGTGAGGAATTTCTTTTAAACTACACAGCCACCCATAGAACATGTGTTGTAAAACAGCCTGAAGGGTTGGGTCAAAAGTAGTTATGGAAACAATGCCCTGAAAGTTGAGAGGAAAATTTTCAAGACTTTAAGGTTTCTGTATATTGACTTGAAACATGACCAGTAGTAGAGACAAGAAGTCAGCATTCGAATGTTGAGCACTGGGAATGTAAAACAGCTCATACTCATAATCAGAAAATAAAAGAACCCAGTCTTGCAGCTTTTGCACAGCCTGAGGTGGAACAGACTTGGAAGAATTAAAAAAGGCTGTTGAAGACTGCTGATCTGCAATCAAATAGAACATCCCACCATACTAATATTGGTGGAATGTGGTAACACCATAGAAAAAGGTGAGCATCCCTTTTTCAAGCTGAGTGTACTTTCACTGCACTTAGTTCAGAGTTTTTGAGCCTAAAGCATTATATCTGTCAGAAGAACCACTTCTATGGCTGAGCACAGCCCCAATGCCATAAGGAAATGCATCCACAGTTAACGCAACAGGCATAATTGAAGCAAAATGAATCTAACAATGAGATAATAAATGCTTCCTTTAGTTGCTGAAATGTTCCATGTTCCTTCTGTGTGGTTCCAAACATGTCATGATGCATTTTTCCAGCACACCTAGTTCATTGTTGCAATGATTCATGCAGTGTTTTTAATGCATTTGATATAATAGGTAAGCTTCCCCATGAGAGCTCGGAACTTTTTAATGCTGTGGGGCGCCTGCATATCTTCTATCACAGACAAGTTCAAAGCAGGAGTATGAATGCCCTGTGCATTTGTTACACCCTAAAAGTCAAATTGTTCTCGCAAGGGAAACTCCCCATTGCACCCCCTCAGATTTAGTGGTAAGAGAGCCCAGTCAAAGAAGTGCAATATAGAGCAGGTGGTAAGATAAATGGCCTTGTGGTTGACTGTCAATCAGGTGAGCCGTGTTCAAAATCTCCCCCCCCCCCCCCTCCCCCCCCCCCCATGCAGTTGTGTATGTGTCGTGGTGTAACATCTGTTTGGAAAAGTGAGGTGTAAGGCGGGCACCTAAATGACAGTTTATGCTGCACAAGTATTCTATTGCAGCTGAAAGGAATTGGCTTTTGATAGGAATCTCTTATCAATGCACCTTATTGTATGACCGGTTAGTGAGTGAGATATGCCTCCTTGCCTGATGGTGTGTTCAGTTCATGTGAATGTGATCACTCCAAGGAAATGATGGAAACATAATAATTTGTCACATAAGCTGAAAGAAATGAATGCAACAGTTTCACAGTCACGCAGTTTCTCTGTGTTCCATTTTGGAAGTCTTTACTATTGAATTCCTTTGTTCTAACATAGTTCATGCCCATTTATTTGTTGTTTCCATTTCTGCAAGACATCTTGATGGTATTTTGCCTGCTCTCACTATTCATCACATTTACAGGGTAACAATTATTGAACTATATGAAATAAAAACATCATAACTTCTGAACGGTTTGCTTTAGAATGCTCAAGCTGCACAGTTGGCTGTGGGGTACGAGGGGAATTGGTATGCGCATGCAAGGTCTGGTTTAACAACGAAGCCCACTTTAATTTGAATGGGTTTGTCAGTAAGCAAAATTGGCGCATTGGGGGACTGTGAATCTGCATTTTGTAATCAAGAAGTCTTTTCGTCCTCGATAGGTGACTGTGTGGTGTGTAGTGTCCAGTTACGGAATAAACGGTGTGATATTCCATGATGGCACAGTGACTACTGAATGGTACATGAAGGTTTTGGAAGATGGTTTCATCCCCATTATGCAAAGTGACCCTGATTTTGACAAGATTTGGCTTGTTCAAGAAGGAGCTTGACCCCATCAAAACAGGAGTGTGTTTTATGCCCTGGAGGGGCTTTTTGGGCACTACAGTCTGGCTCTGGGGTACCCAGAGGTCACTGGATTGGGCCTCATATTCACCGGATCTGAACACAAGCAACTTTTTAACAGCCATTCCGTAGGTCATCGACACTATCAATATTCCAACACTTCAGCAGGTCATGCAGTATTTCATTATTTGTCTGCATCACATCATTGTCAATTATGTCAGGCATAATAAACATGTCAATCTAAATCCAAATACCTATAATGAAGTTTACATGTTGAATAAAGTGTGTGTATGCCATAGTTTGTAACTAATCTACATTTTTTTTCTTTCATGTAGTTCAGTAATTGTCAGCCTGTACTTGTGACTGTAATATATTCTTCCTGTGATTCATATTCTATAACCAATGTATAGTATGACAATTGCCAAAACTACAGAAAGAGAACAAACATTTCAGTGACCAGACAGACAGTTCATAAAGTTGTGAATAAATAAATAAATAAATAAATGACATGGGGGAGATTTGAACACACCTCACCCACTTGGCAGTCCAACACAATGGCCACTTACTCATGATGCTGCTGCTGTTTCAAGCTGCTCTTCATTGCATGTCTTGTTCTTGGACAGTTTACTGTTTTGATTTTGCTTTTCCTTTCACAGTTCATTACACCTTCTTCCCGTTTCTGTGCTTTATCTGTATTAAGGGTTTGATGGCCTATCCACTGGGATATCTTATCACTAAATTTGAGAGGCCTGCAATGGGGAGTTTCCCTTGTCAGAAGAAGGAGCACGTTTCTTTGTTGCACTTTAAGCCAGCTGCAGAAAGAACTGTAAACAAACAGTCTTAATGTGCCAAATGCTCAGCTGGCTTATGACCCTGACCACAGTATATTCCAAATAATTTATATGAGAAGGGAGCTTCGCTCCTAATTGTTCCACGAACTACAGAGAAATAGCAGGAGCTGAAGCTCTTCTGAATGGTAGCCTCTAAAATTGCAGTGAACATAGGTGAGTGTTAATCACAAAATATTTCTTGGACTGCTCATCCAGCAATAACTTTAAATATGCTCACATAAATCAGCCTTGGAAAAGAACTTTCCCTTTCCCAGTCCCTCCATTAATTCCTTCAGTTGTCGAAGAGGAAAATAATCCACAACAGTCAACAGTTTGTGGATTTACTGTTGCCTTAAAATCAGCAGCCTGATGGCATTTTTAGAATAACCAAAGGCAAGGTCTGTTGACCTGCAGAAACATGTTGTATAATCACATTTTCTTTCCATCTTTGAATTCCTAAGCAACCTGCTCACATATAGCATGGGGGATAGGCCGTGAATGAAGAAATCATGATTGTGCATTGTCTTTAACAGTTATGTGCACATCAGAATCATTAGGCCTATCTAAATTTTGTAGGAACGCTTCCTTTTACTTATTACCAAAGTCAGAAACATTTGTGTGAGGTACTGAAACATTGATTTGCAACACCTTGTCTTACATGTACAGGTGAAAAAAATCAAACAGGTCTAACCCTAAAATGTTTGCAATGCTTCTAGGACTGAGTACATGAAATGATACACCTTTTGTAGCTCCATGAAAAGTTGCTGGCAAACTGCACATACCAAGTATTGGAATTCTGTGTCTTTTGTATGTGGACAAAACAAAAATAGGCTGCTGAAGCTGTAGCTACCAAACCTTTCATGTGTGTCTTTACTAGTGAGGGAAACAGAAGCACCAATACCTAAGTACAGTTTAATAGCTCTTTCAGCCACTCTTAATTGAACAAAAGGTTTGTTGTCCCATCTGCCTACTACAACAAAAGAGTTCTGCAAAGTGGAAGTACAAGCCAAAGCTTTTGCTAGCTGGAATGGCCTTGCTGCTACAGAATGCATTTATTGATACCTTTTCTGCAGTCATGCACCTGCATGGCATTGGCTATTGCCTGAGCCTGGATTGCCTTGTAAGTACACTGTTTGAATATGACCTTGCTTTTCACGCCGCAAATTTTCTGTGCCATGACAGGCAAGTTTTTGGTCATGATCCAAAGAACACTGAGCACGAGACTCACTCATAGTATTCAGTAGTACACATTGTGTACCAGAAAATTGAAAGTTATGTCTACTTTTACTGTTTGCTGAGCCCTATGTTTATTTACTTTAACACTAGTATTAACTTTAGACTGAGAGTTGTGCACTTAGAACAAGATAGATAAGTAGAGCCTCCAAATCAATTTTAGTTGTGTCCACAGTAGATTGAGACTCCACAATAGACAATTGTTTTTAGATCAGGATCTGGCAATTTGAGAATAGCAGCATGAATAAATGTGCCTGATACATTCTGTATGATACATTCTGCATGATTGCATTACTTAACCGAATCTACAAGAACACTTAAACTGACAGTCTTCAGCATGAGATTTTCACTCTGCAGCAGAATGTGCGCTGATATGAAACTTCCTGGCAGATTAAAACTGTGTGCCGGACCGAGACTCGAACTTAGGACCTGTTTTGAGTCTTGGTCCGGCACACAGTTTTAATCTGCCAGGAAGTTTGACAATGTCTTGTTAGCCCTCTGAGTCTGGCAGTCCACTGTAAGAAAATTTGTGCCAGCTACTGCATGAGTCAAAAAAATTTGATCTTTGGTGCAACATGCACCTGTATTCAGCAGCCGAACAGTTGATCATAACGAAGTCTTGGGACAAGAATCAGGACACAGTTTTAAAATCCAAGACAGTACACATTGGTTCCAACAGTCAATAGAAAAAATGCTTTGCAATCCATATATGTAATATTGTATGCAGTTAAATGGGTCTCCAACTGCACCCCACACTATGATCATTCCTCTTCTGTACTATTGAAGGGTGGTCATTTGTTGGACTTTGAGCAGTAGGTGCTCAATATAATAGGCTTTGAACTGAACAGCTTTAAGAGAAAACACTTTATATAATAAACACAAAAATAGAATTAGATAGAAGGTAAACCTCAGACGACTGAGACATGTGCAGCATGCGTACATAATCACTTCAGAAGCAGGTGAGGCAAGTCTATATAACAACCACCCCTAGCACCATTTGTTTTACCAGACAAAAATATGCTCATCAGTAAAATACTGGGTTCTTCACTGTGATCTGAGATGAGAGCAAGTGGATACATTAATACATAAAATTAGACCACTTCATTGTAACATAGATAACAAGACTTATTTAACTCTGAACAATCTGTTTCTACAGGAATATCATGAATGTTTACTATTGACTCTGACCATTAACAGATCAGTAGTTCACTTTCTTATAACATAGATAAGAAGCATTACTTAACTTTGGACAACCAATTTCCTCAGGAGCAACACAAGTATTTACAATTCTCTCTGAACATTAACGTACTACTTGATACCGACAAAATAAGTGTCTCACTCAGTGTACATTTAACAATAACTTTAATACGAGTTGTGCATAATACATTAATCAATCAGTTTCTCTACTAGGAGGTGGTGGTTTTTTTTAGTTGACAATCATGGACTGGGCTTTTGTGGCCCTGCACTTGTCAGTAAATAAAAGATCCGTTGCAGTGTTGTAGCAAAACATTTCTGGACTTAGCTATGCTGGTGTTGCTCATTTGTTGATACAGCTTGCAGTGCCTCTCTTCATGTGGTTACATTGTGAGGTAACAACCTGACTTTGGTACCTTGCTCTTTGGACGTCACCATAGACCGGGTAGTTGATAGATGTGTACCTTGAACAGTTTGTGATGGGAGGAACCCACTGTGGTATCAAGTCACTGTAAAGAAACAGCAAGAACTACAGTAATTTCCAAAACAAAACAGCTACAGGTCGAGAGATGGTGAATGAAACACATTTGTCTGTCGAGAGCAATGTGTGAATGTTCAGTGACTACCATAGCATAATGTTATCAACAGATCTTTCACAAAAAACCAAAGAAATTTTGTTCATATGCAATGTTAGTGGCACAAAAGCTGGTGACCAGGCATTCATGAATGAGACAGAAACCGGAATCGAGGGTAGCAAAACAACAGAACTGCTGTAATCTGATTTCAAATCTCGTTTACAAAGGAAAATCTGTGAGTATTGTTCCAATTTAATTCTTGCACAGTTGCAAAGATGAATGAAGTAGATATTAGTGTTGGTGGAGTTGAGAAGTAGCTGAAGTTGTTAAAACTGAACCAAATGTTAGGGCTCGATGCAGTACCTAGTAGTGGTAGAGTTATCCTCATTCTTAATTATATAATACACCGTAGATCCCTTGAACAAAAAACTATGCTAGGTTATTGGAAGAAAGCACTAATTAGGTGCATCAACAAGAAGGATAGCAAGTGTGATTGCCAAAACTTTTATCCCATAAATATGACATCAGTTTGTTCTACTACATTAAATGTAGGAGGTATCACAAACAGGTTCCATCTTGAATTTTCCATTGTTTGATCAAGGCAGTCAGGTAGACACAGTAGGGTCATTTCATGACTTCAGAAAAACATTGACTCAATACCACACCTATGCATTTTATTGAAATTACAATCATATGGTATTTCAAGAGAAATTGTCTTGGATGGAGAGTCATCAACAGAAGTATTAGGTACTTTAAGTATTCCCCAGAGAAGTGTGTTGGGCCACTTACTTTTTTGTGTTGTCTGTTAATAACCTTGCAGAGAGAATTAAGAGTAGCCTCAGATCTTCGTCGTCGTCGTCGTCGTCGTCGTCGTCTCCTCCTCCTCCTCCTCCTCCTCCTCCTCCTCCTCCTCCTCCTCCTCCTCCTCCTCCTGTTTGACTGTGGGGTCAAGATTATCAGGTATACAGATAGTATGCAAGTATATAGGTGGCTGGATGGCCTTCCTGATTGCAGTCACGCATGCACACAATTGCAATCTCGTACAACTGTAGCCATACTGTGAACAGCAGCACCAGTAGCAGTAATGTATTATGGGAGTGGTGACTGGGTGGGGGTAAGGAGGAGACTGGGGAGGGAAGGGGGAGGGGTAGTAGGGTAGGAATGGCGGACAGTGCAGTGCTGATGGGGAGCATGCAGGGACGAGGTGTAGAGTATATGGAACCTATGTGCAGTTGGGAGGTTAGATGGAGGGCAGCAGAGAGGTGAGGAGAGGGGGTAGCAGGAAAGGAGAGAGGTAAAAAGATTGAGTGTGGTGGTGGAATGGGAACAGGAAGGCTGGATGGGTGAGAACAATGACCAACAAAAGTTGAGGCCAGGAGGGTTTCAGGAACATAGGATATATTGCAGGGAAAGTTCCCACCTGTGCAATTCATAAAAGCTAATGTTGGTGGGAAGGATCTATACGGCACAGGCTGTGAACCAGTCATTGAAATGAAGGATGTCATGTTTGGCAGCTTGCTCAGTAACCGGGTGGTCCACTTGTTTCTTGGCCACAGTTTGGTGGTGGCCATTCATGTGGACAGACAGATTATTAGTCATCATTCCCACATAGAATGGAGCACAGTGGTTGCAGCTTTGCTTGTGGATCACATGACTTGTTTCACAGGTAGCTCTGCCTTTGATGGGATAGATGACAGTTGTGATCGGACTGGAGTAGATGGTGGTGGATGTATGGGACAGGTCATGCATCTGTCTATTACAGGGGTATGAGCCATGAGGTAAGGGGTTGGGAGCAGGGGCTGTGTAGGGATGGATGAGTAATAAGTATGTTATGTAGGTTTGGTGGGTGGTGGAATACCATGGTGGGAGGAGTGGGAAGGATAGTGGGCAGGACATTTCTGATTTCAGGGCACAATGAGAGGTAGTCGAAACTGTGGCAGAGAATGTAATTCAGTTGCTCCTATCCTGGGTGGTACTGAGCTATGAGGGGAACGCTCTTCTGCGGCCAGGTGGTGGTGCTTTGGGAGGTGGTTGGGAGACTGGAAAGATAAGGCTTGGGAAATTTGTTTTTGTACAAGGCCGGGAGTATAATTACGGTCTGTGAAGGCTTCAGTGGGACCTGTGCCTTATCTTATGTTGTTTTTCATCTCAAAGGACAGGAAGTGACATAGCTGGAAAAAAAACCCAATTAATTCAGAAGAGTGGATTTGCAGTATCGCATTATTGGCAGGGAGACCTTGTGGTGGTTACTTTACCACCTGGTGCAGGTCCTTCTGTTTGATGCCACTTTGGCAACTTGTGCATCAATGAAGATGAATGAAATGATTACGACAACACAAATACTCAGTCCCCGAGGGAAGAAAATCCATGACCCAGCTGGGAATGGAACCTGATACCCCTTAATCCAGAGACAGCAACACTAACAACAAACTGTGGACATTCCAGAAGACAAAGATGAGGAACTAGCAAACTCAGTTACATGTATGACCAAATGGGGATTTGGAGTAAGAAAGGAAGTGAAAGACATAAAAACCTACCTTACTGAACACTGCATTCATACTACTTCAACCAATAACACATTAGCAAAAGACTGGTTCTAAAACTTCACGGTACACCATGATTTGACAGTGAGAGAACCAGGGCCCTTACAGCAAGCTAGAAGTGATGTGACAAATGTTTCATTTATAGTTAAGTTTTTATGCCCTGGTGAAAGATGAAATGAAGTGACTTGCTATAAAACATGATCCTAAATGTATTTACAATTTTGGCAAGATCAGTTTCTGCCTTCTCTCAGGTGGCTCATGACTCTTCTTTGCGAGTACGTGTTTGGTGAGCATCAGCCCCAAGCTATTGTGGCACCTACTTCCTTTCTTGTGCTGCCACCTCCCATCTCATATTGTCCTTCCTTGTCAAGGGAGGTTCTGCTGTCCTTTCTTAGAATATTCATTCATTCATTCATTCATTCACTTTACATCACTCTTTGAGAGAAGTAACTTTTGGTCCCGTCGGGTTTGTCCTTCAAGTTCTGATTTTTTTCTGCAGTGTGGACTGATGGTGCATACTGTATGCAGTGTTCAAGACATCTGCACACAGTACCACCATAGGCTCTTATATACATTGCAAAGCCAATGCAGTAGCCAATTCGATGATGTTGGGTCATTATGCACCCTTTTGCATGAGCACCGTGACAAACATGGATCACACTGCTGATGCCAGAACTGCTAGCTCCCCATGCATGTCAAGGAGCAGATGCCTGTCTTCCTGGACAAGCAGAACTCATGGCAGTGGTCATTGTGCCCAATGGCCTTGGATGCAGATGGGTGGAGATAACCCTTGACTGGAGTAGTCTTGTGGCCCATCAAAGATCTTCCTTCCTTTGTCTCATCCTTCAGGGTGGTGTCAGTACAGACACAGTGGCATTTGCTGATCACTTTGGGACACACTGTGTGTTGGTGTTGGTGATGGTATCGGCTACATCTTATTATGCAGCTGCCTTTCATATGTGTAAACAAAGAAGTGGAGCTATATTCCATCTCCTTCACTCCTCGATCTCCAAATCATATAATTAACATTTCACTAACTGTGAGTTGCTAACTCTTGTCTCATATGGCCCTGAATCCGGATTCCATTCACGATCAGATGATATCACATCTGACTTTTACTCTTACATCTCCATATCCTCAGGATCTTCATCCATATGTGGCTCAGTGGTGTCTTCCATTCACAAAGCTGAGACAGTATAATTATTTCAATCCTTAAGCTGGGGAAAAACTCAATACACTCTGCAAATTGCTTAAAGCAATGGTTGTATGCCAATTATGGGGGTTCTCAAGTCTCAAGGCCCTTTGTCCCCCTATCAGTGTGACTTTCTGGGAGGGATGATTCACAACTGACCATCTTGTTAGTTTGGAATCAGCACTCTGACAGTCTTTCTCTAAATTCCAACACCTCATTGCAGTCTTTTTTGACCTACATAAGGCCTACAGTACCACCTACTGCCATCACATTTTACTTACCCTCCATGAATGAAGCCTGCTGCCAATATTTATTCATCAGTTTTTATCCCACCAATTATTCTGGGTTAAGAGTTTGGATTTCACTTGACTCTTAACTGGTCCAAGAAATTGGAGTCCTGCAGGGCATGGTGCTGAGTGTCACACTCTTCCTCATTGCCATCAATGTGCTAATGACCTCTGTCTGGCCACTGGTCACCTTCCTGGGCTTTATGTTGATGACTTCTGCATTTGGTGCAGCTCCTACTCCATAACCTAGGCTGAATGCCAGCTCCAGGGCACCATGTCATTTGCTTCTGTTTGGTCCCTTTCCCATGGATTTCAGTTTTCTCCTCCAAAAACGCATGCCATGCATTTTTGTTGTCATTCCAATGTCCATCCTGACACAGAACTTTACTTGGACACTAAGTGCTTGTACATTATTGCACAGTCGATTTCTTGCTTGGACTGTGGTTGCCAGTTTTATGGCTCAGGGTTGCTATCTTTGGCTATGGAATTATTAGACCCAGTCCTTCGTCATGGAATTTGACTGGCCACTGGTGCCTTCCAGACTAATGCCATAGACAGTCTCCTTGCAGAAGCAGGGGTCTTTCCTCTTTGGTTCTGATGGTAGGAACTCTTGTTCACCTATGCAATTTCTATTCGACAGTTTCATGATCATTTAACATATCCTATTCTTTTTACATACAGAGGTAATTGACCCCCAAATGCTTGCCTTGTATGGGATTTCCAGATGGAATGCACCTCACAGCCCTCTGCCAGGGCCTCCTTAGAATGCACTCCCCATGTTTTCTCACACATCCTCCTTGGTTGGTACCCAGATCATGAATTAGCACTGATCTATTTCAAAGACCTAAAGTCTGTCACCCCCATGAACTTTCAGATTCTGTTCCTTTCAGCTCTTCAGGAGTATCAGGTTCCTACCATCTATGGCACTGATGACTCTAAAACCATGAATAAGACGGATTACATTTCTACATCTGTCTCTGGCCAGAAACAACATTTATTGCTGGCAACATGGAGTATTTTTATGATAGGGCTGATGTCCAATGAAAAAGCCTTTCATTTTATTAAATGGGCCTCTCTTGACTGCCTTTTAATATATGGTGACTCAGTGAACAGTCCCCAGGCCATTGGCCGATGTTAATTTTATCATCCTTTGATATCTGCCATTCATGACCTTCTCTCTGAACTTAATCGTATTGCGTGCTTGGCAGTCTTTCTTTAGATCCCAAGTCATTTGAATATCCCAGGGAATGAACTGGCAGACTGAAGAAGTGATTACTTGCCCCCCTCCCCCCATTCACTCTGATGATACTAGCTATGGATTTGTGGGTGTAACTAACCACCTCTTCTCACCTGGAGATGAAACATCACCTGGTGTGCTACTGACATATCTAATAAACCCTGCAATGTCAGGAAGACTACTGCTGCGAGGAACTCCTCCTATCTCTCCCGGAAAGAATCCAATGCAGCATGTCACCTCCACATCAGTCATATCAGACTGTCCCACATTTTTAATTTATGTAACCAGCCATCCTGACATTGCGGTTGTGGAGCCTTGCTGACAGTTACTCACATACTGTTTGAATACTCTCTTATTTTAGCTCATGCATAGCACAGTCCTCTGAATTTTTTGCCTCTCACATTGGCAGGTGACTCTCAGACATATGAACTGGTTCTCCATATTCTCCATGTCGTTCTCAGATATAATGTTTTCAAACTCACTTCTGGGTTCTAGTTAGGAGCACCTCTTGCCACATGTTGCATCAGGGGATCCTTGAACCTGCCTCCTTTGCCCACTGCCCACTGCATCTGTCATCCCTCCTTTCCTCTGTTTTAATTGCTTTTAGTGGGCAGTTTGCCTCTTTTTCTGCTACACCCTGTTTCTAATTTTTGGAATTGATTAGTGGGTGCTGCCCTCCTCTGTGACATTTTGCCTATGATGGATGAGGTTGGATGCCTCTGAGAGGGCCTGCCCTCTTCACTTGTAGAGTCACGGGGAACGCCCACATGTGACCTTAACTATTTCTCTCATCTTGTTTTGTTATTAACAGTCCAACTGATGTCCATTCCATTTTTTGCTTTTTTCCTTTTACTCTTCTCTGTCTTGTGACTAGAAGGAATTCTTTACTATGTTGCTGTCTTCACCCATAATCAGATTGGTGAGGGTTGGATGTGGGTAGGGTTTCTCTCAGCATGGCTGAGCCCAGGAAGACCACTTATCTTATCCTTGGTTTCTCAACGGATACTTCTCCATTGTGGTTGTACCTATGGTATGGCTATCTTTATCACTGAGGCACCCTAGCTGCTCCACTAACGGCAAGGTCCATGGTTCGATGGAGGGCCCTTAAGGTTAAAACCATTAATTTTTCATGTAATTAATGCCTTTAAGGTTAAAACCAATTAATTATGTGAAACAACTCTACAGCGGTTTCAGAAAGTCAAAATAAGCTCCCCCTAAGATTAGAAACATTAAATTTAGGTTGTGGAATATAATGTGTGTTGTAATGCTCATTGTTCCATAAATGACTGAGATTTATCCTATTGCTTGGGGTTATTTGCAGACACCTTGTTACTTTTTATTAGTATCTTCTGTGAGATAATTGTGTGAATTCTTCTCCAGATAATTATTTTCCATCTGAGGACGTCACACAAAGAAAGTATTAGAAAACCATTGGTATCAGAATTACAGCAAAAGTTAATTTTTTCTGAAAATTAGCCCAGGCTACACTACATGTTTTATGTATGGACTGGAAAACAGGTAAGAAAAAATGATTATTTAAGGTGTGGCATTACAGCAAGTGGAGCAATGCCACATTACTGTGCTTCAGTGTCTGAAGTACCTTGTTTTCTCTACTTGTACTTTGTCACAGGTCACTGCTTTACACTTACTTAATTTTCTGATTGCCATTTCCAGTTTGGTCATGATGGTTTATGGAAAGGTTCCAAAGTTGTAAATTTTTTGTATGTTCTATTTGTGTTGTCTGCAGTGTAGCCCCCCCCCCCCCTCCGCCACGCCACTCCGCTGCAGGTCCGGGGGTTAAAATAGGCCCGAGGTATTCCTGCCTGTCATACAAGGTGACTAAAAGGAGTTTCACACATTTTGGCCTTTGTGTGATGGTCCCCTGAAGGGTTTGACCTCCATTAGTCAAAATTTTCCCAAAGAGCAACTTAATTGGGGAAGGACACCTTACAAGGTGCATTGTGTCCATCGTGCACTGAGATCTTTATTCCACTTTCTCATTGCTCCATTACAGTACTGTCCATTCTCCATCTCTTGTGCGAGGACATCTTCCTGGTTGCGTTGACAATGACCATGGACTTCTTTGTACCTGATATCCAGCATGGTAGCCAGTCTGTTGTGGTGGGGCCGCCATGTACCCTGTTGGTTGTAGCCCCCTGACTACACAGTGATCGCTCTGCTGATGCCTGCACCATTAACTTCCCACGTATGCAACGGAGTACATGCCCCTCCCCCTAGGGCATCGGGACTCCCGGCAATGGCCATCCTGCTAGGTGGCCTTTGCTGCAGCTGGATGGCGTGTGTGGGGAGGGCCCCTGATCGGAATGGGTGGCATCATCTCCTGCTGGTGGTGAAACACCAACAGTCTATAAGCGATCACGAGCTCAATTCAGTGCACAGAAGTACAACCCCAAATCGTTCCCCTCCCTGGCCACACAATGGGAGGAACGTCAGGCTAAGGATGGAAATGGATCTTATTCGCCCCAGTATCTTGTACGTATGAGAGCTGATGTGGAATCTTTCATGATGATTAAGTCTCAGTTTTTTGTTGAGCATTTAGAGGACAAGTTCAGGGAGGTGGAGGGCTTGTCCAAAATGAGATCTGGGTCAGTCTTGATCAAAATAACATCCATTGACCAGTCACGGGAGTTACTCACTTGTGACAAGCTGGAGGATGTTTCTGTAACCATCACACCCCATAAGCGCTTAAATATGGTCTAGAGTATCATATTTCACAGAGACCTTCTTTTTCAGTCTGACAATGAGCTGCATGCCATTTTAGAGCGGCGAGGTGTACATTTCGTGCAGTGTGTCCACCAGGGTCTGAAAGATAATCAGGTTGCCACAGGTGCCTTCACCTTGGCCTTTGAGGGTGATACATGTCTTCCCGGTGTACTTCCAGCCTCACATGCCGAGATTGTGGACGCCCATCACATCCCAATACTTAATGTGTGCCCCCCCCCTCCCCCCCCCCCCCCCCCCCACAATCTGTGTCAACCGCAGAGAGCACCATTCGCCTTGCTTGCCTGACTGCAGGTTTCTCCAGAAAGAAAGGAAAATCATGGAGTACAAGACCCTGGACACACTGACCTACACTGAGGGTAAGAGAGAATTTGGACACCTGCATCCTGTGCATATGACATCATCTTATACTGCCGCTACAACAGTTCTGTCACCATCAGCTCTGCCAATCCAGGTCACCTCTGAGCTGGAAGACTAAACCTGTCCCCTTGATGGTCGGGGGCATTTCCCTCCCTGTTGCCCCTGCACCACCTACTTTGGGACCAACAAGACCCCCCTCCCTCCCCCAACCATTGGGGACGTCCGTCCCCATTTCTAAGCTGGAGAAGCTTAAGACTTCTTCGGCTTCTCTCACTAGGAAAGGGTCCCTTGGGTCACTCCCTTCCCAGGTTTCTTCTAGTGGGAAAGACGACACCTGCCAATGGCTGAAGAGCCCAAAAACAGCTGGTCATAGGGCTTCACCTTCTGTCCTGGAGACTGAGCCAGTGAAGTCCTCCCAGCCAGGGAAATCCAAGGAGCAGTGAGAGAAATCCAAAAAGAAAACCCCTAAGACCAAGGAAATTGCAGTGGCACCGACACCACCACTACCTACAAGTTCTGCAGCTGAGGATGGGGTGGAGATTTTGGTGTCGCCTGAGGACATAGATCTCCTCAGACCCTCAAAGACAATGGATATAGATTGCTCAGGCAGGTGACTCTGAGGTGTAAACTGCCTCATTGAATGTTCCATGCCTTCCCAATCTCATGATGTCATCCACCAGTGGAACTGCGGCGATTTCTTTCCACCGCCTGGCTGAGCTACGGCAACTGTTAAGCTTCCACCTGCTATGTGCGTTGCCCTCCAGGAAAACTGGTTCCCAGCAATGCGGAGCCCTGCCCTCCACAGCTGTAATGGATATTACAAGAACCATAGCAACTATAATAGAGTGTCAGGTGGAGTTTGCGTTTATGTCCTAAACTTGGTCTGTAGTGAACATGTGTCCCTTCAAACCCCTCTTGAAGCTGTGGCTGCCAGAATAAGGATAATGCAGGAAATAACTGTCTGCAATGTGTATCTTCCTCCATATGGTGCAGTACCCCTGAATGTATTAGTTGCACTGGTTGATCAACTCCCTAAACCTTTCCTACTTCTGGGAGATTTTAATGCCCATAACCCATTGTGGGGTGGTACCATGCTTAGTGCCCGAGACAGAGATGTCGAAGCTTTACTGACACAATTCGACCTTTGCCTCTTAAATACTGGGGCCGCTACACATCTCGGTGTGACTCATGGTAGTTACTCGGCCATTGATTTATCAATTTGCAGACCAGTACTTCTCCCATCTATCCATTGGAGAGCATATGACGACCTGTGTTGTAGTGACCACTTCCCCATCTTCCTGTCACTGCCTCAGTGTCTGCCACACTGATGTCTGCCCAGATGGGCTTTGAACAAGGGGGACTGGGGAACTTTCACCTCTGCTGTCACCGCTTAATCTCCCCCACACGGCAACATCGATGTGATAGTTGAGCAGTCGACAAGCAAAATTGTTTCTGCAGCAGAAAACATGATCCCTCGCTCTTCAGGGTGCCCGAGGTGTAAGGCAGTCCTTTGGTTGTCGCCAGAAGTCATTGATGCAGTTAAAGAGCATTGGCAAGCTTTACAACAGCATAAGCGGCACCCTTCCCTGGAGCACCTCGTAGTCTTTAAATGGCTCCATGCCCATGTTCGTTACCTTATCAAACAACGAAAGGAGGAGTTTTGGGAGAGAGATATGTCTCCTTCATTGGGTGCCAAATATCACCTTCCCAAGTCTGGGCAAAGATCAAACTTCTTTTCGGATACCAGGCCCGACAGCTGTCCCCGGTGGTACCATAAATGGTGAGTTATGTACTGATGCAAACGCAATTTCCTAGCATATTGCTGAGTACTTTGCTCGAGCCTCTGTGTCAAAGAATTACCCCCCGCCTTTCGCACACTCAAACAGCAGCTGGAAGGGAATGTGTTCTCATTCACTACATACTGCAGTGAATCCTATAATACCCCATTTACAGAGTGGGATCTCCTCAGAGCCCTTGCACATTGCCCCGATACAGCTCCTGAGCCTGAATCACATCCACAGCCAGATGATTAAACATCTCCCATCTGACTACAAGCGACATCTTCTCGTCATCTTCAACTGGATCTGGTGCGATTGCATCTTTCCATTGCAATGGCAGGAGAGCATCATCATTCCAGTGCTCAAAACCGATAAAAACCTGCTTGATATGGATAGCTATTGGCTCATCAGCCTCACCCACATTCTTTGTAAGCTGCTGGAATGTATGGTATGTCAGCGGTTGGGTTGGGTCTTGGAGTCCCGCAGCTTGCTGGCTCCATGTCAGGGTGGCTTCCACCAGGGTCGCACTACGACTGATAATCTTGTGTCCATAGAGTCTGCCATCTGAACAGCCTTTTCCAGATGGCAACACCTGATTGCCGTCTTTTTTGACTTACGTAAAGCATACGACATGACTTGGCGACATCATATCCTTGCCACATTGTAGGAGTGGATTTTTAACCAAAGCTTTCTGTCCCTCTGTACTTTCTGTGTCCAAGTTGGTGACTCTCATGGTTCCATCCATATCCAGGAGAATGGCACCCCACAGGGATCTGTATTGAGTGTCTCTCTATTTTTAGTGGCCATTAATGGTCTAGCAGCAGCTGTAGGGCCATCTGTCTCACTTTCTCTGTATGTCGACAACTTCTGCATTTCTTACTTCTGCTCCAGTACTGTTGTTTCTGAGCAGCACCTCCAGGGAGCCATCCACAATGTGCAGTCATGGGCTCTCGCCCACAGCTTCCAGTTTTCAGCTGCAAAGTCATGTGTCGTGCACTTCTGTCAGCATCATACTGTTCATCCGGAACCTGCACTTTACCTTAATGACGATCCACTCACTGTAGTGGAGACATATCAGTTCCTAGGACGGGTTTTTGATGCTCGATTGACTTGGCTCCCTCATCTTCGTCAGCTTACGCAGAAGTGCTGGGAGCACCTCAATGCCCTCCATTGCCTGAGCAACACCAATTGGGGTGCAGATTGCTCTACGCTGCTGCAGCTCTACAGAGCCCTTGTCCAATCCTGAATTGACTATGGGAGTGTGGTTTATGGTTTGGTGGCGCCTTCAGCATTGCATTTACTCAACCTTGTGCACCACTGTGGCGCTCGATTAGCAACAGGAGCTTTTAGGACGAGTCCGGTGATGAGCATACTGGCGAAGGCTGGTGTCCCTCCACTGCAGATCAGACATGCGCTACCGCTCGCCAGTTATGCAGTACACATTCATAGTTTCCCTGAGCATCTGAATTACCGTCTCCTTTTCCCACCCATGACAGTCCATCTCCCCCATCGGTGGCCCAGATTGGGGCTAACAATTGTGGTTTGCATGCAGTCCCTTCTCTCCAAACTGGAGTTCGTCCCTTTACCACCTCTACTTGCGGTCTGTTTACGTATGCCTCTATGGTGTACGCCCTGGTTGCAGCTTCGTCTGGACCTTTTGCAAGGCCCTAAGGACTCCGTTAACCCCACCACTCTCCACTGTCACTTCCTCTCGATTCTTGACATGTTCCAGGGCTCTGAAGTGGTTTACACTGACGGCTCAATGGCTGATTGTCACGTAGGCTTCACATACGTTCATGGGGGACATATTGAGCAGCACTCCTTACCAGTTGGCTGCAGTGTTTTCAATGCAGATCTGACGGCCATATCTCGTGCTCTTGAGTACATCCGCTCATGCCCTGGCAAGTCATTTCTCCTGTGTACTGACTCATTGAGCAGCCTACAAGCAATGGACCAGCGCTACCCTTGCCGCCACCCTCTTGTAGCATCCATTCAGGAGACCGTGTATGCCCTGGAAAAGTCCCACCATTCCGCGGTGTTTGTGTGGACCCCAGGACACGTCAGAATCCCCAGCAACGAAGTTGCCGACAGGCTGGCCAAACAGGCGATGTGGAAACTTTTGGAGATAGGTATCTCCAAAGCTGACCTGCGTTCTGTCTTACACCGCAGGGTTTTTCGGCTTTGGGAGATGGAATGGCATAACAGCACACACAACAAACTGTGTGTCATTAAGGAGACTGTGGGTGTGTTGAAGTATTCCATGCAGGCCTCTGACAGGGAATCAGTTGTCCTGTGCCAGCTCCGTATTGGCCATACATTTCTAACGCATGGTTACGTACTCCATCGCGAGAATCCACCTCAGTGTCGCTGTGGCTCCCAAATGACAGTTGTCCACCTCTTGCTGGACTGCCCACTTTTAACCGCTCTGTGGCAGACTTTTAACTTTCCCAGCACTCTGCCTTCCGTGGTGGGCGACAATGCCTCCATAGTAGCTGTAGTTTTAAGTTTTATCTGTGAGAGTGAGTTTTATACTTCTATGTAGGTTTCAGTGCATGTCCTTTGTCCCTCTGCGTCGTACTCCATAGTGCTTTTAGGGTGGAGGTTTTAATGTGTTGCAGAGTGGCTGGCTTTCCCTTTTTATTCTCGTGGTTGGCCAGCCACTGTAATCTGCTTTTATGTTTTACTCTCTGCTGTTTCTAGTCTGTCTCTGTTGTTTTCTTGTCCTGTTTTGTTCCTTTTAGTGTTTTTTGCCTTCCCTTTGTTCTTCTGGCTTTTCCTTTCGTTCTGTTTTGTGTTATATGTTTTGTCCATTTTATTGTTACACTTGTGGAATTGTTTTATTAGGAACAAGGGACCGATGACCTCTTAGTTTGGTCCCTTCTCTCGCCTTTAGACCAACCAACCAACCAATCAACCAACCTATAGTGTAGAATCGAAGTTTTCAAACCTGCAACTCTGTGCTAACTTGTGTGCAACCAAAAAGTACAGATTTTGAAAATTTTTAAGTGTTTTGCCTATAATTTTCCCTGCTTGTATTTCAAGATGGAAAAAAACCACAGACGTTCTTGTAGAACATTAAATTTTGAACAATTTTCACTGGTTAAACTTCCTTTTAACCCACATACTTACCAATGTCAAATTTCCCAGTCATCAAAAAACTTCAAAAAGTGTACCTTTTAGCATTATAACTGTAATCTTACAAGATATTTTTTAAATAGCATAATGTCATGCGCCTCAAGCAGTCCACAAGTACGCCAATTATCTTGACAGAGCAGAAGTGATCACTTCACTCCACTCCTCCATCATTGCCTGGGCTCTTGTTGAAAGTGGGATTTCTTTGCATAGCATTGCAGTCCTTCTGCAGTGCTATGGATTCAGCACTTCTCTTTGCCTACCCAAATGAAGAAATTCATTAAATCTGAATGAGTGGGTTACTGGAAACTGCATTTCAAATGTGCAAAGAAAAAGATTCTTTTCTTCTATGCATCAGGTCTTTCAAACTATGCTGAAAGTGCACATCTGTACTAGAACTCGTTTGACCTAAAAGGCAAAATAAATCCTCAGAAACTTCAAAAATTCATGGCTGAAGGCTACTTCATTATTCATTGCATTGAAAAATCCTTGTTGGGCATATGAATAGAACATGATCATAGAGCAGGACCTAGTGACTGCGATGAAGAACTATAGAGGGCTGTCTCATGGTCACTGCATAATGTATGGTGCATTATCTTGATGGAGATTTGGTATGCTATTCCTCCAAAACGTTGTTCAGGAACATCTGAACAACACAAAGAAAGGAGACCATGCCATGTACCATCATTTGTTGAGGCAGAGACTGAGGAGATAATCACTTAGCACAGGAACAATAGGTTGTGAAAATGTGACTGTTACTTACCTCAATAAGTTAGCATCATCTGTATGAAGAAAATAGTCTGAGAAGATTTTAGAGCTGTGTAGTTCACAGTAAGGGATAAGTTTATTATCCTACCCTCAGTTTTGTGTCTTGAAAAGTGCAGACAGAAAGGGAACAGCCAATGCTTTTATTCACTTCCAGTGTATTTGCATTGTCAAGCAGTTTGGTCTGAAACTGAGAGAACTGTTCAAATTTGAGCTTTTACCTTTTCCAATGTCTCTCTTCACTGAGGGCATTGTCTGCAGCTGCTCAAAAGTCAGTGTTGTATGCAGCATTCACTGTAACAGATAAAGATGAAGACCTCAGGACTCATGAATGTGCAGTAATTGACAGTGGATCTGTTCTAATGAAACTGTATGGAGCATGACTAAAATACCCATATTCAAGACACTGTTTAGCATCTGTATGGACTGTGTGTAAAAATACCTAGCACAGGAACAATAGGTATCCTTGTGCTATCCATTACGAAAGCAACAGGCTTCACTACATAGGTACAAAAAATTTAACTTCTCTGCAAACTACTGTTACCTTGTCACATGAAACCTATTTTACACAATGATGCCAAAAAAATTGAATTTCATTTCAATGTTAATAACTGAAACAGCTGCAAAGTAGGCAATAGAAGATACCAACATAATAATAATGAACACCGCTTTACCAGAGGCTGCTGATTTTAGTAGTGTTACCATAACTTTCCAGTGAAGATACCCTGGTATTGCTGACAGCATTAGCCTCTTCTCAAAATGATGTCTATTCCCAGAAGAATATGAGGATCAATTCTATCAGAGTTCTGTACTCGTTGTCTGTATGTATGGTATTCTGCCTTGGGGTAGGCCTTGTCATGGGTTAAGCCTCTTCCCCATTTGTCTGTCCATAGCCAGTCTTTTGCCTTCTTTGATATTGTCCAGCATTTGATATCCTCTTTTTCCTCTTCCCCTTTTTCCTTCCACCATTCCTTCTATTCCTTCCTTCAATAAACAGTCCCTCCTCAAACAATGTCCAGTACAGTTCCGTTTTCTCTTCCTGATGACTTTCGGCATGTTTCTTTCTTCTCCTACTCTTCCTAATACTTCTTCATTCCCTGTTCCATCTTCCCATTTCACTTTTCCAATTCTTCTCCATACCCACATCTCTAGTGCCTCCAATCTTCTTTCATCTTCCTTCCTCAATGTCCAGGTCTCCGCACCATATAGTGCAACGCTCCAGATGCAACATTTGGCAAGTCTTTTCCTCAGGTGGTCACAAAATAATTTTCCTCTTGAATCCTTCTTTTGCCATTGCAATTCTTTTTCAAATTTCTTTTGAGTAATGCATATCATCCATTATTACCCTTCCAAAGTAATTGAAGTTATTCACTTGCTCTATTTCCTCTTCCCCTATTTTCATATGGCATTTTCTCTCCTTTCCTCCCCCTTTTTACCATGCTTCACAATTTCTTCTTGTTAATATTTATTCCATATTATTCTAATTTTGCGTTTAGATCCTCTAACATTTGTTCTATCTCTTGCACTCTCTGCCATCACAACCATGTCATTTGCAAATCTTATACACTTCACTCTCTGGCCCCCTATACAAACTCCTCTCCTTCCATCAAAACTTTCACTAATAATTTCCCCCAGACATATATTGAACAGTGTTGGTGATAAACAACAACCTTGTCTTACACCTCTTCCCAGTTCAATTTCTTCACTCATCACACTTCCTACTCTTACTCTTACTCTCTGGTTCAAATATAAATTTCTAATTAGCCGTCTATCCCTCCAGTCAACTCCATGTTTCCTTAGGATTTCCATCAGTTTGTCTCATCTGACATAGTCAAAAGCCGTCTCAAGATCAATGAACACAACATACACCTTCCTTTTCTTCTCCATGTACCTCTCCCCTATCACTCTCAATAGCCCAATGGCATCTCTAGTTTCCACTCCCCACCTGAAACCAAATTGTTCATCTCCTATTATGCAATTCAGATTTCTATATAGTCTTCTGCTGGGAGTACTCAGCAAGACTTTGGCTGCATGCAATATCAGGCTAATTGTTCTATGTTCTTTAAAATTTTTGCTGTTCTTTTTCTTTTCTATAGGTATTAAGATACTTTCTGTAAAGTCCTTTGGCCATTTCCCTGTCAAGTATATTTGATTACACAGTTCAATCAACTCCCTTTTCCCTTCTTTCTCCAATGACTTTAACAGTTCTGCAGGAATCTCATCAATTCCCAACACTTTTCCATTTTTCATCTCCTTCATAGATTATTCAATCTCACAAGTTAGTTTTGCATTTCCTTTGTCATCATCTGCAACTTCTTCTTCTTCTTCTTCTTCTTCTTCTTCTTCTTCTTCTTCTATCCCAAGGTCTTCTTCACTTGGTTGGCTGTCTGCAGTGTATAGCCATCCTATATATTCTTCCCACTTCTCATTATTTCTTGGGGTTCACTCACCATTTTCCCATCTGCTGCCTGTACTTTCTTTAGTCCATTGTTGTTTCTCTTTTCCCTGAATGTCAAATCCATTGCTTATTAGTACATCAGATCATATGTTCCTTCTTTCTCTAATTTCTCTATCTTCTCACACTTTTCTGTCAGCCATTTGTCCTTTGCTTTTCTGTCTCCCTTCTTAATTCATTATTTAACCTCCTGTAGTTGGGCTTCCCTTCTTCTTAGTTTACAGTTTTCCATTTCCTGCGATCATCCATCTTGATTATCTTATCTGGTGTTGCCCATTTTTTCTTTACTTTTTTCCTCTCCTTGAACTCCAAGCGTTTCCTTAGCTGCCTTTTTGATCCCATTTTTAAAACGATCCCATCTTTCTTCTGCGCATTCTGTTTCCTGACCTTTCATAAGGATTTCACCATATGCATTCTCTAATTTTTCACAATTGTCTTTGTCTTTCAGTTTCTCAAAGTTAATGTGCTCTCTCTTCTATCCTTTCCATGTTCTTTTCAATCTAACAAGAACCTCAGCTATTACTAATGTATGATCTGAATAAATATCTGGCTCTGGATAGCTTTTGACACTCTTTAGGCAATTTCGGAATATTTGTTGTATCATTATGTAATCAATTTGATATCTTTTGTTGTCAAATTGAGATAACCATGTATACCATCATGTGGTTATCAGATAGAGTATTTCCAAGTACCATGAAATTTTGATTGCAGTATTCCAACAGTCTTTGCCCTCTCTCATATCTTTCTCCCAGTCCAAGTTTTCCCAGAGCTTTTCCTTGTGGTCTTTCACCAACTACAGCACTCCAATCACCAATTATAACAATACATGCATTTCTTTTTTCTCTCTCTCTGCTAAGTTTTCTATCGTCTCATAACATTCTTCTACCTTTTCATCTAAACGATTACTTGTTGGATATAGACCTGGATGATAACTAAGTCTTTCTTTTTCCCTTTCAGTCTCAACATCATTATTCTTCCACTCAACGTTGATAACCTAGTCCTTCAGTCTTTTACCTATCAAAATTCCAACACCATACATTCCATTTTTATCTTCACCTGAATAGTACAATCGGAAGTCGTCACTTCCCAGTTCTCCACAACCACCCCACCCCATATTACCTCTCACATTTCAAGTACATCCAATTTGTTTCTTGTAATATCATGTTTGGCATTTTCTAATTTCCCATCCTGGAGAAGGGTCAAAAGAATCCAAGTCCCAATCCTCAATAAGTCTTCCTTCTTCTTCTCCTTCCTTTTCGATTTGCCATAATCTCTGGAGTCCTCGTTGTACTCCCTTCCTGGAGATCAGATTGATGGGAAACTTTAACTCCGGAATATTGTACAAAGACGTCCATCCCATGAACGTCTAGGAAAGTAACTCCAGTGGTGGTTTCCCTTTGCCTTCCACTGTCCTCCACATCCTGTCAGCTCGCTGACCCAATTTCCCGCAGGGGTTGGCTACCCAACCTTCCACTGAGTTACTCAGCTTAACGAGGGCACCATGTGTAGATAGGATTGTGAGAGAGACTAAGAGAACTCTCTTGTTGAGTTCTTGTATTTGCATCTCACCCCCAGTTTTAGCCAGAGTCACAAGGTTGTAGCAGCGACTCCCCCAGGTAATCTCCCAGGCCCTGTACTCGTTAACATCATGCAAATTCAGTCCACAGGATATTCTTTCCTTTCATGCAGCAGGTGGAGGTGACACTATTTCAATCCTCTTTGGACAATGGAATGAACATAATCACCACTTCCGAGAAAAATGCTCCTCTGCCTGACTTCGTATTTTCAAAAAGTCATATGCAACAGTATGCCAAATTTCTGAAAGAAGGGAAAGGTTTCTTGTGACATTGTAAAGTGGGAACTTAGAGACATACACTGGAATATCTTTCCCCCCTCACAGTTCTTTAAATCTGCAACAAAATCCAAATTCCAACTATTGATCCTACTGCCGACTTGAGACATAGCACAGTACTTTTCTAATCGTACCTAACTGCAAGGACAGGCATGGCTGGGTAAGTAAAAGATTTGCTCATTTTGGTGCTGGGCACTAACAAAATGATGGATAGTTTCTATAACACCCAAAAACTGCCGCTCAAGGTTCCTCAGTAAAAATAATTTCTTTCAAATTTACGAAAGAGTGCAACTCTTAGGAGCCTGCAGCTTCTAAACAGCAGGACTCTGGTGCTCTGCCTTTGGCAAATATTGTTTGGCTGCACATGTGAGAATTCATTTGAGTTCGTCCTAAATGAGGAGGATGCTGAGGAGGTTTACATAATGAGGATACCGTAATTGATAACATTATTATAATGACTATGGAGGAACATGCTGATGTACAATTTGACTTGCCTTGTGGACCAAAATATTAAAGGCATGAACTTTCTTGTTTGGTTCTGCATTCTGTCATATGCTTTTTTCCATTAATAATAACTTTTGTTTTTTAAATATAAAATTAGCTGGTAAGAAATGATGATGTATTGTATGTAATGGAAATTGTTGTAAAACATTCATTAAATAGATGAAATATTGTTTGCTATGTTTTAAGGCATTTTATTGTACAACATAAGCTGCACATAACACTTTAAATTGTCACACTGTTATCTGGGCTCAGAGCCCATTGTAAGTGGCATCTGATGCAGAGGACAAGCAAACAAATTTATACATACTGATATCTACATCATAACAATTGCTATTCACTAAATAGTGGAGATAGACAGGCACAACAGAATTTGCCTGATTAGAGCAGCAATGCTGTGATTGTGAGTGTGATGAGAGTAAGGAGGCAGCATGGGAAGGTGGGCAGGGGGGTGGGAAGGGGGGCATCAATAGCAGGGTGTGTTGTAGGAAGATGTAGTGCTGTATCTGGGAGTATGCAGGGATACGTCAGGAATGGAGTATGGTTTCTAGGTCACTCCAATGCAACACAATCTATTCCACCAACACACCCACTAGTCCTTTTCCCCTTTTCTACTCCTCTCCTCCTCTCTCCAATCTCCCATCCCCCCCTCCCCCTCCCCTTCTCCCCTGTCCTTGCCACCAAACTTCCCAAACTGTGCCTAGCAGCCATAGCCAGTCCTTACTCTGTTCCTTCATGCTCTAACAAGCATCACCATATCTTCCCCACCCCACCCTGCTATTCATTCCCCCTCCCCAACCCATGCCTCCTCTGTACCCCCACCACCAGAGTGCTGCTCTCATCACACACAGTTACGACTCAGTGTGGCCACAGCCACTGGAGACAGTGGTCATGAGTGTGTGTGTTGTATGAATGTGTGTGTTTTCTATTTCAGGAGGAGGTCTTTCAGCTGAAAGCTAAATATATTGCAGTCTTTCTGTTGTGCCTGTCTGCAGCTCAGTATTTATCTGTATGATGAGTAGCAATCTATCCTTTTCATAACAGTTATTATTCCAACCTGGACTTTAAATTGTCTGATATAACAATTTGTATACATATCAGTAGAACCCCCCCCCCCCCCCCCCCCCTTCCCCCATGAACCAAGGACCTTGCCGTTGGTGGGGAGGCTTGCGTGCCTCAGCGCTACAGATAGCCGTAGCATAGGAGCAACCACAACGAAGGGGTATCAGTTGAAGGGGCCAAACAAATGTGTGATTCCTGAAGAGGGGCAGCGACCTTTTCAGTAGTTGCAGGGGCAACAGTCTGTATGATTGACTGATCTGGCCTTGTAACACTAACCAAAACGGCCTTGCTGTGCTGGTACTGCCATCGGCTGAAAACAAGGGGAGACTACAGCAGTAATTTTTCCCGGACATGCAGCTTTACTGTATGGTTAAATGATGATGGCATCCTCTTGGGTAAAACATCCCGGAGATAAAATAGTCCCCCATTTGGATCTCCGGGCGGGGACTACTCATGAGGACGTCGTTATCAGGAGAAAGAAAACTGACGTTCTACAGATCGGAGCGTGGAATGTCAGATCCCTTAATCGGGCAGGTAGGTTAGAAAATTCAAAAAGGGAAATGGATAGGTTGAAGTTAGATATAGTGGGAACTAGTGAAGTTTGGTGGCAGGAGGACAGGACTTTTGGTCAGGTGAACACAGGGTAATAATTACAAAATCAAATAGGAGTAATGCAGGAGTAGGTTTAATAATGAATTTAAAAAAATGGGAGTGCAGATAAGCTACTACAAAAAGCATAGTAAAGGCTTTATTGTGGCCAAGATAGACATGTAGCTCACGCCTACTACAGTTGTAAAAGTTTATATGCCAACTAGCTCTGCAGATGACAAAGAAATTGATGACGTGTATGATGAGGTAAAAGAAATTATTCAGATAGTGAAGGAAGACGAAAATTTAATAGTCATGTGTGACTGGAATTCGATAGTAGGAAAAGGGAAAGAAGGAAAAGTACTAGGTGAATATGGATTGGGCATAAGAATTGAAAGACGAAGCCACCTGGTGGTATTTTGCACAGAGCATAACTTAATCATAGCTAACACTTGGTTCAAGAATCATGACAAAAAGTTGTATACATGGAAGAAGCCTGGAGATACTAGAAGGTATCAGATAGATTATATAATGGTAAGACAGAGATTTAGGATCCAGGTTTTAAATTGTAGGGCATTTCCAGGGGCAGATATGGACTCTGACCACAATCTATTGGTTATGAACTGTAAATAAAAACTGAAGAAATTGCAAAAAGTTGGGAATTTAAGTAGATGGGACCTGGATAAACTGACTAAACCAGAAGTTGTAAAGAGTTTCAGAGAGAGCATTAGGGAACAATTGACAGGAATGGGGAAAAGAAATACAGTAGAAGAAGAATGGGTAGCTCTGAGGGATGAAGTAGTGAAGGCAGCAGAGGATCAAGTAGGTAAAAAGACGAGGGCTAGTAGAAATCCTTGGGTAACAGAAAAAATATTGAATTTAATTGATGAAAGGAAACAATATAAAAATGTAGTAAATGAAGCAGGCAAAAAGGAATACAAGCGTCTCAAAAATGAGATCGACAGGAAGTGCAAAATGGCTAAGCAGGGATGGCTAGAGGACACATGTAAGGATGTAGGAGCTTGTCTCACTAGGGTTAAGATGGATACTGCCTACAGGAAAATTAGAGACCCTTGGAGAAAAGAGAACCACTTGTATGAACATCAAGAGCTCAGATGGAAACCCAGTTCTAAGCAAAGAAGGGAAAGCAGAAAGGTGGAAGGAGTATGTAGAGGGTCTATACGAGGCCAATGTACTTCAGGGCAATGTTATGGAAATGGAAGATGATGTAGATGAAGATGAAATGGGAGATATGATACTGCGTGAAGAGTTTGACAGAGCACTGAAAGACCTGAGTGGAAACAAGGCGCCCGGAGTAGACAACATTCCATTGGAAATACTGACGGCCTTGGGAGAGCCAGTCCTGACAAAACTCTACCATCTGATGAGCAAGATGTATGAAACAGGCGAAATACCCTCAGACTTCTAGAAGAATATAATAATTCCAATCCCAAAGAAAGCAGGTGTTGACAGATGTCAAAATTACCGAACTATCATTTTAATAAGCCACGGCTGCAAAATACTAACACGAATTCTGTACAGACGAATGAAAAAACTGGTAGAAGCTAACCTTGGGGAAGATCAGTTTGGATTCCATAGTAATGTTGGAGGCAATACATACCTTAAAAGTTATTTTAGAAGAAAGATTAAGGAAAGGCAAACCTACATTTCTAGTATTTGTAGATTTAGAGAATGCTTTTGACAATGTTGACTGGAATACTCTCTTTCAAATTCTGAAGGTGGCAGGAGTAAAATTCAGCGAGCAAAAGGCAATTTACAATTTGTACAGAAAGCAGATGGCAGTTATAAGAGTCGAGGGATATGAAAGGGAAGGAGTGGTTGCGAAGGGAGTGAGACAGGGTTGTAGCCTCCCCCCGATGCTATTCAATCTGTATATTGAGCAAGCAGTAAAGGAAACAAAAGAAAAATTCGGAGTAGGTATTAAAATCCATGGAGAAGAAATAAAAACTTTGAGGTTCGCCGATGAGATTGTAATTCTATCAGAGATACCAAAGGACTTGGAAGAGCAGTTGATTGGAATGGACAGTGTCTTTAAAGGAGCATATGAGATGAACATCATCAAAAGCAAAACGAGGATAATGGAATCTAGTTGAGTTTTGGGGAGCAAAATAACTGATGATGGTCAAAGTAGAGAGGATAGAAAATGTAGACTAGCAATGGCAAAGAAAGTGTTTCTGAAGAAGAGAAATTTGTTAACATCGAGTATAGATTTAAGTGTTAGGAAGTCGTTTCTCACAGTATTTGTATGGAGTGTAGCCATGTGTGGAAGTGAAACATGGACAATACATAGTTTGGACAACAAGAGAATAGAAGCTTTCAAAAAGTGGTGCTACAGAAGAATGCTCAAGATTAGATGGGTAGATCACATAACTAATGAGGAGGTATTGAAAATAATTGGGGAGAAGAAGTTTGTGCCACAACATGACTAGAAGAAGGGATCGGTTGGTAGGACATGTTCTGAGGAATCAAGGGGTCACCAATTTAGTATTGGAGGGCAGCGTGGAGGGTGAAAATCGTAGAGGGAGACCAAGAGATGAACACACTAAGCAGATTCAGAAGGATGTATTTTGCAGTGGGTGCTGGAAGGTGAAGAAGCTTGCACAGGATAGAGTAGCATGTAAAGCTGCACCAAACCAGTCACAGGACTGAAGACAACAACAACAACAACAACAGGAGAAATGTAACCTTACATACATGTTGTGTATGTCCAAATTAAATGACCTGCTGTCAATTATAAAATCTCTCTGTAGTTAAAATTGACATTGGTCTAAAAGATAAAAATCACTAATTGACATGGATCTAGAAGACAAAGAACACTATGTCTATTTAAAATCTAATTATAACCACATCTATGCGATCATGACTGGATGCATTATCTGTCCCACTTCAGTGTGGTGTACTTACAAGCTGTGGAGCACCAAGCAAACAAGATTTTCACTTGTTTTCTGTGTAGTTTCATAATGATTTTCAATTTAAGGGAAGAAAAGGGGGTGGAGATGGTGGTGGATATTCACAAGATTAAGGTGTAGAAACACTTACTAAAAATGCATTTTTCTACTTGTGTGTGTATGGGGAAAAAGATTATAGAGAGTAAAGAGGTCAGAATTTTTCAAAATATCGTGATATTTGTACACTCTATGTGACCCCCCCCCCCCCTTCAAAATCTCAGTGGAATTTGCAAGTAGCATCTCACCTCATCTGAGTGCAGCTCTACAAATTCTGTCATACCCAAGAAAACTAGGGGGCACAACATACATAGCTTTGTTCTAGGTGATCAGTAGTAGGCAAAGATGCATAGTTAATAGCTCCAGGTTCAAAGTAGCTGCTCTGCAGAAATATTGCATAATGTATTTTGTGCAATTAATTGAAGCAAATTAAGAAAATGTTGTTAGGTTCAGTAAGCTTCATGGTGTATTTTTGTTTCTGTCTACACTTCTGAGTTATATGAATTACGGTTTAAACATGGTTGACTACATTACGCAATATTTTGAAAGACATACAAATTACATACATGTCTTTCCCACAGCAGATTTAGAAAGCAAATCATGACTCAGTTTTTCTGTGCCAAATATGATGCACGTTTCCAAAGACAGCACTATTTTTGCCTATTGATTTACTTACAAGGTGTACCTGAAAATTTCAATGAATAACCTCAGGAAATAGAGAAAACCAGAGTTATAAACAATATATCTTTAGTGGCCTCCAAAGTGATCACTGTTAGCTAGAACACACTTCTGACATCGGTTGTAATTCTGTAGGGAATGTTTAAAAAACACATCTTGTGGAACAGCTCAAAGAACTGTGGTCACACTTTGTTGGATATTTGCAATGTCCGTAAGTTTTACTTTCTCACTCAACAGTAGGTGTCTGTTCCTGAACACCTTCCTAATTCTCCAGATTTGGTGCCAGGTGACTTCTTTTTGTTTCCCCTCTTTCAGTTACCTCGGAAAGGCTTATGCTTCACAAATAATCGGCGTGACCACTTTGCTTTGAGTAACTCCACAAGAAGTGCTTGCTGATGGATTCGAACAGCTTGAGAACCAGTGTTAGAAGTGTACTGAAGCCAATGGTGATTACTTTCAAAGCCAGAAAAGATAATTTGTTTGTAACTCTTGTTACCTTTGTTTTCAGAGACCATTCACCAAACTTTTTGGATGCACATTGTATGAGGGTCACTGATGATTGTTCAGATGAAGATTAAATATCGAACACGTATTGGTAACCTCAAAGTAGTATTTCCCCTTTTTTTATAACCACCACATTCTATATAAATACAATTTAACATTACTATTTCCAATAGTGCAAGTACTTTGATCAGGGTTGTCTGTTAGTGATGCTCTTAGAGACTACATTGCAGTTTAACATTGTATCTTGTCTGAATGTGAATTCTCAAGTTTTAAGTATTGTTTTAATGTTATGAAAGTCCAAATATGACATTAGTGGCATTATTTGTATGAATTAGGTGTCTGTTTGAAATTCGATTTGAAACACAATTTTCTACATCTATACTCTGCAAACCACTGTGAGGTGCATGGAAGAGGGTACGTCCCATTGTATCAGTTACTAGGGTTTCTTCCCAGTCCATTTATGTATGGAGAATGAGGAAAGATAATTGTTTGAATACCTCTGCAATTATTCTAATCTTATCCTCACGATCCCTGTGTGAGCAATACATAGGGGGCTGTAGTACATTCCTAGAGTAATAATTTAAAGCTGTTTTTTGAAACTTTGTTAAAAGACTTTCTCAGGATAGTTTACATCTGTCTTCAAGAGTCTGCCATTTCAGTTCCTTCAGTTACTCTGTGACACTCTCCCATGGATTAAACAAACCTGTGATCATTTGTGCTGCCCTTCTATGTATACATTAAATATCCCCTGTTAATCGTATCTGGTATGGGTCCCACACACTTTTGCAACATTCTAGGAAGGGCCACACAAGTGATGTGTAAGAAATCTCTTTTTATTGCACTTCCCCAGTATTCTATCAATAAACTGAAGTCTACCACCTGCTTTACCCATGACTGAACCTATGTAATCATTCCATTTCATATCCCTACAAAATGTTCCACGCATGTATTTGTATAAGTTGGCTAATTCCAACAGTGACTCACTGATATTACAGTATAGTCATAGGATACTACATTTTTTTCATTTTGTGAAGTGCAAAATTTTACATTTTCGAACATTTAGAGCAAGTTGCCAGTTGCTGCAACATGTTGAAATCTTAGAGAGATCTGAGTGAGTAATTATCCAGTTTCTCTCAGATATTACTTCATTATATATAACTGCATCATCTGCAAAATACTTAATTTTACTATTAATATTGTTTGCAAGCTCATTAATATAGAACTTGAACAGCAAGGCTCACAACACATTTCCCTGGGGGCACACCTGTAGTTCCTTCTACATCTAACGACGACTGTCCATCCAAGATAACATGTCATGTCCTCCCTACCAGAAAATACTCAATCCAATCACAAATTTCACTTGATACCCCATATGATCGTAATTTCGACAGTAAGGGTAGCTGTGGTACTGAATCAAATCAAGAAACAGTGCATCTACCTGGTTGACTTGATCCAAAGCTTTCAGTATGTCATGAGAAAAGTGTGAGCTGGGTTCTACATGATTGATGTTTTTAAAAACATTGATGCGGAGGAGGTCATTCTCTTAAAGATACTGCATGATGTTTGATCTGAGAATATGTTCTAAGATCCTGCAACAAATTGATCTCAAGGATATTGGTCAGTTGTTTTGTGGATCACTTCTATTATTCTTCTTGTAAACAATGTGACCTGTTTTTCCCCTCAAGAACTGGGCATGGTTTTTTGTTCGAGGGATCTACGATAGATTATAGTGACAAGAGGTGCTAACTCAGTCGCAAATTCAATATAGATTCTGAGAGGGATTCCATTGGGCCCTGGAGCTTTGTTAAGTTTTAATGATTTCAGTTGTTTCCTCAACACCACTGACATTAATGCATATGTCATTTAATTATTATAAAGAAATCGCCTCGATTGCAAATGGGACCCAGATGTTGACCTAAGTTTCAGTGCGGACAACCATGCCTTCTTCAGAACGCACTAAAACTGCAAACTGCCAAAGTTGCATGGTCCAACAGTTTGTAGTTTTAGTGTGTTCCGAAGAAGGCATGGTTATCTGTGCTGAAACCTAGGTCAAAATCCGGGTTCTATTTGCAATTGAGGTGGATCCTTTATAATCATTAAATTATTCACGATTGCTGATGCACTGCAATGGTATGAGGATTAAATTGGGGCAATTCTCCTGGGTTTTCCTGGGTAAAAGAACATTCGAAAATGGAGTTAAGTATTTCAGCTTTTGCTTTGTTTCCCCGCAGTTTCAGTTCCTGTCTCATTCACTAGGTACTGGACACTAAATTCAGTGAAAGTAACACCCTTACATACAACCAGAATTTCTTTGGATTTTGTGAAATGTCATTTGACAATATTCTGCTATGGTAGTCACTGAAGGCATCATGCATTACTCTCTTGACAGCCAAATGTGTTTCATTTAGCATCTCTCTATCTATAGCCCTACAATTTGTTTTACACCTATTATGCAGTAATCTCTTTCAAGCTCCTCACCAAGAAACGATATACTGATTTATTGTCTAGTGTACTGAACATGTATATCTTTCTGTGTGTTTTAGTTGTCCTTAGTATTTTGGTAATTTGTTGCCACAACTGCGTCATGGTCACTGATACCAGTTTTAATATAGACATTCCCAAAGAGATCAGGTCTATTTGTTGCCATGAGATCCAACATATATCCGCCATGAGTAGGGTTCCTAACTATCTGTTTTAGATAGTTTTCAGAGAAGACGTTTAGCAAAGTTTCATAGGTTGTCTTATCACTCTGACCACTAACAAAACTGTATTTTCCCAGGTAATTGGATGAGTAAAGTCTCCACCAATGGTTGTAGTATGACTGGGGAACTTACATACAAGTGAACTGAGGTTGTCTCTGAAGTTTTCATTTACATCAGGAGATGAGCCTGGCAGATGATAGTATCAGGGGTGGGCATAAAATGATAACTGGATCCTTCTGAGTCTTGCCCAAACAATCTCACTTTGATGGATTTGAGTTTTTTGTGTACTGTAACAAATACACTTCCTCCATTTCCCATTTGCCTATCCTTTTGATACACACTTAAATTCTCCCCCCCCCCCCCCCCCCCCCTCCCAAAATCTCCCTATCAGTTTTAGATTTCAACCACCTTTCTGAACTTAGCATTATGTGAGCTTCACTGCTTTTCATAAGTGCTTCAAACTCTGGCACATTGTTGCGAATGCTTCAGTAGTTTACCATTAGGATTTTAATACTTGCTCCTGTGGGTAATTAATACTTGAATTATATTCTAGTTTAATGGTTTTAACACAATTTAAAATCCATTGTGTTTACTATGTCCTCTAATCTAGTCACTGAGATTTAGATTATTGAAAGGTAATAACCTTTGATAAATATGTAAATTTTGATACTTAGTCTTTGAGAGATTATGTAGCAGTTTGCATTCCTTGTTAATTTAGTTTTTCATAAGGGATCCAGCCATTCTCTTTAGATATATAGGTGTTTGTGGACATGGTTGTAATTACAACTTTCTTTCTATCACCGATATGTCAGAATATGAAGTGGCTATTATGTTATTCGATGAGCATTAATATCAGGATAGTAATATGGTGTATGTCTCTTCACCTACTGATTTTATTTGCATACAAAACAATATTCATATAAAGGTATTATTGACTGTGGTGACTTCATTCATATTCTGCTAACAAGCAACAATGGCAATGAGGACAAATACAGAACTAAAACCAGGTCTGTGGGAGATGATTCACTTCAGTTGAAATACTTGAAAAAGTACGGGTATACCACGAGCTATTTTGGGAGTTGCTGCACCAAGTCATAACAAAGTTACCACAACCAAGAGTTCTGAGCAGCAGGTGACACATGACTTTAAAGTAATATATATATGAAGTTAGACACTCTTTTTCAAAATTACTGAAAATAAGCTTTCGTTGTTTTGATAGTAATTTTTTTTTTTCCATACGCCACACACTGCACTTCTTGACAAGCCAGTAAGCATTAATTGGAAAATATTTTAACACGTAATTTCATTATTACTGGATAAAAGTTCCACTCTTATACACAGGAACTCAAGTAAACTACCAAAAATAATCAAATCTTTAGAATGAAAGGATTAACTGAAACTAAGAATTGATGTAGGCGGGTACAAAACTCATGTCCTTTTTGTCCGACACCCGTAATTATATGAAAATAATTTTAATGCAAGAAAATGAGAACTTGTCACTGTAATATTTCCTAATGTTTACTAGTAAGCATAAGTAAAAATTGTGGGTATCAAATTTTGTTACACCAACTCACCTTAATGCAAAGATTCATCACCAGGCCCTATGATTTCATTCTTTGTGTATAGAATATTTGTTTCTTCTTTTTTGTGACTGAAGACCATGCAAAATCAACACTTGTTGGCCTTCCTTTTAGCCCGTATTCTTCCACATGCAAGAAGTGAGTGAGTTTCCTTGCTTGACTCATTTGTTTCAGTATATTTAATAAAACAGTGTTATAGTCTTATTATAACTGATTGTCAGACAGATTTTCGAAATTTTGTCATTAATTTCTTTTAGCAACATTGGAGGAAAACATAGATTGCTACTTGCTGTAAAGAAATGACAGTTACACAAAGCTTTAGGCTACAGCCTTCACCAGAAAAATAGAAACACAATCCACTCATTTACACAAGCAAGCACACCTCATGCACACATGACCACCATCTCCAGCAGCTCGGGCAAGAATGCAACTATCACGTGGAATAGAAGCAGCAGTCGGAGGGGACAGGGAAGGGGAAGGGATAGCATTCTACAAGTAGGGGGAGAGTAGAATACTGCCTGGCACAGTGTGCAGGGACTAAAATTCCAACAGGGGCAGGGTCAGCTGTTTGTGGGGCATAGACAGCTGAAAAAAATAGCAAAAAAGGAGAGGGGGGGGGATGAGTGTTTTGGCAGAGGGGACAGAGGGGTTGGTAACTGTTGGGTGGAGGGTGTGGGGACAATGTCACTGCAGGTTGGTACTGGGATAGTTATGGAAGTGGAGAAAGTGTTGTAAGGATAACTCCCATCTGCACAGTTCAGAAAAGTTGGTGGTGCAGTGGAAGATCCAGAGGGCTTGGGTAGTGAAGCAGTCATTGAAGTCTACTGTGCTATTTGCCACTGTTTGTCAGTGGCCATTCATCCTGGTGGGCAGCTGGTTGGTAGTCACCTGTGCGGTGATTGCAGCAGAGCTGATAACTGATATAGTTGCTGTTAGGTGGTGTGGCCTGTGATGGGTTAGGAGAAACCTGTTTCATTATTAGAATGAGAAGTGCTGTGTAGGTGAATTGGGTAGGTCTTCCACCTGGGTTTCCCATGGGGATATCTACATCAACATGGATACTCTGCAAATGACATTTAAGTGCCTGGCAGAGGGTTCATCAAACCAACTTCACAATTCTCTATTATTCCAATCTCATATAGTGCGTAGGAAGAACGAACACCTTTATCTTTCCATACGAGCTCTGATTTCCCTTTTTTTGTTGTTGTGGTGGTTGTTTCTCCCTATGCAGGTCAGTGTCAACAAAATACTGTCGCGTTCAGAGGAGAAAGTTAGTGATTGGAATTTTGTGAGAAAATTCTGTCACAACAAAAAAATGCCTTTCTTTTAATGATGTCCAGCCCAAATCCTGTATCATTTCAGTGACACTTTCCCCCCTTATTTTGTGGCAATACAAAATGTGCTGCCCTCCTTTGAACTTTTTTTTTGATGTACTCCGTTTGTCCTGTCTGGTAAGGATCCCACACGGCAAGGCAGTATTCTAAAAGAGGATGGACAAGTGTAGTCTAGACAATCTCTTTAGTAGATCTGTTACGTTTTCAAAGTGTACTGCCAATAAAATGCAGTCTTTGGTTAGCCTTACTAACAACATTTTCTGTGTGTTCCTTCCAATTTAAGTTGTTCGTTATTGTAATATCTAGGTATTTAGTTGATTTAGGGCTTTTAGATTAGACTGATTTATTGTGTAACCGATCTTTAATGAATTCCTTTTTCAGCACTCATGTGGATGACCTCACACTTTTCGTTATTTAGAGTCAACTGCCAATCTTCGCACTGTTCAGATATCTTTTCTCAATCATTTTGCAATTTGTTTTGATCTTCTGATGACTTTATTAGTTGATAAATGAGAGTCATCTGCAAACATCCTAAGACGGCTGCTCAGATTGTCTCCCGAATCACTTGCATAGATAACGAACAGCAAAGGCCCTGTGACACTACCTTGGGGAATGCCAGAAATCACTTCTGTTTTACTCGATGACTATCCGTCAGTTACCATGAACTGTGACCTCTCTGATGGGAAATCACAAATCCAGTCACATAACTGATTCCATAAGCATATTCCACAAGCACGCAATTTAACTATAAGCCGCTTGTGTGGTACCACGTCAAAAGCCTTCTGGAAATCCAGAAATAGTGAATTGATCTGAAATCCCTTGTCCGTAGCACTCAACACTTCATGTGAATAAAGAGATAGTTCTGTTTCACAGGAATGATATTTTCTAAACCCATGTTGGCTGGGTGTCAAAAGGCAGTTTTCTTTGAGGTAATTCATAATGTTTGAACAAGATATATGTTCCAAAATCATGCTGCATATTGATGTTAACGATATGGGCCTGCAATTTAGTGGATTATTCCTACTGCCTTTCTTGAATATTGGTGTGACCTTTGCAAATTTCCAGTCTTCGGGTATGGATCTTTCGTTAAACGAATGGTTGTATATGATTGTTAAGTATGGAGCTAATGCATCAGCATACTCAGGAAGGAACCTAATTGGTATACAGTCTGGTCCAGAAGACTTTCTTGTATTAAAGGTCCCAAAACTGCTCTCATTAATAAATTGTCACAACGCCCTATAGTACTAGGGACAGAAAGTTGGCTGAAACCAGACGTAAACAGTAATGAAATCCTAAACTCAGATTGGAAATGTATACCGCAGAGACAGGCTGGACAGTGAAAGGGGAGGCGTGTTTATAGCGATAAGAAGTGCAATAGTATCGAAGGAAATTGATGGAGATCCGAATTGTGAAATGATTTGGGTGAAGGTCATGGTTAAAGCAGGCTCAGACATGGTAATTGGATGTCTCTGTAGGCCCCCGGGCTCAGCAGCTGTTGTGGCTGAGGACCTGAAGAATAATTCAGAAAATATTTCGAGTAGATTTACCCCCAAGTTATAGTTCTGGGTGCAGATTTTAATTTGCCGGATATAGACTGGGAGACTCAAACGTTCATAACGGGTGGCAGGGACAAAGAATCCAGTGAAATTTTTTTAAGTGCTTTATCTGAAAACTACCTTGAGCAGTTAAACAGAGAACCAACTCGTGGCGATAACATATTAGACCTTCTGGTGACGAACAGACTAGAAATATTTGAATCAGTTAATGCAGAACAGGGAATCAGTTATCATAAAGCGGTTATTGCATCGATGATTTCAGCCGTAAATAGAAATATTAAAAAAGGTAGGAAGATTTTTCTGTTTAGCAATAGTGACAAAAATCAAATTACAGAGTACCTGATGGCTCAACACAAAAGTGCTCAACACAAAAGTTTTGTCTCAAGTACAGATAGTGTTGAGGATCAGTGGACAAGGTCAAAACCATCGTACAATATGCGTTAGATGGGTATGTGCCAAGCAAGATCGGAATTGGTGGAAAAGAGCCACTGTGGTACAACAACGGAGTTAGAAAACTGCTGCGGAAGCAAAGGGAACTTTACAGCAAACATAAACATAGCCAAAGCCTTGCAGACAAACAAAAATTACGTGAAGCGAAATTTAGTGTGAGGAGGGCTATGCGAGAGGCGTTTAATGAATTCGAAAGTAAAGTTCTCTGTACTGACTTGGCAGAAAATCCTGAGAAATTTTGGTCTTGTGTCAAAGCGGTAGGTGGATCAAAACAAAATGTCCAGACACACTGTGAGCAAAATGGTACTAAAACAGAGGATGACAGACTAAAGGCCGAAATACTAAATGTCTTTTTCCAAAGCTGTTTCACAGAGGAAGACTGCACTGTAGTTCCTTCTCTAGATTGTCGCACAGATGAGAAAATGGTAGATACCGAAATAGATGACAGAGGTATAGAGAAACAATCCAAATTGCTGAAAAGAGGAAAGTCCGCTGGACATGATGGGATACCAGTTTGATTTTACATAGAGTACGCGAAGGAACTTGCCCCCTTCTTGCAGCGGTGTACCATAGGTCTCTAGCAGAGCGCAGTATTCCAAAGTATTGGAAAAGGGCACAGGTCATCCCCGTTTTCAAGAAGGGACATCGAATAGATGTGCAGAACTATAGACCTATATCTCTAACGTCGATCAGTTGTAGAATTTTGGAACACGTATTGTGTTAGAGTATGAAATTTCTGGAGACTAGAAATCTAGTCTGTAGGAATCAGCATGGGTTTCGAAAAAGACGGTCGTGTGAAACCCAGCTCGCACTATTCGTCCATGAGACTCAGAGGGCCATAGACATGGGTTCACAGGTAGATGCTGTGTTTCTTGACTTCCGCAAGGCGATTGACACAGTTCCCCACAGTCGTTTAATGAACAAAGTAAGAGCATATGGACTATCAGACGAATTGTGTGATTGGATTGAGGAGTTCCTAGATAACAGAACGCAGCATGTCATTCTCAATGGAGAGAAGTCTTCCGAAGTAAGAGTGATTTCAGGTGTGCAGCAGGGGAGTGTCATAGGACCATTGCTATTCACAATATACATAAATGAACTTGTGGATAATATCGGAAGTTCACTGAGGCTTTTTGCAGATGATGCTGTGGTGTATCGAGAGGTTGTAACAATGGAAAATTGTACTGAAATGCAGGAGGATCTGCAGCGAATTGACGTATGGTGCAGGGAATGGCAATTGAATCTCTATGTAGACAAGTGTAATGTGCTGCGAATACATAGAAAGATAGATCCCTTATCATTTAGCTACAAAATAGCAGGTCAGCAACTGGAAGCAGTTAATTCCATAAATTATCTGGGAGTACGCATTAGGAGTGATTTAAAATGAAATGATCATATAAAGTTGATCGTCGGTAAAGCAGATGCCAGACTGAGATTCATTGGAAGAATCCTAAGGAAATGCGATCCGAAAACAAAGGAAGTAGGTTACAGTATGCTTGTTCGCCCACTGCTTGAATACTGCTCAGCAGTGTGGGATCCGTTCCAAATAGGGTTGATAGAAGAGAGAGAGAAGATCCAACGGAGTGCAGCGCGCTTCGTTACAGGATCATTTAGTAATCGCGAAAGCGTTACGGAGATGATAGATAAACTCCAGTGGAAGACTCTGCAGGAGAGACGCTCACTAGCTCGGTACGGGCTTTTGTTAAAGCTTCCAGAACATACCTTCACCGAAGAGTCAAGCAGTATATTGCTCCCTCCTATGTATATCTCGAGAAGAGACCATGAGGATAAAATCAGAGAGATTAGAGCCCACAGAGAAGCATACCAACAATCCTTCTTTCCACGAACAATACAAGACTGGAATAGAAGGGAGAACCGATAGAGGTACTCAGGGTACCCTCCGCCACACACCGTCTGGTGGCTTACGGAGTATGGATGTAGGTGTAGATAGATGTAGATTAAGTTGATTTAAGTTGCTTCATTACTCCGAGGATATCTACTTCTATGTTACTCATGTTGGCAGCTGTTCTCGATTTGAATTCTGGAATATATACTTTGTCTTCTTTTGTGACTGCATTTTGGAAGGCTGTGTTTAGCAACTCTGATTTAGCAGTATTGTCTTTGATAGTATCTCCATTGCTGTCGTGCAGAGAAGGCATTGATTGTTTCTTGCCGCTAACATACTTCACATACGACCAGAATATCTTTGGATTTTCTGCCAGATTTCGAGACAAAGTTCCGTTGTGGAAACTGTTATAAGCATCTCACATTGAAGTCTGTGGTAAATTTCGAGCATCTGTAAAAGATCAGCAATCTTGGGGATTTTGCGTCTGTTTAAATCTGGCATGTTTGTTTCATTGTTTCTGCAACAGTGTTCTTACCTGTTTTATGTATCAAGGAGGATCATCTCCGTCGTTTGTTAAGTTATTTGGTATAAATCTTTCATTTGCTGCTGATACTATTTCTTTGAATTCATGCCACATCTGGTTTACACTTATTATATTAATTTGGAATGAGTGGAGATTGTCTCTTGGAAGGCATCAAGTGAATTTTTATCTGCTTATTTGAATAGGTATATTTTTCCCTTATTTTTGGAGGATTAGGGAATTCCAATATTCAATCTCATTATGATAACTCTGTGTTCACTAATCCCTATATCGGTTTTGATGCTTGTTATTAACTCAGGATTATTTGTTGCTAAGAGGTCAAGTGTGTTTTCACAACCATCTGCTTGAAATAATTTTCAGAGAATGCGTTTAGCACAGTTTTGGATGATATTTTGTGCATACCTCTGGAACTGAATATGTATTTTCACCAACATATCGAGGGTAAATTAAACTATTATTGTATGAGACGGGTATGTGTTTGAAATCAAACTTAAGTTTTCTTTGAACCTTTCAGCAACTGTATCATCTGAATTGAGAGGTCAGTAAAAGGATTCTATTATAATTGTATTCTGGTTGCCAACAATGACCTCTGCCCATATTAACTCACAGGATGTGTCTACTTCAATTTTGTGACAAGTTAAACAACTTCTAACAGCAACAAACACACCACCGCCAACTGTGTTTAGCCTATCCTTTCGGAACACTGTTAGGTTCTTCGCAAATATTTCAGCTGAGATTATATCAGGCTTTAGCCAGTTTTCAGTGCCTATAACGATTTGAGCATCAGTGCTTTCTTTTAGCGCTTGGAGCTCTGGTACTTTCCCAACACAGCTATGACAGTTTACAACTGTTATACCAATGGTTCATGTATCTACATTCTTCCTGTGTTCAGCCTGCACCTTTTGTGACTGCAGCCCTTCTTGTGTTTTCCCGAGACCCTCTAACCTAAAAAACTGCTCAGTCATGCCATACAGCCCCTGCTACCCATGTAGCTGCCTCCTACGTATAGTGGATACCTGACCTATTCAGCAGAACCCGAAACCCAACCACCTTTGGCGGAGGTCGAGGAATCTGCAGCCTACACAGTTGCAGAACCATCTGAGCCTCTGATTCAGACTCTCCACTCAGCTCTTGACAAGAGGTCCGCAATCGGTCTTGTCAGTTGTGTGCAATTGGTCAGCTCTGCTTTCATCTTGCAAGCAAGACTGGCAGCTTTGCCACTTCTGTTAGCCGCTTGAAGCCAGAGAGAATCTCTTGTGATCCAAAGTGACTCACATCATTGGTACCGATGTGAGCAACCACCTGCAGTTGGCTGCACCCTCTGCTCTTCATGGTATCCGGGAGGTCCCTTTCCACATATGGTATGACTCCACCCTTTATGCACACGAAGTGCACATTGGTTTTCTTTCCCTTCTTGTCGGCCAAGTCCCTAAAGTGGCCCATAACATGCCTAATGTTGGAGCTCCCAACTAACAATAACCGCACCCTTTGTGGTTGCCCGGATCTTGCATGCTGAGTGGTTTCCTCCGAAACAGGGCAGGCGACAGAATCTGGCTCAGTGAAAGTGTCAGCCACAGACAGCATCTGGAACCTGTTTGTCAGACAAACCAGGGAGGCCTTATGTGCAGCAGCCTGGGAAGTCTTTCACCGCCTGCTTTGCCCTGGGGCAACCTCCCACTCGACCACAGGTGAGGGGTCAACCTCAGTGTGAGCAGTAACTGGGTTGGCCACCGATGAGGAATGATTGGAGGACTCTGACGTGCTGGACGTCTGTTGGATCCCCATGGCCGGCCCACAAAGTGGTTCCCATCCACTGCAGCCTCAAGCTGTGTAACCGAAGCCATCACAGCCTGAAGCTGAGAGCAAAGTTTCACCAACTCACACAATAATCGCAGTCCCTGCCCATACTAAAGACCATGGAAAACTAAATTATGCAGATAAATGGACTATTGGCACGTGCTGCACAACTCTACTGTAGACTCTGATGAAAATGTAGAAACTGTGTCTTATAATATGCAGATATTCAAAAACTTAACTACCGAAGCACTCGGGTGAAACTAAATAATTTGCCTCTGATTAGGAACTTGTAATATGTCACAAAATCGGTTTACTTTCTGACAAAAATGAAAACGCAAGAACTGTGGCTATTAGATATTAAATTTACATGTAGTTGCATCACTGTTAATGGCAGCAGCTGCAGCAGTACAAGTACTACCTGATGAGATCCATTATGCCATGCTTCATCATCATCAATTTGGAAGGAGGCAATATTAATTCAGTTCTTGGAACCAGGCAAGGACTGTAGTGCTCCTAACAGTTACAGGAATGTAACTCTTACTAATTGTATGGGTAAGTCTCTTGAATGTATGGTCAACTGCCACCTTGTCTGGCTGCTAGAATCCTGAGTCACCTGAGCTGCTCCCAGTGCTGTTTCAAGTGCTACCTTCGCACCCTTGACAACTTAATTCTGCTGGAGATGGCTATTCAGGAGTCCACCTAACACTGAAAACATTTGGTTTGTGTGTTTTTAGAACTCGAAAAAGTGTATGACACTACTTGGAGGTACAACATCCTTCACTAATTTCATGAATGGGGACTACGTGGATGCCTGCAACTTCTTGTCCAATCCTTTCTCTAGGACTGGCAGTTTGATATTGCATTTTTATGCCTTGTCTGACTATTGTGTTCATGGGAATGGGGTCCCTCAGTGAAGTGTCATCAGAGTCCCATTGTTTGCCATCAGTATCAATAGCATTTCCTCCACAGTCAGGAGCCCTGTCAAATGCTCTATGTTTGTGGATGACTTTGCAATTTTCTACTCTTCGTCTGATCCTACAATGATGATGAGACAGCTGAGCTGACAAATAGGAGGCTGGAAATAGGGGTCCAGGACAACTGGCTTTTGATTCTCGCCCGAGGAAGACTGCATGTTTAAATTTTAACCATGCTCATCGAAGTTTCAACCAACCAGTGCTCATACTGGGGACAATATTTTATGTTTTCAAGAAATTATGTGCTTTTGGGGTTTATTATGTGACCCACTATTAACTTGGCTCCCACATCTCAAAGACCTACATACAAAGGGCTTCTAGTCATTGAATATTGTGAAATGACTTAGTGGAAAAACATGAGGAGCTGACAGCTCCTGCCTTCTACAGTTTTATAGTGTATTTGTTCAATCATGTTTACATTATGGCAGCATGGTCTGTGGATTAGCCCATAATTCCTACCTCAAGATGTTAGACGCTGTCCACCATGAGGGCATTCGGATATCGACTGGAGCCTTTCATACCAGCCCAGTTCCGAGCCTGTGCGAAGAGGCTGGTGAACCACCACTCTGGATTTGACGCTGTATCCTTTTGGCTCGACAGACAATGGAAAATCTCAGCATCACCTCAGTCATTGGCATTTAGTGCAGTGGTCCAACCCACTTTCTTGTCTGATCCTACTGACTTTCTGCTCAGCAAACACTTCACCAAATGTATCCAGTAGACCAGCTGATTCAGCTTATCCATGACTCCTTACAGTGAAGATCTGCCCATCATCCTCACAGATACTGATTTCAGTGTTACAAGAGTCATGAAATTTTGTGAACTGTCCCGCCTCATCCCTAAATTGTTGGGAAAAGGAGGCAGACTTTAATATATTATAACCTGCTCCTCATGTGGGGCAGCCTTCATACACACCCATGAGATTGGCATGCTGACTTTTTGTCAAGGCACTAATGACTATGATGTTGAGGGCCCCTCACCTCAAATCATAATCATTAGCATAATAATAATAATAATAATAATAATAATAATCCATTAATGGCTGTTCAGTGAGTTTGATAGTCATAACAAACAAGAGAACTGCTGGTCCTGCAATATATCATCTCTCTGCAGTCTTATTCACTGTTTATGGCATTTTCTAACTAAAGGTTTATTTGGGACATTATTTCTGTTTGTTGGCATTTTAGTGAACTTGAGTGTTTCTGAGATTTCAATTGGCATTGCCAGATTTATATTTTCTCCTTTGTTTTGCAGGCTGCCCAAAAAGGAATGAGTGACACCATCTCAGGGCTAGTGTTCAGCTTCTATGCCTTAGTAATGTTCATCTCTTCTCCTGTGTTTGGTAAAATTGTAAGTTAATATTGTAGTTAATTTTCTTCATAAAATTCCTAAGTAAAGTGCTCTCTTTGATGTTTAATTGTGCCAGTGCAATAGTCCAATGGTCCTTGTGTAAATTTATGTGGCATATAATGATAATATCAGTAGCAGCAGCAGTAGTTGTCGTTGGTTGATAGATCAACAGCACGTGGTAGTATAAAATTAGATTTACTGAATAAATATACTAATCATGTTAGACATCTAACTGTGGAGAAGCCAGACTACCATATGGTTCCTGAAGAGAGCAGCTGTTGTTCAGTATTTGTAATCGGAAAATTTTGTTTTGGTACAAATTGTTTTATGTTTCTCAAAACAAACTGCCTGCACAAAAAAAAGTGAGTCACCAAGAGGAGGCGATTGGATGACACATAAGTTTTACTGTACAACTGGAAGTCACACTCGGTGTTGACTGGTTTTGCATTTTTATTTAACAAGAACATGATCAAAAACTCTGGAATTTACAGGAATATACAAAGTTTGATGATACATACAATTACATTGGCATTAAAGAACATATTCCATTTATATTATGGTAATTTACATTTAAAGTACAGTAGTTGGCTGATTACATTGTCAATATATATGGTTTGAATTTCTCAGTATATATCAGTTACTACATTATTATCAAACTATGGTAAATTGCTACCATTTGTTATGAAATTTAATTTTCTGCATAAAGTAGAAATATAACCACTTTTATGAGCTTGTATACAGACATGTTGTTATCACACTAGAGAAAATTTCATTGTGCTGTAATACCTGTTAAAATAGCTCTTAAAATATCTTGACACATATATCGTTAAAATGATAAATTTAAAAATACAGTTTCTAAAAATATATTTGTAGGGTAATATGGCAATAGATATTGGTACTCACCATATAGCAGTGGTTGTGACAAAATAAAACACCTACAGCCATCCTTATGATTGTATTTTATTTTGTTGCAATCAGTTTCAATGCTGGAATGCGTCATCTTCAGGCTGCTGTTGATGCGGTACGAGTTGATTTGATCCCTGTATATACCACATCAGTTGCCAGCATTACTCAGTTGGCAGTTGATGATTGGAGTGCTGACACATCATCTGCGTATCCAGTAATGCTGGCAACTGATGTGATATATACAGGGATCACATCAACCCGTACCACATCAACAGCAGCCAGAAGATGACACATGGAAGCATTGAAACTGGTTACAATAAAAGCTTTTGGCCAACAAGTCCTTCATCAGAAATGGACAACATGCAAACACAACTCGCACACATGTGACCACAGTCTCTGGCTGCTGAGAACAATCCATCCTGGATTTTCCTGGGTAATACGGCAGGTAGATGACACGTCTTGGCTGCTTATCTACAGCACTTTCACAAATAACTGAAAAACCCCATGTAAATTAAATTCTTTTTGTTCATTTAATAAATTTTGATGGTTTCTTATTTTCTTTGAAAATTTGTAATTCTTCCAAGATGTTAAGCAAAGGACATTTATCTGTGGATGATTTTCATAGATGAAATCTAAATTGAACTGAGCACATAACTGCATTGTGGAAGAAGGCATCTGTATTTCTCCATGCCCTACAAAAATATAAAAAGCTCTTCCATCTTGGCATGAAAAAGAAACTTGTACAAACACTTACAGTCCAATTATTGATTAAAGCAATGTTATCCTGCATGGCCTTTCTCAGAAAATGTCACAGCACTTGGAACTGATATGACTGCCTGTGTTTGTATATCTGTGATGTTTGGCTTTTTGATCATATTTCACCATCATATGCACAATTATTCTGGCTGCATGTAGACAAGTGCAGAGAATTCCATACCCTCTATCTTCTCTATGGCCTTATCAATGAACACTTTCCCTCACATCTCTCTTCAGCATTGATGCTCTTGTCTAACAATGTGGTGGAAACACCCATTCTCGTTAGAGCAAAATCCTTTCTGTCCCACTGAATTGTTCTGCTAACTTCTCAAAGTCCTTTTCAGTAGCGAGAACCTGACTCTGGAATAATCACCCATATTATGTTAGAGAACTAAGTAATATGTCCAGCTTCAAAAGGCAGTTATGACACATCTATTAAAGCAATAATAATGATTACTATTGTCCCTGTATGCACACATTACCCTCATACATTCCTACCTGATCTGCATTCTCAGCTGATGCAATCTCCTTAAATTTCCTTTTCTCAGTATTCACAATGTCTGAATATACCTATTTTGTACACTGGACTCTCATTCGGGAGGTTGATGGTTCAATCCCGTCTCCGGCCATCCTGATTTAGGTTTTCCGTGATTTCCCTAAATCGTTTCAGGCAAATGCCGGGATGGTTCCTTTGAAAGGGCACGGCCGATTTCCTTCCCAATCCTTCCCTAACCCGAGCTTGCACTCCGTCTCTAATGACCTCGTTGTCGACGGGACGTTAAACACTAACCACCACCACCTACCTATTTTGTACATCTATAAATTCTTCTTACATCTGCCAATATACTGATTGTCAGTGTAATTGTTGTTGTAGTTATTGTTGTTATTATTATTATTATTATTATTATTATTATTATTATTATTATTACCACCACCACCACCGTTAGTGGCATCAGCTGCAGCAGTAAAAGTACTACCAGTATTAACTTTATTAGATCATAGGCAGAACAATTTACTCACACTGCCACTTCAGACACTCAAATCATTTTAATACTAGTTATCAAAGAAGTAATAATTTTAATATGAAACTGAGATAAAAAAAAAGTACTGTAGGCATGAAACTAGACCGATATAATAGGGAGCCTGATGATCCTAATCAGATCAGGTTAAACAAATAAATAAGTACAATAAAAAAATTTAATTTACATAGATTCTTCCAGTTTCCTGGAGAAGTGTTGAAGATACGCAACCAAGGCATAATCCAACTAACTGCCACATTACCCTAACAGAAATATTTTAACGAAACTGTATTTTTAAATGAATTATTTAGGAACAAAAGTGATGACTCATCAAAAGGCAGAAGCGGTGTGTATGAAGCTTAGCTAGCTTTTGGAATACACACACACACACACACACACACACACACACACACACACACACACACACAGTTGAAGCTGGTTGGTTGTCATACCAATGATAAATGCTTTGCAGTGGTTGCAGCAGAACTGGTATATAACAAGGCTGCTTTCACAGGTGGTCTGGCCTCAGATGAGGTGATGAGACTGGAGTAGGTGGTGCAGGGTGTGTATATTGGGCAGGACTTGCATCTGGATCTTCCGTAGGGTATGATCCCTGTGGCAGGGGATTGGGAGTGAGAGGGGCATAAGGATGGACTAGGAAGTTGTGGAGACTGGGTAGCAGCAGAAGACCACTTTTGGAGTGGTTGGAAGTATCTTAGGTGTTATGTCCCTCATTTCAGGGCATGACGATAGATAATAAAAAATGAAGGATATACTTCAGTTGCTCCAGTTGGGATGTTATTAGTTTACCTTGAGCCCGTTGGGGGGTTTGTGATTGGTTCTTGGGATAGATGCGAGGATCAGGTGTGTGTGAGAGGATGTGATACAGGAAATCTGTTTATGAATTAAATATGGAGGGTACTGCCTGTCTGTGAAGGCCTGTGTGAGGCATTTGGCTTACTGGGCAAGAGAGTTTTCATCACTGCAGATGCATTTCCCATCAGTAGCCACACTGTATGGGAGGGATTTTTTGGCGTAAAAGAGGTGACAGTTATCAAAGTGCAGGTACTGTTGGTGATTAGTGGATCTGATGTGGACCCAAGCATGGATGGAGCCATCTTAGAGCAGGAGATCAACACCTAAGGATGTGACATGATGGGTGATGGAGGTCAGTCCAGGTGAACTGGATGAGAGGGAAGGTGTTGAGGTTGTGGAGGAATGAGAATAAGGAATCATAGCCTTGAATCCAGTTTGTAAAGATGTTGTTGTGGTCTTCAGTCCTGAGACGGGTTTGATGCAGCTCTCCATGATACTCTATCCTGTGCAAGCTTCTTCATCTCCCAGTACCTACTGCAACCTACATCCTTCTGAATCTGCTTAGTGTAGTCATCTCTTGGTCTCCCTCTACGATTTTTACCCTCCACGCTGCCCTCCAATGCTAAATTGGTGATCCCTTGATGCCTGAGAACATGTCCTACCAACCGATCCCTTCTTCTGGTCAAGTTGTGCCACAAACTTCTTTTCTCCCCAATCCGATTCAATACTTCCTCATTAGTTATGTGATCTACCCATCAAATCTTCAGCATTCTTCTGTAGCACCACATTTCGAAGGCTTCTTTGTTATCATCAATAAACCTGAACCAGACCAAGTTTTTTGTTTTGTTTTGGGAAGTTAGGAATGTTTCTTCACAAAGGCCTTTGCAGACAGGCAATATCCTGCAGACCTGATTCACAAACAGATTTCCCTCGCCATATCATCACACACACCTGATCATCACACACACCTGATCCTCACATTCATCCCAAGAACCAATCACAACCCCCCCAGCGGGCTCACGGTTCTTTCGTGAATATGTGCGTGGTGAGGGGTACGGGGCCCCAAGCTGTTGCAGCCTTCCTTCTTTCCAGGGCTGCATTTCCTTGCCCTTGCCCTCCTTTCCTCCTTTCCTCCTTTCCCCTTTGCCCTCTCCTCTCCCTCTCTTGGCATCCTTGCTTATGTTGGCCCCACTATCCTCTTGGTTATGTTGGTTTTGCAATTTAGTTTTGTTGCATAATCACCTCATCCTTTTGGCATTCCCTGGTCCCCTTCTGGGGTTTGACCTCCATTGCCAAATTTATATTCCGTAGTGTGAGCCATTTGGGGAAGAGCACCTTACCTAGTGTCTCTGACGTGTGCCCTCCTAGTTCATTCCACCTTTTCTTTCATGTTGTTGTCTGATGATAGGGTGCATAGCCAGCACACTAGCCAGACTATGTGGTGGGGTCGCTATGTACCCTTTTGGTTGAGCCCCCTGAACACACAGGGATCACACTTCTGATACCTGAGCTGTGACCTCATCATGTAAGCCTAGGAGTGGTTGCTTGTCATCCTGGAGCATCGGAACTCCCGGCAATGGCCGCTGTGCCAGATGGCCCTTGCTGTGGCTGGGTGGCGCCTGTGAGGAAAACACCTGATCAGAGTGGGTGGTATCAGGGCGGATGCTATGCAAATGAAACTCGTACGGGTCCAGAACTCTGGCCATTCTTCTGCGGCCGTCTCTCTGTGTGGAACTGATTCTTTTAGTGCTTCTTCTCGTGCCCCTTCGGCCTTCCCTTCTGTGGCTACCCCCTGGGAGGAGGGTCAGGCCCGTCGGCTAGGGGCGAAACCTTTCCCCCGCTGTCTGGTTTGCACCAGGACTGATGGGGATACTTTCACCAATACCAAACCTTTATTCTTTGTGGAACACAATGAAGACAAGTTTGGCAAAGTGAACTCCCTGAGCAAGATGCGCTTGGGTTTGTTGTTGATCAAAGCTGCTTCGGCTGCCCAGTCTGCAGCCCTTCATGCCTGTAACCATCTTGGCACAATTCCTGTATCCATTACTCCCCACCAGTCTCTAAATATGGTTCAAAGTGTGATTTTTACAGGGACCTCATCCTTCAAAATGATGAGGAACTTTGGGACAATCTCGGACAACTGGAAGTTTACTTTGTTCGCCATGTTCAGAAGGGTCCGAAGGACAATCTAATTGATACTGGTGCCTTTATCCTGGCCTTTGAAGGGGATACCCTCCCTGAGAAAATAAAGATTATGGTTTATGTGATGTGAAGCCAGAATGAGATTTTCACTCTGCAGCGGAGTGTGCGGTGATACGAATTTTCCTGGCAGATTAAAACTGTGTGCCGGACCGAGACTCAAACTCGGGACCTTTGCCTTTTGCGGGCAAGTGCTCTACTAACTGAGCTACCCAAGCACGACTCACGACCCATCCTCACAGCTTTACTTCTGCCAGTTTTAATCTGCCAGGAAGTTTCATATCAGCGCACGCTCCACTCCAGAGTGAAAATCTCTTTCTGGAAACATCCCCCAGCCTGTGGCTAAGCCATGTCTCCGCAATAGCCTTCCTTTCAGTAGTGCTAGTTCTGCAAGGTTCGCAGGAGAGCTTCTGTAAAGTTTGGAAGGTAGGAGATGAGGTATTGGCAGAAGTAAAGCTGTGAGGACAGGTTGTGAGTCGTGCTTGGGTAGCTCAGATGGTAGAGCACTTGCCTGCGGAAGGCAAAGGTCCTGAGTTCGAGTCTCGGTCCGACACACAATTTTAATCTGCCAGGAAGTTTGATGTGAAGCTGTACATCTCACCTCCTATGAGGTGTTTAAGTGTATGTGTTTTGGACACACATTTTCCCGCTGTTCTCAGGCCCCTCTCTGTGGTGACTATGGATGTCCACTTCATGAGGGGAGTCCCTGTGTTCCCCCTGCTGTGTGTGTTAATTGTCATGGCAATCATTCTCCACATTCACCAGATTGCCCAGTATATAAGAAGGAAAAGAAGACACAGGAGTATAAGTCCCTCGATCGTTTAACTTACACAGAGGCTCGTAAGAAGTACACATCTTCACCCTGTGTCCATGACATCTAGTTACGCTTTAGTAACATCTTCACTCTTTCCTCCCGCTTCCTTACCCCAATCCCGGACCCATCTCCTTCCCCCCTCCCCTGCGGCTCCCACACCTTCTTCTCTGGGCGCTGCTCCCCCTCCCCAGCCGGAGAAATGTCCTACTTCTTTGGTGTCTGCCGGTCAAGCCTGTCCCTCCCAGGATTCCCCTTCCTGGCCAAAGATCTGCTGCCATGCGACGACCGTGAGAACCATGGTCTGTCGGCCCCCAGGTTGCCCGATCTCTTTCTGTTCCTGATCTTGCTGCAGCTGGCTCCTTTATGCCAAACAGCCCTCCTCGATCTCAAACAGAAAAGAAGAAACAACATAAGTCCCAGGACAAGGAGCCTCTGGTGTCACCAGAGGTCCCATCCCCGGCTTCCCAACCAGATTCTGACCTGTAGTTCATAGATGTCGCCATCTCCTTGTCAGTGACAGGTAGTGACCCGGCAGCATGACTGGCTTTAGCCTGTTCATCCCCCATTTGAATCATCGTTCTGTGGTTATCCAATGGAATTGTAATGGATATTATCATCACCTTCCGGAGTTGGAATCCCTTATTTCGTCTACCTCTGCAACTTGTGAGGTTCTACAGGAATCTCATTTTACTGATGATCACTCACTGGCACTCTGTGGGTTCTGTGTTTTCTGTCGAAAATGGGTCGGCCCCCTGAGGGTCTCTGGTGGCGTTTGCACGTTGGTCCATACAGACGTCGCTAGCACATGGATTCCTCTTCAAACCACATGGACACTGAGGTCACGGTTTGCACTTTTTATCTGCCTCCTGACAGGGCTCTTACACCTGCTGCCTTAACTGCCCTTCTTCAGCAACTTCCTCCTCCCTTCCTCCTCCTTTGGGATTTCAATGATCATCATCCCTTGTGGGGCAGTGCATTTCCATCTAGATAAGGTCTTCTCATAGACTAGTTTATTGCAGACCACGACTTGTGCCTCCTTAATGATGGCTCCCCTACTCATTTCAGCATTAGTCATGGTACCTTTTCTGCCATTGATCTTTCACTTTCTTCTCCCTCCTTCCTCCCTAAATTACACTGGTCGCCACACAACGACCTTTGTGATAGTGACCATTTCCCGTTGATTCTCTCGCTCCCTTCCCACTCTCTGATGGACAGGTTACCTCGTTGGTCTTTCCAATGCGCCGATTGGCCTGTATACGCTGCACAGGTCATGTTTTCTCCCTCTTTGTTGGGTTGAATTGATGACGTCCTACGTGACCTGTTTGATGTGATTACTGTACCACGCTCATCTGGACCATTTCACCACTGGTAAGTCCCATGGTGGATACAGCCATTGCCATTGCCATTGCCATCCGTGATTGCTATCGAGCTTTAAAACACCTTTGCCAACCTTATTACCTTTAAACGACTTCACACTAAAGCCTGTTATTTAATCAATCAGAGCAGACGCTTTGTTGTTGGGAACGCTTTGTTTCTTCCCTTGTTTCTACTGTCCCCATATCATGGGTATGGGCTACATTTTGCTCTCTACAAGGTTGCCATCGGCAGTCCACCCTCAGGCCTTCACCTCCCAGATGGCCTTTGTACGGACCCACGCGTAACATCGTGTGACCCATTTTGCAACGGCATCAGCATCAGCCTACTATCCGCCTGCTTTCCTTCACCAGAAACAGCGGGCCGAAGCTTCTGCCTTTTGTTTTACCCCTTGTCAGTCAGAATCTTACAACAAACCTTTTACTGAATGGGAATTTCTTTCCGCACTTTCTTCTTCTCATGATACGGTCCCTGGCCCAGACTCCATTAATAACCAACTGCTTCAACATCTCAGTGCTCCACAACGGCAACATCTTATCCGGGTGTTTAACCGTATTTGGCTCCAGGGTGACTTCCCTACTCAGTAGAGGGATAGCATCGTGGTTCCTGTCCTTAAGCCTGGTAAGAGCCCCCTATTTGTTGAAAGGTATCGGCCAATTAGTCTGACAAATGTTGTTTGCAAATTACTTGAACGGATGGTAGCCTGTCGACTCAATTGGGCCCTCGAATCTCGAGATCTATTGTTCCCTTAGCAGTGTGGCTTCTGAGAGAGACAGTCTCCAATCAATCATTTGTTTCACTTGCAATCCGCAGTTCGACAGGCTTTTTCTCAGCGCTGCCATTTGGTTGCAGTATTTTTTGACCTTCGCAAGGCCTATGACACGGCTTGGCGCCATCACATCTTTCTTACACTTCATCAGTGGGTTCTTCTGGACCCACTGCCGATTTTTATCTGCCAGTTCCTGTTCCATTGGTCGTTCAGGGTTTGGGTTGATACTGTTTTTAGTTCTCCATGGACCCCGGAGACTGACATCCCACAGGGTTTTGTATTGAGTGTACTTCTTTTCCTCTTTGCTGTTGATGGACTTGTGGCCTCTGTCGATCCTTTGGTCACGCCTGCTCTGTATGTGGATGATTTCTGCTTTTGGGTTAGTTCCTCTTCGATGGCCTGTGCAGAGCGGCAGCTCCAGGGAGCTATACGGTGTGCCTCTGCATGGACCCTCTCACACGGGTTTCAATTCTCTCCTTTAAAATCGCGGGTGGTCCACTTCTGTCGCTGTACTACGATCCACCCTGATCCAGAGCTCTATTGCGATGCACAACGATTGCCTGTGGTCTCACAGTTTCGTTTCCTGGGTCTTCTTTTTGACAACAAGCTCGCTTGGCTGCCTCCTATCAGACTTCTGAAGGGAGGATGTTTCTGTAAACTCAATGTTCTTCACTTCCCTGCCCACACCTCTTGGAGTGTGGACCGCCCCATCCTTTTCCGCCTTTATTTTGCTTTAGTTCTGTCTCGCTGCTCCTTCCACACTGTGTGTACTGGATCCAGTGCACCATCGTGGTATCTGTTTGGCCACTGGTGCCTTCCCTACTAGCCCTGTTAATAATCTCCTGGTTGAAGTTGGGATCCCCCCCCCCCCCCCCTTTCTGTTCGGCGGTCCCAGTTTCTGGTGTCTTATGCAATTGCTATCTGTTCCTCTCCCACTCATCCTTCCTATTCTATCCTGTTACCAGACCATGGACGTCACCCACCAGATTCCTGCCCTCGGGTGGGTTTACCGGTAATGAGCTGTGGTTTTCTCTAAAAGTTTCCGATTACAACTGGGGGTGAATCTAGTCACTGATAAAAGGATCCAGTTATACGTTTGTGTCCATCCTTGACAATGATGTGTAGTGCACTCTAGACCAATTTAGGGAGTCCCTATAGTCCTCACTGCTACGACACATGTCTAGGAGGAAGTCAAAGCCTAACTTGTCTTAAAATCTTTGAATCCCTAGTTCAAGCATTTACACAAGACTCAAAATTTGGTGGCCATGATCACTCCTGGGGACAATGCTGCAGAAGGTGAGCTTCATTGGAATTCTGTCTTGACTCAGCTTTGTCTACTGGTCACTGGAATCATCAAAATATGACATTGCAACCCAAATGACTGGCATATTCATTCATGTCAGGTGCAAAACTGTTCTTTGCAAATTTCTTGTTTGTGTTTGAGAGCCTACTTTCAAACAAGATTTGTTACATAGGAGTGCTCAGATGCAAATATCTTGGCCATGTCTAAAGCATCAGTCTTCATCTCTTGTTATTATGCTATATTTCCAGAAATATGATTTTCTATTTTGCTAGATGTTTCATTTGTCTTTATTACACGTGCACTACATGTTACAAAATACTGATTTTCAACCACTTTAGAAACACTTCTGTTTTTGGAACTTTGCATTCATCTTCTGGAATGTAAAATTTCACTTTTAATGCTTTGTACACCCTGTTGGACGGTAGGGTTGTAAGCATGATTCAAAAGCGGCGTGGGCCTGTAAATAAAACACAAATGTTTAGAAAAAAGAAACAATGTAGATTTATTTTCAGATGAAGATTACTTAATAAGGGCTGCTGGGGGAACAAAAGAAAGTACCTCCAGTAGCCCTGGAGCAGAAGGGAAGTGAAAAGCTAAAGTTTGATAAACAAAGCCTTTGATCATCTGCTCTAATAGGCAACTGAAAACAGAAGGGAGCTCTGTTCAGTGGGTGCTGCTCAGAGAGCCCTCTGTCTCATAAGCCAAGTTACACTGTGTCACGATTTGATTGATAGGATGACTTTGCTGATGGCAATTTGGTTTATGTTGAATTAAACTCCTCAGATGGTGTCACTTTGCCGCACAGAGCGGCTGCACCAAGTCACGGACTGTGCAGCCCGTCCCGCTGGAGAAGTCCTCCCTCTGTCATAGGGGGGTGTGTTGTTTTGAGCATGAGCTAGTTTACATTAGTTTAAGTAGTGTGTAAATGTAGGGACTGATGACCTCAGCATTTTGGTCACTTAGAAATTAACACATTTTGTTGTCACTTCAGTGAAAAAGCAACAGCTGGACATCTTGGATGTCTTCTCCTCTCTCCCTGAAACAATTCAACACAGACGAATTTGGTAACATCAGTGGGACCTTAAATTTATGGATAAAAATATTGTAATGCCATTAAACAATTCAAATACTGAAACAAAAGTACAACAGTTATTACAGTCATTTTAATATTAATAATGGAAGTTGTTGTTGTTGTTGTTGCGGTCTTCAGTCCTGAGACTGGTTTGATGCAGCTCTCCATGCTACTCTATCCTCTGCAAGCTTCTTCATCTCCCAGTACCTACTGCAACCTACATCCTTCTGAATCTGCTTAGTGTATTCATCTCTTGGTCTCCCTCTACGATTTTTACCCTCCACGCTGCCCTCCAATACCAAATTGGTGATCCCTTGATGCCTCAGAACATGTCCTACCAACCGATCACTTCTTCTGGTCAAGTTGTGCCACAAACTTATCTTCTCCCCAATCCTATTCAATACTTCCGCATTAGTTATGTGATCTACCCATCTAATCTTCAGCATTCTTCTGTAGCACCACATTTTGAAAGCTTCTATTCTCTTCTTGTCCAAACTATTTATCGTCCATGTTTCACTTCCATACGTGGCTACACTCCATACAAATACTTTCAGAAATGACTTCCTGACACTTAAATCTATACTCGATATTAACAAATTTCTCTTCTTCAGAAACACTTTCTTTGCCATTGCTAGTCTAAATTTTCTATCCTCTCTACTTCGACCATCATCAGTTATTTTGCTCCCCAAATAGCAAAACTCATTTACTACTTTAAGTGTGTCATTTCCTGATCTAATTCCCTCAGCATCATCTGACTTAATTCGACTACATTCCATTATCCTCGTTTTGCTTTTGTTGGTGTTCATCTTATATCCTCCTGTCCATTCCATTCAACTGCTCTTCCAAGTCCTTTGCTGTCTCTGATAGAATTACAATGTCATTGGCAAAGCTCAGAGTTTTTATTTCTTCTCCATGGATTTTAATCCCTACTCCGAATTTTTCTTTTGTTTCCTTTACTGCTTGTTCAATATACAGATTGAATAACATCGGGGAGAGGCTACAACCCTGTCTCACTCCCTTCCCCACCACTGCTTCCCTTTCATGTCCCTCGACTCTTATAACTGCCATCTGGTTTCTGTACAAATTGTAAATAGCCTTTCGCTCCCTGTATTTTACCCCCGCCACCTTTAGAATTTGAGAGAGAGTATTCCAGTCAACATTGTCAAAAGCTTTCTTTATGTCTACAAATGCCAGAAACGTAGGTTTGCCTTTCCTTAATCTTTCTTCTAAGATAAGTCGTAGGGTCAATATTGCCTCACGTGTTCCAGTGTTTCTACGGTATCCAAACTGATCTTCCCTGAGGTCGGCTTCTACTAGTTGTTCCATTCGTCTGTAAAGAACTCGTGTTAGTATTTTGCAGCTGTGGCTTATTAAACTGATTGTTCGGTAATTTTCACATCTGTCAACACCTGCTTTCTTTGGGATTGGAATTATTATATTGTTCTTGAAGTCTGAGGGTATTTCGCCTGTTTCATACATCTTGCTCATCAGATGGTAGAGTTTTGTCAGGACTGGCTCTCCCAAGGCCGTCAGTATTTCCAATGGAATGTTGTCTACTCCGGGGGCCTTGTTTCCAGTCAGGTCTTTCAGTGCTCTGTCAAACTCTTCACGCAGTATCATCTCTCCCATTTCATCTTCATCTACATCCTCTTCCATTTCCATAATATTGTCCTCAAGTACATCGCCCTTGTATAGGCCCCCTATATACTCCTTCAACCTTTCTGCTTTCCCTTCTTTACTTAGAACTGGGTTTCTATCCGAGCTCTTGATGTTCATACAAGTGGTTCTCTTATCTCCAAAGGTCTCTTTAATTTTCCTGTAGTCAGTATATATCTTACCCGTAGTGAGATAAGCCTCTACATCCTTACATTTGCCCTTTAGCCACCCCTGCTTAGCCGTTTTGCACTTCCTGTCGATCTCATTTTTGAGACGCTTGTATTCCTTTTTGCCTGCTTCATTTACTACATTTTTATATTTTCTCCTTTCATCAATTAAATTCAATATTTCTTCTGTTACCCAAGGATTTCTACTAGCCCTCCTCTTTTTACCTACTTGATCCTCTGCTGCCTTCACTACTTCATCCCTCAGAGCTACCCATTCTTCTTCTACTGTATTTCTTTTCCCCATTCCTGTCAATTGCTCCTTTATGCTCTCCCTGAAACTCTGTACAACCTCTGGTTCTTTCAGTTTATCCGTGTCCCATCTCCTTAAATTCCCACCTTTTTGCAGTTTCTTCAGTTTTAATCTAAAGGTCATAACCAATAGACTGTGGTCAGAGTCCACATCTGCCCCTGGAAATGTCTTACAATTTAAAACCTGGTTCCTAAATCTCTGTCTTACCATTATATAATCTGATACCTTTTAGTATCTCCAGGGTTCTTCCATGTGTACAACCTTCTTTCATGATTCTTAAACCAAGTGCTAGCTATGATTAAGTTGGAAGTGATTGATTGATTGATTGATTTCTAGTAATGGTGAAGGAAGAAACAGGCCTTCTGTGATCTGTTATAGAATAGGGACCTTTTCAGGATTCAGTCTGTCTTTCAGAGTGATGGGGGCATACAGTGTCAAACTTCTTTACAGTTACAGTGTAACCAACAACTTGTCAATAAGACAGCAGTTTGTGTTAACTGTAATCAAGGAGAACAGAAACCTTGCAAGTAAAATCTATCTTTAATTTGTTAGTGCCACCAATTATGTCCTAAGTGATAATTGTAGCTGTAGTTTAGTGATTAAAGAAAAGTTGTGAAACTTTGTATATATTAATAAAAAACAAAGATGCTGTGGCTTACCAAACGAGAAAGTGCTGGTAGATAGGCACAATAAAAACAAGCGCGCGCACACCCACACACCGCAACCCAAGGTTGCTTCATCAGGAAAAAGGGAAGGAGAGGGAAAGACGAAAGGATGTGGGTTTTAAGCGAGAGGGCAAGGAGTCATTCCAATCCCAGGAGAAGAAAGACTTATATTAGGGGGAGAAAAGGACAGGTATACACTCGCGCGCATGCGCACTCCCACACACACACACACACACACACACACACACACACACACACACACACACACACCCACCCATCCATCCGCACATACGCACATATGCAGACACAGACAGACATTTGTCTGCCTGTGTCTATATATAAATAAAATAGAAAGAAACTTCCACATGGGAAAAATATATTAAAAACAAAGATTCCAAGACTTACCAAGCGGGAAAGCGGCGGCAGACAGGCACAGTGAACAAAACACACAAACACACACACATCCTTCATGAAATCCTCCACACTCCACCAAGAGTGTCTTTCCGCTGTCCGCCTAACCTTCGTAACCTCTTGGTTCATCCCTATGAAATCCCCAAACCACCTTCCCTACCCTCTGGCTCCTACCCTTGCAACCGTCCCAGGTGTAAAACCTGTCCTATGCACCCTCCCACCACCACCTACTCCAGTCCTGTAACCCGGAAGGTGTACACGATCAAAGGGAGAGCCACGTGTGAAAGCACCCACGTGATTTACCAACTGACCAGCCTGCACTGTGACGCTTTCTATGTGGGAATGACCAGCAACAAATTGTCCATTCGCATGAGTGGACACAGGCAGACAGTGTTTGTTGGTAATGAGGATCACCCTGTGGCTAAACATGCCTTGGTGCACAGCCAGCACATCTTGGCACAGTGTTACACCGTCCGAGTAATCTGGATACTTCCCACCAACACCAACCTATCCGAACTCCGGAGATGGGAACTTGCCCTTCAGTATATCCTCTCTTCTCGATATCCGCCAGGCCTCAACCTCCACTAATTTCAAGTTGCCGCCGCTCATACCTCACCTGTCTTTCAACAACTTCTTTGCCTCTGTACTTCCGCCTCGACTGACATCTCTGCCCATACTCTTTGCCTAAATATGTCTGCTTGTGTCTGTGTATGTGCGGATGGATGTGTGTGTGTGTGTGTGTGTGTGTGTGTGTGTGTGTACCTGGCCCTATTTTCCCCTAAGGTAAGTCTTTCCGCTCCCGGGATTGGAATGACTCCTTGCCCTCTCGCTTAAAACCCACATCCTTTTGTCTTTCCCTCTTTCCTGATGAAGCAACCTTGGGTTGCGACAGCTTGAAATGTGTGTGTGTGTGTGTGTGTGTGTGTGTGTGTGTGTGTGTGTGTGTGTGTGTGTCTGTCTACCTGTGCTTTCTCATTTAGTAAGTCACAGCATCTTTGTTTTATATATATATTTTTCCCACCTGGAATTTTCCCTCTATTATGTTCATATCATTAATATGTATTATTGCGCAGAAGACACCAACTCAACAACTTTATTAAATATTTCTGACCATCAGCTAGAATTATGAAGGAAATTAAATAGGTTTAACTATCAAAAGCGTGAAATAACACCAACTACATAACATGATGCTGTTTACTGAATCAAGATACTGTATAGACAAATATTATGTTACTTCAAATAGAGGCAACAGATGGATGATTCCTATGATTCCTTAGACCCAAATTTATGCGATTCCAACTACAAAGTAATTAGGCTGATCAATACTTATGGAAATATTGAAAAAATAAACCATATTAACAGAATCTTCCATCGGTTCTTGGTAGAACAATATTGTAAAACAAAAGCAAACTGGTGCTTTTCATTCATTATTGTAAAAATAAATGCTATAATAAAAGACTTACTTTGAAGCAATCACAAAAATAATTGGTTCATAAAAAAACAATGGAAAATCTAGGATGGAATGTAACAATACCAGAGAAGGGAAGTTGCTACTCACCATATAGTGGAGATGCTGAGTCACGATAGGCGGAACAAAAAGATTCACACAATTGTAGCTTTCGGCCATAAAGGCCTTTGTCAGCAGTACACACACACACACACACACACACACACACACACACACTCTCACGCAAAAGCAACTTGCACACACGTCTGCAGTCTCACAGAACTGAAACAACACTGCGAATAGCAGCACCACTGCGTGATGGGAGAGGAAACTGGGTGGGGGTAAGGAGGAGGCTGGGGCGGGGAGGGGGAGGGATAGTGATAGTATGGTGGGAGTGGTGGACAGTGAAGTGTTGCAGTTTAGACGGAGAGCAGGAGGGAAGGTGCGGAAGGGGGAGGGGGTAAGTAGCGGAAAGGAGAGAAATAAAAAATAAATTAAAAGGCTGGGTGTAGCGGTGAAATGACGGCTGTGTGGTGATGGAATGGGGACTGGGAGGGGGCTGGATGGGCGAGGACTGTGACTAATGAAGGTTGAGGCCAGGAGGGTTACGGGAACATAGGATATATTGCAGGGAAAGTTCCCAATTACGCAATACAGAAAAGCTGGTGTTCGTGAGAAGGATCCATATGGCACAGGGTGTGAAGCAGTCATTGAGATGAGGGAGATAGTGTTTGGCAGCGTGTTCAGCAACAGGATGGTCCATTTGATATTTGGCCACAGTTTGTTGGTGGCCATTCATACTGACAGACAAAAAAATGGCTCTGAGCACTATGGGACTTAACATCTATGGTGATCAGTCCCCTAGAACTTAGAACTACTTAAACCTAACTAACCTAAGGACAGCACACAACACCCAGTCATCAAGAGGCAGAGAAAATCCCTGACCCCACCGATACTGCCAGACAGCTTGTTGGTTGTCATGTCTATATAGAATGCAGCACAGTGGTCGCAGGTTAGCTTGTAAACCACATGACTGGTTTCAAAGGTAGCCCTGCCTTTGATGGGATGGGTGATGTTATTGACCGGACTGAAGTAGGTGGTGGTAAGAGGATGTATGGGACATGTCTTGCACTAGGTCTATTACAGGGGTACGAGCCATGAGGTAAGGTATTAGAAGCAAGGGTTGTGAAAGGGTGGACGAATATATTGTGTAGGTTCGGCGTATGGCGGAATACCACGGTATGAGTGGTGGGAAGGATAGTGGGCAGGACATTTCTCATTTCAGGCACAACAAGAGGTAATCGAAATCCTGGCAGAGAATATAATCCAGTTGCATCAGTCCCAGATGATACTGAGTTATGAGGGGAATGCTCCACTCTGGCCGGACTGTGGGACTTTGGGAGGTGGTGGGAGACTGGAAAGAAAACGCCCAGGATATTTGTTTTTGTACTAGGGTGGGAGTTTAATTATGGTCAGTGAAGGCTTCAGTGAGACCCTCAGTATATTTTTGAGAGAGATTGTTCAGCACTGCAGATGCGACGACCACGGTTGGCTAGGCTGTATGGCAGGGAACTTATTGGTATGGAATGGGTGGCAGGTGTTGAAGTGGAGGTATTGCTGGTGGTTAGGTGGTTTGATATCGACAGAGGTACTGATGTAGCCATCTCTGAGGTGGAGGTCAACATCTAGAAAGGTGGCTTGCTGGGTTGAGTAGGACCAGGTGAAGCAAATGGGGGATAAGTTGTTCAGGTTCTGAAGGAATGTGAATAAGGTGTCCTCACCTTCAATCCAGACAGCAGAGATGCCATCAGTGAATCTGAACCAGAAGAGTGGTTTAGGATTCTGGGTTTTTATGGATTATTCCTCAAGATGGCCCATGAATAGGTTAGCTTAGGATGGTGCCATGTGAGTGCCCATAGCCGTACCGTGGATTTATTTGTAGGTAATGCCTTCAAAGTAGTAGTAATTGTGGGTGAGGTTATAGTTGGTCATGTAGACTAGGAAGGAGGTTGTTGGTTTGGAATCCATAGGGCGTCTGTAAAGGTAGTGTTTGATAGTAGTAAGGCCATGGCCATTAGGAATGTTAGTGTACAGGGAGGTGGCATGAATAGTGATGAGCAGGGCACCATGTGGTAAAGTGACAGGAACTGTGGAGAGTCGGTTGGGGAATTGGTTAGCATCTTTTGTATAGGATGATAGGTTCCGGGTAATAGGTTGAAGGTGTTGGTCTATGAGAACAGAGATTCTCTCAGTGGGGAAACAGTAACCGGCTACAATGGGGCGTCCTGGGTGGTTGGGTTTATGGACTTTAGGAAGCATGTAGAAGGTGGAAGTGCAGAGAGTGGTGGGGGTAAGTAGAGAGGTGGACTCTGGGGAGAGGTTCTGAGATGGGCCTAAGGATTTGTGTAGTGACTGGAGAGCCTGCTGGATTACTGGAATGGGATCACTGTGGCATGGTTTGTAGGCAGAAGTATCTGACAGCTGATGGAGTCCTTCTGCCACATAATCCTTGCAGTTCAAAACAACGGTGGTGGAACCTTTGTCTGCAGGTAGGATTATAAGGTCAGGATCGGTTTTTAGATGGTGGACTGCTGTTCTTTCTGTGGATGTGAGGTTAGTTTCTATGTTGAGGGATTTGGGGAATGATGGTAAGGTCGCATAGAGGAGTGAACTGAGTTAGGCAAGGTTGAATAATGGTCTTTCGTTGAATCTGATTGGTCAGGTTGGTGGCGAAAAAGTGTTTCCACTGTAGGGACTGGGCGGAGGAGAGAGCTTGTTACCCTCTCCCTTGAAACCCACATCCTTTCATCTTTCCTTTTCCTTCCCTCTTTCCTGACAAAGCAACTGCCGGTTGCGAAAGCTCGTAATTTTGTGTGTGTGTTTGTGGGTTATTTTATTGTGCCTGTCTACTGGCGCTTTCCTGCTTGGTAAGTCTTGGAATCTTTGTTTTATATATATATATATATATATATATATATATATATATATATATATATATATATATATATAAAACAGAAAGAAACTTCCACATGGGAAAAATATATTAAAAACAAAGATTCCAAGACTTACCAAGCGGGAAAGTGCCGGCAGACAGGCACATGAACAAAACACACAAACACACACACAGAATTACGAGCTTTCGCAACTGGCAGTTGCTTCGTCAGGAAAGAGGGAAGGAGAGGGAAAAATGAAAGGATGTGGGTTTTAAGGGAGAGGGTAAGGAGTCATTCCAATCCCGGGAGCGGAAAGACTTCCCTTAGGGGAAAAAAAGGACAGGTGTACACTCGCGCACACACACACACACACACACACACACACACACACACACACCCCCCCTGCGGGTTCGGGGGTACGAATAGGCCCGCGGTATTCCTGCCTGTCGTAAGAGGCGACTAAAAGGAGTCTTCAAAGTTTCGGCCTTATGTGATGGTCCCCACTTGGGTTTGACCTGCCATTTTCAAAATTTCCGTTGTTAGTGCGTGCCATTTGGGGAAGGACGCCTTACGTGGTGTTTTTCTATTGGTCCATCGTGCACCTCCATATTGCATGCTATCTATTGTCGTGTGGAGGGATTTACACCCCATGTCTTCTGGGTTGCCTCCTCGTCTTGTGCGCAATCCCCTTCTTAGCGCCCACGGCAATTGTGGACCCTTTCAACACCTAAAATCCAGCACGGTAGCCAGTCCGTTGTGGTGGGGTCGTCATGTACCCTCTTGGTGGTAGCCCCCTGACCACGCAGGGATCGCACTACAGATGCCAGAGCTGTTTCCTCCCCATGCATGCCAAGGAGTATGTGCCCATCTTGTCTGGGGCACGGGGACTCCGGGCAATGGGATATCGGCCAGGTACCCGTTGCTTTGGCTGGGTGGCGCCCTTGGGGAGAGCCCTCGTTCGGAGTAGGTGGCATCTGGGCGGATGTGGCGCAATGAAGCGCAATAAATCTCAGCAAGCTGGTGGCCGCACTGCCACCAGCGTCTCTAAGCGAGGTAAAATTGAATTCGATGCTGCACAATATGATCCTCAGTCGTTCCCCTCGTTGGCTGCGCCATGGGAGGGACGCAGATCTTTTGCCAAGCAGGAGCCTTATGTACCACAATACCTTGTCTGCAGCAGAAGTGATGGTGACTCCTTTCTTTCGACAAAGCCTATGTTTTTTGTAGAACACCTGGAGGATAAGTTTGGGGAAGTGGCGGGTTTGTCTAAAATGAGGAATGGGTCCATCCTCCTCAAGACGGCCTCCCCAGCCCAGTCACGGGCGTTGCTCTTGTGTGATAAGCTGGGAGATGTCCCTGTTACCGTCACTCCCCACAGTAGCTTAAATATGGTCCAGGGGATTATTTACCATCGCGACCTCTTGTTACAGTCCGATGACGAGCTGAGAGCTGACTTGGAACGACGTGGTGTGCATTTTGTCCGTCGTGTGCACAGAGGACCCAAGACCAACAGGGTGGCCACCGGTGCCTTTATCTTGGCCTTCGAGGGTGCTGTATTGCCTGAGAAGGTCAAGGTAATGGTTTACCGTTGTGACGTCAAGCCATACGTCCCTCCCCCGATGCGGTGCTTCCAGTGCTGGAAGTTTGGGCATATGTCCTCCCGTTGCCCATCCAGTGCCACATGTCGAGATTGCGGACGCCCCTCCCATCCCGATTCTCCATGTGCGCCTCCGCCTGTCTGTGTCAACTGTGGGGAACACCACTCTCCATGCTCGCCGGACTGCCCCGTTCTTCATAAGGAGCGGAAGATTATGGAATTTAAGACCCTGGACCGGCTTACTTATCGCGAGGCAAAACTGAAATTTGAAAGGTTGCATCCTGTCCCTCTTCAAACTTCTTATGCTGCAGCTACGTTATCGTCGCCCTCGCGGGCGGCAGTTGTCGCCTCCTCTGTGCCACCTTCAGTTGGCCCTCGGGGCCGTCCATCTCTGTCTGCCCCCCTTGTGTCTGGGGGCAAGCCTTCCTCTGTTGCCCCCTTAGCAGTTGGGGGCAAACCCCCTTCTGTCACTCCCCCCGCACATGCTTCAGGAGTGACATCTGCTCCAAAACCAGGGGGCTCGATCCCTCCCCCTCCCCCTTCTCTGCCGGCGTCGTCTCCGCCGGCGTCGTCTCTGCCGGCTCCTCTCTCGCGGAAGGGGTCCCTCGGGGCCCTCCCTTCTTCCGCTTCTTCTGCTACCCCGCCGGATGTCAGCCAGTGGCTGAAGGTTCATCCACCTGCTGGTCGTAGGGCTTCTGCGTCGTCGTCAGCCTCCGACGCTCCTTCAGAGAAACTCTCCCAGCCCTCTAAGCCAAAGGACAGACGCGAGAAGAAGGACCGGAACGTGTCCAAGAAGAAGGACGCTCCGGCAGTTTCAGTACCGCCTGCTGTCAATAGCTCTGGCTCTGGGGATGCGGTGGAGATCCTCGCCTCTGCCGCGGATCTCGCCCTCACGGAACCCTCGGGGACGTCTCCTATGGACACAGCTGACTCTCGCTCGGTGGCGGCCGTTGACTCTGCGGCGCCGTCTGCCTCTTAGTGGACTTAACGCCCTCCCAGTCCCTTCCTGCTTCCATTCTCCAGTGGAATTGCGGCGGTTATTTCCGCCACCTGCCTGAGCTCCGGATGCTTTTGAGTGTTTCCCCTGTTCTGTGCATTGCTCTTCAGGAAACTTGGTTTCCAGCAATGCGGACCCCTGCCCTTCGCGGTTATCGGGGATACTATAAGAACCGCGCTGACTGTCAACGAGCTTCAGGTGGAGTTTGCCTCTTTGTTCACCACTCTGTCTGTAGCTCACCAGTACCCCTTCTGACGCCTTTAGAGGCAGTCGCTGTCAGGATTGAGCTCTCGCCGGCTATTACTGTTTGGTCTGTTTACATTCCTCCGTATGGGCAACTCCCCCGACATGTCTTGGCTGCGCTGCTGGCTCAACTCCCGCCGCCATTGCTGCTTCTGGGCGATTTCAATGCCCACAACCCTCTATGGGGTGGGACTGTCTCCGATGACCGTGGTCGCACTGTGGAGCATGTGTTGGCTCAGCTCGACCTTAGCCTATTGAACACCGGTGCTCCCACGCATTTCAGTGTGGCCCATGGCTCGTTCTCGGCCATCGATCTCTCTCTTTGCAGCCCCGGACTTCTCCCATCCCTTCACTGGAGAGTGCATCCTGACCTGTGTGGTAGTGACCATTTTCCCATCTATTTGTCACTGCCCCAGTGTCATTCTGCTGGTCGCCTGCCCCGCTGGGCTCTCAACAGGGCTGACTGGCCGGCTTTTACTTCCGCTGCCACCATTGCTTCTCTCCCACAGGGTGACATTGACGAGGTGGTCCGTGTCTTGACCTCGTCAATTATTTCTGCGGCCGAGACTGTCATCCCTCGCTCTTCTGGACTCCCTCGGAGGAAGTCTGTCCCCTGGTGGTCGCCGGAGATTGCTGAGGCTATTCGCGACCGTAGGCGGGCTCTCCAGCGTCATAAGCGGCACCCGTCTCTGGAGACCCTCATCGCCTTTAAGAAGCTCCGTGCCTTGGCCCGTCGTCTTATTGCACGGCGTAAGCAGGAATGCTGGGAGAGGTACATTTCATACTTGGGCTCCCGTGTCTCCCCGTCGCTCGTGTGGTCCCGCATCCGGCGGATTTATGGATACCAGACCCCTATGGGTGTCCCTGGAATCTCCCTGGACGGCGCTGTCTGCACGGACGCCGCCACCATTGCTGACCACCTTGCCACGCACTTTGCTACGAGCTCTGCGACTGCAACTTACCCTCCTGCCTTTCGCTCACTAAAGGAGCGCGCCGAGCGGACGCCGTTATCGTTCCACACACGTCGTTCTGAAAAATACAATGCTCCTTTCAGCGAGAGGGAATTCCTTGCTGCCCTCGCCAATTGCCCTGATACAGCGCCAGGACCGGGCTGCATCCACGCGCAGATGCTGAAGCATCTCTCCAGGGACTGCCAGAGACACATCCTCACCATCTTTAACCGCATTTGGAGCGAGGGCGTGTTCCCGTCGCAATGGCGAGAGGGTGTTATCGTTCCCATCTTGAAGCCCGGTGCGGACCCTCTGGCGGTGGACGGCTATCGCCCCATTACACTAACCAACGTTTTGTGCAAATTGCTCGAACGTATGGTGGGGCGGCGTTTGTGTTGGGTCCTTGAGTCGCGCGGTCTCCTCGCTCCATCCCAGGGTGGCTTCCGTCAGGGCCGGTCTGCTGCGGACAATTTGGTGCGGCTGGAATCTGCTATCCGTACGGCCTTTTCCCGCCGTCAGCATCTCGTTGCTGTATTTTTTGATCTGCGGAAGGCATATGACACAACATGGAGGCATCACATCCTTGCTACGTTGCGCGAGTGGGGTCTTCGTGGTCAGCTTCCAGCTTTTCTTCAAAACTTTTTATTGCGCCGCTCTTTCCGGGTGCAAGTCGGTGCCGCCTCTAGTTCATCTTATATACAGGAAAATGGGGTCCCGCAGGGCTCGGTATTGAGCGTTTCCTTATTTCTAGTGGCCATTAATGGTCTGGCTGCAGCTGTGGGGTCGTCGGTGTCTCCTTCTTTGTATGCCGACGACTTCTGCATCTCATTTAGCTCAACGACTACGGGAGTCGCCGAACGCAGGCTGCAAGCAGCCGTTCGCAAGGCGGCATCATGGGCTCTGACTCATGGATTTCAGTTCTCTGCGGCCAAGACTCGAGTTATGCACTTCTGCAGGCGTCGGACGGTCCACCCTCATCCGGAACTTTACCTCGACGGTCACCTACTTGAAGTGGTGGACACTAGCCGCTTCTTAGGACTCGTCTTTGATGCCCGGCTCACATGGGTTCCTCATATTACTCAGCTGAAGCAAAAGTGCTGGCAGCACCTCAACGCCCTCCGCTGCCTGAGCCATGCGTCTTGGGGTGCAGATCGCAGCACGCTGTTGCGATTGTACAGAGCCCTTGTGCAGTCCAGGCTTGATTATGGGAGCCTGGCCTATGGGTCTGCATCGCCCTCAGTGTTGACGTTGTTGGACCCCATACACCACTGTGGGGTTCGGCTTGCAACTGGTGCTTTCCGTACGAGCCCCGTGGATAGTCTGCTGGTGGAGGCCGGGGTTCCCCCGCTGCGGATTCGCCGCCACCGACTGCTCGCCGACTATGCTGTCCATGTGCATTGCTCACCGGGCCATCCCAATCATCGCCTGCTTTTCCCTGCCAGGGTCCTCCCTCTGCCCGACCGGCGACCTAGGTCTGGGCTTTCCATTGCTGTCCGTGTCCAGTCCCTGCTGTCGGAACTGGGGTCGTTCCCTCTTCTGCCGCCCTTCCGGGCCTGTGCACCCACGCCTCCCTGGTGTATGATCCGTCCGTCCGTCCGCCTGGACTTGGCACGGGAACCCAAGGACTCGGTTCCGCATGTGGCCCTCCGTCACCGTTTTCTTGCGCTCGTCGCCTCGTTTTCAGGCTGTGAGCCTGTCTACACTGATGGTTCCCTGGTGGATGGTCGTCCTGCCTACGCTTTTGCTCACGCTGCCCATGTTGAACAGCGCTCCTTGCCGGCTGGCTGCAGTATTTTTACTGCAGAGCTGGTGGCCATATTGCGCGCTCTTGAGCATATGCATTCCTGCTCAGGTACGTCCATCGTCATCTGCAGTGACTCCCTGAGCAGCCTCCAGGCTATCGACCGCTGCTATACCTCTTGTCCTCTGGTATCCTTTATTCAGGAGTCTGTTTTTGCCATTACCCGCTCTGGTCGTTCGGTGGTCTTTGTTTGGACGCCAGGTCACGTTGGCATCCCGGGGAATGAACGTGTCGACAGGCTGGCCAAAGGGGCAGTCGACGCCCCCACTTTGGCGATCGGCCTCCCGGCTCGTGATTTGCAGCTGGCGTTGCGCCGTAAGGTGCTTCAGATGTGGCGTGACGAGTGGCGTAGCCTGACTTCTCCGAATAAACTGCGGGCTGTCAAGGAGACGACCGATGTGTGGCAGTCCTCCCTGCGGGCTTCTCGCAGGGACTCTGTCATCCTGTGTCGGCTCCGCATCGGCCATACCTACCTGACACACGGACATCTTTTGCGTCAGGAGGATCCCCCCCTGTGTCAGTGTGGGTCCCGGTTGACGGTCGCCCACATTTTGTTGGAGTGTCCCTGCCTGCGCATCCTCCGGCAGACTTTTAATCTCCCGGGCACGTTGCCTTTGGTTTTATGCGACGATGCCTCCATGGCTGACGACGTTTTAAATTTTATCCGTGGTAGTCCTTTTTATGGTTCCATTTAGGGGGGACCTGTCCCTTTCCCTTTCTGTGTATCTTGTCCTCGAGTGTCTCATTGGTTGCAGATTTTAATGTGTGTATTCGGATGGTTGACTCTTTCCCAATTTTTGTACCCATGGTCAGTCAACCAGTCTCCGACCCTCTTATTTTCTTCCGTTTCTTTCTGTCCAGTGTTCATCTGTACTCTTCTTGTCTCTAGTGTTCGCTGACACATTGGTGTTCTTTCAGTGACTGGGGGGAGGGGCGTCTCCTCCCCCCTTGGGGTTTTACCTGTTCCGTAAATTTTGTTTCGTCGGTTTTTTTGGAATGGGGGACTGATGACCTTAGCTGTTTAGTCCCCCCTTAAACATCCCAACAACAACAACAACACACACACACACACACACACACACACACACACACTCACACACACACACACACACACATATCCATCCGCACATACACAGACACAAGCAGACATATTTAAAGGCAAAGAGTAAGGGCAGAGATGTCAGTCTTTCCGCTCCCGGGATTGGAATGACTCCTTACCCTCTCCCTTACCCGCATCCTTTCGTCTTTCCCTCTCCTTCCTGAAGAAGCAACCATCGGTTGCGAAAGCTAGTAATTCTGTGTGTGTGTTTGTGTGTTTTGTTCATGTGCCTGTCTGCCGGCGCTTTTCCCGCTTGGTAAGTCTTGGAATCTTTGTTTTCAATATATTTTTCCCATGTGTAAGTTTCCCCCTCTCCTCACTCCCCCTCTCCTCACTCCCCCTCTCCTCACTCCCCCTCTCCTCACTCCCCCTCTCCTCACTCCCCCTCTCCTCACTCCCCCTCTCCTCACTCCCCCTCTCCTCACTCCCCCTCTCCTCACTCCCCCTCTCCTCACTCCCCCTCTCCTCACTCCCCCTCTCCTCACTCCCCCCTCTCCTCACTCCCCCTCTCCTCACTCCCCCTCTCCTCACTCCCCCTCTCCTCACTCCCCCTCTCCTCACTCCCCCTCTCCTCACTCCCCCTCTCCTCACTCCCCCTCTCCTCACTCCCCCTCTCCTCACTCCCCCTCTCCTCACTCCCCCTCTCCTCACTCCCCCTCTCCTCACTCCCCCTCTCCTCACTCCCCCTCTCCTCACTCCCCCTCTCCTCACTCCCCCTCTCCTCACTCCCCCTCTCCTCACTCCCCCCTCTCCTCACTCCCCCTCTCCTCACTCCCCCTCTCCTCACTCCCCCTCTCCTCACTCCCCCTCTCCTCACTCCCCCTCTCCTCACTCCCCCTCTCCTCACTCCCCCTCTCCTCACTCCCCCTCTCCTCACTCCCCCTCTCCTCACTCCCCCTCTCCTCACTCCCCCTCTCCTCACTCCCCCTCTCCTCACTCCCCCTCTCCTCACTCCCCCTCTCCTCACTAACCCTCTCCTCACTAACCCTCTCCTCACTCCCCCTCTCCTCACTCCCCCTCTCCTCACTCCCCCTCTCCTCACTCCCCCTCTCCTCACTCCCCCTCTCCTCACTCCCCCTCTCCTCACTCCCCCTCTCCTCACTCCCCCTCTCCTCACTCCCCCTCTCCTCACTCACCCCTCTCCTCACTCACCCTCTCCTCACTCACCCTCTCCTCACTCACCCTCTCCTCACTCACCCTCTCCTCACTCACCCTCTCCTCACTCGCCCTCTCCTCACTCGCCCTCTCCTCACTCGCCCTCTCCTCACTCGCCCTCTCCTCACTCGCCCTCTCCTCACTCGCCCTCTCCTCACTCGCCCTCTCCTCACTCGCCCTCTCCTCACTCGCCCTCTCCTCACTCGCCCTCTCCTCACTCGCCCTCTCCTCACTCGCCCTCTCCTCACTCGCCCTCTCCTCACTCGCCCTCTCCTCACTCGCCCTCTCCTCACTCGCCCTCTCCTCACTCGCCCTCTCCTCACTCGCCCTCTCCTCACTCGCCCTCTCCTCACTCGCCCTCTCCTCACTCGCCCTCTCCTCACTCGCCCTCTCCTCACTCGCCCTCTCCTCACTCGCCCTCTCCTCACTCGCCCTCTCCTCACTCGCCCTCTCCTCACTCGCCCTCTCCTCACTCGCCCTCTCCTCACTCGCCCTCTCCTCACTCGCCCTCTCCTCACTCGCCCTCTCCTCACTCGCCCTCTCCTCACTCGCCCTCTCCTCACTCGCCCTCTCCTCACTCGCCCTCTCCTCACTCGCCCTCTCCTCACTCGCCCTCTCCTCACTCGCCCTCTCCTCACTCGCCCTCTCCTCACTCGCCCTCTCCTCACTCGCCCTCTCCTCACTCGCCCTCTCCTCACTCGCCCTCTCCTCACTCGCCCTCTCCTCACTCGCCCTCTCCTCACTCGCCCTAACACGCGATCTAGTGT